>NC_092355.1:41308543-41939454 GCF_963676685.1 Mytilus edulis
GTAGTGAGTACTTTACAACAGAAAGTACAATCTCTTGAACAGAAGGACATTTCGAAGCATACAACAGATATTTTGGCTTTGCAGTTAAAAGTCAATACTGTATATGTCAAAACAATTTGGGAGATTTAGAAAGCAAATTCAAAGATTTAGAAATGAATTCTACTTTGTTGAAGGATGAAAAGCAGAAACTATCACAAGACGTTGCAATCCTGAGTCAAAACCAATCAGTTGGTAACATAGGAAATTTAAAACAGCAAGTACAGGCAACAACAAACAGAGTAAACCAACTCGAATATAGTAATACGGTGACGCATCAGGATATTATTGCCCTCTCGAAAATAACTAACCAAAATAAATTGGATATCATAACTGTTGTCCAAATCACATCGGTTGAACAAGAATACCGAAAGAAAACACAAAATGGTTAGCATCCATGTAGATATTCACAAGTATGACATATTTGCATGAACAGTCTTTTAAAATTTAATGCCGAAAACAACTTTTCTTTCATTGTAGGTCCAATGTTTTTTTAAGTATTATAACCTTATGTATAATTTATATGAATACTAGTGCAAATGTGAAATTTTTAAACGGCTTTAGGATTATACCTTTTGTTATTCATTTCATTATCAAGAAATAAGTTATATATATTCTTATAGATACTTTCGATTGGAATTCTTGTTCACATTACACGTGTTAATAATAACAATTTTAATATTTCAGATACAGCTATTAAACGGTTAACCGATGACCTCGATTTGAGAATAGTAAGTTTGGAAACTAATATGACTTTTCTGAATACTCAGGTAGCATCATTTACACATAACAATCAACCAGGTTATATAATAGATAATAATGCAACCAGCTTTCTTGTATTCTTGTTTTCCTTTTATACAATAATATTTCCTTTATTTTACAATATACGTAAAACTGCAATATTTCATCGAGTATATTAATTCAGACATATTAATGACACAGTCATATCATAAATGACCCCAAAATAGGTTCAAACGGATATAGATACTTTTTGCTAATACTAGAATGTATAATTATTGAAATCAGATTTGTACATGTTGCTGTTGAAATGTAAAAGTCGACAAAGTAACCTGTCATACATCATTCTTACCCATTGCATTGGTTTATGTTAAATTCAAATTTCGACTAATGAAAGTAATCTGGGTTTATTCAGTTGCTTTCACTGCCTGCCTAACCATACTAACGTTTAAGGAAGAAAGCAGACTACAGAATAGTACTGACCAGAAGGGATTTAGGAGACCTTGATATATAATCCATATATACATATTGGACGTTTAATCATCTATATCATGAACTGTGTATTTACAAATGTGTGTGGACAATTTTTACCACTCTTTAATGGTACAATGAAATGACCATGGACTCTTCGTGACATTGATCTTAGGACAAGACTTTTATGTGTCGAGTCAGTTTTATATAGTAGACGACAGTTGTTGTAATTATTGGACAACATAAAACAATTGGAACATTTTAATAACTGTTCACTTCAGTTAAATTCCGCATAACAATACCGTGTGAAACTAAGTAGAAAGATGAACCCTTAAATGTTACTTTTAATTGAGAAGCCGTATTGACTATTTAAGTTATATTTAGCTACATTTAGTGAAATATAGAACTATATTTCCTGTACATTGGGAGGAATGTAACAGTACGCAGTGCTTATATAATAACTTTAATATTCAATATAATTTTATATACAAAAGGACATATATACAAATGGACAGTAAGGTATTATGTGTATTAAAGTTAAACTTGAAGATTTATAATTGTTACAACGTGACTTAGTACATACATGTTTTGGCTTTAAGAAAACCTATACTTTTGGCAGGTGGTCAGTTAATTCACATTTATTGCTTTGTATTAAATGAACTTCAATGCTTAGCTATGGTTGGTCAGTTGAGTCATATCTATAGAAAATTTAAAGACTTAAGCATTTGAAGCAAAAGTAATGTCCACCGTTTATAACTTTTGTCATCGTTTAGTGGTCAGTTAAGTCACGTTTGTAGAAGTATTAAAAGGCTTAAGCTATTGAGGAGAAAGTAGTGTCCACTTTTTCGAATTTTTTAATATAATATCGCTTTCGGCCTTCTAAAAGTTAGATCCTGTCGAAAGTAGAAACAAACAACATTCTTGTAAATTTAAGTCACGTTTTTAGAAGTATAAAGGACTGTCTTTTTCAGACAGTCCAGATTGTAAATTGATCAGTTAATATAGAAACGTTTGTACCAGTTCAGCTATCGTTTGCTTTTATACCTGTACCTTGACTTATTTGTTGATTTGCTGTCGAACTTTACTTTTCGAGAGTCTAACACCTGTTAGGAAGGGTTTGAGAGCAATATGTAAAGTTAACATGAAGAAAAGGGTCGACAAAATTTATGGGATCTTCATTTTTGAAAATTAAGATTGGAAAACAATTAAATTAAAATAAATAAATCTTTTCGGTTAGATGTTATAACTTATGTCATAACAAGACAACAAAGCGAACAAATCTAGATTCGTAAGACATTCAAATGAAAGGAGACAGCGTGCAGAATTGTAATGTATTTTTGTGGTTCACGCAGTTCTTCCACTCACATTCATCTAATTGTTGAAAATGTTTTCCTGCTTACATTTTCATTCATTTAATAACGGGTTGTCATGGTTTACCTTATTGATTTTATCTGTACAGATCCTTAGTATTTAATCCTGTGCTTTCAACACAATCAAGAAAAGTTCACATAGAATGTTGTTTTACCTAGACCTGTTTGGTCATGATTCTATCTTTAACAATCGTTGATTAGAAAATCAACAAACACATTTATATACTACTGATTCCAAAATCTTTTCACTCAGATTTCCTCACTAGTAACCCGAATTTAACTTGAACGGACAAAAACGTGTTAACGCTATTTAAATGAGATTGATCGTTTATTGATAAAGATTGACAAAAATTAAAAATTATATTTAATTCATATCAATTCATATCAATTCATTTTAACGCCAGTCAAATAGATTTCTCTGCGGTGAATCAATTGAAATCAAGTTGCTGGTTAGTTGCGTTAAACTAATAGGCCACGCCCCCGTTAAACTATTTCAAACATCCATTAATTCGATTTAAACATGGATGAGACCCGAGCTTTTTACAGGTAAATCACCCAAGCAAAACGACCTCGATGTATCTATCGTTTTTTGTTTCAAACTTTAAATGCGTAGTCTTATTAAGTCACATGCTCCACAATTTAATTAAACGAACGTATAATACACGTGACATTTTCATATATAAGGCATTTAAATAAAAACATTAAAATATATATGCACGCGTGGTTTAAAAATGTCAAACTAGGGAATCTGTTGAAAATAAAATAGTTAGATGGATAACATAAATTTAATTTGCTCAAATGCACTAGATCTTTATCGCACATATATATGTGCGTTTCAAAAATTACTGAATGCTATGAAACCTCATGGCATGTAAGTAACATGTGGTCCTTTGCAACTATTTACGAAACTTTATGTATTCCTGTATATTTACCGTTTCTCTTTTCTCTTTTTATGTTTACTATATTGTACTCGTAAATCAAATGTAGACATGGAAACTACACAGCAATTATTTATTGTGTACATAATTTAAATCGATGTATCTTATATTTCCGGTAAGCAACAAATATTCATTCTCTTGCCGTATATTGATATACGGAAAAGCTTGTAATGAAAAACAAGGTTTTGATGAATTGAATAATAAAATTGATGAAGACAATGTTGACGTATGTTGAATATGATAAACAGAAAGTCATACCCAAAATTATAAATGAAGTAGCAGCCCACTGAACTTTTAAAACTGTGTTAAATTGTAATACCGGTCACTGGCCAAATCGGGCGTTAATTGTGGAAGAGAAGCAAATATCAAACAAAAATATTGTTCTTACGATTCTGTAAAAAGATTATTGTGCTGTCATGCACCCTGACGTACTTGTCATAAATGAACATATATATATGAGATAAATTTTAGTCTGCGATAACGATGGGTAAGTTGATTTAAGTTTAACGACCTAGACTGGCTATTTATCGGCATACTCTCACGTTTTTTAATGTTTTAAAAGAAAACATATATTTACGTTTTGGGCATTAAATATAAGTCTACTTACCAAATTGAAATGAACATAAACATTGTCAAAAAAAAAATGGATAAGAAACATTCTGCATTGTTGTTTTCATATAATTTTATTTCCTATATATTTGAGCGGAAATTTCTAAGTTAAAACTGATTGTAGTATAGATAAAATATTTCATCTAGGTGCTCTCGTTGAAGTTCGCGTTACATATTAAAATGAATTTCATTGGTCGGAACGTTTGCAAACTTTCAATTCAATACACAATATAGAGTCCAGTTCGGCAAAAAAAATCAAATTAAGACTCTACTTTGTCCGATTAAACAAACAGAATTTAGAAAAATAACACTTTTACGATTCTTTCAACCACGACCAAAATATCTATCTTTTTCTCCGCTGAAAATCATTACTATTGATATTAGAAAAAGTCAAAAGTTGCCGGAGCCGGTTGATTTATGATGCATACGAAACTTTAATAATTAATTATACGGTTTGTATTTTTCCAAATAACTACTATATCCGATAAAAATCGAAAAATAAATTATCGGTTAAAACTACCGATTTTTCTATGAGACAAATATTATCCTTATATGATGAGTCAAATTTGCAATATAGATTCATAAAGGACAAACCATATCCTCATGTTTTTTTATGCAACACTAGTAAGCATAGTTCGTCTGTTCTCGCTTCAAACCAAGCCATCATAAATACACCAGAGATGACTAAAATGAAAGTCTTTTCGCTCATTGAGATTTTTTGGTAGGTATTAAGCTTCAATTCGACCATTAATTACCGTAAATTTTCGATTTTTGCAAAATTACGAAAAATATGTTATAATCCTTGACCTTCCCGAAGCTTATACTTCGTTTAGTCGATTGTATGAAAGTTTTTTTTAAGAAACCGGTCTTTTACTGCAAAAAAAAAAAAAAAAAAGATAAAAGCGATTTTTGTTTGAAGTAACGAATCTCATTCTTACAAGAAAATGAAAGTTTTCGTGTTTTAGGTTGTGCTGAAGCAAACGTAAAAGTTGAAATAAAAATTACACTCCGAGATTACACTAAAGACATTTCGCTAGCACACATGGGACTAGATTTATTAATTGTTCATTTGCAAGTCAAAATTAATAATCATGCAAAACAAATGATAAAACTTCCCAATTTAAAATTGAGAAAAAACCGACAGGAAACCAAAGTACAAAGGTACGGCATTTATTTAAAAACAATTTCCATCCAACTTCAAAATGTGAGGTAAATCGATTAGCTTACGCTAGCCAAGCAACCAACAGACAAAATAAATCTTGACTCTCCGATCAAGACTATCTATAGACACGGAATAAACAATAACGGAAAATAATAGCATGTTAGAAAGGTTACAAACACATTTATACAAACATGAAGCAGCTGTTTTTTTACTGAACTGGTCAGTGGTAATACAAAACTAGGGTTTCAAAAAGATGAAGAAAAAGAAAAAGACATTTAAACATGCTAAAGTTTCTGAAAAAGCAAATCAGACATAGTGTTTAACTGAAATTGAAAAAAAAGGATCATGATAGTCTATAATATGTAAACATTTATTTCAGAAAGCCAACAACAAAATGAAAGGAAACTATGTATTGCTTAAAAACATTGACCAGGGCCGTAACAGCCTCATGTTTGAAATTTTAAAACAAAGTCACAGTACAAAGGCTTGTCTTCATATCAAATTGTTTTCACGGCGAATGTCTTGCAAGAAGCAAACTCCCATTACTCAGATGTCGCCCCTGCTTAATTTTGCGTGATCCATGCATTCCCTATTTCCATTCTCAATTTTATGTTTCTGAATTACTTGTCTTTTGTTCATTTACTTCCCTACTAAATGTCTATAGTCTAAGTGTTAATTTTCATTTGTAAATGTCTGGTTTCGCAATAATGCATGTCCACCAATATCCAGACATTGTGCGAAAAAATATAGTTTAGAAGATATTATTCTATGCTGAATACAGAAAACATATAGTCGTTTCTTCATGAAGATTTGAACTCTAACATTAAAGAGAACCAAACTGGCTCTCCTTTTTGAGTATTTCCATCTGGTGTCTTACATTTAACGGTTTAACTAGTATTAACATGATTAAGTCGTGTCAACTTACTGTCAAGACAGACGCCTTTATAGAAAATAAAGGAATATGGGGTAAACATACACGGGACCTAATCGAACACAAAGTCAGAGCTTAACAAAAATACAAATTATCAATGGTCAGCGTTTTTATTCCTGTTCATCTTTATAGTCGCTAGAGGGTCTTCAACGATGAAAGAATCTGAGAGTTCTTAAGTTTCTGACAGCTAGTTCACACTGTTACGTTTTGAGTCTTCCTGTCCGTCATCCCGCAATCTGATAATTTGATTATCTGTCTCAGGACCTGCGCATATATAAAATACTTGCCACTGAACATTGAACCAAGTAAAATCAATACACATCGTTTCATATATAAAAATCAATCTACAGATGATTATGCATTTCTTAGTTGGTTAGATTCCCTTTTGTGGGAGTTGAACACTTTTCGGGACAATTTTCTTCTCATGGGAAGATATATTTTTCCCATGGGAATATTAGTTTTTTCTTTTCTTTTTTTTTTCAGAATTTGTAAAAGTGCTATGAAATATCGAAATGGACTGACAATCATGCACTAGTAACCAATGACTGAAACAATATAACAGGCATTTCAATAAATTAAAAGTATTTCTATCATACTTTTACACTCAAAAGTCTTTTTATATCGTTGAATGATTGATAGAAATTCTACCGTTCAGCGAATGATTTTACAATTTGAATCTTTCACCTTTGTTTTCGGTCAATATCATCGTGCATTTTATGTAATAGTGTTCGCTGAACTGTCACGTATCAGAAACATGCCTTTTGAATTTCAGAATTAAAATTATAATTTTGTTTTAATCTATAATTATACATGGGGAATGACGAATCGTGTTTTAGATTGTTTTCTAATTATAACCTTTTAATTTCGTGAATTTACATCATAATTATTATGAATGTAATTATTCTTTTTCGTCTACGTAACTCGATATGCGTGTTTTTCGCCACTACAAAGATGAGCACGAACTTTTTTTGTTCAAATTTCCTAATCATGCTTATGCAATGTTGTAACTCGTCTACACAAAAATCTTTTATTTCAATTCATTTTTGGTCTTTTCTAGATCTTTTATAACCTCTCAGGTAATTTTCAAAGAAAATCCAGAGTTTTCGGCATTTACAAGGACGCGTACGGATGAGGATTAAATATAATCTTTTTGTGATATATTCACTTGTACTTTACCCGTAGGCTGTCTTCGTGTACTGCAATTTATGGTTTACATGTTTAAAGGAATACGAATACTTTATTTCTCATAAAACTTCAATTACTAGTTATCAAGAACATACATACACATAACTATAAGGTAAAATTAGTACATGCATGTGTAAACGATACAATTAAATTAGCTTGGAGGACTGACTTTCACATTTATAACTTTTACATAGTTTTTCTAATATTACAATATTTGATGAGTTTAACTGTTGATCAGCTTTAAAGATATAAGGGTTTGACTAACAGTAGTTCCTTAAACATTTCCTTCTTTTTCTATAGTTTATATGATCTACAATTCATAATGTAATGGTACTCATCATCAATGTTGTTTGTGTCACAGAGACGACATATTCTGTCTTCTCTGTGTAAATCCTGAAACCTTCTGGACTCAATCGGCAACTACATGTACCACATCTATATCTGCGTAATATATGAATTTAGAAATGTAAAAAGGAGTTTTCTAATTGATAATTCTTTTTGAAAATATGACAGCATTATGTTTTATGCGATTCTGCATAAAAGCAAAGAATTTTTCTTGAAACTGGTCTTTGGGTTTCTGTTTAAGACATTTTGACACCCATTTATCACAAACTGTGCACAAGGACGGAAAACAAATATACGTCCTTGCTGTGCACTATAATTCGAAATAGTTGTAAATTGCAATTTTTTTTAATTTCTATTTTTCCCTCACTAGATAGGTGAAAGTATGTATAACATTTATTGTAAATTGCGAAAATGCATTACGAGCATAAATTTATAATTTTAAGTTAGAATTTAGAGTCTCAACTTTTTTCAAAATCTCTGTAATATTACTCATGTATTATTTATGTTTATGTCAAAGGCGTTTGATTGGATAATAGGTAAAGGTAGGCGTGGTTTTTGGTAACTTTCCTCCAATCAACTGCCCCAGTCGAGAAACCTGTGTGCGCTGATGCGTGTAAACTGGGTATTGTAACGGTACGTGTCTTACATCAGAACCTATCGTGCGTGACCAATGTTTATTGTATAATTTCTTGTCACGTGGTCAAATTATCTGAAATACAAGTTCTAAAGGTGCACTACAGCAGAATTACAGTTTCAGTTGTTATAATTCGGACACAAATTAATATGGTTATTTTGAAATCTGCTGCATGGTTTATTCCATTGGCAATCATATTCACGAAAAGTTGTAAATCTTGAATATTCTGTAATATCTTTATGAAGCGTGATTGAGAAGTAGATTCACACAGATACTGCAATCATTGTCATCTTTAAAATTTACTTTGCATGCACTAAATTTCTAATCCATTTGTTTAGAACAATAAAATATGTTTAAACTACTAAATATCTAAATGAGATTACATAGGAATAACTTGTGGTGTATTCATGTATACTAGTATGTAATAATAATAAAAAGAAACCAACAGCACTATTTGACGAAGACGAAGACGAAATAAAGGATTGAATTTTAACGTTCAGTGACATATATTACAATGATGACGAAACAGAACTTGAACTTGACAATAGGTTTTCATAGAACCGTCGCTTTTCCAAAGTACGCTTAGTTGCGATTTCACAACTTCGGGTTCGCATTATAGTTATACATGTACAAAATAACTAACAATAAACAAATTCTGATGATTTCTTCAACTGTTCGAGGACTTTCTAGTTGTAATATAAATCTGTGATTTTTCTATATTCGTACTTTCGACGAAGCAAAGCAGTTCGATCTAGATCTGGACATGTATCATCATTAAACATTTACAATATTCAATAGTTGTACATTTTTTTTGGTACATGTAGAACATGTAGAAAAATCCGTCTTTTCGAATAAAATCTTAATTTACGTACCATTGTAAAATTGAAAATGGAAAATGAGGAATGTGTCAAAGAGACAACAACCCGACCAAAGAAAAAAACCAACACTGAGCAGAAGGTCACCAACAGGTCTTCAATGTAGCGAGAAATTCCCGCACCCGGAGGCGTCCTTCAGTTGGCTTCTTAACAAATATATATTATATATATATATATATATATATAGTCCAGTAATAATGAACGCCATACTAATTTCCAAATTGTACACAAGAAACCAAAATTAAAATAATACAAGACTAACAAAGGCCAGAGACTCCTGACTTGGAACAGGCGCAAACATGTTTATGATCTCAACCTCCCCCTATACATCTAGCCAATGTAGAAAAGTAAACGCATAACAATACTCACATTAAGATTCAGTTCAAGAGAAGTCTGAGTCTGAAGTCAGAAGATGCATATACGGACCCTGGATTTAAATCATATATGATCTGGCGGTTTTTGTCTTTTTTTCAAAAAACATATTTTTAATTGTGACTATCTTTAGTTTCGAATCTTTCTTTCATTCTAATTAATTAAGTTTAAATGAAAATAAGGAAATTGGAATTAAAACACTGTTGAAGAGAAACTACATATTCGGGTTAAATTCACCTTAGTTTGTTAATTCAAGTTTGACATCTAACATCTTAATCCGTAATCCACATTTACCCGACAACCTTAAATTGTTTATTGAATTTTATCAATCAAATATCCTCACACAGGAAACTAGACAAAATAAGTTATTTGTAATGGTATTTATCAAAACTAAAATGATTGAAAATATCTTTGTAGAATATGAATTTGCCTAATAAGCGAATAATTATAATACATGTATTTCAACATCTTCAATAGAGAGATTACTGATAAGATGCCCAAAATATATGTACATGTATACATATTGCGATTAGTGCTATATAGTAAGGCAATGATATCGAATGCCCGCTGAGTGTTAAACATGTTTGACACTGCTGGTTTTAATTTTCTGACTCAAGTATAAATTTAAGAAAAGTTAATAGTTTCTGAATATTTTTAGATTCAATATTTTATCATTATTATTATTTTTTAAAGTCTCACCACATACAAACATAAAATGAGAATCACATACTAAACAAAACATTTAAACATTTGCATTGTGTGCATCAATCTTTAAAAAGATAAATGAGACGCGTATAAGACACAATATATAAATATAAACAAATTTTTACTCATTTACATTCAAAATTTACAGTGTCCGTATATAACAAATGAAATGAAACATCTTTTTATTTAAGAACAAGTGAAATAAAATGCCGTTTCTTTTCAATAAAATATTGTTGATGTTTTTGGCATCTATTGCAGCAACATTGTCGTTATTGAATAAATATATAATTTTTTCGCTATTTGATATTTATAAATTGAAATGTTAAGCCTAATGTATTATTATATGTCTATAATGGGCATTTTAAAAGGACAGGAATATAAAAAAGAAGATGTGGTATGATTTCCAATTAGACAACAGTCCACAAGAGACCAAAATGACAGAGACATTAACAAATATAGATCACCGTACGGCCTTCAACAATGAGTAATGCCCATACCGCATGGTCAGCTATAAAAGGCCCTGATATGACAATGTAAAAACAATTCAAACAAGAAAACGAACCGCCTTATTTATATAACAAAAAAAAAATGAATGAAAAATAAATATGTAAAACATAAACAAACGACAACTACTGAATTGCAGGCTCCTGACTTGGGACAGGCGCATACATAAATAATGTGGCGAGGTTAAAATTAAAAAGTGTATAGTTATCAATAAGTTCATTTTCAAAATCATTTATTTAAAGTGAAAAATCGCGAATTATCCCTTTAAGGCTTGTTGAAGATCTTCATCAAATAACGAATGAATATAAGAAGATGTGGTATGCTTGTCAATAATTTAATTCACCGTACATGTGGAATACCGTATGATCGTTTTTTTGGTCTAAAAAAAATACATCTACTACATGTCTTTGATTTAACAAATGATAAAAGATCTGGCATAAAAACGTGATTCTGAATATAATCTAAAAATTGAAGAGAAAGCCAGACTAAGACGTTATACAATTTAAAGAATACAAATCTTAAAGTTTTATTACTTAGAGGTATACTGTCCCCTTCTTTTAACCTACAGGAAAACTTCACGAGAGCCGATGATTAAATATCCACCTTGTTTTTCCGTATATATACTGAGCCAAAAAGGTTTAGCAACACTTTTTTTTTATAATTTTTTTTTTGTTGATTTTGGAAAAAAAATATTTAAACATCATTGATATAATCCTTAGTTTTACCTGTAACAGTCGTACTTTTTTCCTGCTGATTGATTTCGCGCCATTTCAGCTTTGCACGTGTCAATGATGTTTTACCTTCTGTACCTGTTATTTTAAAACGATATTAAAAAATTCTTTTTCACTAACGTTCAGAAACACACCATTGGTAAGAAAAACACAAACACCGTTGAAAAATTTGCTTGGGACGTCAACCAGGCCACCCCGAAAATGACAGTCAGAAAGGTCTTGAAACGGTTGATGCCGGAATGAGGGTTGTTGACATCATGGCTCGATTTAATGTGCACTAGGCAACAGTTCAGAGACTAACAAACAGATATCGACAAATTACAACTGCATAGGATAGGTCGATATCTCGTAGACAAGAAAAAACTATCGTCAAGGGAGCAGCGCTTCCTTCGCTTTACGTCAACACGTGACAAGTTTTTTTTCGGCTAAAAAAGTACTGCATTGACTAAGGCAAGTTGCTGGTGTTCCTGTCAATCCTTCATTGGTGCACTAAGGGCATGGCTGAGAAATTGATTTTGAGAAACACTATACTCATTTAAGCATTTTGACCCTCCCGCGCTCCATACAAAGAAAATCCTAATTAATGTGAGTGATAAACATTCATGTTGCTTTTGACATATCATAATTCCATTTATGTGTTATTAAAAATTATATGTTTAAATTTTATGATTTTGTAATAAAACAAAATTTCACAATTTTGTTGCTAAACTTTTTTGGCTCAGTTTATATATTAAAATAACTTAAGAAGCAATTCAAAGGATATCCAATTTGTTTCAATATTGCCGAAAACTGAGGCTACTATAAATTTTATACATGTAGTCGTCTCAGCCGAAAACAATACATAATATTGATAATATAAGCAAGTGTGACAAACCAAATTGAATCACAAATTTGTTGTTTGGGATTATTCATGGTTCACTAGTATTCCTTTCACGAATTTGGCTATACTTTTGGACCTTTTGGATTATAGCTCTTCGTCTTTTATATTAAATTTGCTTTTGATTTCATATATTTTGGCCTCGAGCATCACTGAAGAGACATGTATTTTTGAAAACTATATTTTCAAAATGCATTGCATAATTTAAACCGATTTAAAGTGTTTCATTTTATTGTATGTGTGTGCGTATACGAAAAAATGATAGAAAGTTAAACTTCAATGTTCATGACTTACAAGTATTATAATATTTCTTGTAAAATTGATAAATGAGCGGTTTTCACAAATACTGAACATTAGAATATATCGTAAACGTCAATTAATGAACAAGCAACCCAACGAGAAAAATATAATTTCAGAGGCATCTACATGTACATGTATAACAAGTTTTGAGTTAGAGAAATCATTCAACATGTTCATTGCCATATGATTCTATTCAGATTTGTGAGTTTTTTCGATTTACGAATAAGTCTATAAGATACAAAAAATTAATTGAAGCAAAAAAAAAGAAAGAGACATGAAATAACGAATTAACATAAGTTTACAAATACATACCTAGGTGCATTTACCAAAACAACATTTGAACTTATTAATACATTTTTTCATATTATTGTAATTTTATGTTTATGTACCCGATATGGAGTTCTTCTGAAATTAAAAATCACTTGAATGGGTAGTTCTGGTGTATATACATGTATCACACTTGCTATCTACATGTACAATATACGGAAATGACACGGCTGGGTATTGTAAAGTTACTGAAGGTAGATTACTGGCAGGTGTATATCGTCGGGCGAAGAATTTACTGATTTGTCAAAACGATTAGGTGTAACTTGTCATATTGTAAAGTTTTGAATCGCGCTCATCTCTTTTTTTTATTATATGTATTGCGCCAATAAATGAAACTTGACACATTCCCCATTTCCATTCTCAATTTTATTAATTGTGTCATATTTATCTCGAAAATATTAACCTATTTACACGTACAAGTAACATTAGAATACCTACTTCAACTGTTGAATAACCTTATAATTACTAAAATTCAAAATTATGTACTTCTCCTTCCGTATGCTATGTTTTTTTGTGTCAATTCTATCTTTCCATCAGGTCCATAGTGCACTTTTTTTGTCAGTCTAAGTGCACTAAGGAGGCCCTTTCAGTTTGCGATTTCTGTACCTACATGAAAATACCTAAAAGGACCTCCTCAGTGCACTAAGAAGAAACATTTGAAAAGAAGTCTATAATATTTGCGCAATTAAATGATTGTTTTATTGGCGCTAATGAATGTTGCAGTTTTTATGATAAAGTTATGCAAAAAAAAAAAAAAGAATTCGCGTAATTAACTTGTGGTGCAAATTAATTCTTTTCTAGCCAAACTGGATATCGGCCTTCAAAACATTGTGTATACACAAACAAAGCAAGATTTATCTTTTGCGCAGTCTAGCCGGAGAATACAAGTTTTTGCAATTTGTGAAGGATTTTAATTTTAGAATGTAATGAACAAGTAAGAAGATCGTTAAATCGGAAAATGAGCTATGCACGATGAAAGTTTGGTGCGTCGATAAAAATTTCATGGATTCACTTGATAATTGTAAAGTTTCAAGTCTTTAAAAATAACACCCATTTGTAGAACTGATTATTTCGATCCTTCAAATATGCATGTGTAGAATAATAATAAAAAAAAATATATAAGTCTCTTTCATATAGATACTGTAGATTTGTATTTGAACATCGATTGCAAACATAACGTTCAGTGAGAAATATTTCAAAAAGACATGTATTCGTACAGAAAACAAATCAACTTCTTTCAGAATACAATTGATTGGTTATTGAAGTAAATGATTTGCGACAGAATCAGTGACACTTGGCCAGAAGCTTACCTCTAAAATAAAGAAATATAAAAAAAGGTAGAGTTATTTTTAATTCTGTATTTTACTCATAAAGGACTTAAGCACTTTTTACAGTCAATGCCGAAAATATGAAATACATCGATTTAAATTATGTACACAATAAATAATTTTTGTGTACATAGTTTTCCGTGTCTACATTTGAATACGAGTACAATATAGAAAACCATCATGTTATATATTTAACTATTTTTTTTCAACAGATTCACAAGTTTTGCATTTTTAAACCGCGTGTGCATATATATTTTAATGTTTTTATTTTAATTCCTTACATATGAACATGATACGTGTATTATTCATTCGTTTCAACGTTTTAAATTGTGAAGCATGTGACTTTAATAAGACTATACGCATTTAAAGTTTGAAACAAAAAACCATAGATACATCGAGGTCGTTTTGCTTGGGTGATTTACCTGTAAAAAGCTCGGGTCTCATCCATGTTTAAAACGAATTAATGCATGTTTGAAATAGTTTAACGGGGGCGTGGCCTATTAGTTTAACGCAACTAAACAGCAACTTGATTTCAATTGATTCACCGCAGAGAAATCTATTTGACTGGCGTTAAAATGAATTGATATGAATTAAATATAATTTTTAATTTTTGTCAATCTTTATCAAATAACGATCAATCTCATTTGAATAGCGTTAACACGTTTTTGTCCGTTCAAGTTAAATTCGGGTTACTAGTGCATGTCCTGTGAACTGTTACGGTGAAGTGGGAGGTTGCCTTGTTTTTTTAAAATCTCACTCAACCAACTTTTTTTCTACCATGTCGTATCTTTTTCAACTCGTGTTACTCGGTCTTTAGATTGATATGTTACGGTTTTTATTTTGATGTTTTTCTTTGGATGTTTTTCATGGTTTGCCGTGAACTTGTCAGTTTTTGTACGACCTATGAGTTTGAATATTCCCTTGATATTTTCGCATCTCAATTGTCCATTCTTTACATGTTTTAGATCATGAAGGAACATACGATGTCCTGCAAATTTGCATATTGAATTATCAAAATATATTATAGAAAAAATATGGAATTTGTCCTCGTTCACACTTACCTAATACTGCATTTAAAAATCCACCGTGTAGAACGCCACATGCGGGGTGTCGGCTATGTTTGACATGGGGTGGCAATTTTGAAGCGACGAAAAAGTAACAAAGTAAGTTCAAGCATTAAAATTTGTTATTTCTAGAACTCTCAGTACCATATAATGTATTGCACGGAAGGAACCGCAACATAATCTATTTCCTGAAAGCAGAAGCAGTCGTTTTCAGTGCTCAGTTTTCTCAAACACCTCGCCCTAGTTTTCCGTGTTGCAGATTTTGAGGCTTTATATGCAAATTTCGGTATAAAAAACTACTTTACACAGTCATCCCCCGTATCATTTATATAGAATTGTATTCCTCTCATTGACTTATACCAAATAACAGTTTCTTAGTTAAAATTAATTGGTTTTAAAACTGTTATTCATCAAAATATAAAGTGTCGCTCGGGGTGTCAGATTTTGTGTCGCAAAGGGTAGAGGCTTGTCATAAAAAAATACATATTTGCTTGTAAATTAGTCTTCATATGATACATTTTATTTCAAACACATCTACTTTACCATGACAAAACAAGGATTTTTCATTTTGCCTGTTTTTGGTCTTATAAAATATATGCTTTTGATTTCATTCATAGTAAAAAAAAATGGCTTAAAATATTTAGTTTTCAAGCTGGTAAACGATTTCTTTTCCTTTTCAGTCAATATCATGGTAAAAAAAAGGCAAGGCTATGGCTCAATAAACCAAAACATCACAAAATAGTCCTCAGTATAAGATATGCCCGAAGCCTCCACCAGCCAAAATGCATCATAGTTCATCACCAGGTTCATCTAAAAAGCACTCGTGCACGCCGCAAAAATCCATTACTCCTAAAAGAATTAGAACACTCTCTCCAATGAAACACTCACCGGCATCTTTTTCAGCGAATGACAACACAACTTCAAGCAATCCTGAAGACGATGATACTACGATTGTCAATGAGAAAACAACGACTTGTACACAAATATACAACGGAACAGGTTTACAAGATAACATGATTCAAGACAGTTATTTCGGTCGTAATCGCCCAGCTAGAACTATCCGTTTTCTGTTACACATCTATCATATCATATCTACTTTGAAGGTCTACTCTGACTATATACATATCTCTAAACGAACCGGAATTGAATAAAATTTGAAGAATTTGATGTAACCTGTGTTTTTCTAGGTTGAATTTCTGTTACATTTATGTTCATATTTGTGTAGGTGTGTTTGAATTAAAAGTATCAGATAGAGATCGATTTATAAGAAAATTCTTTTTTTATGACAAGCCTCTACCCCTTGCGACACAAAATCTGACACCCCGAGCGACACTTTATATTTTAAGGAATAACAGTTTTAAAATCAATTAATTTTAACTAAGAAACTGTTATTTGATATAAGTCAATGAGAGGAATACAATTCTATATAAATGATACGGGAGATGACTGTGTAAAGTAGTTTTTTATACCGAAATTTGCATATAAAGCCTCAAAATCTGCAACACGGAACACTAGGGCGAGGTGTTTGAGAAAACTGAGCACTGAAAACGACTGCTTCTGCTTTCAGGAAATAGATTATGTTGCGGTTCCTTCCGTGCAATACATTATATGGTACTGAGAGTTCTAGAAATAAGAAATTTTGATGCTTGAACTTACCTTGTTACTTTTTCGTCGCTTCAAAATTGCCGACCCATGTCAAACATAGCCGACACCCCGCAAGTGGCGTTCTACACTGTGAAATCATAATGTGTGTTTTACAACAAGAAATAACTGAAATATGTGACATATGTGAAATTGAACCGAAAGCTGTCAAGATTTGTCAAAAGATTGACCGGTAGTAGGGAACTCTTTCTTTGTGCAGTTTTTGGTTCCCTAAATAGTGTTATAAGAAAAGAAAACCCGTTAGATATGCATTATCGGACTTGCATACCACAAACAAATAGTACGGTTCCATAATCTTGATGGAAATTGTATCACATATTACACATGAATATCTGAATGACAAATTCTTTTGCATTTTTAAATCCTGCGTTAACGACATAGTGTGGAATATAGGTATCGACCCACTGTGTCTAAACCACACCGGCAAAATTTGCTCGGACTCGATGCTATCTAACATCCGGCACAATGACGGAACACCAATAGACAAAAGAAAGGTAGGTTTCTCCTTATTTTTTAATTTCTTTTATGATATCGAAGAATATATATACATATACAACTATTTTCTATTGTGAGATGCAATATTTTCTACAACCGTTCTCTATTAACGGAGAAATAAGTCAAAATGTATGTCAAAATGACGAATTGAGTGAACCTTGCCTCGAAATTGTTTAATTTCTCGTTAAATTGTTCACATTGTACGAAAAGAAAGGTACGGGAAGATAGATATTGACACGGAGATTGCAAATTTAGTTATTATGAGCATCTCAATAATTTTATCTCTGTGTATGGAACGAAAGAAAAGGTTCATGTCAAATTAAAATAAACCGGTTTCGTCAATGTTGTTACTACACAATCACCCGGTTTCGTCTATATATATCACCCGGTTTTTTTTCGTTTTTTTTAACAAACAATTTATGAAAAGCAACTTTGACACGGATCTGAACAGTGTCTTTCGAGAATTTAAATGTATATTTATTGTAAGGTAAACTTGACGTGTTAAAATCTAATTTAAACAGGCACTTTTGGACATAGTTAATTATGATAATACACATTTTCCTAAAGAAAGGCGTATCCCTTATTTCACTTAACTTCAAACTAATTTTAAATGGAATATAAATAATCAATAGCAAACACTGGTATCTAATTATTTTGTAACATTATTATATTTTCTTTGTTTATAATAGTAGAATGGAAAGATAAAAAATAAAAGTATGTGTTTTGATTGTGCCATAATTTTAATTTACTATACTATATTATATACACTATGCATTCAATCATTGACGAACAGTCCCAAACCGACTATAGTCTATACTGTTCTGCACAAGTTTATCATGCATGCAGTCCTGTCATATACTGTGTTCCTTGCGCACTAAATCAAGTTTTCACACTTAAGCATCCATAACATAGCAGTGAGATTTGTAACTTTCTACCCGTTTCTGGTAAGCACATTTATTTTCCTAGGCATGTTTTTTACATTATATTTACAGTTCAAATTCATTTTTTTTTACAGTTCAAATTCATCTTTTTTACAGTTCGAATTCAATTGAAACTTCAAGATAACTTTCGAAAACAATACATGTATCTGACAGTTTTGTATTTTCAATGTGAATAAAAGTTGGTTTGCAAAACATCACCGTCATTTATATCTAGGTCTTATTTAGAAGAAGTGACGGTAACCACTTATCCCATATACATTGACAATGAGACAACTTTCTTTTAGACACAAAAATGATGTTGAATTAATCAAGTTTAGGTCACCGTATGCCTTAAACAAGGAGAAAAACACACAAACCGCATGAAAGCAAGCTATAACAGGGTCCTAAATTATAAATGTAAAACAATTCAAACAAAAAAACTACCTGCCTATTTTATGTTCAAAACGCATATGGTATAAAGCAATCAAAGACAACCATGGAATTACAAGCCTGTGACTCGGGAAATGGACTGAGTCAAAGTGTTGTCGCTGACACAAACAGTACAACAAAAGTACAAATAATAAAAAATGATGAATAAACCTTAACTCGTCCTTTGACAGAGCCTGTATAGTAAATTCTCGATTTGTGCCAAAACTTGTATCATAGTTAAAATTATCCATTAAATATGATAAATATACATGTATTCGCAGTTTACTATGAAATCCACTATCACTGAACTAGTATACATATTTATTAAGGGGCCAGCTAAAGGACACCACCGGATGCGGGAGTTTCTCGCTTCATTGAAGACCCATTGAGGCCTTCGGCTGTTTTCTGCTCTATGGTCGGGTTGTTGTCGCTTGGAATTTGTATGAACTTTTCATGTTTAAATCCCCCCTCTTTTGTTTTACCATATATGTTTTCTTATATAACTAAGAAGTGTATAAAGTTTGATGCAGTTATAATACTTCGTTTTTGAGATATGGCGCGACATGTTAAAAAAAAAACACATTCCTGTTTCACTTACATTTTCTGTAACTCAAAAAGATTTAATTTGATTTTCACTAAAAGGTTTACAGATCGTTTGGCCATTATAAGAAATAACTATGTTAAATTTTAAGAAAATGAGATAAGCTGTCCTGAAGTTACGGTGCGACATGTTTATAGTGGACAGACGGATAGATAGACGGACGGACGGACAGAATGACTGATAGACGGAGGAACGGACGGATGGAAGGAGGGGGTGTATACAATAATACGGCCTGTCAAAATTGGGATGGGCGTGTAAAAACGCAAAGAAATGAAAAAAAAATCGTAATTAAGGTCAATAAGTTTTATTAGGATATCGGCCAAGTCGATTTATTTGTATATTTGTCTGCCTTATCATTTTCCTATATAACTTTTACATATATTTGAAAAAAAAATGTATAGAAATCGATAAAAAGAACTTGATATTCGGCATTTATTATGAGAAACATAATCCAACTGACATAATTCGATTGCCCGGGTGTCCCTGTTTTCTCATTTCTTAAAATATTTTAATTCGGTATACACTTTATAAGATAAGTGGCGAATCTAGATGACGTATATGTTGCACGCCCCGACCCCACCTTTGGTTGCCAAAACTTTATTGATTCCTATATTTAAAGATTTTGTAAAGCAAAAAATAATCAAAATATTGTTCGACTCGCTACGCTCGGCGGTATGTAAAAGTTGTTCGAAATACGCCCACTTTGAAATAAACTGAATCCGTCTGTCCGTATATATTGTCAAAATATATTGTCCAACATCAGTGTACGATCATCATAACACAATGGCGACAGTGCAGACTGTTTTTTTTAATAATGTTAACAAAATATTTATTATTGAATTTTATCGATGACCTGAGACTATTATACTTATTTGTACATAGCAGTATAGTGATAAATAAATTTTATTTTAATGCATGGTAGTTGTAATCCTACATTCATTTTCTATGTCGATTATGCATGCATATACATTTGTCTTATTATCGACGTTTATCCTTAAGAAGATTTATTTTTAACGATGGTAGAAAAGATTACATACATGGAATGATTAGATTACTTATAAAGGTGTCCATTCTTTTGTGCGAGAAAATCACATATCAATTGTGTGTTTCGATTTTTAAGACCGTAAACTTTAATTTCAAGTTTAAAAATGTTCAACATATTTTCCCATAACTCATATAGAAAAAGCATATTTAGAGAGCTTTAATCTCAATATGCTGTTAAAAAATTTCGGAATGCAAAGTAAAATTAAAATATTTGTGTTCTATAAGAGTATGAATTTGCGTATTATTTATTTGAATCTGAGACTCATATAAATAATAAGCCGCTGTCCGGTGAACGAACTTGTTTTCGAACGACCCACAAAACTCCTTTTGAACGCTGAAGTTAAATAATCTATTATAATGTAATGCGATTATGATTTTTCTTATTTGACCAAACCGGGTTATGCATTTTGAAATCTATGACGAAACCGGGATGTATACATTGACGAAACCGGCCAGTTCGATTTTGACATGACCCATTTCTTTCGTTCCATACACAAAGTTACAATTATTGAGATGCTCATAATAACTAAATTTGCAATCTCCGTGTCAATATCTATCTTCCCGTACCTTTCTTTCCGTACAATGTGAACAATTCAACGAGAAATTAAACAATTTCGAGGCAAAGTTCACTCAATTCGTCATTTTGACATGCATTTTGACTTATTTCTCCGTTAATAGAGAACGGTTGTAGAAAATATTGCATCTCACAATAGAAAATAGTTGTATATGTATATTTATTCTTCGATATCATAAAAAGAATAAAAAATAAGGAGAAACCTACCTTTCTTTTGTCTATTGGTGTTCCGTCATTGTTCCGGATGTTAGATAGCATCGAGTCCGAGCAAATTTTGCCGGTGTGGTTTAGACACAGTGCGACCCAGTGCTGTAAAAACGTTTTGGAAATTTACGTTCAATATTTTGATGACCATTAACATTATACTCGGTTCGTCATTTTAAAAACGTTTTTCTTACATGCATTCACTGATTGTAACATAACAAATAAATAGAAAACATAAAAATAGATACTAAAAAAGGCAAGCTTTACTATCATATCTATTCTACCCTTATAGTGTATGTATGTTCGTAGTTTACAGTCTACAGAAAAACGACAAAAAAAAATCAAAATTAATAAAAAAAAATTATGTTTTTTGAAGGACGGAGGACTAAAAAAATGTTTACTGTCCCAAGTACCTGTGACTTTTGATATTTTTCTTGAAATTCGCCAGTCAGAATCTTTTACAAAAAATCATCCTAACATCAGTTTACAAAGATTTTTCAACCACGATCTTCTTGCCCGCGATTTCTCGGCGGGGTTTTATTTAATATTGAAAAAAGAACGTAACGGTGTTTAACATCATACTTCATATTTTAATGATACATCTACATTTAAATCAAACTAATTAACATGAAAACACCTCAGGTAGTATTTTATCTTACGACGTGACCAATATAGTATAACAAAAATACCGTAAATTAAAATAGGCAAAGACCGTAAAATCTGACAAAGTAAACGTTCTCAACAAACAAAACTAGCGGAAAACAACTCTCATATTGATCATACATTAAAAAACTACATCAACTGAAAGTTTCTAATCATTGAAATTTCAAATTTTTTAGTTAATACATTAAGACAAAACAATATTGTTCAACTGTTGATTACATATTGGAAACATATGCAGGTTTTGTTGCGTTGCCTCTTTTAAACTTCTTTGATAAATTCCATCGATCTGCAAGAAAAAAAGATATTAGTCTAAATAAAAGTTTATTCTGAAAATATTTTTGTTATTTTGTATGCAAAATTGATACGACAAAATTATACAAGGTTTTAATCATGCTGGTTGCAGTACGTCCTGTTTACAAACCTTTTGCAAAATTTTATGTTTAATAAAATTGAGAATGGAAATAGGGAATGTGTCAAAGAAACAACAACCCGACCATAAAGCAGACAACAGCAGAAGGTCACCAACAGGTCTTTAATGCAGTGAGAAATTCCCGCACCCGGAGGTGTTCTTCAGCTGGACCCTAAACAAATATATATACTAGTTCAGTGATATGAACGCCATACCAAACTCCAAATTGTACACAAGAAACTAAAATTAGAAATAATACAAGACGAACAAAGGCAAGAGGCTCGTTGAAATATGAATTGACGTTCAACATATTATTTTAAACATCAAATATGAAAGTTGAAAGCCGGCTTTATGTATTAACCAGAACAGTAGTCGAAACGGAACAGCATTTATATTTCAACAGTCATGCACAAAGGTGTGTCAGTACTATCAAAATAATTTTCAATAACCCTTTCAAAGATTGAGATTATCATAAAATAATTCAACGCGTTCAAACTATTTGTTTTCTCACAAATGCCGTATATGCATTTTAGATTCTGGTCCTTATTGACGTTTTTATATTAAAACAAATAAACTACTGAGTATCAACCATATTGGTTATCTAATGCAACAGCACAGATAAAGTATTTTGATCAATCAAAACCAATACCATATTTAATTTGGTAAGCCCTTTAAGAAAGCTAGGTGTAAGCCAATTAGAACTCTTCAAAACAAAATTTGTCATTTGTAGAATGAAACAGTGCATAAATTATGTAATAAAATTTGAGTACAAAGACGTAAAAAAAGATATGAGAAAACATATGCAATGCCGTTATATAAGTTGACAGGATGTTTTGAATAAAGACTAAATAGAAACATAAACAATGTTTATCCTTCGTTACTTGCAATTGTTAAACATGACAACATCTAATGATTTATATATGCTTTCATGTATACTTCTTTCTTTGTAACAGCTCTGCTATATATATTAATCCATTGTATTTTTGTTATATCTTTTAATTCTGAGAATAGAGCTATACTGAGCTTTCACTAAATTCGACATGTATATTCTTTGTACGTTTTGACTTAACCAAATACTAGTTCAGCTTTATCAAGTTTTAAACTTAATCTTGTTCATTGAAGATTCACTTAACGTCGTTACAGTGAATTGTTAAAGACAATATATTACTTTGCTCTGTTTGCTTTTCCGTTCGAACGAGTATTTCCTATTTATATTAAGAGCACTTACTTAAATTTTCCGTTGCACATACACGCACTACAAATGAAAAGGCACAATAAACATTAAAATAATTTATTCTATTGCAAAATAACTGAATACAAACACATTTCAATTATTTCAAGGTTAGTGTTACGACATTTGCAATGATTAAAACACAATATGTCAATAAAACAATGTAATGCAAAATATTTGTGGTTTTTATATAAACATGTATATACCGGCTTATCCAACACGTTGAATATATTATTTGACAAAACGGTGTCATTGTGTATCCTTAAATGCTTTAAATATATATATATATATATATATATATATATATATATATATATATATATATATATATTAAGACAATAACAATAAAAACCAAGGAGTAAACAAAGACTCACAAAATAAAAGGACATTGACATCAACAGTTATAAATAATAATTAAGAAACAACATGAACTCCACTAAAAACCGGTAGTGAAATCAGGTGCTCCGGAAGAGTAAGCATTTCCTGCACCGTATACGGCACGTTAGTTCTTTGTTCAGTTCGGTAATGATGGAAGGTTATTATGACTGAGGAAGAATATCAGATATGATTTCTGACACACTTTTTTCAAAATGACCAATCAGCTCATGATGGCGACCGTAAAATTTCTTGAGTCATGACCCTAATTTGATTGATTCATAGCCCTGTCGTAGCAACTTTTTAGGAAGCGGTATTCCTCGTTCAACAAAATGAACGTACTTTGAGCTAGCTCTAGAGTAACGTATCACTTAAGACACATATACTACATATGCTGGTGCCGCTGGGATGTTGCTACACAGAAATGGAAATTTGACTATAGGAAAATTAAAATGTTGGTATTAAAGTTATTCAAATGTTATAAACTGTTTAATTTGTTGGATAGTTTTATATTGATCATTATGAGAAATGTTGTTTTAATGAGTTATACAGTAGAAACGTGCAGGCTTTTTAGTCACCTATGTTCCCAAAGAGGATAATATGCAATAATACATAAGACGTTTGCTTTTATCTGACCGACACCAATGCATGATATTAAAGTGCATACATATTATCGAAGTAATTCAATACAATTGCTGATATGATAGTCTCAATAACTACTTGTATTATTTCCGATCTCAAATCAAAAATGAACAATGATATATTGACTGTAGTTATTAATTTTACTGTAGATGAAACTTCGAGTACACTTACAGTTTTTCATCTCTATCATTTTCATAACTAAATCAAACTGATATTCAAAAAATGAAATAAAATAGACAATGAAAACGGAAAACATGTCAGTAACTCGACCAAAGAGCATGAGACCAAGATCACAATACGTCTTCGACAATATAAGAAAACCCGCAATCGTTGGCGGGCTTCAGCTGACCCTTAAACAGAATATATACTATATGATGTCCATTTCCACTTGTTTATATTTATTTAAGGGGTCAGCTGAAGCCCACCTCCAAATACGAAAGTATCTTGCTGTGTTGAAGACACATTATTGCCCTTCGGCTGTTTTCTGCCCTTTAGTTGGGTTGTTGTCTGTTATCGAAAATCTGTATTTATGTGCTTTTAGATTTTTACACATTTCCGATTTCCCTTCTCAATTTGAGTGCAGGAAAATGGACGCCATAAACTCCAAAACATACAAATGAAGCACAATAAAAAAAAAACACCACAAGACTAACAAAAGCTATCGGTTTCTTACTTTGATCATGCTAGAATAAAAGCGGCGGGGCGAATATTTTGGTGAAATTGCAATCCCCCCTATACCATACACTCTACCAAAGTGAAACAAACAGCCTTATTCATAGTAAAAAAGTTTGTGGTATGGTCACCAATGAGACAACTCTTTACAAGAGACCAAATGACACTAAAATTAAGATCTATAAGTCACCGTACGGCCTTCAACAATCACAAAAGACCATACCTCAAAGTCAACTATAAATTGCCCCGAAATGACAAACGAAGAAGGGTCGGAGGGGTCCTGATCCCGAAATCCTGGACTTGAAAATATGAAATCCCGGCATTCCGAAATTCAAAAGAAAAATTCCAGGATCCCGAAAGGGTCAATCCCGAAATCCCGAGCTTAAAAATATCCGATCCCGATGAGCCGAAAAAGGTCCTGCCCCCTCACAAATGTAAAACAATTCAAACGAGACAACAAACGTCAGAATTCATGTACAAAAAATGAACGAAAAACAAATATGTCACACATCAACAAACGACAACCACTTAATTACAGGCTCCTGACTTTGGAGATACACATGCATACATAATATTGCAGGGTCATCACATGTAAGCGGAAATCAAACCCTCCCCTAACCTTGGACAGTGCTGAAAAAGTACAACATAAGAACGAACTATAAAAATCAGATGGATGAAGATACAAATACTACAAATAAAGTGGATGTGGCCAGGTACTTTTACATCCCAAAAAAAAAAAAAAAAAGACTAAGAACTGATGTGAGAATACTCGCACTGGCTGACAGCTAGTTCAAACCACAAACAACTAATATAAAAATACATACATCTAAGAGTAGATTATCAATCAGTACACATTCAACATCCAATGGATTTAGTTTAAAGACATCATAAACAGTCAGCAAATACAGGTATCGACAGATGTACATCAATGAATGTGTGTATGTAGATAACAATTATATTTAGTTTGCTTTTGATTTACTGATAACAAAATTATTATTAATACCAAGAAAAACAATATTCAATGATCTAGTCACAGTGTTGAATTAGTAACGTTTCAGACTGAGCATATTGAAATTATCGTTTCTGAATTCCTGGGCACGGAGAACGACATTTCCGTAAAAATGAGGATGTTCTATCCCGTTTGAAAATAGTTTTCTACAGCTACAACCAAACTTCAAAACCAAATCTATATATCTATTAAAAAATTGAGTAAAGGTTGTTTTAGTAATTTGTGTAAACGAATCACTGGCTTAATAATTTACCCACGTTCGTTAAAATCAAAATGTGTATTGATTTAGATTTTCGAATAATGTACTTGTAGAAAAAGATTAAATTAAGCAAAACAAATTGTGTGACATTGGAAACACTGATTTTTTGATTTTTTCTAGTAAAAAAAAAACCCGCTTATTTTGTATTAATAACAAAAATACAAAGGGGAAAAAGTTAATTCATGATATACACCTACATTGTTAGTAGTTCAATAGACAACTAAAGACTTAATTAAAAAAAACACCAAAACCAGGGAGTAATCTAAGGTGCTCTGTAAGGACAAGCAGATCTTGCTTCTCATGTGAATTATTCGAACTGCAGCCGGTTTTTTTTTAATAAATAACAAAAGAACAAAGGGGAAAAAGTAAATTTATGATATACACCTACATTGTTAGTAGTACCATATACAACTAAAGACTGAATAACACGAACCCCACAAAAACCAGGGAATAATCTTAGGTGCTCTGGAAGGACAAGCAGATCCTGCTTCACATGTGAATTATCCGAACTGCAGTTGTATGGATTTGTTTACCAGTGCTCAATCTAATTTTTCATTAATAAGTTTAGTCTTCCTTTATATGTTATAATGTCAATACTGAAAAATCATAAAGCGCCCAATAGAAAAAAAATAGAAATTACTGTAAGGCACCTCTAGAATTTATCTTTCTATTTTTTTAAGTTTTTTCTTTGTGCAATAAACTAAAATAATTTGTCGATTTTTCAGAAATTGGTGTTGTGTTGTTTATTGGTTGAGTACGCGGGCGTCCGAACAGAGAATCACCGATCGTTTGCAGAAGAATATGACAATTATTTTCAGTTTTGATTGACGTCGAGCACACTGGCCACATCCATGATTTGAACTCATAATACCAGTGTTGACATGCTAGTGAATTCATAGACCAGTGAATACCGAGTTCCCTATGTGTCGTGTAGAAAATATATATTATTTTGAAGTTATCAAAGGTACCAGGATTTTGTAAATTTATTCGCCAGAGGCAACCAATAATTTATACTTGAGGCGCAAATTTAGTTTCTATGTTTCTATGTTTCTGAAGGTTTTTGATTTTATTTATAATAAACAAACTCTTGTTTGTGCAAAACATGTTTAAAAAAGAGAAAAAGAGTGTAACCTGGATGGGAGTGCAGACAGGTCAATTATAATATCGCTATGTATGATGCTGTGAACATGTCAAAATTAACAAACTTGACCATACAATGTTAGATACTGTAAATTCAGAAATTATGGGGTGTATTTATTATTGCAATTTGTGGGAAAATATATCACTAGGAAATCCTGCATACAGATATAGTTTCAGATATCAGAATACAAGTGCTTATGATAACATGAACGGGCACTTACGGACTGCAAAAGCATCATATTTTACTGCAGATGTTGTATTTTATAATACTGTATTTTGCTCACATATTAAATTACAGAAACAATATCTAATTATCAGAACTTCAGCTGTATAGAAATGTTCACCAGAACTGAATTATTGTTTTATTCATAATTTAGTTGTACATTTATATGTGTGCTTCTAAGATTTATTTAAAAAAAAATAAAAGTTCTTTCTTTGTGCAATGAAAAATATATTTGTTGATACGACAGATGCATTGATGTCTTTTTGGCCTGGCCTTCAATATATGTGTCGTGTATTGATTGATTGAATTGTGTTTATCGACACTAACAACAGTTGAAATTTGAAATCAAAACACCAGTATTGACATGCTGTTGTTTAATTGGTTTGCATACTTAGAACACTAAGCCACGGCGTACCCAATGTATCTTGTATGGAAAAAACATTTTCTTTTAAAGTCTTTAGCCATCATAGTTTGTGCTCTCATATATGCTTGACAAGACAAGTGTTACTCTTTGTCTTTTTTTGTCTACTTTGTTCGTGACTTACGTCCAATGGTTCAATATTATATCAAATCTGGCAAACAAGTTTACCTTACCGGAAATACAGCTACTAGTGTTGCATTGCAGTTAAAATAATATATATACTTCTCTTACTGATACTTGAACTTGGTACTTACTAACTGAAAAAAGGAAATGTGATTAGTTTTTTTTTAAACTACTGATGCATTTGTACATTTTCTATATTGCTTTGTTATCGAGTCGTTAGAAAGATATCCCACTTTTAGTTTTAGAGCTATGTATAACAGTTTTGTAAAATTGAACCAATTTTTTTTATTAGCAATTTAGTGCATAAGTAAGATTCCGGAATGTCTTTAATGGTCTTCAGTCTATTTCTATGTGCAATAATACGAAAAAGCAGTGCATATATCGTGTAGAGAGTTATGATGAGTGAATTAAAGGATTTATTTAGCAAGGGAAGAATGTTGCTAATCTACCCTTACATCGATTATTATAAGTAATACAGATTAATCGATCTTGAGACTTATAATTTCATAAGCCATAAAACAACTCAGTTTAATTTTTTAACTTTATTGATATGACGTACTGGTATCCAGGTGTTTATAAAACTGTCAACATAAATGTGTTTGTCAAGTTATTCGCCAGAAGCAACCAACAATTTATTTTTTGAGGCGCAAATTTAATATGTAAGCTGCTGAAAGAAGTTGTTGATTATTTTAATAAACAAACTCTTGTGTATGGAAAACATGTTTTTAAAAACACAGTAGAAACTCGAGTACAGACAGGACACTATGTATGGTACCATGAACATATAAAAATTGTCAGACTTTTGTCACCTTACAATGTATAGTTATTTTTGCTTTAACAAATTATTTGTTGTATTTATTATTGCAATTTGCGGGAAAATTAAATCATATGCGAGTTTTATTATTGGGATTTTAGGAGAAGCTGTATAAATACATATATGTACCAGATATCAGAATGCAAGATCTTATGATAACATAAAAGAAGACTAACTGACTGCAAAAACATCGTGTTTACTGTCTATGTTGAATTTTATAAAACTATATTTTGCTAACATATGAAATTACAGAACATGTATTGATTAAAAAAAACTTCAGCTTCAGTAATTGTTCACCAGCATTGCACTTATTGATTCATTCATAATTTTCATGTGCACTCTGCTGGTGGACTATTAGTCCCCGAGGGTATCACCACCCCAGTAGCCAGTACTTCGGTACTGGCATGAAAATACGGATTTTTTGTGTTATTAAAATTTACTGTTACAAAATGATAGAAATTATTATAAATTAAGGAATGTATCTCCCTCATGCAAAGCTCTGATTCCTTTCACGGATTTGGCTATACTTTTTGGACCTTATGGATTATAGCTCTTCATCTTTTATATAAGCTTTGGATTTCAAATATTTTGGCCACGAGCATCACTGAAGAGACATGTATTGTCGAAATGCGCATCTGGTGCAAAAAAATTGGTACCGTTAATTTTATTATATGTGCGCTTACAAGATTTATTTAAAAAAATAAATAAAAAAACGTTTTTTTGATGTGGAATTGTTACAAAATAATTGTTGAAAGAAGTGGTCAAGTCTTGTCAGCTAAGCCAGTAACATATATGGCATGCATTGATTGCTTGATTTGCATTTAACAATACTTAGAGCAGTAATGTACTAATTCGGGGTGGTCAGTTTTTATTGGCGGAGGAATGCGTAGTTTTTGCTCCTCTGTACGCTTGGCAAGACGGTTGTTATGCTTTAAATATGGTGTTTTTTTTGTTTATTTTGGTAGTGGTTAACATCCGATGGTTTATTATTAAATCGAATAGGGAACTATTTTTTACTTAAACGGAAATACAGGCTCGTTTTGCATTGCAGTAAAAGTATATATACTTCTCTAATTAAACTTGAACTTGCTACTTACCTATTGAAAAAGAAGGAATTATAGCATAAGTTTATTTTTTACAATCATTGGTGAATTTGTACTTTTCTGTATTGCTTTGTCATCAAATCGCTAAACAGGTATCTAATTTTAAGAATTTCAGCTATATATAACAGTTTATTAAGAATTAATCTACTATTTTTAAATTAAGATTAGTTATGTTGGTGTTTATGTAGGATTCCAAAATGTCTTTAATAAACTTCAGTTTATATCTATATACAAAATTGTTAACACACAAAACAAAATACGTTGTAATACCTTAAAAGGTCTGTATGCATGTCACACCACAGTGCAAGCACATAAATGAATTCAAATATTTGTATATGCTTTTTGGTTAGGTATGTCAATTCGGATAACTATTAATTACTCGTTGGTCTTATCACGCGATACTCGATTGGGATTTCAAAACTATGTTCTTAAAATTTTGTGGTCTGTTGTTCAACGGACGAAAAACCACCTATATAAGTATCTGAAAAAAGGAATATCAAACCAAAAATAACAAAATCCTCATAACCTTTCAGCACTCATTAAAAAAAACAATAACAAAAGCAACATGATTTAAAAAAAAATATCAGAATATAAGTGCCTATGATAACATAAACGGGCACCTACGGACTGCAAAAGCTTCATATTTTACTGCAGATGTTGAATTTTATAATACTGTATTTTGCTCACATATTAAATTGCAGAAACAATATCTAATTATCAAAACTTCAGCTGTATTGAAATGTTCACCAGAACTGAATTATTGTTTTATTCATAATTTGGTTGTACATTTATATGTGTGCTTCTAAGATTTATTCAAAAACAAATAAAAGTTCTTTCTTTGTGCAATGAAAAATATGTTTGTTGATACGACAGATGTATTGATGTCTTTTTGGCCTGGCCTGCTATATATGTGTCGTGTATTGATTGATTGATTTGTGTTTATTGACACTAACAACAGTTGAAATTAGAACTCAAAACACCAGTATTGACATGCTGTTGTTAAACTGGTTTGCATACTTAGAACACTAAGCCACGGCGTACCCAATGTATCTTGTATAGAAAAAACATTTTCTTTTAAAATCTTTAGCCATCATAGTTTGTGCTCTTATATATGCTTGACAAGACAAGTGTTACTCTTTGTCTTTTTTTTGTCTACTTTGTTCGTGACCTACGTCGGATGGTTAAATATTATATCAAATCTGGCAAAAAGTTTTACCTTACCGGAAATACAGCTACTAGTGTTGTATTGCAGTTAAGATAATATATATATACTTCTCTTACTGATACTTGAACTTGGTACTTACGGACTGAAAAAAGGAAATGTGATTAATTTTTTTTTGATACTATTGATGCATTTGTACATTTTCTATATTGCTTTGTCATCGAGTCGTTAGAAAGATATCTCATTTTTAGTTTTAGAGCTATGTATAACAGTTTTGTAAAATTGAATCATTTTTTTTATTAGCAATTTAGTGCATAAGTAAGATTCCGGAATGTCTTTAATGGTCTTCAGTCTATTTCTATGTGCAATAATACGAAAAGGCAGTGTATATATCGTGTAGAGAGTTATGATGAAGTATAACCCTAGACCTTAGAAATTATAGGTTTGTATTTTCGAAAGGTGTGCCACCACAGGTTCTAAACTCTCTGATGACGTGCCAAATGTATGTTCGTCTCACTCAAAGTTAACTTACCGATGAGTGAATTAAAGGATTTATTTAGCAAGGGAAGTATCTTGTTGATCTACCCTTACATCGATGTATCTTATTACATTATAAGTAATACAGATTAATCGATCTTGAGACTTATAATTCCATAAGCAATAAAACAACTCATTTTAACTTTATTGATATGACGTACTAGTATCCAGGTGATTATGAAACTGTCAACATTAATGTGTTTGTAAAGTTATTCGCCAGAAGCAACCAACAATTTATTTTTTGAGGCGCAAATTCAATTTGTAAGCTGCTGAAAGAAGTTGTTGGGATTTTTTTAATAAACAAACTGTTGTGTATGGAAAACATGTTTTTAAAAACACAGTCGAAACTCGAGTGCAGACAGGACACTATGTATGGTACCATTAACGTATCGAAATGGTCAGACTTTAGTCACCTTACAATGTATAGTTATTTTTGCTTTAAAACATTAATTGTTATATTCATTATTGCAATTTGCGGGGAAATTGAAACATATGCGAGTTTTATTATTGGGATTTTAAGAGAAGCTGTAAAAATATATATGTACCAGATATCAGAATGCAAGATCTTATGATAACATAAAAGAAGACTAACCGACTGCAAAAACATCGTGTTTACTGTCCATGTTGAATTTTATAATACTATATTTTGCTAACATATGAAATTACAGAACATGTATTGATTATCAAAAGTTCAGCTTCAGTAATTGTTCACCAGCATTGCACTTATTGATTCATTCATAATTTTCAGGTGTACATTTATATGTGCGCTTACAAGATTTATTCGAACAAAAAAATTGAAAAAAAAGTTTTTTCGATGTGGAATGGTAACAAAATAATTGTTAAAAGAAGTGGTGAAGTCTTGTCAGCTAAGCCAGTTTTAACTTATATGGCATGCATTGATTGCTTGATTTGAATTTAACAATACTTAGAGCAGTAATGTTCGAATTCGGGGTTGTCAATTTTTATTGGCGAAGGAATACGTAGTTTTTGCTCCTCTGTACGCTTGGCAAGACGGTTGTTATACTTTAAATATGGTGTATTGTTTTGTTTATTTTGGTCGTGGTTAACATCCGATTGTTTATTAATAAATCGAATAAGGAACTATTTTTTACTTAAGCGGAAATACAGGTTCTTGTTGCCTTGCAGTAATAGTATATATACTTCTCTAATGAAACTTGAACTTGATACTTACTCACTGAAAAAGAAGAAATTATAGCATAAGTTGTTTTTTACAATCCTTGATGAAATTGTACATTTCCTGTATTGCTTTGTCATCAAATCGCTAAATACGTATCCAATTTTAAGAATTTAAGCTATATATAACAGTTTATTTAGAATTAATCTACTATCTTTAAATTAAGATTAGTTATGTTGGTGTTTATGTAGGATTCCAAAATGTCTTTAATAAACTTCAGTCTATATCTATATACAAAATTGTTAACACACAAAACAAAAGACGTTGTAATACCTTAAAAGGTCTGTATGCATGTCAAACCACAGTGCAAGCAGATAAATGAATTTAAATATCTGTTATGCTTTTCGGTTAGAGGTTTCAATTCGGATAACTATTAATAACTCGTTGGTCTTATCACGCGATACTCGAGTACTCGATTGGGATTTCAAAACTATAAACTTAAAATTTTGTGGTTTGTTGTTCATCGGACGACAAACCACCTATATAAATATCTGAAAAAAGGAATATCAAACCAAAAATAACAAAATGCTCATAACCTTTCAGCACTCATTAAAAAAAACAATAATAAAAGCAATATGAATTAAAAAAAATATCAGAATATAAGTGCTTATGATAACATGAACGGGCACTTACGGACTGCAAAAGCATCATATTTTACTGCAGATGTTGAATTTTATAATACTGTATTTTGCTCACATATTAAATTGCAGAAACAATATCTAATTATCAAAACTTCAGCTGTATTGAAATGTTCACCAGAACTGGATTATTGTTTTATTCATAATTTAGTTGTACATTTATATGTGCGCTTCTAAGATTTATTTAAAAACAAATAATAGTTCTTTCTTTGTGCAATGAAAAATATATTTGTTGATACGACAGATGTATTGATGTCTTTTTGGCTTGGCCTGCAATATATGTGTCGTGTATTGATTAATTGATTTGTGTTTATCGACACTAACAACAGTTAAATTTGATCCCAAAACACCAGTATTGACATGCTGTTGTTAAATTGGTTTGCATACTTAGAACACTAAGCCACGGCGTACCCAATGTATCTTGTATAGAAAACACATTTTCTTTTAAAATCTTTAGCCATCATAGTTTGTGCTCTTATATATGCTTCACAAGACAAGTGTTACTCTTTGTCTTTTTTTGTCTATTTTGTTCGTGACTTACGTCCGATGGTTAAATATTATATCAAATCTGGCAAAAAAAAATACCTTACCGAAAATACAGCTACTAGTGTTGCATTGCAGTTAAAATAATATATATACTTCTCTTACTGATACTTGAACTTGGTACTTACTAACTGAAAAAAGGAAATGTGATTAGTTTTTTTTTAAAACTATTGATGCATTTGTACATTTTCTATATTGCTTTGTCATCGAGTTGTTAGAAAGATATCCCACTTTTAGTTTTAGAGCTATGTATAACAGTTTTGTAAAATTGAATCAATTTTTTTTATTAGCAATTTAGTGCATAAGTAAGATTCCGGAATGTCTTTAATGGTCTTCAGTCTATTTCTATGTGCAATAATACGAAAAGGCAGTGTATATATCGTGTAGAGAGTTATGATGAAGTATAACCCTAGACCTTAGAAATTATAGGTTTGTATTTTCGGAAGGAAAGGTGTGACACCACAGGTTCTATACTCCCTGATTACGTGCCAAATTTATGTTCGTCTCACTCAAAGTTAACGTACCGATGAGTGAATTAAAGGATTTATTTAGCAAGGGAAGTATCTTGTTGATCTACCCTTACATCGATGTATCTTATTACATTATAAGTAATACAGATTAATCGATCTTGAGACTTATAATTCCATAAGCAATAAAACAGCTCAGTTTCATTTTTTAACTTTATTGATATGACGTACTAGTATCCAGGTGTTTATGAAACTGTCAACATAAATGTGTTTGTAAAGTTATTCGCCAGAAGCAACCAACAATTTATTTTTTGAGGCGCAAATTCAATATGTAAGCTGCTGAAAGAATGTGTTGATTATTTTAATAAACAAACTCTCGTGTATGGAAAACATGTTTTTAAAAACACAGTAGAAACTCGATTGCAAACAGGACATTATGTATGGTACCATGAACATATCGAAATTGTCAGACTTTAGTCACCTTACAATTTATAGTTATTTTTGCTTTCAAAAATTATTTGTTGTATTTATTATTGCAATTTGCGGGAAAATTAAAACATATGCGAGTTTTATTATTGGGATTTTAAGAGAAGCTGTATAAATATATATGTACCAGATATCAGAATGCAAGATCTTATGATAACATAAAAGAAGACTAACTGACTGCAAAACCATCGTGTTTACTGTCTTTGTTGAATTTTATAAAACTATATATTGCTAACATATGAAATTACAGAACATGTATTGATTATCAAAACTTCAGCTTCAGTAATTGTTCACCAGCATTGCACTTATTGATTCATTCATAATTTTCAGGTGTACATTTATATTTGCGCTCGCAAGAATTATTAAAAAAAAAATTAAAAAAAAGTTTTTTCGATGTGGAATGGTAACAAAATAATTGTTGAAAGAAGTGGTGAAGTCTTGTCAGCTAAGCCAGTAACATATATGGCATGCATTGATTGCTGGATTTGTATTTAACAATACTAAGAGCAGTAATGTACTAATTCGGGGTGGTCACTTTTTATTGGCGAAGGAAAGCGTAGTTTTTGCTCCTCTGTACGCTTGACAAGACGGTTGTTATACTTTAGATATGGTGTATATTTTTGTTTATTTTGGTCGTGGTTAACATTTATTGGTTTATTATTAAATCGAATAGGGAACTATTTTTTACTGAAACTGAAATACAGGTTCTTTTTGCATTGCAGTAAAAGTATATATACTTCTCTGATTAAACTTGAACCTGCTACTTACCGACTGAAAAAGAAGGAATTATAGCATTAGTTTATTTTTTACAATCATTGGTGAATTTGTACTTTTCTGTATTCCTGTGTCGCTAAACAGGTATCCAATTTTAAGAACTTAAGCTATATATAACAGTTTATTAAGAATAAATCTTCTATCTTTTAAGATAAGTAATGTTGGTGTTTATGTAGGATTCCAAAATGTCTTTAATAAACTTCAGTCTATATCTATATACAAAATTGTTAACACACAAAACAAAAGACGTTGTAATACTTAAAAAGGTCTGTATGCATGTCAAACCACAGTGCAAGCATATAAATGAATTTAAATATCTGTATATGCTTTTAGGTTAGGGATGTCAATTCGGATAACTATTAATAACTCGTTGGTCTTATCACGCGATACTCGAGTACTCGATTGGGATTTCAAAACTATGCACTTAAAATTTTGGTGGTTTGTTTTTCAACGGACGACAAACCACCTATATAAGTATCTGAAAAAAGGAATGTCAAACCAAAAATAAATAAAATGCTCATAACCTTTCCCCACTCATTAAAAAAAACAATAATAGAAGCAATATGAATAAAAAAAAAACTATTTGAAATTTATAACAAAAATTTCATTTGGTAATCGCTATGAAAACACATTTAACATGTTTCATATCATCAAAGGCGTAATGATTAGACGCCAACCATCATAAGGGACAGTCGGTTTTGCAACTTTGTAAATTACAGACTTGCAGACGAAACTGTTTGGTCTGACGGTATCGAAGTGACAGAATGGCTAAAACGACATTCACACAGTGTCGATTATGGCTCCCGTTTAATATCAGACAGCTCAAAAACACTAAAAGCTAAACAGTAGGATTTCTATTCTGAAGGATCTGGAATGTCTTATTATCCTGAACAAAGTCGTATACATGCGTAACAGATTCCTACGGATCAGGAAAGGTCAAGTGAGGTCGCATGCGAACCGTCTTTGCCGAAACCATTCCGGAACAGTCTAGTTATAAATAAGATATTCGACAATGATATCCACGTCAGAGTCCTAAAAATTACAGAACACGATACGATTGAGTCCAGACAAAGCAATTTGCAATGACCATAATGCGACCGTTTTCTTACGGATATTTTCCCTAAAAGTCAGTGCACAATTTCGGCTGGAAATGGCTGAATTTGGTAGAATCGTGAAAAATATCTCACTGTTAACGTGCTTAAATAATTGTTTTAGAAAACCTCTGAAATGGTGCTGTTAAGGACGTCTCTAAAAATCGTGAACTTGTGACCCCGCCTAAGCCATGTTTTGTGTAAAGTGTTCGCCCTGGTCTACGTATTTACGTACAAGAAAATATAAAGTATTAGGAAAAAAAGTATTTTATTTACTAGTATGATTAATCAATGATGCTAATTTAAATCAATGGAACATCTGTAAGAATGATCAGAATGACCAATTCAATATGAAGACGACAGCAATATTCTAGCAGGGAACCGATTAGTTGAGTATGGTTTTTGGTATTCGATACTCTGTACAATTGATCAATAATCTAATTTTCGTGTATTGTTGACGTCCCTACATTATTTGGATCATTAAATTTAGTTTAAGTTCTGGATGTTCTAAGTGTATTTTGGAAAGTTTAACACTGGAAAACCACAAGTGTTTCTTATTTTTTATAAAAAATTGACACATAATACAGTATGCTTGTCATACTAATGTACATTTTCAACTGGTCTAAAGCAGGATGAATATTTATAAGAACGTAAACAAATCACAACATAAATATTGCTGCGGCAATAAACGCTATAGATATTAAAATGCACAGGCGTAATTGCGGCTCCTAAAAAGAAGACACAGTTTGTTCACACTTTTGAGTAAAAAATAGCATTTACTCTTCTATTCGTATATGCTTGTAGAAATATTAATAGTATACTTACGAAAATCTGTAAGGTCGAATACATTCTTTCCTTAAAAGATAATAAATATATATCACATGTGATAAGGTAAAATAGTGCATCCATCTGTATTTCTTATCCTTGGGTTTTTATTGCATTTGAATTACTCTTGTCTTCATTCATAATGTTCTATGTGATATTTCATTGCTTAAAACTAATTTTGAAATAAATATAAAAAAGAATATGTTGTATGATTGCCAATGAGACAACTGTCCGAAAGAGACCAAAATGACACAGCAATTAACAATTATAGGTCATCGTACGTTACAATGACAATCAATAGAGAATTAGTGTTTGCAAAGCAAAACATAAATAACATTTTATAAAGGGCATGCCCGACGAGCTAATACTTTGTGTGTTTCTTTGTTGCTTATGACGTGGCTCTGTACTTACTCATCCTCTCATTGTGTTATTGTGTCATGGTAATTTTTCGTTTATATATTTGTTTGCTTTTATAGTGATTAAGCTAATAACACGATGTTTACTGCTGTACCTCTATTTTTGACATATGTAAATACCAAAGAACTGAACTGCAGCATATGCATTTTATGATGCCCTTGATGACCAACAATTAAACTCAAGTTTTAACAAAACAGCGCATGAAATTACAATATTTCCTGTTCTTGAAATAGCACAAACTCAAACTTCAAAGCTTTCTGAAACCTGTTAATAGACTACTTAATTAATTGAATACCAATCACAATTCACCCTGTATATGAAATATCAAGTTTAACGTCTTCTTTGTTTTAAATATGATATTCTATAAAACATACTTTTGATTTTTCAATGGACACTGCTTATTATTTAAAAACAGATCTAATTGAGATTAAATTGTATCGATCTGTATCTAAGGGATGTAAGGTGTAACACATAGCAATTGTTTGATGTGAAACAAACTTTATCAGCGTTTAGCTAATACATGTATTATGCCCCGTCTTGTTGTCCGGCTCCAAGCGAATAAATTCCAACCCTCTCATCATTAATGCGTATTAAAAACTCGCGGAACAAAAACAAAATTGTGAAAGTACAGAGAAAATATATAAAAAAGAAGATGTGGTATGATTTCCAACGAAAAAGCTCTCCACAAGATAACAAATGACACAGAAAGAAACAACTATGGGTAACCGTCTGGCCTTCAACCATGAGCAAACCGCATAGTCAGCTATAAAAGACTCAGAAATGACAAATGTAAAACATTTCAAACAAGAAAACTAACGGCCTAATGTATGTTCAAAACAATAACGAAAACCATTATGTATTACATCAACAAACGACAACCACTGAATGACAGGCGCACACATACAGAATGTGGCGGGGTTAAACAAGTTAGCGGGATCCCCCATAACCTGGGACCGTTGTGTTACAGTACAACATAAGAACAAACTATAAAAATCAGTTGAAAAAGGCTTAACTCATCGGATGAAAACAAATAGAAATACATCTAACAAAAACACAGAGTGACGTGGCCGGGTACTTGTATATCCCAACAACAAAAAGACACTGAGTAGAGGTCTTAGGGTACTCGCAGGTAATGGAAGCTAGCTCAAACCCGCTAACAATTAATAAAAAAGATGTGCATCGAATGAAATTTGCAAAATTTGAGAGTAGTATGTAATTCATGCGTAAGACTTTTCTTATTGTTCATATAGAAAATTATGTGCTTTATCATTTTTACGGATGTATTTTCTAAAAATAACGCAATCATTTTGCTTGATTCTTTTTTTTTGCTACATGAAGGAAGATTTTTATATCAGAAAGTGTTATGAATTCACCTTTTGAAAATTGAAGCAAGAAAACAAGTTTCGGAGACCTAATTTTTTCTTAATCTAAAAGCATTTTATAAGACCGATCTCGCATTTTAAAATGTAATTTATTTTTATCACACAAAATTGGAGTTTCCGTGTATAATCTATACAAAATCTGATAATTTTACTTAACCTGTAGCATGCCAAAAAGTTTTTTTTTATATATATTTTTGAAAAGAAAATGATAAAAACTACATTTTGACAAATTATTAAATTCTGTAGATTTAAATTAAGACACGCTATCCACCTTAAGCTACAAAAATGTCTGATCGATCGCTTATATTGAGAATATAGCTAATATTGTGTAAACCAACACATTTTAAAAAGCAATTGATTTTTTCTGGGAGAAAAACAAGGCAAATATATGCAGGCCAGAATCGTCTCTTGAATACATTTACAAGTCTACATGTTTGCCACTACATCAAATGAAACGGCATAAAATAATTTGCCGAAATTAATTTGTTTACACTAAATGTATTTGGAAACAGTAACTCAATTAACTCATTATATTAACAAAAAGATTCCTGTACATTTTAATACAAGATAATCAGATGTAATTGACTTCAGTTATAGATTACAAGATATTTTTCTGTCTTTTGTGCTTTCGTTCTACGTATTGCTTAAGTTTTTTAAGCCTTTATGTATCTAAAGTGTACGGACCGTAGTCACAATTAATGATCAATTTAATTTTCTGCGAAACTTACCCACATTCTGAACATTTGAATAGATATCCATGTTGTTGCTTTTCTTTTTCGTCGACTGGTGAACACCTTCTAAAGTAAAAAGATTTGCTTTACCATTTTCAAAATGACAACGAATGCCTTTAAAAAATTCCTCTTGTCATGTGATAGTTATGTGTATATTATATTTCTTTACAACATTTATATATTCTTTCAATATAACCACGTTTATACAAAAAATGAGTTTTATAACGAAATATAGAGTTATGCATGATTTTTTATTTATAATTGAACGTACACGACGTCGGAAGCCGATGATAAGGCAAGTACACTATGTGTAATATAATATATGTGTGAATATATATGTAATATGCAAACTTTTTATATGATAAAGTTAAGTAAAGTAATATTTATTTAAAATCGGGTCGCATATATACATATTAACAAGGAAAATGAGCTCTTAAGAGTTCTTTAATCGACTAATATTAATAAACAAAACATACATGTGATACATATACAACACAAATACACTGACATATATATAAGTACGTCTGAGCCAGTGACAATTCTACAACAGATGGCTCAGACGTACTTATAAATATAATTATTTTCTGTGACTGTATCTTACATTAATTTGTAAGATCCTTTACTATAGATAGTTTAGCTGATGTGTAAAAATAACATCTCCATGCCTTATATATAATGTACTGTAGTACGACGCTAGATTGAAACTTTTAAAAAGGTAACACCCGGCCACCGAAAACTTCATTTTTATGAAGCCCAGGTGGTCATGTGTTCTAGCGGGACGGCTATAGTGCAGGCGATTTGGTGTCACGATATCTCAGTAGCATCGGTTCGAATCCCGGCGAGGGAAGAACAAAAAAATTGCGATTTAACATTGTTGGGTTGATGTTTAGACGAGTTGTATATATATATATTTGTTTTAATATATATATATATATTAAAACAGATGACAAATATCAGCACATAGTAGCACACAGTATATGTTTCCGAGTAGCACATGCAAAATTAAAACTGTAAGGAAGAGCAAAAGACTGCATGCAGCTACAGCACAGATGCATTAACAAAACAGATAAATACATAAGAAATAAGAAATAACATCAAAAAATAAAAACATCAAAACAAACAGTAAGCTTCAAAGTCAGGTCATGGGTCAGTAAGGAGTTACATTATTTACAAGAACTTCAGGTAAAATTTTCCGAAAAACACCAGGTGGATAATAAAATATTGAACTGGCCAAAAGTTGAAAAGCTTCTTGCCTCATTTGGCAAGGAGTACCAGAATTTTGCTGTCTCATAACTAAAGCTTTATTTACCATACCTTGTTATTTTTGACCGTGGTATATCCGCTATGCCTTTGTACATGAAGTTATATGCATTTTATCTAATATTCATTTAAATTTGCAAGAATTATGGACTTGATTTATTAATTATTTGATAAGTCTCTTATGCCATGATTATCATTCTTCTATTTTTTAGTGCTGGTAACTTAGACTGTTCAAGAAGTGTATCGTAAGAATGTATGTAGCCGTCATTGATAAATCTGAGTGCTCTTTCGTGTATTTTTTTCAGTATTCATTAACAGTATTTATTTAAAAAAATAGATAAAGACTTCTTTATTACTTTTGTATCAATGAAAGTAGATTACTGATGAATATACTACTAAACTGTTCCATTTTAGGCTAGTAAACTAATACGATATACATGGGCTAGTAAATTCCATATAGGGTGAGAGGGAATTCAATGACCCCTTAGATATCGTAATAGGTCACTAGCACATTGTGTAGCTTATTTATCTTATCATCACATGCAGCATTTCGACTGGTGATCTTTTAAAGTGATCAAGTCTTCATTTTCGATGACCTAAAACACGTTTTTGTTAATGGGTCAGCTGAAGCCCGCTTCCTGTGGAGTTGTCTCTTTGTGTTAGAGACCCATTGTGGCCTTTTGCTATTTTCTTATTTTTAGTTGTTTTTATAGTGTCTCTCCGACACATCACCATTTCTCTTCTCAATTTCATTCAAATTAAAGAACCTACTGTCATAGGTCTATTCAACAACAAATGTCAACAATAAACAACTTGTTACCTTTTAATGTTTTCATGCATTTATGTCTATCGTGCTTTTTCAATTTCTTCAACTATTGTCGGTACGCATCGTTTCCAATTTTTCATTAACGTCATGTTGTTTTAATAAAGGGACGTAACACCACTACTTACCGTGTATCGAAATAAACCACGCCTACTAACTATATAACCCCATATAAAATGCTTACAGTCACCAAGAGGTCACATTTAACTAGTGATATTTATAGAAATGTATAGGCTGGTGTGATTATGAGTAATCATTATATATGCTGGGATGTATATGTATTATGTAAGTTATCTTTTTACATATTAAAAAAAACTCTTAACTGAGCTCTACAAATATTGGAAACAATCTTTATTTTCTAGGTATAATCATAAATGGCTTCAGACAGATTTTGCCTTCATTTTTTATTTGTTAGTGTTAATATGTTAATAGGCGACGAAACCTAAAATTCGAATCGTCATTAAATAGCAAATCGTTTTAACTCGTGATAAGGCTCGAGTTCCTTTATAATCGAAGTACTAACACTTGGTATTTTTAGAAGGCAACACGGGTCATAAAGAAAACAATTGAAAGCGAAATAGTAATCTTTTGTAGTATTCTGTGTAGTAATCGCAAATGTGAGTCATCGTAAGCGACTCCCTTTAGATTACTAGTATATACTTTTCAAAATGAGAATGGAAATGGGGAATTTGTCAAAGAGACAACAACCCGACCAACGAGCATTAAACAGCCGAAGACAACCAATGGGTTTTCAATACAGCGAGAAAATCCCGCACCAAGGGTCGTGCTTCAGCTGGTCGCTACGAAAAATGTGTACAAGTTCAGTGATAATGGACGTCAAACTAAACTCCGAAATATATAGATGAACTAAAATTAAAAATCACACAAGACTTTCAAAGGCCAGAGGCTCTTGGCCTAGGACGGGCGCAAAAACTGCGGCATGGTTAAACATGTTTTAGATCTCAGCCCATATACCTCTAGCCGATGTAGAAATAAAAAAAACACATCAATACAAACAGTAAAATTCATTTTAAAAGAAAACCATATCCGATGTCAGAATAGGTGTCCATATAAAGAATTGCTTGTTGTTACGAGATCTCTAAAACAAGACATTTCTGCCTTATGATAATGGAAAATCTTAATGGTTTTCACTTAAAAGTAGTTTGGCACTATGAATAAACATTAAGATAATTTTTTTAGGTCATTCGGGGTTTTCGAAAAAGCAGATAACATAAGTTTTGATATTTACCTAAAAGTATATGTACCGATTAGTTGCCTAATGTCGTCTTCAGTAACAGCTTTGCTCTCGAAGGCTATCTTTGGAAACTCTGGAGGAGACTCTATGTGTAGTTCGTTGATCTCTTCTTTCATCTTATTAATCCGTTGTACCATAGTTTCATCCGGTCTGGTTTTATCTAGATCCCGTCTTCTCTTATCTAAGTTCTGTCCAGCAACAAGTACGGATTTAGCAGAAGATAAACTCTTCATGAGTTTATCTTTCTCCTTTTTCGATTGTTCTTTTACTAAGACAATCATCTGATCTACGGATTTATCAATCATTCTTTTTATCATGTTGCTTTGATCTGTGATAGCTGTTATGACAGATTCTACAACATTATCAAACGATTTCAAGCTATCCTCAATTTTAGTTATATTTTGATTTGCTTCATTGGTCTTGTCGCGAACTTGCTTTTCGTTTTCCCCTAGTAATTGAGCGATTGCATCGACCAATTTGGAAAATTCATGCTTATTGTGCTTTCCTGTCACACAACTGGTACATACTGGTACATTGCATGTATTACACATTAGGTTGAATTCTTCTTTGTGTTGACTACATCTAGATTTACCTTCCGGGATTAGTTCGGAGGCGTGTTGAAACTGGTGGTTTGTTGATAACTTCTGCCTTTTATGCAGCGATTTACAGTTTTCACAATAAAATTGCTCACAATCTAGGCAGAATTGTGATCCAGGGGCACTAACACAAATTTCACATGTTTTAGACGCAGCTTGAGCCATGGTGTACTTAAATAAAACCACAGGTATGACAGGTGATTGTATCACATGACAACAACTTTTAAATTTAAATCAAGAACGATAAATAGTGTTTATGAATGACTTTTTGTCATGTGCACCCTTTCTAAAAATAAACAAATAAAGGAGATATTATCTACAAATTTTTACAAGATATTGAAAACTTTAAATGTACGTTTTTAACAAGGGTTAAATAATATCTACATAACTAAGAGCAAATGGTATTTCTGTTTATATAGATGTCATATCAAATATTTAATCAGATACTAGTTTAAATATATACATTATCACAACAGGTAACACGGGTTACTTACAGTTTACACTTGTATACCATGTATACGCCCCCCGAAGTAAATAATCCCATCAAATTTAGTAATAATTAAATATGGTATCCTCTCACGTGTCGTCTTCATACGACCTTTTAGTGACGATAAAAAAAGTAAATCGTATGTAATAAAATATCTCAGTTCATAAAGTTTTGTCTAGTTGCATTCCACAGATCACATCTGTCATTTTATGCTTCTTTGTTAGATAATTGTTTGTTTTTATAGTGATTTAATAAGCTTAAGATTACAACACATTGTTGACTTCTATAAGAAAATGCTGTTTCAAGTTTGTAATATGACAGTTGTTATCCATTCGTTTGATGTGTTTGATTTTGCCGTTTGAATAGTGGCTTAGGGGTGTATTCTTCTGATGTTCCAGTCTCATTCAGTGTCATTGAAATCTCGTTCTGAAATTATTTCCAAAACAATGGTCAAAAGTACAAAAAAACAATGAAATTGATTTATATTCTAATTAAACTTAACTCTGTGAAAAAAATTGTGTATTTCAAATAAGTATTTCTTGAGTAATAAAATTTTCAAATTTTATTACTTATCTAGTCAGTCTTTTTAGTCAAAATTTTGAGAAAATGGGTGAGGGTTACAAAAAATGATTTTACCAGAAACATGAACATCCAATATATCTTTTTCTTTTCAAATTTCTTAGACATTTATTTTTTTCAATCATTTGATTATAACAAAGAAGTTGAAATAATGTGCTTTTTGTTCTTTGAACTGAGAAAAATCACAAATTTACAAAATTGACAACATGATAAATTTGACACGAAAAAGCATCGAAATATGATAAAACTTCCTTATATTAACACCTACCTCTATTTTTTTTAGTTGAATTTGTTCAGATTGGTCCGCTTCATCTTTATTGAGAGTATGAAAAAAGGTTTAATTGTGAAACTGTGATTTTTTTTCACGATAATAGACCAAAAATGAGTCAAAATTGATGAAAAAATTGGATAATCATCAAAATTGTGTACTTTCAAAGGGCCGTAGCAGAAAAAAGCGCACCACCATATGATTTTTTCTTCACCAATTATAAACCCAAAAATCAGGTTCAGAAAAAAAGTTTAATTCTAGAAATTTGGCTCCTCAGAGGTGTACATGTACATCCTTAAGCTTTCTCTTTTGAACTTTCCTCGGAGTTCATCATTTTTGTGATTTTATTTTTTTATCCTCCATCCTTGTCGTCCAAACTACATATTAATTGTTAAAATTATGGCCATGCAATAGGTATCACTGGGCATTAATCAGTTTAAAATCAATAAATAAATCTACTTCACCATTAACATCCGCTGTTTTTAAAGAATTGTCGGAACCTGGTATCCTACATTTGAAAATGCCTGTACCAAGTCAGGAATATGACAGTTATCCATTGTTTGATGTGTTTTATCATATGATTTTGCCATTTGATTATCAATTTTCCGGTTTGAATTTTCCTCGGGGTTCAGTATTTTTGTGATTTTTCTTTTTACCACAGAAACACCGATAGAGAACACAGGCCTTCAATATTTATTTTACGTATATACAAATATGTCACATGCAGGAACAGAACTCATAAAATATGTTTACAAATAAATATTGAAGGGAAATACAAAAATCCACCATTTTCTGAAGAGGAGAATGTCCGTAACAAGTCAGGTCAATAACAGTTGTTAATCTATCCTTTTGATGAGTTTTAGCTTTTGATTTTGCCATTTTGGTTGAGGATGTTTTTGAATTTTTTACACATTCGGTATTTTGTTTATTTAACTTTTTTTAACAAATAGTTGTGCTTAACATTGGCTAAAATTTGCACAAAGCAGTGCAAAACACAACATTATTCTTAATATGATAATGACTATCAATATTTGTATACCATTAAAAAGATGATGAATTATCATATCCCCGGTGACGTAATCTGGAAAACAATTATGTGTTTACATTGTTGAAAAAATCAGACGACAATTTGTTACTTTGTGATATTGTCAATGGCCCTACACGTTTACATTGAGTGTTGTTATGGTGCAAACAACTACCTCGTCAAGCTCATCAGTATACTTAGGTTACATGATGTTACTCTCAGGTTGAATACATACTCTTAACAACTGATGTGCTTGCCATTAGCCAATAAAACGGGTTTTTTTTTCAAAAACGAATATTGTTAACTCTATTAACATGATAAAAGGAAAAAACGATTTACAAAAATGTAATAGCATGTCGAATAGTGTTCTTTTCAACCGAGTCTTACATTCTGTATATATTCTGTAAAACTGCTCTAATATATTTAATATGATTTAATAAATATATAACTAACTATTATAGATATACTTTATTGAATATTTTTCCCTAAATATTCAATAACTAATTCAAAGGATACTTGATTCAAGCTGTAGATTGAGTAAATTGTTAACAGCAAAAGTGCAATGAAACTTTTAATAATTTTTTTAAAAAAGTATTCTTTTAAACCTCGTCTTACTAACTACATTTGTTTTATGTATGTTTCAAAACTTATATGATTAAAAAATAAATCATATAAGTTTTGAATCATACCTAAAACAAATGTAGTTAGTAAAGTTGTCTTCATTGGAATAAAAAAAACATATTATTAAGAAAAATTTGAAAAACTGGGTTTCAAAAAATAAATTTAAAACATTAGAAATTTGAAGAAAAAGGAATGAACGCAGACAAATTAAAATGGCGCTAACGGGAGTTGTAAGTTGTAAGTGTAATTAACATGAAATATCTTCACAGTCAGTTTGAACACATAATCAAGACACCCTTCTTTTAGTTCCAATTATGCATTAGTCGTATGAATTTAAATATACCACATCTTCTTATTTCTATAAAGAAAGTAAATAATTTTAAATCATTAGCAACGTGCATTAGTCATTCAGTTGTGTTACCTTCTGATATGTTCTGCTTGGCGAAAAGTGAACGTGAATCCTTGGGCTCCAAACAAGTGTCGGCTTCCTTCAAAGCTATGGTAAGTTTAAGTATGAACTTGTATTGGTCCACACAAGACTTTTGTAGAAACATGTAGTCATAATTAAGCGAAAATCATTGTGTAGTCTGATCTCCTTTTGTGGTGATTAAATTCCTAAAGTTTAATTGAAAACTTTCCTACTATTTGTGACAACCAATCGTTCTGTCATTTGTCTATATAATCTCCGCAGTCCACTCAACGTCATTATCGATAGCCGGATCCATCATGTCACTCAGAGAAAAAAAAACTGAAGTTTACTGGAGTGAGTTGAACTAGAAATTACCATTTATCAATTAACACAATATATTTTCCGCCCAAATAAATCATAACCTTCGAACTTTTTCTTGAGAAGACAATTAATTCCCGTTCCACTTCGTGCCTCGGAAATCTGAATTACTGAAAAATAATAGAGAGTTTGAACCTGTAACAAGATAGTCTCTAGTTTTACACAATTGATTACTTGCAATTGGTTTCTATCAACATAACTCTATAATCCTGATAACTAATATATTATTTAGCATACATAATAAAAAAAGATCCGTCTGCATACGATTGCGATAGACAACATAACGACTAATATCAAAAAATATAAAGAAATATAAAAAAAAATTGAGCTAAGGAACCACATCTTATACACCAGTAGGTTACTACTTATTAGAGTAACATTCTGAGATCAGTCGCATTTGATTATGTCACAATCGAAACCTTGTGGTCGACAAAAAATCACATAGAAGTACGATTAATCTTTATCTTGAATATTTCATGTGTAAGACGCCTTTTTTGTATAAAAAAAACACAATCGATACGCATCAATGGAAAACTTTGAATTATCTTACAATTTCAATTTTTATTTATTACTATGTGCTAAGATCATAAAACATGATAATAGATTTTGAAAAATGTATCTTCTCATTTCATGAGTGTTCTGCTTTGTTACGTTGTGATTTACAATCACACTCTCAAAACTGATAAAATCAAACGTTTTACCTTGTTAATGAAAGGTACATTTTATATAGAATAAAACTGCGATAATGCACAGACGAAATATAACTTGAAAATCCTCAACACTGTTAAACTTGGACAATTTAATTTGACATAGAAAAGAGAGATCATTCTGATTGTGTTTAGGATAATTATATGTAGTTCTGTATTATAAGTCATGCTAAATTGGGACAAACCAACCTGTAGGTAGATAGGACAAGTAGATAGTACACGTATTACAGTCACGTACTGTTGTGTTCAATAGTCTGTGGTTTAAATAACGGAGATGCTTCATAATCTAAAGATTTTTTCGTCCTCTTCCAATGCTTACTTTCTGACCTCATAAATGGATTTTTGATTGACAGCACCACGACGATCAACTATCCTAGCGTTATAACTGACACTCATTGTATTGCCGTCATCGGTTTGCTGTTGGAGGAAAGTTGGTAACATAGGAAATTTAAAACAGCAAGTACAGGCAACAACAAACAGAGTAAACCAACTCGAATATAGAAGTACGGTGACGCATCAGGATATTATTGCCCTTTCGAAAATAACTAACGAAAATAAATTGGATATCACAACTGTTGGCCAAAATCTTACTCAGCAAATCACATCGGTTGAACAAGAATTCCGAAAGAAAACCCAAAATGGTAAGCATAGATATTTATAAGTGTGACCTATTGCTTAATACATGAACCGTCTTTTTAATGTTATGCTGAAAACATCTTTTCTTTCATTGTAGGCCCAATGTTATCTTAAGTATCATAACCCTATGTATAATTTATATGAATAATAGTGTGAATTTTTTAAATGGCTTTATCATTATACCTTTTGGTATTCATCACCATCATGAAATAAGTTATATATTTATTTATAGATACTTTCGATAGGGATTCTTGTTAATATTAAACGTGTTCCCGAATAATAACTTTAATATTTCAGATACAGCTATTAAACGGTTAACCGAAGCCCTCGATCTGAAAATAGCAAGTTTGGAAACTAATATGACTTTTCTGAATACTTAGGTAGCATCATTTACACATAACAATCAACCAGGTAATGTATAGATAATAATGCAACTACATTTCTTGTTTTCTCACATTTCTTCTCGAGAAATAGATATAGCATTAAAATCACAAAACACTTTAATTTCTCATAGCAAACGTTATACAATAATATTTCCTTTATTTTATAATGTACGTAGAATTCCAACTGTTCATGATCATCAACTATATTAATTAAGACATGCCAATGACACAATTATAGTTTATAATTACATTTTGCTTTACTAGAATTTATTATTATTGAAATCAGACATGTATATGTTGTTGTATCATTCTTTCTCATTGGTGTAAGTTAAAATGGAAATTTGAATCTATTGAAAGTGATTGTATGATTTAATTTTTAGTTGCCTTCACTGCCTAGAATAAAGGTGGAAACGTTACCTCTGACAAGGTCATAAAATTCAACAAAGTTAAGACACCGATTGGTGAAGGTAGCCTGCCGGCCATTCATTCAACGGGAGCTTTTACAGTAGAAGTAGATGGGCTTACATTATTACGGTGACAGTCAACTCTGATATGTACGATTCAGCTTTTGAAATTAAAAAAAACAATATTCTAAATCGGGTACACATTCAAGGAAAATTTGGCAAAAATGACAACAGATACAGAATGTTAAAATATGACCGATCAAGATAAGTAATCAGAAAAAGACTTGAAACTTAACGCTACCTCTCATTGGTCATCTTTCTTATAAAATTTTCGTTATGCTAGTGTATTTTACCATAAGGCCAAACAAGGTAATCTTTAAAAAGTTTTTTTTTACGTAGATGTATTGTTATGTTATAGGAATTGGCCGTTTAAGAATCTAAAGGATGATCGGTAATTTCATTGTTATTACCCTAAAATGAATTGGTTGAATTTCCATTGTGTAGGATGTTTCTAACAAATCACGACGTTTTGATGTTCACTTTTGGAAATATTACCCAAAATTCATTAAAGTCTGAAACGACGAAATTCGAGTCTGTATAATGTCATGTATCCTCGCATTTACCTTTACGACAGCATGGTGTTTGGAATTATGGAGTGTAGATATACGCTATCCATATCCGTCAAACCATTCACACTTTCATCTAGTAGCAATATGCTAAAACTTTAATATTTATTTTGATGGACAGATGTAATAAATTAATAGTAATGAATTGAGTCTATGATGGAGAGTTGTCTCATTGTCATTTATACTACATCTTCTTATTTTTATGTTGAATAGTTATCAAAGGTACCAGGATTATAATTTAATACGCCAGACGCGCGTTTCGTCTACATAAGACTCATCAATGACGCTCAGATCAAAACAGTTATAAAGCCATAAAAATTTATAAAAGTACAAAGTTGAAGAGCATTGAGGACACAAAATTCCATAATTAGCTCACTTTATGTTATTGATTTTGAAAATGTTGAAAGACGTGTCCTATATTTGCTTACATGCATGTCATGTGGCCTTTAGTTGGTATTTGTCTCATCAGAAATAAATATCTCCTAATTGTATCAGAAACTAAGACACTGTTACAAGCAACCATTTAATTATAGCCACCGTTAAGTTCAGTCGTTCTAACTCATATCTTTAATGCATCAGTTTTGATTTGAGAACATATCGCTGTTCCTGTAACCAGCTTAATTTTGTTATATCGGAACATTCTTAAACGCATAATTTATCCACAGCAAAATGAGTCAATTCCGGAACTTTGAATACTGTCTCGTGTCTCCCAAATGATTGTCATGATATCCCTCTTGGGTACCGTTTTATAAAACAAAATCTTTCAGTTACATCATCGCATTGCAGAAAAAGACAAAGAAGATCATATTTGACAAAAGCATTTGATTCCCAATAACTAGTATCTGTAAAGATTCAAAAATGGGGGAATGTACGTACATTACACGATGATTAAATGACTATGAAATCTGACCTATCTGGTAAAGCTAAAATGGGTGTATCGTACACAACCTTAGAACTAAAATTAGCAGATTTATACCCTCACTGTGAATGCTAAATATAATCGCCGACGAAACCTACTTTTTGTGACATTGTAAAAACATATAACAAGGAAAGAAAAAACGTTAAATAGTGCATTCTTTTTGAATTATTTATATTATCACTATAAATCCTAAACATGTGAAGTAATGTAGGTGTCATACCCAAGTGTGCGTTGTGTCTACAATCCGGCGGTGCAATGAACATAACCAGGTATTAATTTTATATTGGATATCAAAGGACTTTAATTTCTTTCTTTTTCATAATGACCATTTGATCCAAACTACCTATCTTAAAAATAACTCACTAGAGAATGGAAATAGCATATACTTAATAATTATAAATGCCCATTACAAAAAGCAACAATAGTAAAGACTTTTCAATAGGCCGAAACCTGTTACTACCTCTGAATTGGTAGTTTTTAATTTTACAGTTTTTACAGATAGATATAAACTGTAAACAACAATAATGTTCAGCAAAGTAAGATCTACAAATAACTTAACTTGAAAAAAATGGTCAATTGTTGCCTTAAAGAGTTATTGCCCTTTATAGTAAATGTTCAACAGCGTTTTGTTAACATTTGAAATCTTTTACATAAATCTTCACCTCTGAAACTATCGATAAAAATTGAACCAAACTTGGTCACAATCACCATTTGGGGTTATAGTTTTAAGAATATGGCCGATGACTCCGCGTTTCAATCAAAATGGCTGATATGGTTTCAAAAAATACATAGGGAATGAATGCATGATTTGTCTACCGGTATTATTATTTAATGAACCGTTGTTATTCAAGAAAATCTGAAAGGAGCAAAAATGTTATGAGCGCTTCCAATTGTCTGTACACGTCAAACCTGTTAGACAAATTCTTTTTTGGGATTTATAGCCCATAAATGACAAATTTTACCACTGATCCACCACTATTCAAGGTAAGGGGGGGATGTACCTTCAAACAAGTTAAATCCAGCCACATCCTAGTCAGGTACATGTAATTCAATTTTTGTAGGTTGTTGCTGCATATAATATTAGTTTTTCGTTGATTATTTTGACATAAATCAGACCGTTAGTTTTCTTGTTTGAATTGTTTTTACATGTGTCAAGAAGGCCTTACGATGGTCTTTGTTATTTAAGTCATTTGTGGTTATGTTGTATCATTAGCAGTCATACTACTTTTTCTTATTTTGATATAATGTAAGGGACCAGTTCAAGATCGCTTCAGGGTGCAGATTATTCTCGACTTGTTGAAGATCAAACGGTGTCATTGAGCTGTGTCTGCTCTTTAGTCAGTTTGTTGTCTCCTCGATATATATTCCCTAATACCTTTCTCATTTTTTCTAAATATTTATAAAAATAGATTTTTTGTTGATCCATTCCACTAGAATAAATAAAGGAATATGTTAATTATTATGGTATTGAAGTAACAAATATGACGTCAATCTACGTCTTTAATTTCGTAGTAAACTAATGTGCTCATTAAACATGTTTAACTTTTTCAACATTGATTTGTAATAAAAGAAACTATATTGAACTCTAAAATTATTGAAAACATGTTTTTATACTTGTGGTCATAGATGGCTCATGTCCGATTAGCCATTTAATTTTTGAATGTTGGTGTGCAATGATATTTAAAATGTGATTGATTTAATCCTCCGTTTGTTCTGAACAGAGGGCAATCGTGCAAACGAAATGCTCATACAATTAATACTCTTACTACAATAGATAATGCACACTCTATTGTAAATTCGTAGTGCCAACAAATGGTATTATCTAAAAATATCAAATATACTATAGTTAGTGTTTTATGTTGAGACGTAAACAAACTTGTATAACAAAAGTACCGAACAACAAAAATTGATTCAAATTGTCGAAGTCCATAAAAATCGACAAAATTAATGTTTTCAACAAACAGAACTAGCGGAAAACAACTGTCACATTGATTATACATGTATAAACTACACCAACTGAAAGTTTCTAATCATTGAAATTTCAGTTTTTTCTAGCTAACACATTTAGACAAAACAATATTATACAACTTTTGATTACATATTGGAAACATATGCAGGTTTTGTTGCGTTGCCTCTTTTAAACTGTTTTGATATATCTCATCGGTCTGCAAGAAAAAAGATATTAGTCTAAATAAAAGTTTATTCTGAAAATATTTTTGTTATTTTGTATGCAAAATTGATACAACAAAACTATACAATATGTACAAAGTTTTAAGCATGCTGGTTGCAGTACTTCCTGTTTACAAACTTTTTGCAAAATTTTATGTTTAATAAAACTGAGAATGGAAATGGGGAATGTGCCAAAGAGACAACAACCCGACCATAAAGCAGACAATGGCAGAAGGTCACCAACAGGTCTTCAATGCAGCGAGAAATTCCCGCACCCGAACGCCATACTAAACTCCAAATTGTACACAAGAAACTAAAATTAGAAATAATACAAGACGAACAAAGGCAAGAGGCTCGTTGAAATATGAATTGACGTTCAACATACTATTTTAAACATCAAATATGAAAGTTGAAAGCCAGCTTTGGGTATTAACCAGAACAGTAGTCGAAACGTCGAAACGGAACAGCATTTATATTTCACAGTCTTGCACAACGGCGTGTCAGTACTATCAAATTATTTATCAATAACCCTTCCAAAGATTTGAGATTATCATAAAATGATTCAACTCGTTCAAACCATTTGTTTTCTCACAAATGCCGTATATGCATTTTAGATTCTGGTCCTTATATACTGACGTTATTATATTAAAACAAATAAACTACTGAGTATCAACCATATTGGTGATCTAATGCAGCAGCACGGATAAAGTATTTTGATCAATCAAAACCAATACCATTTGGTAAGCCCTTTAAGAAAGCTAGGTATAAGCCAATTAGAATTCTTCAAAACAAAATTTGTCATTTCTAGAATGAATCAGTGCATATGTAATAAAATTTGAGTATAAAGACGTTAAAAAAGATCTGAAAAAACATATGCAATGCCAACAAATAAGTTTTGACAGGATGTACTGAATAGTAACTAAATAGAAACATTAACAATGTTTATCCTTCGTTACTTGCAATTGTTAAACATGACTACATCTAATAATTTATATATGCTTTCATGTATACTTCTTTCTTTGTAACAGCTCTGCTATATATATTAATCCATTGTATTTTTGTTATATCTTTTAATTCTAAGAATAGAGCTATACTGAGCTTTCACTAAATTCGACATGTATATTTTTTGTATGTCTTGATTTAAACAAATATTATTTCAGCTTTATCAAGTTTTAAACTTAATTTTGTTCTTTGAAGAGTTACTTCACGTCGTTACAATGAATTGTTAAAGACAATATATTTCTTTGCTTTGTTTGCTTTTCCGTTCGAACGAGTATTTCCTATTTATATTAAGAGCACTTACATACGTTGTCTGGTGCATCTACACGAACTACAAATGAAAAGGCACAATAAACATTAAAAAAAACTTTTATTGCAAAATAACTGTATACAAACACATTTCATTTATTTCAAGGTTAGTGTTATGACATTTGCAATGATTAAAACACAATATGTCAATAAAACAAAGCAATGTAAAATATTTGTGGTTTTTATATAAACATGTATGTACCGACTTATCCAGCACGTTGAATATATTAATCGACAAAAGTGTGTCATTGTGTATCCTTAAATGCTTTAAATGTATATATATTCAAAGACAATAACAATCAAAACCAAGGAGTAAACAAAGACCCATAAAAACCTAAGGACATTTACATCAACAGTTATATATAATAATTAAGAAACAACACGAACTCCACTAAAAACCGGGAGTGAAATCAGGTGCTCCGGAAGGGTAAGCATTTCCTGCTCCGTACAGCACCCGTCGTGTTATTTCTTTTTTCAGTTCGGTATTGATGGAAGGTTATTATGACTGAGGAAGAATATCAGATATGATTTCTGTCACACTTTTGTCATAATAGCCAATCAGCTCATGATGGCGACCGTAAAATGTCTTGAGTGATGACCTTAACTTGATTGATTCATAGCCCTGTCTTGGCAACTTTTGAGAAAACAGTATTCCTCTTTCAACAAAATCAACTTACTTTGAGCTAGCTCTAGAGTAACGTACCAATTGAGACATATATACTCCATATGCTGGTGTCGCTGGGATGTTGCTACACAGAAATGAAGAGTTGACTATAGGAAAATTAAAATTATCGCGTTTGTCATAAATTTTGGTATTAAAGTAATTCAAATGTTATAAACTGTTTAATTTGTTGTATAGTTTAACATTGATATTAATGAGCAATGTTGTTTTTAATGAGTTATACATTAGAAACGTGCAGGCTTTTTAGTCACATATGTTCCCAAGGAGGATAATATGCAATAATACATAAGACGTTTGCATTTATCTGACCGACATAAATGCACCATATTAAATTCATACGATATTATCGAAGTAATTCAAATTTGTGTTTCACAACCCACCAATACAATTGCTGATATGATAGTCTCAATAACTACTTGCATTATTTCCGATATCAAATCAAAAATGAACAATGATATACGGACCGTAGTTATTAATTTTACTGTAGATGAAACTTCGAGTTTACTTACAGCTTTTCATCTCTAACATTTTCATAACTAAATCAAACTGATATTCAAAAAATGAAATAGAATCGACAATGAAAACGGAAAACATGTCAGTAACTCGACCAGAGAGCATGAGACCAAGATCATCATACGTCTTCGACAATATAAGAAAACCCGCAATCGTTGGCGGGCTTCAGCTGACCCTTTAACAGAATATATACTATATGACGTCCATTTCCACTTGTTTATATTTATTTAAGAGGTCAGCTGAAGCGAAAGTATCTTGCTGTGTTGAAGACACATTATTGCCCTTCGGCTGTTTTCTGCCCTTTAGTTGGGTTGTTGTCTGTTATCCGAAATCAGCATTTTTGTGCTTTTAGTTTTATTACACATTTCCGATTTCCCTTCTCAATTGGAGTGAAGGAAAATGGACGCCATAAACTCCAAAACATACAAATGAAGCACAATCAGAAAAAAAACCACAACACTAACAAAAGCTATCGGTTTCTTACTTTGATCATGCTAGAATAAAAGCGGCGGGGCGAATATTTTGGTGAAATTGCAATCCTCCCCTATACCATACATTCTACCAAAGTAAAACAAACAGCCTTATTCATAGTAAAAACAAAATTTACAGTAAAGAAGAAGTCCAGGATCCCGAAAGGGTCAATCCCGAAATCCCGAGCTTAAAAATATTCGATCCCGATGTCCAGAAAAAGATCCTGCCCCCTCACAAATGTAAAACTATTCAAACGAGACAACAAACGTCAGAATTCATGTACAAAAAATGAACGAAAAACAAATATGTCACACATCAACAAACGACAACCACTTAATTACAGGCTCCTGACTTTGGACAGACACATGCATACATAATATTGCGGGGTCATCACATGTAAGCGGAAATCCAATCGTCCCCTAACCTTGGACAGTGCTATAAAAGTACAACATAAGAACGAACTATAAAAATCAAATGGATAAAGATACAAATACTACAAATACAAGTGGATGTAGCCAGGTACTTCTACATCCCCCCCCCCCCCCCCCCAAAAAAAAAAAGACTAAGTACTGATCATACATCTAAGAGTAGATTATCAATCAGTACACATTCAACATCCAATGGATTTAGTGTAAAGACGTCTTAAACATTCAGCTGATACAGGTATCGACAGATGTACATCAAGGAATGATAACAGTTATATTTAGTTTGCTTTTGATTTACTGATAACAAAATTATTATTGATACCAAGAAAAACAATATTCAATGATCTAGTTACAGTGTTGAATTAGTAACATTTCAGAATGAGCTTATTGAAAGTATCTTTTCTAAATTCCCGGGCACGGAGAACGACATTTCCGTAAAAATGAGGATGTTCTATCTCGTTTGAAAATAGTTATCTTCAGCTACAATCAAACTTCAAAACCAAACCTATATACCTATTGAAGAATTGAGTAAAGGTTGTTTTAGTAATTTGTGTAAACGAATCCCTGGTTTAATAATTTACCCACGTTCGTTAAAATCAAAATATGTATTGATTTAGATTTACGAATGATGTACTTGTAGAAAAGATTAAATTAAGCAAAACAAAATTTGTGACATTGGAAACACTGATTTTTGGCATTTTTCTAGTAAAAAAAAAAACCCCGCTTATTTTGTATTAATAACAAAAGGACAAAAGGAAAAAAGTAAATTCATGATATACACCTACATTGTTAGTATTACCATAGACAACTAAAGACTGAATAACACGAACCCCACCAAAACCAGGGAATAATATCAGGTGCTCTGTAAGGACAGGCAGATCCTGCTTCACATGTGAATTATCCGAACTGCAGCTGTATGGATTTGTTTACCAGTGCTCAATCTAATTTTTCATTAATAAGTTTAGTCTTCCTTTATATGTTATAATGTCAATAATGAAAAATAATAAAGCGCCCAATAGAAAAAAATAGAAATTAATGTAAAGTACTTCTAGAATTTATCTTTCTATTCTATCAATTCTCTAATTCGGGGCGGTCATTTTTTTTTTATTGGGAGCGAACAGAGAACCACCGATCGTTTGCAGAAGAATATGACAATTATTTTCAGTTTTGATTGACGTCTCATAATACCAGTGTAGACATGCTAGTGGTACAACATTTCGAATTCATAGACCAGTGAATACCGAGTTCCCTTTGTGTCGTGTAGAAAAATATATTATTTTGAAGTTATCAAAGGTACCAGGATTTTGAAAATTTATTCGACAGAGGCAACCAATAATTTATACTTGAGGCGCAAATTTATTTTCTATGTTTCTATGTTTCTGAAGGTTTTTGATTTTATTTATAATAAACAAACTCTTGTTTGTGCAAAAAACATGTTTAAAAAAGAGAAAAAGAGTGTAACCTGCATGGGAGTGCAGACAGGTCAATTATAATATCACTATGTATATGATGCTGTGAACATGTCAAAATTAACAAACTTGACCATACAATGTTAGATACTGTAAATTCAGAAATTATGGGGTGTATTTATTATTGCAATTTGTGGGAAAATATATCAGTAGGAGATCATGCATACAGATTTAGTTTCAGATATCAGAATACAAGTGCTTATGATAACATGAACGGGCACTTACGGACTGCAAAAGCATCATATTTTACTGCAGATGTTGAATTTTATAATACTGTATTTTGCTCACATATTAAATTGCAGAAACAATATCTAATCATCAAAACTTCAGCTGTATTGAAATGTTCACCAGAACTGAATTAGTGTTTTATTCATAATTTGGTTATACATTTATATGTGCGCTTCTAAGATTTATTTAAAAAAAATTCTTTCTTTGTGCAATGAAAAATATATTTGTTGATACGACAGATGTATTGATGTATTTTTGGCCTGGACTGCAATATATGTGTCGTGTATTGATTGATTGATTTGTGTTTATCGACACTAACAACAGTTGAAATTTGAACTCAAACCACCAGTATTGACATGCTGTTGATAAACTGGTTTGCATACTTAGAACACTAAGCCACGGCGTACCCAATGTATCTTGTATAGAAAAAAAACCTTTTTCTTTTAAAGTCTTTAGCCATCATAGTTTGTGCTCTCATATATGCTTGACAAGACAGGTGTTACTCTTTGTCTTTTTTTGTCTACTTTGTTCGTGACTTACGTCCGATGGTTAAATATTATTTCAAATCTGGCAAAATTTTTTACCTTACTGGAAATACAGCTACTAGTGTTGCATTGCAGTTAAAATAATATATATACTTCTCTTACTGATACTTGAACTTGGTACTTACGTCCTGAAAAAAGGAAATGTGATTAGTTTTTTTTTTAAACTATTGATGCATTTGTACATTTTCTATATTTCTTGTCATCGAGTCGTTAGAAAAATTCCCACTTTTAGTTTTAGAGCTAGGTATAACAGTTTTGTAAAATTGAATCAATTTTTTTTATTAGCAATTTAGAGCATAAGTAAGATTCCGGAATGTCTTTAATGGTCTTCAGTCTATTTCTATGTGCAATAATACGAAAAAGCAGTGTATATATCGTGTAGAGAGTTATGATGAATTCATAGCCAGAAATTAGTAGTGGTTTTGCTAATTAATATTCATAATATGTAAATGAGAATTGTACCACGTGATAGTAGTTTGAACTAGACTGGCTTGGTAGGCTTGATATCATTAAAATCTTTAAAACACGGATATTATAAGTTGGCCGTCACAGAGTCCTTGTTTACAATCACTTTGATATTTCCGTAAAGTTGTCAGGCGGTCAAAATCAAAACAATGAACGCGAATTTAGTGAATTTTTCGTGCTTTTGTGAGTTTATTCTTCTTGAAATAGTGACATTTTAATTTTACTCGGGAACCTAGAGTTCAACGACTACATATACAAGGTTTGGACTTGCTTATTCTTTGGAAATTCAAGTTTCAAATTTCACCCCGGCAACCTGTTTTTGTAATGGCCTTGTAAGCCAATTTTCAACACGAAGTTTGCAAATTTGACGTTTCAGCCATTTTAGCCTGTATTTTACACTGCAATGTTAAAAGCCTCCTGCTTCGATTTTTAAAATAGCTCAGGAACCTGTATTTTTGCAACAACAGTCATTATGTTTCGTTTAAATGGTGTATATTGTTGTGTATATTCGTTTTCTGCCCCGGCAACCTGTCTATCACTTAAATCAAAATTAAAACAGACATTTTTTCAAAATTCCCTACCATTTTAATGTAATTTCTGTGACCCGTATCCGATTTCTTAAGTATAATATTCAAATCAGCAAAGTGGCGTTGATTTCTGGATATGTATAACCCTAGACCTTAGAAATTATAGGTTTGTATTTTCGAAAGGTATGACACCACAGGTTCTATACTCCCTGATTACGTGCCAAATTTATGTTCGTCTCACTCAAAGTTAACGTACCGATGAGTGAATTAAAGGATTTATTTAGCAAGGGAAGTATCTTGTTGATCTACCCTTACAGCGATGTATCTTATTACATTATAAGTAATACAGATTAATCGATCTTGAGACTTATAATTCCATAAGCAATAAAACAACTCAGCTTGATTTTAACTTTATTGATATGACATACTAGTATCCAGTTGATTATGAAACTGTCAACATTAATGTGTTTGTAAAGTTTTTTGCCAGAAGCAACCAACAATTTATTTTTGAGGCGCAAATTAAATTTGTACGTTGCTGAAAGAAGTTTTTTTTATTATAAACAAACTATTGTGTATGGAAAACATGTTTTTAAAAACACAGTAAAAACTCCAGTTCAGACAGGACACTATGTATGGTACCATGAACATATCGAAAATTCGATGTGGAATTGTTACAAAATAATTGTTGAAAGAAGTGGTGAAGTTTTGACAGCTAAGCCAGTAACATATATGGCATGCATTGATTGCTTGATTTGTATTTAACAATACTTAGAGCAGTAATGTACTAATTCGGGATGGTCAGTTTTTATTGGCGGAGGAATGCGTAGTTTTTGCTCCTCTGTATGCTTGGCAAGACGGTTGTTATACTTTAAATATGGTGTATTTTTTTGTTTATTTTGGTTGTGGTTAACATCCGATGGTTTATTATTAAATCGAATAAGGAACTATTTTTTACTTAAACGGAAATACAGGCTCGTTTTGCATTGCAGTAAAAGTATATATACTTCTCTAATTAAACTTGAACTTGCTACTTACCTATTGAAAAAGAAGGAATTATAGCATAAGTTTATTTTTTACAATCATTGATGAATTTGTACTTTTCTGTATTGCTTTGTCATCAAATTGCTAAACAGGTATCCGATTTTAAGAATTTAAGCTATATATAACAATTTATTAGGAATAAATCTACTATCTTTAAATTAAGATTAGTTATGTTGGTGTTTATTTAGGATTCCAAAATGTCTTAAATAAACTTCAGTCTATATCTATATACAAAATTGTTAACACACAAAACAAAAGACTTTCTAATACCTTAAAAGGTCTGTATGCATGTCAAACCACAGTGCAAGCAGATAAATGAATTTAAATATTGGTATATGCCTTTTGGTTAGGGATGTCAATTCGGATAACTATTAATAACTCATTGGTCTTATCACGCGATACTCGAGTACTCGATTGGGATTTCAAAACTATGAACTAAAAATGTTGTTGTTTGTTGTTCAACGGACGACAAACCACCTATATAAGTATCTGAAAAAAGGAATATCAAACCAAAAATAACAAAATTCTCATAACCTTTCAGCACTCATTAAAAAAAAAAACAATAATAAAAGCAATATGAATTTAAAAAAAATATCAGAATATAAGTGCTTATGATAACATGAACGGGCACTTACGGACTGCAAAAGCATCATATTTTACTGCAGATGTTGAATTTTTTAATACTGTATTTTGCTCACATATTAAATTGCAGAAACAATATCTAATTATCAAAACTTCAGCTGTATTGAAATGTTCACCAGAACTGAATTATTGTTTTAACCATAATTTAGTTGTACATTTATATGTGCGCTTCTTAGATTTATTTGAAAAAAATAAAAGTTCTTTCTTTGTGCAATGAAAAATATATTTGTTGATACGACAGATGTATTGATGTCTTTTTGGCTTGGCCTGCAATATATGTGTCATGTATTGATTTAGCTGCGGTATCGTAGCTCTATTCGGATACCTTTTTAGCAATTTGATGACAAAGCAATACAGAAAAGTACAAATTCATCAATGATTGTAAAAAATAAACTTATGCTATAATTCCTTCTTTTTCAATAGGTAAGTAGCAAGTTCAAGTTTAATTAGAGAAGTATATATACTTTTACTGCAATGCAAAACGAGCCTGTATTTCCGTTTAAATAAAAAAATAGTTCCCTATTCGATTTAATAATAAACCATCGGATGTTAACCACAACCAAAATAAACAAAAAAATACACCATATTTAAAGTAAAACAACCGTCTTGCCAAGCATACAGAGGAGCAAAAACTACGCATTCCTCCGCCAATAAAAACTGACTACCCCGAATTAGTACATTACTGCTCTAAGTATTGTTAAATACAAATCAAGCAATCAATGCATGCCATATATGTTACTGGCTTAGCTGACAAGACTTCACCACTTCTTTCAACAATTATTTTGTAACAATTCCACATCGAAAAAACTTTTTTTTTATTTTTTTGTTTAAATAAATCTTGTAAGCGCAAATATAAATGTACACCTGAAAATTATGAATGAATCAATAAATGCTGGTGAACAATTACTGAAGCTAAAGTTTTGATAATCAATATATGTTCTGTAATTTCATATGTTAGCAAAATATAGTATTATAAAATTCAACATAGACAGTAAACACGATGTTTTTGCAGTCAGTTAGTCTTCTTTTATGTTATCATAAGATCTTGCATTCTGATATCTGGTACATATATATTTATGCAGATTCTCTTAAAATCCCAATAATAAAACTCGCATATGTTTCAATTTCCCGCAAATTGCAATAATAAATACAACAAATAATGTTTTAAAGCAAAAATAACTATACATTGTAAGGTGACTAAAGTCTGACAATTTCGATATGTTCAATAGTACCATACATAGTGTCCTGTCTGCACTCGAGTTTCTACTGTGTTTTTAAAAACATGTTTTCCATACACAAGAGTTTGTTTATTAAAAAAATCAACAACTTCTTTCAGCAGCTTACATATTGAATTTGCGCCTCAAAAAATAAATTGTTGGTTGCTTCTGGCGAATAACTTTACAAACACATTTATGTTGACAGTTTCATAATCACCTGGATACTAGTACGTCATATCAATAAAGTTAAAATTAAACTGAGTTGTTTTATTGCTTATGGAATTATAAGTCTCAAGATCGATTAATCTGTATTACTTATAATGTAATAAGATACATCGATGTAAGGGTAGATCAACAAGATACTTCCCTTGCTAAATAAATCCTTTAATTCACTCATCGGTACGTTAACTTTGAGTGAGACGAACATAAATTTGGCACGTAATCAGGGAGTATAGAACCTGTGGTGTCACACCTTTCGAAAATACAAACCTATAATTTCTAAGGTCTAGGGTCATACTTCATCATAACTCTCTACACGATATATACACTGCTTTTTCGTATTATTGCACATAGAAATAGACTGAAGACCATTAAAGACATTCCGGAATCTTACTTATGCACTAAATTGCTAATAAAAAAAATTGATTCAATTTTTCAAAACTGTTAAACAAAGCTCTAAAACTAAAAGTGGGATATCTTTCTAACGACTCGATGACAAAGCAATATAGAAAATGTACAAATGCATCAATAGTTTAAAAAAAAAAATAATCACATTTCCTTTTTTCAGTATGTAAGTACCAAGTTCAAGTATCAGTAAGAGAAGTATATATATTATTTTAATTGCAATGCAACACTAGTAGCTGTATTTCCGGTAAGGTAAATTTTTTTGCCAGATTTGATATAATATTTTACTATCGGACGTAAGTCACGAACAAAATAAACAAAAAAAGACAAAGAGTAACAGTTGTCTTGTCAAGCACATATAAGAGCACAAACTATGATGGCTAAAGATTTTAAAAGAAAATGTGTTTTCTATACAAGATACATTGGGTATGCCGTGGCTTAGTGTTCTAAGTATGCAAACCAGTTTATCAACACCATGTCAATACTGGTGTTTTGAGTTCAAATTTCAACTGTTGTTATTGTCAATAAACACAAATCAATCAATCAATACTAGCTGCGGTATCGTAGCTCTATCAGGTCCTTATGTTATTTTTTGACTATTTGCGGACCATAGAGCTACGGATTTTTCCTATTTCAAAACGTTCGGAATTGCGACCCAGGTTCAGGTCGCACTTATTTCCCTAAAATTTATTCTTTATAATCCATGCAAAGCTTGTCAATATATCTAGTTCGTTTCGTTAGATATTTTTCTATGATATGACGTACCTATTTATGTTTGAATATTCATTTCCTTAACACTATTATCTAATTATTTCCATTTGTATACATTCTCCGCCTATTTTGTTCGGCCATATTGAATCTCTTGGTGACGTCACGAAAATCAAGAAAAGATAACTCTTATAGGAAAACACGTGTTGGTTTGTTTACGTTGTCTTTTATTTCATTTTCATGACTTTTTGAATGAAAGTACGTTTTATTAAAGTTAAATACTAACGGAAATAATATTTCTTTCAATGTATTCAAATATTTCGTATGAATTAATGCTGTAAAGATTTAAGAACACTCGATTCTTGCTTATAAATAAGTAAACTAACCAACACGTGTTTTTCTATAAGAGTTATCGGTTCTTGTTTTTCGTAGGCGTTCCTCACCTCCAACATAGGAGATCGAGGATATTTGAGTAATCTTTTCTTGATTTTCGTGACGTCACCACGAGATTCAATATGGCCGAACAAAATAGGCGGAGAATGTATACAAATGGAAATAATTAGATAATAGTGTTAAGGAAATGAATATTCAAACATAAATAGGTACGTCATATCCTAGAAAAATATCTAACGAAACGAACTAGATATATTGACAAGCTTTGCATGGATTATAAAGAATAAATTTTAGGGAAATAAGTGCGACCTGAACCTGGGTCGCAATTCCGAACGTTTTGAAATAGGAAAAATCCGTAGCTCTATGGTCCGCAAATAGTCAAAAAATAACATAAGGACCTAATAGAGCTACGATACCGCAGCTAGTATTGATTGATTGATTTGTGTTTATTGACACTAACAACAGTTGAAATTTGAACTCAAAACACCAGTATTGACATGCTGTTGATAAACTGGTTTGCATACTTAGAACACTAATCCACGGCGTACCCAATGTATCTTGTATAGAAAACACATTTTCTTTTAAAATCTTTAGCCATCATAGTTTGTGCTCTTATATGTGCTTGACAAGACAACTGTTACTCTTTGTCTTTTTTTGTTTATTTTGTTCGTGACTTACGTCCGATAGTAAAATATTATATCAAATCTGGCCAAAAAAATTTACCTTACCGGAAATACAGCTACTAGTGTTGCATTGCAATTAAAATAATATATATACTTCTCTTACTGATACTTGAACTTGGTACTTACATACTGAAAAAAGGAAATGTGATTATTTTTTTTTTGAAACTATTGATGCATTTGTTCATTTTCTGTATTGCTTTGTCATCGAGTCGTTAGAAAGATATCCCACTTTTAGTTTTAGAGCTATGTTTAACAGTTTTGAAAAATTGAATCAATTTTTTTTATTAGCAATTTAGTGCATAAGTAAGATTCTGGAATGTCTTTAATGGTCTTCAGTCTATTTCTATGTGCAATAATACGAAAAAGCAGTGTATATATCGTGTAGAGAGTTATGATGAAGTATGACCCTAGACCTTAGAAATTATAGGTTTGTATTTTCGAAAGGTGTGACACCACAGGTTCTATACTCCCTGATTACGTGCCAAATTTATGTTCGTCTCACTCAAAGTTAACGTACCAATGAGTGAATTAAAGGATTTATTTAGCAAGGGAAGTATCTTGATGATCTACCCTTACATCGATGTATCTTATTACATTATAAGTAATACAGATTAATCGATCTTGAGACTTATAATTCCATAAGCAATAAAACAACTCAGTTTAATTTTAACTATTATTGATATGACGTACTAGTATCCAGGTGATTATGAAACTGTCAACATTAATGTGTTTGTAAAGTTATTCGCCAGAAGCAACCAACAATTTATTTTTTGAGGCGCAAATTCAATATGTAAGCTTCTGAAAGAAGTTGTTGATTTTTTTAATAAACAAACTCTTGTGTATGGAAAACATGTTTTTAAAAACACAGTAGAAACTCGAGTGCAGACAGGACACTATGTATGGTACTATGAACAAATCGAAATTGTCAGACTTTAGTCACCTTACAATGTATAGTTATTTTTGCTTTAAAAAAATATTTGTTGTATTTATTATTGCAATTTGCGGGAAAATCAACACATATGCGAGTTTTATTATTGCGATTTTAAGAGAAGCTGCATAAATATATATGTACCAGATATCAGAATGCAAGATCTTATGATAACATAAAAGAAGACTTACTGACTGCAAAAACATCGTGTTTACTGTCTATGTTGAATTTTATAATACTATATTTTGCTAACATACACTACAAACCATTAAAGTCTGAAATGGCCTATATCTGTACTCGACTGTACTGATTTTTACTCGACCAGTCTGAATTGGTCTGACTTTTACTTTACATTACTCGACCCCAGTCTGAACCATACTTGACTGTACTGAATCGTACTTGACCCTTATCTTTGCCGTTGAAAATAGTCTGAACTATTACTCGACCAGTCTTAAACAGTCTTTACCCATTCTCGACATGTACTCGACCTACTTTTCCAGTCTAAACCATACTTAACCAAAGGTCTGAACAATACTCGACCAGTCTGAACCATACTAGACCAACAAAACTCTACTTTTTTAACTGTTAAAATAAATTTCTTTTTAACTGGCATATATAACAACAGCCAACAAAATTTATAAAAAAAATTAACATTATAAAAGAAATAAATCTCTGATTATATTTTGGATAAAAAAAAATATATTATATATAACTTATATCAAAAAGGGATAAAATGAAATAAATAAATAAAAAAAAAAATTCTGATTAGTGGTGAAATTTAAAGTATAACCTCTGCTTGGGGGCAAACTCATAAATAAGATCATACCTGGTCAGAGGTATTAAATTCTAAATAACATTGATCAAAGTTGCAACATCCTGTTTAAATTAAATAACAAGGCCTTTCGAATATACATGTATGCACTAGATAAGTAATACGCGAATATAAGAAAATAGGGCTTTATTTTTACCTGTAAAACACACATGCACTGAGGTAATTAGAACATATTAAAGTGCTTTATGTATGCGATGTTAATTTGACAAAAAAATACTTAAATAAATTGATTTTTTTTTACTGTTACTTTGGAATACATTTCCATTTTAAAAAAGTTAAAAGGATTGCTATGGAAATTCTATTATCATGACTATATTAAATTATTGGTTTAATAAAACAAAACAATTAAGCTCTCATTTTTTTTAAATTTATTAAGTTGTTTTATATACTATTTTATATATATCTTAATAAAAAAAAACATTCACTGCATTATTACCTGAACTCAACTGACACCATAAATCTATATACTAGGCTTAAATTAATGGTGAAAAAAGTCCAGTTACCATAAAATACTTCCGAAATATTCATAAAATTTTGAATAATATTGAAAATATTAGTCACAATTCATTTTTTTAGATTATTTGATCAGCTTGTTTTATTTATATTTTAAAAGTTTATCTATTATTATTATGTAAGTGTTGATTAATATTGAGTTGAAGTTATATTATGATTGATTATTGTGAAATTTTAATTTCAATACTGTATTGAATACATTAATTTCAAGTTGTTGTTAAAATTTATTTTTATTTAAAAAATTCCTAAATTGATAAAATTCAGTTGATAGATACAAAGAATAGGTCTAGGTTGGTTTAGACTTGGTCGAGTATGGTTCAGACTATGTCGAGTATGGTTTAGACTAGGTCACGTACGGTTCAGACTAGGTCGAGTACGGTTCAGACTAGGTCGAGTACGGTTCAGACTCGTATAAATTGGTTAAGTACTGGTCAAGAACACATTCAGACTGTTAAGTATGGCTCAAACTACAGTCGAGTATTATCAAGTTAATCTCAAGACGAATTCAGACTGGTCGAGTAAAAATCAGTATAGTCGAGTACAGATATAGGCCATTTCAGACTTTTAATGGTTTGTAGCGATATGAAATTACAGAACATGTATTGATTATCAAAACTTCAGCTTCAGTAATTATTTACCAGCATTGCACTTATTGATTCATTCATAATTTTCAGGTGTACATTTATATGTGCGCTTACAAGATTTATTTAAAAAAAAAAATTAAAAAAAAGTTTTTTCGAAGTGGAATGGTAACAAAATAATTATTGAAAGAAGTGGTGAAGTCTTGTCAGCTAAGCCAGTAATATATATGGCATGCATTGATTGCTTGAGTTGTATTTAAGTACCGGTCTTTGTAAGAATCATGCAGGTTCCTGTTGATGGGCGATTCATGACCCCTCTTCAAATGTCTTTATTTTGCGAATTTCAAACGCGCAATTTTACACCAGTACCCATACCCTCCTTCCTTGATGGGTGCATTTTACATAGACAAATATAATCGTATAATATAATCAAAATGATAACACAATGTTGACTGCTGTACCCCTATTTTTGACATTTTTACCTATTATGTCTGTTTGTTTTGTTCACGCATCGGTGACTATATAATGGAATTTGATGCGACTGTCATACAAGTGAGAGGTTTAGCTAGCTATAAAACCAGGTTCAATCCACCATTTTCTACATACGAAAATGCCTGTACCAAGTCAGGAATATGACAGTTCTTGTCCATTCGTTTTTGATGCGTTTTGTTATTTGATTTTGCCATGTGATTATGGACTTTCCGAATTGATTTTCCTCTGAGTTCAGTATTTTTGTGATTTTACTTTTTTTTTGTTCATGATGAAGGTATGGTATGAAAATAAGTTTTCTGTATTAATTTTTTCTTTTCAACCTGGGTTGCCATGGAAACCATCCTTACAAAATTTTGCCTAAATACGTCCATAAGTAGCCTTTGAAAATTGAAATATAATGGATTTTAAAGAACCATAGAAATAAAGTTAATCAATACAAACAATATGTATATTTACAGTATTGACAAACACAACCCCAAACTATACAAAAACGTTAAAATTTTGAATTTACTAAATAGTTTGTTTCCATAGCAACCATTTAAAAATGTGTTAAAATTCGAAAATGAAAAATACATGTATGCACTAGATAAGTAATACGCGAATATAAGAAAATAGGGCTTTATTTTTACCTGTAAAACACACATGCACTGAGGTAATTAGAACATATTAAAGTGCTTTATGTATGCGATGTTAATTTGACAAAAAAATACTTAAATAAATTGATTTTTTTTTACTGTTACTTTGGAATACATTTCCATTTTAAAAAAGTTAAAAGGATTGCTATGGAAATTCTATTATCATGACTATATTAAATTCTTGGTTTAATAAAACAAAACAATTAAGCTCTCATTTTTTTTAAATTTATTAAGTTGTTTTATATACTATTTTATATATATATCTTAATAAAAAAAAACATTCACTGCATTATTACCTGAACTCAACTGACACCATAAATCTATATACTAGGCTTAAATTAATGGTGAAAAAAGTCCAGTTACCATAAAATACTTCCGAAATATTCATAAAATTTTGAATAATATTGAAAATATTAGTCACAATTCATTTTTTTAGATTATTTGATCAGCTTGTTTTATTTATATTTTAAAAGTTTATCTATTATTATTATGTAAGTGTTGATTAATATTGAGTTGAAGTTATATTATGATTGATTATTGTGAAATTTTAATTTCAATACTGTATTGAATACATTAATTTCAAGTTGTTGTTAAAATTTATTTTTATTTAAAAAATTCCTAAATTGATAAAATTCAGTTGATAGATACAAAGAATAGGTCTAGGTTGGTTTAGACTTGGTCGAGTATGGTTCAGACTATGTCGAGTATGGTTTAGACTAGGTCACGTACGGTTCAGACTAGGTCGAGTACGGTTCAGACTAGGTCGAGTACGGTTCAGACTCGTATAAATTGGTTAAGTACTGGTCAAGAACACATTCAGACTGTTAAGTATGGCTCAAACTACAGTCGAGTATTATCAAGTTAATCTCAAGACGAATTCAGACTGGTCGAGTAAAAATCAGTATAGTCGAGTACAGATATAGGCCATTTCAGACTTTTAATGGTTTGTAGCGATATGAAATTACAGAACATGTATTGATTATCAAAACTTCAGCTTCAGTAATTATTTACCAGCATTGCACTTATTGATTCATTCATAATTTTCAGGTGTACATTTATATGTGCGCTTACAAGATTTATTTAAAAAAAAAAATTAAAAAAAAGTTTTTTCGAAGTGGAATGGTAACAAAATAATTATTGAAAGAAGTGGTGAAGTCTTGTCAGCTAAGCCAGTAATATATATGGCATGCATTGATTGCTTGAGTTGTATTTAAGTACCGGTCTTTGTAAGAATCATGCAGGTTCCTGTTGATGGGCGATTCATGACCCCTCTTCAAATGTCTTTATTTTGCGAATTTCAAACGCGCAATTTTACACCAGTACCCATACCCTCCTTCCTTGATGGGTGCATTTTACATAGACAAATATAATCGTATAATATAATCAAAATGATAACACAATGTTGACTGCTGTACCCCTATTTTTGACATTTTTACCTATTATGTCTGTTTGTTTTGTTCACGCATCGGTGACTATATAATGGAATTTGATGCGACTGTCATACAAGTGAGAGGTTTAGCTAGCTATAAAACCAGGTTCAATCCACCATTTTCTACATACGAAAATGCCTGTACCAAGTCAGGAATATGACAGTTCTTGTCCATTCGTTTTTGATGCGTTTTGTTATTTGATTTTGCCATGTGATTATGGACTTTCCGAATTGATTTTCCTCTGAGTTCAGTATTTTTGTGATTTTACTTTTTTTTTGTTCATGATGAAGGTATGGTATGAAAATAAGTTTTCTGTATTAATTTTTTCTTTTCAACCTGGGTTGCCATGGAAACCATCCTTACAAAATTTTGCCTAAATACGTCCATAAGTAGCCTTTGAAAATTGAAATATAATGGATTTTAAAGAACCATAGAAATAAAGTTAATCAATACAAACAATATGTATATTTACAGTATTGACAAACACAACCCCAAACTATACAAAAACGTTAAAATTTTGAATTTACTAAATAGTTTGTTTCCATAGCAACCATTTAAAAATGTGTTAAAATTCGAAAATGAAAAATTTCAAAAACTTTAAAATTGTAAATCTGTTTATCTCCCAAGACCAACAATACCATACCAAAAATACCGTGTATTCAGATTCTTATTTTTTGGTCCTGTTTTCAAATTGGTCTACATTAAGGTCAAAAGGATCCAAAATTAAACTTAGCTTGATTTTAACAAAAAGTGAATTCTTGGGGTTCTTTTATATGCTGAATCTAAACATGGTCATAGATTTTTGATTATGGGCCCAGTTTTCAAGTTGGTCCAAATCGGGGTCCAAAATTATTATGTTAAGTATTGTGCAATACCTCTGCGGTCGTATAAAGCTGCGCCTGCGGAGCATCTGGTTTATTTATAAAAATACTATTTTTGATTTAACAAAAATAAAAAAATAAAATATTTGTTTTGTCTTAAATCAGTGGTTTTGATAAGATAATAACACTCTGTAAAGATTAGACAAATGGGACAGTCTTAATCTTGGTACAATGTTTCCAATTTCATTATCTATGGAAAATACATTGCCTTGTATCGTTTCTTTTGTGGACTAGTATACTATTGCGCAGAGTCAGATTATGTACACATAATGGCTGTTACTATTTACCTCCCATGTAAATCGACACGTATCGAAACCTTTATGCAAACACTTATTTGTCACTATGTCGATTTAACTGTGCTAAAATTGAAATTGAATAAGAACTACAGAACCTTTCTTTTTATTCTAATATATAATAATCTAACTTATCTAAAAGATTTGAAATAAATGCGGAATGTGTCCATTGGACACAGATGATGCTCCCGCTTCCATATCATAAAAGTTATAAACGGACATGACTAAAGACACTTACCAATTGTGTACTAACTTTTATGGTGATAAGAATTGTGTAAAATTTTCTTAACATTTGGTAGAGGCAAACTAAAGAAAGAAATACAAAACAAAAAATTCAGCAACTTTTTCCCTCTATAAAGAGGCATTGTATAGAACAGTGAAAGTTACACCACCAAAATTCAAAGTTGATCTGCATTTGGTGGTTTTAAGCATTGTGTATAATTTTAATAAGATCTGGTAAAGACTAACTAAAGTTAGAGAACAGAAACGGAAATTTAGCAATATTTCTATTTGTAAAGGGGCATAACTCTTGGACGGTTTAAGTGACACCACCAAACTTAGTCTTGTTTTATGGTAATAAGCAATGTGATTAAGTTCATAACATTTGGTTGATGCAAACTAAAGATAGAGAACAGAAACCAACGTTGGGACATACTGACGGACGGACAAGGGTAAACCTTAATGCCCCCTCCGCCACTGCGGGGGCATAAAAATATGTAAATATAACAATTCATTAAATTAGGCAAAATTCAAGAATAGTCATTGCACATGGTTGTCATAAAGGTTTGAGAATAAAAACAGTATACAATAGTTCGGACCAGCAAATTTTCCTCAGGGCCACAAGGAAAATATTTTTGAGAACCATGAAAAAATGCGATTATTCTGCGGTATACAAATAATAATTCAGTTAGGTTTTAAAAAAAATAATAGACAAGCTGTCCTTTTCCACCATATACAATAGAAACATTGACTAATTCTTGCACAATTTAATGTAAATCGTTGGTATATATTTCCTCAGATAGAACATGTAGAATTTGTATTCCCCCACTGTAGCAAAGGGGGCATTAAGTTGTACCCTTGTCTGTAAGTACGTCCGTTCCAGAGTTATACCCTTATACAAATGGAAAAAAATGCTGACTTTTTTGTTTCCGTTCTCTAACTTAAGTTTGACACAACCAAATGTTTTGAAACTTATATACAATGCTTATTTCCATAAAATTCAGAACAGTTAGAATGTTATTGGTGTAACAGGTACTCTCAATAAGTTATGCCCCTTTAAAAATGGAAAAAATGCTGAATTTACCGTTTCCGTTCTCTTTATTTCTATGTCTTTGCTCTCTGGTTGAGAGTTAATTGTCGCATTGACAATTACAACACATCCTCTTATCTTTATACATAGACTTACTAGTAATTAAGTTTTGGATTCAACTTTATTCTTTTTCACTGACAGCATCAGTCTTAGACACGACAACGGGTTATGCGTATTACCATTTTTTTTTAAACTTCTGAGAAATCTTACATATAAGATTGAAGGGAGGGGGTACATATGCTGCCCTCAACTTTAGAAGTTGTGTTATGCTTAAATTCTTAAAATAATTAGTTCACAAGTAAACACAATGAGATACCACATTTCTTTCAACAAATTTTATAATTTTGAAAAAAAAAAAAATCGAAAAAAAGGGGGGTGCACCATACCCAGAGTGATGATTTTTCATTTTGTACAAGTATATCTTCATTTATCATATATTCTCGTTTAAAATTAACAAATTTGTGTCAGAATTGCACATATAAATGGAATGTTTTAGCTTTTTAAGTTCAAAATTTTTGATTATTCATCTGATTATTAATCTGAATTTTGGTGAAAATTGACAATTTTTGACTAAATTTTTTTTTATAAAAAAAAAAACACACAACTTTGTTTTTATTTTCTTAATATATAGAATGTGGTCTTTCAAAATTTGTCAATGATATGTCATAGTATTGTTGGTCTTGGGAGATAAACAGATTTAATATGTTAAAGTTTTTGAAATTTTTCATTTTCGAATTTTAACACATTTTTAAATGGTTGCTATGGAAACAAACTATTTAGTAAATTCACAATTTTAACGTTTTTATATAGTTTGGAGTTTTGTTTGTCAATACTGTAAATATACATATCTTTTGTATTGATTAACTTTATTTCTATGGGACTTTAAAGTCCCTTATTTTATATTTTCAAAAAGGGTCTTTTTTCACATATTCAGGCAAAAACCATGGCAACGGGCATAATACAGGGAAAATAAAGACAGAATTTTGACCATCTACCAAAGTTCTTATGATATAGGGCAAAAAAAATTACTTCTGTGACATGCCATGAATCACCTTCTGCATGATTTTAACAAAGACCGGTACTTAACAATACTTAGAGCAGTAATGTGCTAATTCGGGGTGGTAAGTTTTTATTGGCGGAGGAATGCGTAGTTTTTGCTCCTCTGTACGCTTGGCAAGACGGTTGTTATACTTTAAATATGGTGTATTTTTTTGTTTATTTTGGTAGTGGTTAACATCCGATGGTTTATTATTAAATCGAATAGGGAATTATTTTTTACTTAAGCGGAAATACAGGCTCGTTTTGCATTGCAGTAAAAGTATATATACTTCTCTAATTAAACTTGAACTTGCTACTTACCTATTGAAAAAGAAGCAATTATAGCATAAGTTTATTTTTTACAATCATTGGTGAATTTGTACTTTTCTGTATTGCTTTGTCATCAAATCGCAAAACAGGTATCCAATTTTAAGAATTTAAGCTATATATAACAGTTTATTAAGAATAAATCTACTATCTTTAAATTAAGATTAGTTATGTTGGTGTTTATGTAGGATTCCAAAATGTCTTAAATAAACTTCATTCTATATCTATATACAAAACTGTTAACACACCAAACAAAAGGCGTTGTAATACCTTAAAAACCCTGTATGCATGTCAAACCACAGTCACAGTGCAAGCAGATAAATGAATTTAAATATCTGTACATGCTTTTTGGTTAGGGATTTCAATTCGGATAACTATTAATAACTCGTAGGTCTTATCACGCGATACTCGAGTACTCGATTGGGATGTTCTTAAAATTTTGTGGTTTGTTTTTCAACGGACGACAAACCACCTATATAAGTATCTGAAAAAAGGAATATCAAACCAAAAATAACAAAATGCTCATAACCTTTCAGCACTCATTAAAAGAAACAATAATAAAAGCAATATGAATTAAAAAAAAAACCTATTTGAATTTAAAAAAATATCAGAATACAAGTGCTTATGATAACATGAACGGGCACTTACGGACTGCAAAAGCATCATATTTTACTGCAGATGTTGAATTTTATAATAATGTATTTTGCTCACATATTAAATTGCAGACACATTATCTAATTATCAAAACTTCAGCTGTATTGAAATGTTCACCAGAACTGAATTAGTGTTTTATTCATAATTTAGTTGTACATTTATATGTGCGCTTCAAAGATTTATTTATCAAAAAAAGTTCTTTCTTTGTGCAATGAAAAATATATTTGTTGATACGACAGATGTGTTGATGTCTTTTTGGCTTGGCCTGCAATATATGTGTCGTGTATTGATTGATTGATTTGTGTTTATTGACACTAACAACAGTTGAAATTTGAACTCAAAACACCAGTATTGACATGCTGTTGATAAACTGGTTTGCATACTTAGAACACTAAGTCATGGCGTACCCAATGTATCTTGTATAGAAAACATATTTTCTTTTAAAATATTTAGCCATCATAGTTTGTGCTCTTAGATATGCTTGACAAGACAAGTGTTACTCTTTGTCTTTTTTTTTTGTCTACTTTGTTCGTGACTTACGTCCGATGGTTAAATATTATATCAAATCTGGCAAAAAACTTTACCTTACCGGAAATACAGCTACTAGTGTTGCATTGCAGTTAAAATAATATATATACATCTCTTACTAATACTTGAACTTGGTACTTACGGATTGAAAAAAGGAAATGTGATTAGTTTTTTTTTTAAACTATTGATGCATTTGTACATTTTTTATAATGCTTTATCATCGAGTCGTTAGAAAGATATCCCATTTTTAGTTTTAGAGCTATGTATAACAGTTTTGTAAAATTGAAACAATTTTTTTTATTAGCAATTTAGTGCATAAGTAAGATTCCGGAATGTCTTAAATGGTCTTCAGTCTATTTCTATGTGCAATAATACGAAAAAGCAGTGTATATATGGTGTAGAGAGTTATGATGCAGTATAACCCTAGACCTTAGAAATTAAAGGTTTGTATTTTCGAAAGGTGTGACACCACAGGTTCTATACTCCCTGATTACGTGCCAAATTTATGTTCGTCTCACTCAAAGTTAACGTACCGATGAGTGAATTAAAGGATTTATTTAGCAAGGGAAGTATCTTGTTGATCTACCCTTACATCGATGTATCTTATTACATTATAGGTAATACAGATTAATCGATCTTGAGACTTATAATTCCATAAGCAATAAAACAACTCAGCTTGATTTTAACTTTATTGATATGACGTACTAGTATCCAGGTGATTATGAAACTGTCAACATTAATGTGTTTGTAAAGTTATTCGCCAGAAGCAACCAACAATTTATTTTTTGAGGCGCAAATTCAATATGTAAGCTGCTGAAAGAAGGTGTTGATTTTTTTAATAAACAAACTCTTGTGTATGGAAAACATGTTTTTAAAAACACAGTAGAAACTCGAGTGCAGACAGGACACTATGTACGGTACCATGAACATATAAAAATTGTCAGACTTTTGTCACCTTACAATGTATAGTTATTTTTGCTTTAAAAAAATTATTTGGTGTATTTGTTATTGCAATTTGCGGGGAAATGAACATATATGCGAGTTTTATTATTGCGATTTTAGGAGAAGCTGCATAAATATAAATGCACCAGATATCAGAATGCAAGATCTTATGATAACATAAAAGAAGACTGACTGACTGCAAAAACATCGTGTTTACTGTCTATGTTGAATTTTATAATATTATATTTTGCTAACATGTAAAATTACAGAGCATGTGTTTGATTATCAAAACTTCAGCTTCAGGAGTGTTCATCAGCATTGCACTTAATGATTCATTAATTATTTCCAGCTGTACATCTATATGTGCACTAACAAGATTTATTTAAACAAAAAAACTAAAAAAGTTCTTTCTATGTCGAAAAACAAAACAAAATATTGTTGAAAGAAGTGTTGAAGTCTTGTCAGCTTGGCCAGTAACTTATGTGGCATGCATTGATTGATTGATTTGTATTTAACTATACTTTCAGCAATAATGTTTTAATTCGGGATGGTCATTTTTTATTGGTGGAGGAAGGCGTAGTTTTTGCTCCTCTTTACGCTTGGCAATACGGTTGTTATACTTTAAATATGGTGTATTTTTATGTTTATTTTGGTCGTGGTTAACATCCAATGGCTTAATAATAAATCGAATAGAGAAATATGTTTTACTTAAGTGGAAATACAGGTTCTTGTTGCCTTGCAGTAAAAGTATATATACTTCTCTAATTAAACTTGAACTTGCTACTTACATACTGAAAAAGAAGGAATTATAGCATAAGTTGTTTTTTACAATCATTGGTGAAATTGTACTTTTTCTGTATTGCTTTGTCATCAAATCCCGAAACAGGTATCCAATTTTAAGAATTTAAGCTATATATAACAATTTATTAGGAATAAATCTACTATCTTTAAATTAAGATTATTAATGTTTGTGTTTAAGTAGGATTCCAAAATGTCTTTAATAAACCTCAGTCTATAACTATATACAAAATTGTTAACACACAAAACAAAAGACGTTGTAATACCCTAAAAGGTCTGTATGCATGTCAAACCACAGTGCAAGCAGATAAATGCATTTAAATATCTGTATATGCTTTTTGGTTAGGGATGTCAATTCGGATAACTCGTTGGTCTTATCACGCGATACTCGAGTACTCGATTGGGATTTCAAAACTATGTACTTAAAATTTTGTTGTTTGTTGTTCAACGGACTACAAACCACCTATATAAGTATCTGAAAAGGGGAATATCAAACCAAAAATAAAAAAATGCTTATAACCTTTAAGCACTCATTAAAAAAAACAATAATAAAAGCAATATGAATAATACGGATATTTTCCCTCAGAGTCAGTGCACAATTTCGGCTGGAAATGGCTGAATTAGGTAGAATCGTGAAAAATATCTCACTGTTAACGTGCTTAAATAATTGTTTTAGAAAATATTATAAAAGTTTGAATTTCCAACCCCGATTGACAGGACCTTGATCTTGATCGCAAATGGTGCTGTTAAGGACGTCTCTAACAGTCGTGAACTTGTGACCCCGCCTAAGCCATGTTTTGTGTAAAGTGTTCGCCCCAGTATATATAGTCTACGTATTTAAGTACAATAAAATATAAAGTATTAGGAAAAAAAGTATTTACTAGTATTAGTAATCAATGATGCTAATTTAAATCAATGGAACATCTGTAAGAATGATCAGAATGATCAATTCAATATGAAGAAGACAGCAATATTTTAACAGGGAACCGATTAGTTGAGTATGGTTTTTAGTATTCGATACTCTGTACAATTGATCAATAATCTAATTTTCGAGTATTGTTGACGTCCCTACATTATTTTGATCACTAAATTTAGTTTAAGTTCTGGATGTTCTAAGTGTATTTTGGAAAGTTTAACACTGGAACACCACAAGTGTTTCTTATTTTTTATAAAAATTTGACACATAATACATTATGCTTGTTATACTAATGTACATTTTCTACTGGTCTAAAGCAGGATGAAGATTTATAAGGACGTAAACAAATCACAACATAAATATTGATGCGGCAATAAACTATAGATATTAAAATGCAGAGGCGAAATTGCGGCTCGTAAAAAGAAGACACAGTTGGTTCACATTTTTTAGTAAAAATAGCATTTACTCTTCTATTCGTATATGCTTGCAGAAATAATAATAGTATACTTACGTATAGTTGTTAGGTTGAATACGTTCTTTCCTTAAAAGATAATAAATATATATCACATGTGATAAGGAAAAATAGTGCATCCATCTGTATTTCTTATCCTTGGGTTTTTGTTGCATTCGAATTACTCTTGTCTTCATTCATAATGTTCTATGTGATACTTCATTGCTTTTAACTAATTTTGAACCAAATATAAAAAAGAAGATGTGGTATGATTGCCAATGAGACAACTGTCCACAAGAGACCAAAATGACACAGAAATTAACAATTATAGGTCATCGTACGTTACAGTGACAATCATAGCAAAACATAAATAACATTTTATAAAGGGCATGCCCGACGAGCTAATACTTTGTGTGTTTCTTTGTTGCTTATGACGTGGCTCTGTACTTACGCATCCTCTCATTGTGTTATTGTGTCATGGTAATTTTTCGTTTATATATTTGTTTGCTTTTATAGTGATTAAGCTAATAACACGATGTTTACTGCTGTACCTCTATTTTTGACATATGTAAATACCAAAGAACTGAACTGCAGCATATGCATTTTATGATGCTCTCGATGACCAACCATTAAACTCAAGTTTTAACAAAACAGCGCATGAAATAGCAATATTCCTGTTTTTAAAATAGAACAAACTCAAACTTCAAAGTTTTCCGAAACCTGTTAATAGACTACTTAATTAATTGAATACCAATCAAAATTCACCCTGAATATAAAATATCAAGTTTAACGTCTGTCTTCTTTGTTTTAAATATGATATTCTATAAAACATACTTTTGATTTTTCAATGGACACTGCTTATTATTTAAAAACAGATCTAATTGAGATTAAATTGTATCGTACTGTATCTAAGGGATGTAAGGTGTAACATATATCAATTGATGTGAAACAAACTTTATCAGCGTTTAGCTAATACATGTATTATGTCCCGTCTTGTTGTCGGGAACCTAGCGAATAAATTCCAACCCTCTCATCATTAATGCAAATATAAAAACTCGCAAAACAAAAACGAAATTGTGAAAATACAGAGAAAATATATTAAAAAAAAGATGTGGTATGATTTCCAACGAGAAAACTCTCCACAAGAGACCAAATGACACAGAAAGTAACAACTATGGGTAACCGTATGGCCTTCAACAATGATCAAACCGCATAGTCAGCTATAAAAGACCCAGATATGACAAATGTAAAACAATTCAAACAAGAAAACTAACGGCCTAATGTATGTTCAGAAAAATATTTTAAACAATTATGTATTACATCAACAAACGACAACCACCGAATGACAGGCACATTCAAACAGAATGTGGCGGGGTTAAACAGGTTAGCGGGATCCCCCATAACCTGGGACAGTTGTGTTATAGTACAACTTAAGAACAAACTATAAAAATCAGTTGAAAAAGACTTAACTCATCAGATGAAAACAAATATAAATACATCTAACAAAAACACAGAGTGACGTGGCCGGGTACTGTATATCTCAACAACAAAAACACACTGAGTAAAGGTCTGAGGGTACTCGCAGGTACATGTAATGAAAGCTAGCTCAAACCCGCTAACAACTAATAAAAAAGATGTGCATCGAATGAAATTTGCAAAATTTGAGAGTAGTATGTAATTCATGTGTAAGACTTTTCTTATTGTTCATGTTGAAAATTATGTGCTTTATCATTTTTACGGATGTATTTTCTAAAAAAAAACGCAATCATTTTGCTTGATTCTTTTTTTTTTGCTACATGAAGGGATTTAACTCAAATGAAGTGATTTTTATATCAGAATCAGTCATGAATTTACCTTTTGAAAATTGAAGCAAGAAAACAAGTCCGGTGACCCAATTTTTTTCTTAATCTAAAAGCATTTTAGAAGAGCTATCGCATTTTATCTTAAAATTCCATAATGTAAGTTTTCTGTTTATCACACAAAATTGGATTTTCCGTGTATACTAATCTGACAATTTTGCTCAACCTGTAGTGTGCAAAAAAGTTTTTTTTATATATATTTTAGAAAAAAAGAATGATAAAAACTACATTTGGACAAATTATTAAACTCTATGGATTTAAATTAAGACACGCTATCCATCTTAAGCTACACAAATGTCTAATCGATCGCTTATATTGAGAACACAGCTAATACTGTAAACCAACATATTTTAAAATGCAATTGAATTTCTCTGGGACAAAAACAAGGCGAGAAAATGCAGTTCAGAATCGTCTCTTGAATAACTTTACAAAGTCTATAAGTTTGCCACGACATCAAATGGAACGGCTTAAAAACAAATGTGCCGAAATTAATTTGTCTACCCCTCATGTATTTGCAAACATGCACTCAATAAACGCATTATATCAAAAAACAGATTCCTGTACATTAATGCTAAACATTATGATGTAATTGACTACAGTAATATATATTACAAGATATTATTCTGTCTATTGTGTTTGATACCAGTCTCATTCAAGTATTTATTAATTGTTTAAGCCTTTATGTATCTAAAGGGTATGGACCATAGTCACAATTAATAATCTATTTAATTTTCTTTCAGTTCTTACCCACATTTTGAACATCTAAAAAGATATCCATGTTGTTGATATTCCTTTTCCTTGACTGGTAAACATCCACTAAAATGAAAAAGATTGTTTCACCATTTTCGAAATGACAATAAATGTCTTCAAAAACTTCTTCTTGTCAATTTCTGTTTGAATGTATAGGAAATATGTTTATTAGATTTATTTTAACAATTATATATTTGTTTTCAATAAATACAAAACCCCCTTTTTTTTTAAAAAGATACAGATCTAGACTTATGTATGATATTTTTTACCAATGAAAGTAGAATGAAGAAAAGATAAAAAAATCTCTGAGATATTATAATATATGCTGGATATGAAAATAAAATGTTAAGGTTTTTTTCACACAACTAATTCCTTATTTAAATATTAAAAAATGAGATACGGACTCGTGTATGACTTTTATTACCAATGAAAGTAGAATATTGTTGTAACGTTAACAAAACTATGAGTTGTTATGACGTATGGGTGGATATATAAGTATAAGGTGTATTATTTTATTTTTTCACATTTTATAGTTAATAATGAATTATTGTGGTGATGAAACGACTTGCGAGAAGTCAAACTGTGTCTTTAATTTTATTGGAGACTCTTGTTCTCATTGAACATGCTTCACGTTTTTCAATTTTAGTTTGTGAAAATAGCATATCTATACCATGTATACTGAGATCTACAAATATTAGTAACATACATGATTTTCTACTTCGGTTTACTAATGTCTTTAGACAGATTTGTTCTTCATTTTTTAATTAAAAGTATGATTAATTGATTTAAATCTCCAACAGTTTTGAAACCCAGGGTATTACTAGATTTCTTTCACTTGACTGGGTGGGGTTTAAGAAGTTCGCTTATTTAAGACCAGTCTATCTATCGACAGGAGATTCGGGATAAACTCATCAATGAAGTGTGCAGTTATTCTCCCATATCATACACTCAGTTCTTTTGTATATGTGTTTGGTGACACTGATGGGTGATAAGAATTCAATAATAATTATAACGGCAATCATCCTTATCACACACATCTTCAAATAGACTGTCCTTATGCAAATTAAACCATAAGCTCCGCCCGATCAGTTGAAATAACATTAGTAATACTTGTGTATACGAAATGCGCAACTGACGAACTAAAGCAGTTATCCTGATATGTATTTGATGTGACGCTTTGAAGAAAGATTAATATACAGCTTAAAAAAGATTTGCACGAAAGAAACAAGACTACATAATTGAAAATAAGAGACGAAACCTAAAAATTGATGAATTGTCATGAAATAAAAAATTGTTTTACTCTTGATAACGCTTGAGTCCGTTTCGATTCAAGGTAGAAACACCTGATAATTTTAGAAGGCAATCAAATGTCATAGAGAAAACAATTAAAATCGAAATAATAATCCTTTGTTCATTTGTTTTTGAAAGATATTTCAGTATTCATCGTAATGATCGTAAATTACTGCCTTTAGATAAATAGTTCATACTGTCAATATCAAGAATGACTTGTTGATTGGAAATCTCTGGACCAAGACATTCCGGTCTTTTTCTTAAAGCTTAACTTAATGGTTTTCACTTAGAAGTAGTTTAACACTTTGAATAATTTGAAAATACTTTTTTCGGTAATTCAGGGATTTATAGAAACAATAATAATCAATTATGTGATCATTTTTATAAATTTTCTGTTACAAAACTTTGAATTTTTTGAAAAACTAAGGATTTTCTTATCCCAGGAATAGATTACCTTCGCTGTATTTGGCACAACGTTTTGGAATTTTGGGTCCTCAATGCTCTTTAACTTTGTACTTGTTTGGCTTTACAACTATTTTGATCTGAGTGTCACTGATGAGTCTTATGTAGACGAAACGCGCGTCTGGAGTAATAAATTATAATCCTGGTAACTTTGATAACTATTTACACCACTGGGTCGATGCCACTGCTTGTGGACGTTTCGTCCCCGAGGGTATCACCAGCCCAGTAGTCAGCACTTCGGTGTTGACATGAATATCAATTATGAGATCATTTCTATAAATTTTCTGTACAAAACTTTGATTTTTTTCAAAAAACTAAGGATTTTCTTATCCCAGGAATAGATTAGCTTAGCCGTATTTGGCACAACGTTTTGGAATTTTGGGTCCTCAATGCTCTTCAACTTTGTACTTGTTTGGCTTTACAACTATTTTGATCTGAGTGTCACTGATGAGTCTTATAAAGACGAAACGCGCGCGCGCGTCTGGCGTAATAAATTATAATCCTGGTAACTTTGTTACTATTTACACCACTGGGTCGATGTCACTGCTGGTGGACGTTTCGTCCCCGAGGGTATCACCAGCACAGTAGTCAGCACTTCGGTGTTGACATGAATATCAATTATGTGATCATTTTTATAAATTTTCTGTTACAAAACTTTGAATTTTTTGAAAAACTAAGGATTTTCTTATCCCAGGAATAGATTACCTTAGCCGTATTTGGCATAACTTTTTGGAATTTTGGGTCCTCAATGCTCTTCAACTTTGTACTTGTTTGGCTTTACAACTATTTTGATCTGAGCGTAATAAATTATAATCCTGGTACTTTGATAACTATAACTATCATTCAGAAGAAACACAAATTTTTATATTTACCTTATAGTATATGAACCGATAAGTTGCCTAATGTCATCTTCAGTTACAGTTTTGCTATCGAAGGATATCTTTGGAAACTCGGGAAGAGAGTCAATATGAAGTCTGTTGATCTCTTCTTTCATCGTATTGATCTGTTGTACCATTGATTCATCCGGTCTGGTTTTATCTAGATCCCGTCTTCTTTTGTCCAAGTTCTGTCCAGCAACAAGTACGGATTTAGCAGCAGATAATATATTCATCAGTTTATTTTTCTCCGTTTTGGATTGCTCTTTTACTACGGCAATCATCTGAGCTATTGATTTATCAACCATACTTTTAATCATGTTGCCTTGATCGTTGATTGCTTTTATTACAGACCCCAGAGCATTATCAAACGATATCAAGCTATCCTCAATTTTCGTTATATTTTGATTTGCTTCATTGGTCTTGTCACGAACTTGCTTTTCGTTTTCCCCTCGTAATTTAGCAATAACATCGACCAATTTAGAAAATTTATGACCATTGTGATTTCCTGTCACACAACTTGTACATACTGGTACATTGCATGTATTACACATTAAGGTGTATTCTTCTTTGTGTTGATTACATTTAGATTTACCTTCCGGGATCAGGGCGGAGGCGTGTTGAAACTGGTGGTTTGTCGATGACTTCTGTCTTTTATGCAGCGATTTACAGTTCTCACAATAATACTGCTCACAGTCTAAGCAATATTGTGATCCAGGGGCACTCATACAAATTTCACAAGTTTTAGACGCCGCCTGAGCCATTTTGTACTGGTATATAATCAAAGTTATGACGGTCACGGAGGACAGCAAATTCTAAATTAAAATCAAGAACGATAAGTATTGTTTATGAATGATCGACTTACATGGTTTTATAATATGGGGTTTTATTTTGAAGTGAGTCGTGAGCTAAAATTGATATCCGGTTATTTTGAAAAAATTAAAACGGACAAAAAGTAATCAAAATGTATATACGCCATTTAGAATATCAAAATTAATAAAAAAAAAATAAAAAAAAACACTTATTTTAAAAGAAAATATTTTTTTTATAGCATGTATAGGAGACAATATAAGCTTTGTGGCACTGCGTTTTCACTATTAAAGATTAACAATTTCTGAATTATCAACAAATATGGGTGTGAATAAAATTGAAAACACGTATGGTTCCGCAGCTTTTTTGATGGAAAAATTACACTTTATAAATGTACTCAACGGTACCGAAATTTTCAGAAATAGTATGAATGAAGCACACTCCTTGCTTCATTTTGAACAGAAAAAAAGGTGCTCGTCACATAGAGTTTCCTGCAATCTCTCGCTGTTTCTTTACACATTACTTATTTCTCATTATTTCAATTTTGTTTTCTAATCATTACCAGGGCAGCAGAAAATAAATTAACATCTACCTATTATCTTTGGTGAAAATGTAGGTGGTGCCATTTATTTCTAATTACTTTCTTTTAACCTTTAAAAACACTCACTAAGAATTTTGTTTACCAGATTGCATATTTCAAATTGATAGCGATATATTTTTTCAATGTACATTGCATTACATATTTTGCCTTGCATAAATATTTCTTCTTAAAAATGCTTTTTTTTAAATTACAGCTCCAGATGCTCTTCAGAAGCATCAGCTGAAAGTAAGGAAAGACACATACGTGACAATCCAATGTCTCTAGCTTCTCAAATTGTGTACTTAGTTGCCATCAACATATCACTCCAATTCTGTTATCTCTTTCATATTATTTAGAGTTACTTTATTAGAATAGATTTGTCTTTATACGATACATTTTGTTTTGGAGGGGGCAATTAATTGCGAATTAAAATGAAATAAATGTAAAAAATATCGTCTATACCTATGTCAATACTTTTGTGTGATAAATAAGGGGCACATATATTATTAGTGTCTACATACGAAGAAAAATTAGACACCATAATTTCCAAAACGAAAAGACAAACAGAAAAAAAAACGGAAAACCGGCAGTCAAAAAAAACAATCGAAACATTGTGTGCAGTCAACATGGTCAAGCGAATTACACCAAAGTACGATTGATCTGAATTTGGAATATTTCATATGTGAAATGCACTTGTGTAAAAATACTAATCGATTCGCATCAATTGAAAACTGTAAATTGTCTTATAATTTCAATTGTTATTTATTACTATTTGCTAGAATCATAAAACACGATAGTAGATAAAGAAAAACTACAAAAAAATGAGATATAACTATTAATTTTTTGAAAAATGTATTTTTTTATTTTACGACTTTTCTACTTTGTAACATTGTCTCGTGCAATCACACCATCATTCCATCAAATTAAAAAAAAAATGTTTTAATTGGAAAAACTATACTCACACCAGTTAATTCTAATAAATAATACCATATTTTGAAATACAAATATACATACATATTTTAAACTTAGACAAATACATTGGGAAAGTATAAACAATAAACCGAACTCCAAGGTTAATAAAAAATGGGGGAAGTAAAAAAAAAAGACAAAATCAAACGTTATACTATATCAACCAAAGTTCCATTTTATATAGAGTAAAAACCGGGATAATGCAACGACGGAATGTAAAATGTATAAATAGAACATCTTTCAAAATTTTTAATTAGGACAATTTAGTTTGACTTAGAAAGAGAGATTATTCTGATTGTGATAAGGACAATTATATGACGTTCTGTAATTTAAGTCATTGTAATTATGACAAACCAACCTGTAGATAGATATGACAAACACTACTAGATAGTACGCGTATTACAGTCATTACACATATCGTTGTGTTCAATAGTCTGTGGTCTTAATAACGGAAATGCTTCATAATCTCAACATTCTTTTCGTCCTCTTCCAATACGTACTTTCTGACCTCATACATGGATTTTTGATTGACAGCACTACGACGACCAACTATCATAGCGTTATAACTAACAAACATTATATTGCGGTCATCGGTTTGCTAATGGAAGAAAGGCAATCACGTGATATGTTACAGCAGGTTGTGACTAGCTTACAACAGAAAGTACAATCTCTTGCGCAGAAGGGTATTTCAAAGCATACAAAAATATAGTAACCGACCAATCACAAAAATACTGAACTTAGAGGAAAATCAATTCGGAAAGTCCATATTCACATGGCAAAATCAAATAACAAAACGCATCAAAAACGAATGGACAAGAACTGTCATATTTCTGACTTGGTACAGGCATTTACAAATGTAGAAAATGATGGATTGAACCTGGTTTTATAGCGCTAACCCTCTCACTTTGATGACAGTCTCATCAAAATCCGTTATATTTACATGGATGCGTTAACTAAACAGACACAATAAATAAAATAGTCAAAATATGGGTACATCAGTTATCATCGTATAACAATTTTTATATAAAAGGAACAATTTAACAGAACACAAAAACCTTTATCTACCAACACATTCATTGATTTGTGTGTCTGACGTCAGAAAATTTTATACGTCACATAAATTTGTCGTTCAATGTGCATGCAAACAATTTTAAAATTTACATAGGCAATGTTAGCATATAGGGTTAAAAAATCAAAAGTATGTAAGAATAAATATCAGAAATAGACCGAGATTGAAAATAGTCCAAAAGTTATATATAGAATTTATAAGAATCCACAAATAGTTAATTCCACTATCAGTCATCATCGTATAACAATTTTAAAAGGAAAAATTTAACAGAAAACAAAAACATCTATTTACAAACACATTCATTGATTTGAGTTTCTGACGTCAGAAAATTTAAAACGTCACATAAATTTATCGTTCAATGTGCATACACACAATTTTAAAATTTACATAGGCAATGTTAGCATATAGGGTTTAAAAATCAAAAGAATGTAAGAATAAATTTCAGAAATAGACCGAGATTGAAAATAGTCCAAAAGTTATATATAGAATTTATAAGAATCCACAAATAGTAAATTCCACTATGCGATTGAATGATTTTGACGTTTACAGTTCAACCAATTAACAGATCATTCTTTCACATTGGTTTAATTTTAATACAAACATTGACTTAATTCAGCGTATTTTTTCAGTTGCCTTCACTGCCTGGAATGAAGGTGGGAACGTTACCTCTGACAAACTGATAAAATTCAACAAAATTAAGACATCAACTGGAGTAAGTAATCTGGCAGCCATCAATTCAACGGGAAATTTTACAGTAGAGGTAGACGGGCTGTACATAATTGCGGTGACAGTCAACTCTGATACGAACGATTCAGCTTTTGAAATTTATAAAAATAATACTCCTCTATCTCCGGTTTTCATTCAAGGAAAAGTTGGCCACAATGACCAAAGTGGAACAAGTGTGGTTTCAACTATGTTACAAAGGGGAGATACAGTCAATGTAGGTTCACGTGAAACTCTTCGTGTTGAAATGGGGTGGTCAACATTATCCATTATTAAAATTTAATTTACCTAACGGATTTTCTTATCTTTATATGATGCCATGTTTCCTTCTTAGGTACATTTCCAAATATCCAATTGTTTTGCAATTTTATCTGATATTCATTGTCAAAATATATTTGAAATATACCCATTGTATGAATATCTACAGGTCTATCTTTATTTCTGGTCAAGTGCTCAATTTTCAATATTGATTAACTTTTCTAAAACAATGTAGAACGATTTCTTTAGTATAACGGTTTAAAGTCTACCTGGAAACCTTATAAGATAAGCACACACCTATCATTATGCAGTAAGCAATCCCTTTAGTAAGTGTTGTTGTAAATCGAAATTCTATAGAGTCATACTAAATGTTGACCTATGGATGTTTTTGAATATACATGTCGTTGGGTTGATTAATAAACGTATGCCACACATCATTTACTCATGTACTGATATATTCAATACTGCGTTTTCGGTATTGTTTTTAAACTTTTAAAATATAAGCATACTTATAGATACAGAATGTTAAAGACCCATGTGATCAAGCTAAGGAATCAAGAAATGATTCGAAACTTAACTTTACTTCTCTTTAGTTATCATTTATTATAAAATGTTATTCGCTAAGATGACACCATTACGTGACAGGAATACAGTACAATAAATGCAAGAGTACTTAGTCCAGAGATATACATAAATGAATAATATGATACACAATAACAACATGTAAACCACAACATGACAACGGACACACTTCCATTATTTTACGACAGTACACCAATGCAACAAACTACAACATCATAAACTGTGCGTCAAATAAGTGAATCAACGCCACAAAATCGCACACACAAGACAATACCATCATTTGTTGTTTGTTTAGAGGGGGATTGGAGATAAATGAGCACTTTACATAGCGGGTTATCGTTTTTGGATTGCTCCTAGTAATAATTTTGATGGATAAAATTGTTTATATTATCTTCAAAGATTACAAATGTGCAGTGCCAGAACAAAATTTTCGTTACTTTAGTCGTTCGTAATTGATACAGCATCGTAGTAACAGAAGTACAATTTAAGGCTATTCCATGTGACTGTTATCCCGTACTACGAAGTTACTGGTTAATTTTGGTTTCCGGACTGAATTTTGGATTGGAATCTAACTTCGATATATGGCCAAATATGATAAAGTTAACATCCTGATCTATTATACCATAACAACTCTCAACGACCAATGGCACAGTATATGAATCAATATGACAGGAATAACAGAATCTGCGAACTCAGCTATCCTAATTGATGTACTACAGATGCAACAGGAAAACATCAAAATCTACTGTACATAATAGAAAAATCCACATTGTTGCAAAGGCATTATGCACATCAGACACATTTCTGTTATACATGCATTTGATAACCAAAATAATTGTGTTAATGATAATAAATTGAGAATGGATCTTATTGTACATTATTGGTTGTAATATGATGTTATTAAGTGTTCAGACTTGGCGTAAAAACAACTTGCTCAACATTCTGACAAGGTATACACAATGAAAAAATTGACTTTTATTTTGGAATACTTAATTTGTAGTGTTAGATCACAATGGGCGCATGTAAGTTGTGCATGATGGATATAAGGAATCAAAGTTGGAAGAAATGGAACTGATAGTAAGCATAAACAAAACTGTCAGTATTTCTTCCCACCAAATGATACAAGACAAACGTAGAATCTGATGTACAATAGTTGTCGTTTGGTTAAGTAGTTCATACGTGTTTCTCATTTCTCGTTTTTATATAGTTTAGACCGTTGGTTTTCCCGTTTGAATGGTTTCTACATTACTAATTTTTGGAGGCCTTTATAGCTTGCTGTTCGATGTGAGCCCAGGCTCTGTGTTGAAGGCCGCACCTTGACCTATAATGATTTACTTTTATAAAATGTTATTTGGATGGAGAGTTGTCTCATTGGCAATCATAGTACATCTTCTTAAACTATTATATTTATTTTTTCATAGTTTGCTTCTACAGTTGTTAAAACATACCTCAGTAATAGTGATTTGAAATCTCGTTTCAGTTACTATTGTCATTATTTAAAAATATTAAAATAATTTTGATAACCACAGATAATGAGACGCAAACCCAAAGACAAGGATACATGCAAGTCAACTTAGGAGCAATATACAGTTTCAACCAATGGAAAGAATAAAGAAGTACATTAAATTGTTTAAAAGTATTATTATTTTAACCCTGCAAGATTTAGTCTTTTTTTTTTCTAATGACAATTGCATTCGGAAAATGCTTGTATTAAATCTGAAATGGGCCAGTTGTTTTATGAAATAAAATTGTGACGTAGTTGCAGCAAGTCAAAAAAAAAGGATGTCAATCAGATAAGTCAAACATTGAACATCGATTTAAGAAACAATTTGAAAGACATTCAAAAGACATGTTAGCGTGACTTTTTTCACTACGACATCATATTTGGACGTTGATTAGAGTATAACATATATACATGATATAGGGTGATTTGTGTTAAAACAAATCTACGTTGATCAATTTTGAGACAATTATTTAAATGGAGGTTGATGATTGAAGTTTTTAACAACCTTGACTGGCTATACAGCCCTTGCACGGTCGGTGGATGTGTGGAGCTGGTATGTAAATACCTGATAGTAGTCCTTTAATTGTTAATTTAATGTTGATCTTTGTCATTTTGCTTAGTTTCTTTTGTGACCTTTTCTAACTTCATACTCGGACTTCTCTTTGACAGTTTTGTTCATGTGCATATTGCTGTGTACTCTTTAATTCCTTATAAGTTAGAGGTATAAAGTGAGGCACTAGATCTATTAAAAAAACATGTTAGCGTCGCTGCATTTTTGAGAATCTCAAGATGGGAATATCAAGCTTTTGTTAGCTATATAGTTAATATGTGTATGTTCTTGTTTGTGTGTTTGTTATTTCGGTTTATTTATATGTACTATAGTTTATTGAGGCGTCTATTTCGCTGACCTGATAAACATTATTGCACAATTTAGTCATTTTGTCTCTAAATGTAGACAACTTTACAGTAAGTCCTTTGGAGGTTGGATTGGTACAGCTGGTTGCGTTTTTAGTCATAGATGCATGATTTGTTTGATTTTTATTAATTTTGAGCTACCTGTCAGTAACTGTGAGTTTTCTCAGAATATAGTTATTATCAGCTGATATTTTGATGTAGGAATGTTAAATACCCTGTTACGCCAGGTCAGCGTTTTATGTTGTCTATATTTCTGCGTTGTGTTGATCTGATGAGTTAAACACTTTTCAACTGCTTTTTAGCTCACCTGTCTCAAAAGGGCCAAATAACTTTTCTCTTCATTTGGCGTCCAACGTCAGTCGTCGTCCGTTATTTGTTACAAAAATCTTCTCCTCTGAAACTACTGAAATTAATCAAATTAAACCGAACTTGCCTAAATCATTTTTAGGATACACCCGAGGATTCTGCCCATCAACCAAGGTGGCCACTATGGCCTAAAAAACCATGGGGGTAAAATGCAGTTTTTGGCTTATTTCTCTGAAAATAAAGCATCAAAATTTATCTGCCCTTGTATTTATAGACGCATTTGAAAACCTGCTGTTAGGTTACTACCCCTGGATGGGTAGTTTTTAATTTGGCAGTTTTGTTATTATTATATTGAATATTATTACAGTGAGAGATAAACTGTAAACAGCAATTGTGTTCCGCAAAGTAAGATCTACAAATAAATCAATTTGACAAAAATGATCAATTGACCTCTTAATGAGTTTTTGCCCTTTATAGTAAATGTTTAACAGTGTTTTGTTAATTTTTTAAATCTTTTACATAAATCTTCTCCTCTGAAACTACCAAGACAAAATTAACCCATCTTGGCCACAACCATCATTTGGGTGTTTAGTTTAAAAATATGTCCAATGACTCTGCCGTCCAATGCAATCAACATGGCTGACATGGCTTGAAAGAAAGCATTGGGATAAAGTACAAGTTTTGTCTACCGGTATTATTTTTTCAACCGTTATAAATAGAAAAAATCTGAAAGGAGCAAAAATGTTCAGATTAATGAGCTCTTCCATCTGTCCGTACAAGTCAAAACTGTTGGACAATTTATTTGAGGAGTTATATTGACCATTAATGACAAATTTTTACATTTTATTTCATTTTTGGCTAATAAAATGTATCATGAAAACTATAATATTTAGAGGGAAACATCTTTATCCCGTTAATCCTTACATGATTTATTTTATACTAGATAAATAAACACTTTAAATCACAAAAGTGATTAGCAAGGCAAGATCTATTTATAAGAAAATGTTTGCCGACACAGTTAGTAGACTGTCACTCTTCACAGGATTGGTTGCCCTTAAATGACGATTATTTTTACCCTCCTTTGTTTTTAAAAAAAAACTAAAGAAGATAGAATCAAACCAAAACAGACTTAAAAGATCAGCAATACAAGACCCCAAAAAAATACAGATTTATGTCATGAAGTCCATTTTCATCTACATTGTGTGAATGCATCCTTTGCTTGCATAACACATAGATCTAGGTGAGTGACACCGGCTCTATAGAGCCTCTAGTTATAGGTTTTCATTATGCCCTACTGATCCACCACTGTCCAAGGTTAGGTGAGGTTTAGTACATTTAAACAAGTTTAACCTCGCCACATCCTAGTTAGGAACATGTAATTAAGTGGTTGTCGTTTGTTGCTGCATATAATGTTTATTTTACGTTGATTATTGTGACATATATCAGGCCGTAATTTTTCTCGTGTGGATTGATTTTACATGTGTCACGAAGGCCGAACGATGATCAATGTCAATTTAGTCACTGGTGGTTATGTTGTATCATTGGCAGTCATACTACATCTTCTTAACTTGATATAAATTTAAGGGACTAGTTGAAGATTGCTTCTGGGTGCAGATTTTTCTCGCCTTGGTGTCATTGAGCTGTTTCTGCTCTTTAGTCAGTTTGTTGTCTCCTCGATACATTCCCTTATTCCTTTCTCATTTTTTTTATATTTGTGAAAACTGATCTGAATTTATGCAACTTTGTTTTCTTTATCCATTCAAGTAGAATATTGAAAAAAAAAAATTAATTATTATGGTATTGAAGTAACAAATATGACGTCAATCTACCTCTTTAATTTCGTAGTAAACTAATATGCTCCTTAACCATGTTTAACTATTTCAACTTTGATTTGTGAAAATAGAAATCTATACTGAACTCTAAAACTGTTTGAAACATGTTTTGATACTTCTGGTCATAGATGGCTTTAGTCAGATCAGCCAATTCATTATTGAACTTTTGATGGCCAATGGTTTTAAATTGTGATTGATTGATTTAATCCTCCGTTTGTTCTGAACCGAGGGTATTTGTGTATACGAAATGCTCATGAAATAAATACTCGTATTACCCTTGACAACGGTCCGTGTATATTTGCGTCCATTCGTTTTTCATTTTGAAATATCAAAAACAAAAAACAAAAAAACGGAAGTATATTCATTTTTCGTTTTTGATTTCTCGAAAACCAAAAAGGAAAACCAAAAGTGTTTTCATTTTTCGTTTTTGATTTCTAGAAAACCAAAATAAAAAACAAAAGTGTTTTCGTTTTTCGTTTTTAATTTCTCTTAAACAAAAACGGAAAATGAAAGTGTTTTCATTTTTTGTTTTAGATTTCTCTAAAACCAAAATGAAAATCAAAAGTGTTTCCGTTTTTTGTTTTGGATTTTACTAAAGAAGAGTTTTGTATTTAATTTTAATTATATCTCGATTTGTAATGTAAAATGTTTTCCTTTTTTGTTTCACAGTCATTGATAGTAAATATATTGCCAATGTAAACACCGCGGTGTTCTTTCAACATAATGTAGACAAAATAGACTGCATGACTTCTGAATTGAACTACGGTGATAAAATAATCAAAGACTTTCAAATTACCTTGTTTATATCTTTGATAAAGAATACATTATTATATTTAAATATTAAACGAATCACAAATTTAAATTGTACAATATAATAATATATAAAGATGGTACAAATAATTAGATTGATGACAACATCACACTAACAAGGGAGGTTACTACTAAAAAACTGACAAAAAAAACTAGCCCGGTCGTTAAAGTATACATGCACAGCGGTTGTCAGATCAATACTACTTTAATCGAAGAAAATGTCGACGAATGCAAAAATCTTTAACAATCTGAACAATAAGGGTGCGTGAACTTTACTTTTAAGTTTAGAAAGGTTGATCTAAGATTATTAAAATTGATGACCAAGGTCCATCTGCATTTTACGAACAATTTTGCTGGATCAATAGATTAAAAAACAAATTTCCGCAATTTCACAATTTAAACTGGGATAAGCATTCAATTATTTTGCCATTCGGAGCCTATTCGGTATAAGTTTTGCTTATTTGTGAAGGCTATATATGGTGACTTTATAACTAGGGCTAGGGCGTTGATGGGGGATTATGGAATTGAGAATAGTGGACATACAAATATAAATAATGGACCAAGAAATAAATAAAATAGCGAGAATATTGGTGTTATAAAATATAAAGAGAAGAGGATAATTGGCAAACAGTATAAAGAATAGAGAAATATGGTAGGTAGCTGAGGTCTACAGTAGAAAAAATACAGGGTGTTGTTCTGCTTAGTGTTTTTTTTCTAAAGTAGGTCTAAAGTTGAGGTCGGATACCCTACCAAACCCAACCGTTACAGTTAATAAAAATATTCTGCGGCAATACTTTTATCTGCACTAGGAGAAAACGTAAGCTAGAGATCTATGGCCCACAAAATTACAAGTTAATGTACAGCACGGATTAATTTTTTTAAGCTTATAAATAATTTCCTTGCCCACCATACTTTGAATACAAAAAGTAAACTTTTCGTCAAATCATGATTAAGCGAATTCTACTAGTTCAGATGTCGAATGTTTTGTAAAAACAGTTTTGTGTGGCAAAAAAAAAAAGTTAATGCACGAGTGCAACTTTCTTTTCTTCTAATGCAGAACAATTATTCTTTTTCATGAACTATTTGACAGGATGCCGAGAATATTGAAACCTTTATCACACAATAGTGCAATTTTGTCATCATTTTATAAAAAATCATAATTATTTATGATTCTATAAACCCACAAAAATGTTTAAAATTTAAAATGTAAATGAAAATTTAAAATTCATTGAATAGTGTCTTTGGTTGCTTAATTATATATTAAAAAATGATGATATAGTGGTTATATATATATATATATTAATAAAAACATTTGAAGTACGTTTGAGTCTTATGTAACATTTTTGTTTATATAAATATTTGAAAACTGGCTGCTACCGACTGACTGCTTGAGCCTGGTCTCACAAACTCCGCATTTTCATTACAGCCGATTGCATTGAGTGTGTAGACAAACGTTATATCTTTGGTTAGCTTGCTTGTAGCTGAACCGTGAAGTAATTATTAGGTAAGGTATACTACCCTCCTGTAGAAGTAGCCTAGTTATACAGACAGATTAATTGGTTATCTGTCGGACTAGTCTACTCTTAAAGGAGGGTAGTTTACCTAACCTAATAATGCAAGCAATCTAACCAAGGATATTACCTTTGCCTACACACTCAATGCAATCGGCTGTAACGCTTAACATTAGAGGTTGCAACACCTTGCCAAATTATTGGGTTCCAATAAACGTGTGGAAAATTATTGTAATCAGACGGCTTGGGTGACCCTTATTAACCTGAACGATTTGATTGGCCAATAACTGTTTTAACACATGACGCCATCGATTAATTTACGTGCATGAACGTTTTAGAAATATGCAAACGATATTCCGCGATCCACGGCTCCTAGTAATGTTTCTTGTAGAGTAAAGAAAGGTGAAAACACGCCTTGATGTAGTAAGAGGTTGGTAAGTTTTAAGTAATTATGTTTTTTTTAATATTTGGATTCTTCCTAAATTGTTACATTATTTGTGATTTAATTGTAATTTTTTTCTATCGTTTCTGTTAAATTTATTCATATTTTTTTTTTTGCAATCAGTGACGATTAATACTCAGAGATATTGTACTTTCAAATCGGTGTTATTGAGTAAAGATTAAAATATTGAAAACAACACGTTATTAATTTCTTGCGTCCGAAGCGCTTTTCTGGATTTACCTTCATCAGGAACGCTCAAAGCCAAACATTTGAAATCCGAAGATGTATAAGTACCGAAACCGTTGAAGAGCTGTATGTCAAAAATACCTAAAATAAATAGCCAAATTCATCTAAAGCCAACTTTGCCTGAGGGAGTTGAAACCTTAGTTTCTTAATAATTTATAAATTTATAAACGGACAAATTTTAGTAAAGTTTGTTAAATCATGTCAGTACCGAAATACTGACTACTGAGCTGATGATACCCTCGGGGACTGATAGTCCACCAGCAGAGGTATCGACCCAGTGATGTAAAATATTGAAAACAACACGTTATTAATTTCTTGTGTCCAAAGCGCTTTTCTGGATTTACCTTCATCAGGAACGCTCAAAGCCAAACATTTGAAATCCGAAGATGTATAAGTACCGAAACCGTTGAAGAGCTGTATGTCAAAAATACCTAAAATAAATAGCCAAATTCATCTAAAGCCAACTTTGCCTGAGGGAGTTGAAACCTTAGTTTCTTAATAATTTATAAATTTATAAACGGACAAATTTTAGTAAAGTTTGTTAAATCATGTCAGTACCGAAATACTGACTACTGAGCTGATGATACCCTCGGGGACTGATAGTCCACCAGCAGAGGTATCGACCCAGTGATGTAAAATATTGAAAACAACACGTTATTAACTTCTTGCGTCCGAAGCGCTTTTCTGGATTTACCTTCATCAGGAACGCTCAAAGCCAAACATTTGAAATCCGAAGATGTATAAGTACCGAAACCGTTGAAGAGCTGTATGTCAAAAATACCTAAAATAAATAGCCAAATTCATCTAAAGCCAACTTTGCCTGAGGGAGTTGAAACCTTAGTTTCTTAATAATTTATAAATTTATAAACGGACAAATTTTAGTAAAGTTTGTTAAATCATGTCAGTACCGAAATACTGACTACTGAGCTGATGATACCCTCGGGGACTGATAGTCCACCAGCAGAGGTATCGACCCAGTGATGTAAAATATTAACTGCTTTTCTTTCCTTAATAGTATGCTTAGAGGAAGATGAACAGAGGAAGATGTTAGTACATAAATTTAAAATGTTAAATTAACAGACACAACGATTATCTTTTCAATCTTTAACCCCGACCCCAAATTTAAATTCGATACCCAAATGGTCCCTTTATAGGAATAAATATGCCAAAAATCGTAATGAATTTCATTGAGTCTAAAACTTATTCAAATCAGATTTCATGTATTTGAATATTCTTAAGTACATGATTTCTTTTGGGGAATTACAGAAAATCGTTATTATCTGTTCTGACTTTAAAACACTGATTTAAGAATTGCATTGTGTAGCCGACTATACCGTATGTTTTTTTTTTCTCATTGTTGAAGGTTATATGGTTGCCTACATATAATTGCTTACATCCACAACGTTTGAACTTTTGGGGATAGTTGACTCAATTGCAATCATACCACATCAAAAAGTTGAGAGGGGGTTGGGGGGGGGGGGGGGGGGTGGAGGAACTTGTATTTCTTTTGAAAGTTTAAATGTTTTCCTCTCAAGTCACCCAGTTTGAATTGGATATTTTGACATTTTGCTGTGCTCTTGGATTTATGTTAAGAGCCCCACAGAGCCCCTGGTCTGTTGGTGGGTAAGCTTTGGATGTCTTTTTGAATATTGCATACGGTGATTTGGTGATATCTTCATACCATGCAAGTCCCATTACTTTATATAGACAGCTTATCAGTCATCCTGATCTATCAAAATAGATCTCCTGGCCTTTGTATAGTCAGACGAGAAACAAGATATAAACTGACTTAGCTTGGTATATACATATATATTTAATATTCTCATATACATTCAAGTCAAATTAATATTTTAAAACAACATAAAAATAACAAGCTTTTTTCTTTGTTCTGCGGCGACGTTAACAAAACACCAATTAAGTTATCGATCTTTATGACTATGGCTTCAGTATTAAAAGATCATGTTCTTCTTGTCTTAGACTTAATAAGACTTCAAGTTGGAATAGATCTACGAAGACTAAAGAACGGTCATGTAAGGTTTGGAAATTGTACATGCCCACCGATGTCTAGATATTGTTCGAAACATGTTTTAAGAAGTTACGATGATACCGGAGATAGAAAAAAATGCTCTTTTTTCATGGAAAATTAAACTGTTACAATATATTACAGAACACAAAACTGGCTAACATTGCTGTAAATACAAGTTAAAAAGCTGACATGGGCTACGTTAAAGCTAGAAATCCCAATCCCCCGGCATCAAATAATTTAAAAAAAAATGTATATATATGACCTTTAACATTGGAAGGCTAAACTTGCATTGAGCCGTGGTTAGGTCCTAAATAGACAATAAAGAGAGTGGAGTAAATGTACACGGGACAAAATCGCACACAATACATAGAAAAAATACAAATTATTAATGAACAGGGCTTTTATTCCAGTTCTTCATCTTTAAAGTAGCTGGAGGGTCTTCAACGAGGAACCAGACCATTCATACCCATTATACAATAGCCACATAGGTTAGTGCATCGGACTACAAAAACAAAGGTTCCTGGTTCGATCCCCGATTCGGGGAGAAAATTTCCAATCCACTATAAATAAATATGTTTAAAGTAACAATAGCCACACACTTGACTATGTGGATTACAATGGGTTTTTTTTTATCCTACATATGTCTTTTGATATTGTTCCTACATGTAAATACTCAAAATCTTACACTGTATCTATATATTTTGCTCCGAGACCAGAATATAATAAAATAAATAAAACAAAACTTGCGCTTTAGATTAAGAGAGGGTCCAAAAGAAACGTTTAGAATGCAAGATTTTGCGTCATTTTTTCTAGTTCTGGAGTCCTACCCTCGCCAAATATATAGTTTGCTCTATTTGTACTAGAGGCTAGTTACCAGGTTACGGTTCTATCTTATCATTTCAGATCAACCTCTCCAAACTTAAAAGATCACGCACCATTATTGTTTAGATAAATTAATACTTTTGCATCTGTCGATATTTTCTTCGATTAAACTAATATTGATCTGACAACCGCGGTGCATGTATACTTTAAAGACCGGGCTAGTTTTCTTGTCAGTTTTAAAAGTAGTTACCTCCCTTGTTTGTGTGATATCATCAATCTATTTATTTGTACCATCTTTATATAATATTATATTGTACAATTTAAATTTGTGATTTGTTCAATATTAAAATATAATAATGTATTTTCTATCAAAGATATAAACAAGGTAATTTGAAAGTCTTTGATTACTTGATCACCATAGTTCATGCGGTCTATTTTGTCTACATTATGTTGAAAGAACACCGGAGTGGTTGCCAGGCAATATTTACTATCAATGACCGTAAAACAAGAAAGAAAAAAAAAATACATTATAAATCGAGACATAATTAAAATTAAATACCAAACTCTTCTTTAGTAAAATCAATAGCGAAAAACGGAAACACTTTTGATTTTCATTTTGGTTTTAGAGAAATCAAAAACGAAAAATGAAAACACTCTCGTTTTTTGTTCTTTGTTTTTGATGTTTCAAATTGAAAAACAAATGGACGCAAATATACACGGACCGACAACGCACACTTTATTGTAAATTCGTAGTGCTAACACATGGTTTTATCCAAAAAATATCTATTAATGCTATAGTTAGTGTTTTAAGTTCGAGACGTTAACAAAATAGTATAACAAAAGTACCGAACTCTAAAAGTAAATTCCATAATAGGCAAAGGCAAAAAAATTGACAAAATTATTGTTTTCAACAAACAGAACGGGCGGAAAACAGTTCTCATATTGAATATACAATTAAATAAAGGCAGCAGTAGTATACCGCAGTTCAAAATTCATAAATCGATAGAGAAAAAACAAATCAGGGTTACAAACTTAAACTGAGGGAAACGTATCAAATATAAGAGAACTACGACACAACAGAAAAATAAAAACTACATCAACTGTAAGTTTCGAGACATAGAAATTTCAATGTTTCCTAGCTAATGCCTTAAAAAAACCACTATTGTACAACTGTTGATTACATATTGGAAACATATGTAGGTATTGCTGCTTTGCCTCTTTTAGACTTCTTTGATAAGTTTCATCATACTGCAAGAAATAAAAAAAAATCGTTTAAAAAAATATGTTTGAAATACTTTTGTTATATTGTAAGCAAAATAATACATTAAAACTATACATTATTAAAAGCATACTGATTGCATTACCACTTGTTTACATACTTTTAGCAAATAGTTACGTTTAACATAGTTGAAATGTGAAATGACGGTCAACACATGTCATTAAAAAAAACATATGAAAGTTGAATGCCGGATGCATGTGATACAATTAACGTACCCATAGGAACATGCGCTTTTATGCCCCACCTACGATAGAAGAGGGGCATTATGTTTTCTGGTCTGTGCGTCCGTTCGTTCGTTCGTCTGTTCTACTTCAGGTTAAAGTTTATAGTCAAGGTAGTTTTTTGATGAAGTTGAAGTCCAATCAACTTTAAACTTAGTAAATATGTTCTCTATGATATGATCTTTCTTATTTTAATGCCAAATTAGAGTGTTTACCCAAATTTCACGGTCTTTATTGAAACAAATTTTTGCTTATTTAAATTCTTATTAAAGTTTTGTAAAAAATAATTCAATACATTGTGACATCAACAACAGAAACGAATTACTTATTTACGGTAACTATAGTCATACCGGATCGATTAAATTAGACATGGTCATGTATTAAATAATCGGATTCTCACTGAAGTGCATCTTCTGTAAATTTATTATACTAAGGATTCACTGGTTGTCGTTAAAACAGTTTTTATGAAAATGTATTTCTTTTTTAGCTTTCTACACACAAACGATTATTTTCTTTGAATATAAACCCACTTACCTGTGTATTCTGGTGCAGCCACATAAACTTTAAATGAAAAAATAAACACTTAAAACAAAAATGTTCCTATAAAATAAATGTAAACAAACACATTTCGATTTTGACCAGGCTAGTGTTATGTGGCATTTGTAATTATTAAAATAAAATATCTTAATAAAATGAATTGATATGAAATATTGGCAGCTTTTACAGACACATCTATAATAAATAAATGCCTCCTTTACTAGCACATCGGATGTAATAACAGACAAAAATGTGTCATTGTGTATTTTGTAATGCTTTAATTGTCTTTAAATTTAAAGTATTTCAAATGTTGAATTTATCATAGTTTTATCTTGATCATTGTAAGCAATGATTTCTTGGAATATGTTATACATAGTTTTATCAATTGAATTGTTTCATATTTTTGTTTATATCTGAGCCTTTTATGGCCACTTATACGGTATAAGATTTTTTTGTCATTTTTCAATAAAAATGAACCAATATAAGAAAGGAAAAAAAAAAACCGTAAGACTAACAAAGGCTATAGGTTTCTGACATGGAGCAGGCGCAAAAAAGCGACAGAGTTGATATGTTTGTGAGATTTCAATGCCCCCATGCGTCACGGGTAGACGAAACAAGCGTCTGGCGTAAAGAGAAAGTTTTTATCTTTGTATTAATGATGATTTTATTTACAACCACTGGTTCGATACCACTGCTGGTGGAGTTTTAATTCCTCGATGGTATCACCAGCCCAAAAGTCACCAATTCTGTGTTGACTTGAGTTATCATTTATATGTTCATAGTTATAAACTGACTGTTAACAAAACTTTGACTTTTTAAAATACTAAATTATCTAACGCAAGAGTAGTTTACCTTAGCTGTATTTGGCAAAACTTTTAGGAATTTTTGGTCCTCAATGCTCTTCAACTTCGTACTTTATTTCACCCTTTTCACCTGTTTTCATTGGAGCGTCACTGATTAGTCTTTTGTAGACGAAACGCGCGTCTGGCGTAAATATAAAAGTTTAATCCTGGTATCTATGATTCATTTTGTTTACCTCTAGCAAAGTAAAATAAATAATCTGGCTACAAAACCAATAGTAAAACTTATAACTTAATAAGAAGTCTGAGTAAGATGTTAAAATAGAAACTAAGCAAAATAACAACGAAAAATACATTAACAAAGGTATACTAGAAGTTCCTGACATAGATAGAGGATGAGGTGTGACTGTCAATGAGAAAACTCTCCATCCAAGTCACAATTTGTAAAGGTAAACCATTATAGGTCAAAGTACAGTCTCCAACACGGGGCCTTGACTTATACCAAACAGCAATCTATAAAGGACACCAAAAATGACTAGTGTATAACCATTCAAACGGGAAAACAAATGGTCTTATCTATATAAAAAATGAGAAACGAGAATAACTTATGACCCACACCAACAAACAGCAACTATTGAACATCAGGTTTATGACTTTTCCAGACTTCAATTAAACGGATTAACCGATCATCTCTTTACCATATCAACCTTCTCGATAGAGTTAGTATCATGCCGTCAAAATCATACAAGGGAACGTAAATAGGTATCAAAGTTACCAGGATCATATCTTTTTACGCCGGACGCGCGTTTCGTCTACATAAAACTCATCAGTGACGCGCATGTAAAAAAAAATATAAAGCCAAACAACTACACAGTTGAAGAGTATTGAGGACCCAAAATTCCAAAAAAAATGTCCCAAATACGTCTAAGGTAATCTATGCTTTGTATAAGAAAATCCTTAGATTTTCGAAAAATTCATAGTTTTGTAAACAGGAAATTTATAAAAACGACCATATAATTTATATTCATGTCAACACCGGAGTGCTGACTACTGGGCTGGTGATACCCTCGGAGACGAAACGTCCAACATCAGTGGCATCGACCCAGTGGTGTAAATAGTTATCAAAGGTACTAGGATTATATTTTTTAACGCCAACCTCTACAATGCTGACAACAAGTTTAAGAATAAATGTTTATTTTGTTTATTTTTAGTCTCTGATGTAAAGACGCTATGAGTTTATCGACACTAATTCCACAAAAAGCAATCTTGACTTGATAACCGTATCGTAACTGTATCCCTTGTTTATAAGTTTCTTTAAAGATTTGAAAAGCTTTTTGAGGTGTATAAAGTTATGTTTATGCTTTGTATGTAATATTACCATGAAAGATGGGATGTGCTTAACATGAACGTATAACATGTCTACACGCTGATTGATATCTACGAATTATGCCCCTGGCTTATAAATTGTGGTGTTATACAAAAATTGCAAGTTTTTATAAATATTCGACAAAAAATACGGTTGTAAATCTGAAAGGCAAAAGTTAAAAATCATCAATTAAATTTAAGGTTGCTGTATGTATAATCGTTTTCAGCTATTTGTACAGCTGTCCAATTTTTGGAAAGAACGAGTAAACGATGCGCATCACAATCATAGCTTAATATCATCCCAAATTAAGAATCTTGGTTGTTACCATTTACTGTAACATGCTAACAATTTTTTATGATAATTTTCTAAGGGGCGTAACGAAAATATTATTAAATATTTAAATATATCGATCCCTAACATCACTGAAGAGACATCTATTGTCGAAATCCGGATCTGGTGTACTAAACAAATATTGACACCATAAATAAACTCATCATAGATACCAGGACTCATTTTAGTATTTACGCCAGACGCGCGTTTCATCTACAAAAGACTCATCAGTGACGCTCGAATCCAAAAAAAGTTAAAAAAAAAAGCCAAATAAAGTACGAAGTTGGAGAGCATTGAGAACCAAAATTCCTAAAAGTTTTGCCAAACATTTGCATAACATCTTAGCGACAAGTTTATTGTTTTTTGTTTAGTATTAAAGTTATATTAAGATCCATTTTGTTACATCTTGTGATCAATTTTATTTGGCAATCGCCAATGACAGTCAGCAGGGTTAAAGAACATCAGTTGTTCGACCTGTTAGTCAAATGCGTTTTGTTTAAATATATAATTTTTCACTTTTTTGGTCTTTTGGAAAATGTTGTTTGTGCTGTATTTAGACCCTTCTAAGACGAAATTTGTTTTACATGCACACGTATAAAAGTTGCAGTTTTTATCCAACGCAATCATAGGTTTGAACGTAGTTTTCAATTTAGACCTGTTTATATATATATATATATATATATATATATATATATATATATATAAGTACGTCTGAGTCAGTGACAACTCTACAACAGATGTATCCATCGGATCGCCATCAATGATGGTGATACATGGCTGTGTACATAATGTATATGCAACTCGTCTAAACATCAACCCAACAATGTTAGATCTGTAAATTTGCTTTCGCAAATTTTTGGTTCTTCCCTCGCCGGGATTCGAACAAAGCATTCGCTGGCCGTGTGTTACCTTTCCTCGTATATATATCATATCACAGCAATAGTATTTTTGACCAATCTGATCCTTTGGAAAATCTTATGCTCTTCAACTTTATAACTATTTTGATATGAGCGTCACTGATGAGTCTTATGTAGACGAAACGCGCGTCTGTTGTACTAAGTTATAGTCCTAGTACCTTTGATAACTATTTACGCACAAAAATATAATATTTTCTGTCAATGTAAAGTTGATAATATTGTATTTTGTTCACACAAACTTTATCTAAAAACAGGCGAAAGATACCAAAAGAACATTCAAACCCATAGGATGAAAATAAACTGAAAACGTCATGGCTAGAAAAGAAACAGACAAGCAGATAAACAATAGTACACAAGACACAACATAGAAGCCTATATTTTGAGCAAAATGAACGCCACGAAAACTTTGGGTTGTTCTAAGCTGCTCTGGAAGGGTAATCAGATACTGCTCCCATGTGAATTATTAGAACTACCGTTGTATGAAATTGTTTACCAGCACTGAATATTATTTCACATTAAAGATTTAGGTAAACATTTGAATTATTGCTTCCGTCATTGTGTTATTGAGTCATGGTAAGTTTTTGGTTAGATATATGCTTGTGTTGTAGTGATTAAGATAATAAAACAGCCTTGACTTCTGTACCCCAACTTTTGACATTTCTATCTGTCATGTCTGTATTTTTTGTTCATACATCGTTGTGATATAATGGAATTTTATACGACTTTCCTACACGTGAGAGGTTTACCTAGCTATAAAACCAGGTTTATTCCACCATTTCTACATATACAAATGTCTGTGCAAAGTCAGGAAAATGACATTTGTTTTCCAGTCGTTTGGTGTGTTTCATCTTTTGATTTTGCCATTTGATAAGAGATTTTCCGTTTTGAATTTTCCTCGAGGTTAAGTGTTTTTATAATTTCTTTCTTAATTTTTAAAGTTCTGTATATGTGCAATTAACTAAAATGATTTTTTGATATTGCAGAAACTGATGACTTCCTGTCAACTTGTCCAGTAACATACGTGTCGTTAATTGATTGATGTTTTGGTGTTAAAAACACTTTCAGCAGTAATGTGCTAATTCGGGGCTGCCACATTGGCGTCGAGCACACCTACCAAATGCTGGATTTGAACTCACAACATCAGTGTTGATATACTAAGGATATATAAGTTCGAATACATAGACCAGTCAAGGAACAAGTTACCTATGTGTCGTGTAGAGTAAAAGCATAATTTTTTAAAGACTTGAAACATCATAGCTTTTGCTCTCATATATGTGATTGACGGATGTTATGCTTCAAATATGGTGTCCTTTAAAAGTTTACAATTATATAAAATTGAAAGGGAAAATTTTTCTTTTCGTAACCATAATACAGATTTTGCTTTAAAGTTAAAGTAATATATACTTCCCTATTTTAAACTTCAACTTGCTACTTACGGACTGAAAAAGAAGGAATTAAAGCATTATTTTCTTTTTACAATCATTAATACATTTTGTAATTTTCCTACATATGTATATTGCTTAGTCATCAAATCTAAAAAAAAAAAAAAAGCATGTATCTAATTAAAGTATATATATACTATATTTAACAGATTATCAAAATTGTACTATAAGTAAATACTATATATCGATGTTGCGACTTTTAATTTAAATAGCATTAAACAACTAAGTGTAATTTGAGGGATATGTTATGGCGTATCGATGTTATAATTAAACTCTCAACATTTTTGAGCTTATATATAACCAGGTTCAATCCACCATTTTCTACATTAGAAAATGCCTGTACCAAGTCAGGAATATGACAGTTGTTACCCATTCGTTTGATGTGTTTGGACTTTTGATTTTGCCTTTGATTTTTGATTTTCCTTTTTGAATTTTTCTCGGAGTTCAGTATTTTTGTGTTTTTACTTTTTATAAAGTTATTCGCATTAAGCAACCAGCAATATTTTCTTGGAGTTAATTCGTAAGTTGCTGAAGGAAGTTTTTGATTTCATTTATAATAAACAAACACTTGTTCATGTTGTTTGTGCAAAATATTTAAAAAAAAAAAACAAAAAAAACCAGTCCAGAACCTGGAGTGTAGACAAGTCACTTTTGATGTCACTATGTATGATGCCGTTTAAATGTCACAATTAGAATTGTAGATGAAAAGCGCGTCTGGCGTACTAGATTATAATCCTGGTACCTTTGATAACTTTTACTGTAAATGTTAAATTTTATAATACTTGATTTTGCTCACACATGAAATTGAAGAAACTGCATTTAAATATCAAAACTTCAGCTGTATTGAATTGTTCACCAGAACTAAATTATTGTTTTATTCATAATTGTGTTGTACATTTAATATGTGCGCTCCCAAGATTTATATGAAAAATTAAAGTTCTTTCTTTGTGCAATGAAAAAATATTTATTGAAACGACAGAAGTGTTGAAGTCTTTTTGACTTGGCCTGGAATATATGTGCCGTGTATTAATTGATTGATTTGTGTTAAACGACACTAATAGCAGTAATGTTAACATTCGAGACGGTCAGTTTATATTAGCAGAGAAAACCGTAATGCCCACATAGAACATCCGACTGCCGATGAAAAAACTGGCAGTCCTTTGAAGTTATGACTGGCGTCATGCACACCTGTGTTATGCCGTTTATGAACTTACAACACCAGTATTGACATGTTATTAATACACTGGTTTGAATACTTAGACCACCCAGCTACCGCGTTCCCTATGTATCATGTGCATCTTGTACAGAAAAAAGCTTTTTTTTAATGACTTTAACCATCATAGTTTTTTCTCTAATATATGCTTGACAAGTTTTATGCTTAAAATATTATTGTTGTTCTTAATTTTTGTCATTATTAACTGTTTACAAAACTTTGAATTTTTCGAAAAACTAAGGATTTTCTTACCCCCAGGAGTAGATTACCTTAGCCGTATTTGGCACAACGTTTTAAAATTTTGGGTCCTCAATGCTCTTCGACTTTGTACTTGTATGGCTTTATAACTGTTTTGATCTGAGCGTCACTGATGAGTCTTATGAAGACGAAACGTGCGTCTGGCGTACTAAATTATAATCCTGGTACCTTTGATAACGATTAACGACCAATTATCTAATATTATATCGAAATATGTCTTACTTAGCCGGAAAAACAGGCACGAGTAATGCATTACAGTAAAAGTATATATACTTCTCTATTTTAAACTTGAACTTGCTACTTACCTATTGAAAAAGACAGAATTGTACCAAAAGTTATTTTGACAATCAATGATGAACTTGAATATGTTGTTTGTCATTAAATTGCAAAACTTGTGTCCAATTTTCAGAAATAAAGCTATATATAACAGTTTGTTAAGATTAAATCTCCTATTTAATTATTAATGTTGGTGTTTAAGTAGGACTCCAAAATGTCTTTAATAAACTTCAGTCTATATCTCTGTGCAATAATAAGAAAAACAATGTTTATAGTAAACAGCTATTTTTTGTTATTAATATGTGTGTTGTAAAGAGGGAATAGAACTCGAGTGCAGACAAGGTTTCTAATGATGTCACTATGTATGACGCAATGAATATGTTAGAATTGACAGACTTGACATTACAAGGTTCAGGTAGGATAAATTCAGAAATTATTTGGTGTTTCATTATAGATTTTTGGATAAAAAAAAAAATGTACACTGACGCGAGTTTAAATGTTTTAGGAGCAGCTACAAACTGATATATTTACCAGATATCAGAATACAAGTTCTTATAATTACGATAGCCAAGTATTTATGCAATGAATGAAAAGATTATGTCGTACATTATGTGATTTAAATTCTGTAATGGTTGTATACAGATCAATGATTTGGAACTACAAAAACTGTTAACACGCAAAACAAAACACGTTTTAATACCTTGATATGTATACATGTCGAACCACAGTGTAAACGCATATCAAATGAATTTTAAATTTTGTAACTGCTTTATATTAGGGATGTCAATTCGGATAAGCAATATGAATAAATAAAAACCTGTTTGAAATTTATAACAAATACATGTTTCATATCAACAAAGGCGTAATGATTAGACGTTTAACTTTTAATCAATGATCACAAATGGATGCTCCGAATTTATTTTATTTGGAAACATTTTCTTGTCAACCATTATTAGGGACAGTCGGTTTTGCAACTTTGTAAATTACAGACTTGCAGACAAAACTGTTAAGTGATACGGTACCGATGTGACGGAATGGCTAAAATAGCATTCACACAGTGCCGAGTATGGCTCCCGTTTAATTTCAGTCAGATCTAAAACTCTAAAATGTTAACAGTCAGATTTCTATTCTGAAGAATCTGGAATGTCCTATAATTTTCTGAAAAAAGTCGTGTACATGCGTAACAGATTCCTACAGACATGGAAAGGTCAAGTGAGGTTGAATGCGAACCGTCTTTGCCGAAACCATTCCGGAACAGTTTAGTTATTAATACGATATTCGGCAATGATGTCATAATCCTAACAATTACAGAACACGATACGATTAGTTGAGTCCAGCCAAAGCAATTTGCAATGACCATCCTGAATAAGGCGACCGTTTTCTAACGGATATCTTTTCTCAGAGTCAGTGCACTGTTAAATCTCTGTTGGTTCACATTAGGTAGAATCGGGTCGCTTTTGAAGCAGATTCAGTCATTTTTAACCATGCGATAGATACAAATCGGATTACAATCGGATGGACAACGGGATAACCAGGACAATTTCGGCTGGAAATGGCTGAATAAGGGAGAATCGTGAAAATGTCTGCTTGCTGTCGTGATTAAAAATTGATTTTACAAAATACTTTTAAAATTTGAATTTCCAGCCGAGATTCACAGGATCTTGATGTTGATCGGAAATGATCATGTTATGAACGCCTCTTACTATCGTGAATTTGTGACCCCGCCTAAGCCATGTTTAGTGTAAAGTGTTCGACCCGGTATATTTAGCCTACATATTTACGGACAATAAAATATAAAGTATCAGGGAAAAAAGTATGATAAATCAGTGGTCTCATTCATGTAAGAGGTTCTCAGAATGATCAATTTAATACGAAGAAGACAGCAATATTCAAACAGGCAACCGATTAGTCGAGTACGGTTTCTGGTATTCGATACTCTGTGCAATCAATCAGTAATCCAATATTCGAGTACTTGTTGACATCCCTACATCATTTGGATGTAGAATGTTGCATAGTAGAAATATCAATAGTATACTTACGGAATCATTTTAGCTTGAATATGTTCTTTCCTTAAACGATAATAAATATATTTAATTTGAAATGACTGATATTCAAAATATATATCACATGTGATAAGGTAAAATAGTGCATCCATATGTTTTTCTAATCCTTTGGTTCTTTCAAAAAAGAAATAAAGCACATTAAAGTTACAATCAATAGAAAATTAGTGGTTGCAAAGCAAAACATTAAAAACATTTTATGAATAAACTCATCATAGATACCAGTACTAAATTTTGTATATACGCCAGACGCGCGTTTCGTCTACAAAAGACTCATCAGTGACACTCGATTCCAAAAAAAATCAAAACGCCTCTTCAACTTTATAACTATTTTGATATGAGCGTCACTGGTGAGTCTTATGTAGACGAAACGCGCGTCTGGCAAACTAAGTTATAATCCTGCTACCTTTGATAACTATTTACGGACAAAAAATAATAATATTTTTCTATCAATGCAAAAGTTGATAATATTGTATTTTGTTCACACAAGAAAACATCCAAAATGTATCTAAATAGTTATCAAACGTACCAGGATTATAATTTAATACGCCAGACGCGCGTTTCGTCTACATAAGACTCATCAGTGACGCTCAGATCAAAATAGTTGTAAAGCCAAACAAGTACGAAGTTGAAGAGCATTGAAGACCAAAATTCCTCAAAGTATTGCCAAATACAGCTAAGGTAATCTATGGCTAAGGTAGAAAAGCCTCAGTATTAAAGGGCATGCCCGACGAGCTAATATTTTGTTTATATACCTTTTTGTGTTTTTTTGTTGCATATAATTTGGCTCTATTTGTACTTACGCATCCTGTCATTGTGTTATTGTGTCATGGTAATTTTTCGTTTATATATTTGTTTGCTTTTATAGTGATTAAGCTTATAACACAATGTTTACTGCTGTACCTCTATTTTTGACATATGTAAATACCAAAGAACTGAACTGCAGCATGTGCATCTTATGATGCCCTCAAGAACCAACAATTAAACCCAAGTTTTAACATGCCATTACAATATTCCTGTTCTTGTAATAGAACAAACTCAAACTTCATAGCTTTCCAAAACCTGTTAATAGACTACTTAATTAATTGAATACTGATCACAATTTACCCTGTATATGAATAATCAAGTTTAACGTCTATTTTGTTTCAAATATGATATTAGAGGAAACATACTTTTTATTTTTCAATTGACACTGCTTATTATTCAAAGACAGATCTAAAAGAGCTTCAATTTTATCGCACTGAATCTTAGGGATGTGAGGTATAATATAAATCAATAGTTTTATGTGAAACAAAGTTAATCCGAGTATAGCTAATACATGTATTATGTCCCGTTTTGTTGTGTGGAGCCAAACGACTACATTTCAACACTCTCATCATAAATGCAAATATAAAAACTCGAAGAATAAAAAGAAATTGTGAAAAAACAGAGAAAATATACAAAAAAAAATGTAATGTGATAGCCAACGAGACAACTCTCCACAAGAGACCAAATGACACAAAAAGTAACAACTATAGGCCATCGTACGGGATTCACCAAAGGGCAAAACCCAAACCGCATAATCAGCTATAAAAGACCCCGAAATGACAATTGTAAAAAAATTCAAACAAGAAAACTAACGCCTAATTTATGTACAAACAAATTAACGAAAACAATTATGTATTACATCAACAAACGGCAACCACAATTACAGGCACATCCATACAGAATGTGGCGGGGTTAAACATGTTAGCGGGACCCCCCTTACCTAGGACAGTGGTTTAACAGTACAACATAAGAACAAACTATAAAAATCAGTTGAATAAGGCCTTATTCATCAGATGAACACAAATAGAAATTCATCTAATAAAAACACAGAATGACCTGGACGGGTATATCCCAACATAAAAAAAACACGAAGTAAAGATCTGAAAATGACATTTGTAAATTTTGAGAGTAGTAAATGTAATTCATGTGTAAAACTTTTCATTTTGTTCATATAGAAAATTATGTTCTTTATCATTTTTACGGATGTATTTTTCTGAAGAAAAAGATGTTTTGCTTGATTCATTTTTTTCAAATTTGCTGCATAAAGGGAGATAACTCAGATAGTAGGAGATAGCTAACTCAAATGAAGGGATTATAAACAATTGAATAAGTCCGGTGACCCATTTTTGCTTAATCTGAAGGCATTTAAGAAGAGCTATCGCATTTTATCTTAAAATTCCATAATGTAAGTTTTCTTTTTATCACACAAAATTGGATTTTCCGTGTATACAAAATTTGACAATTTTGCTCAACCTGTAGTGTGCAAAAAAGTTTTAAATATATTATATATTTTTTTGAGAAAAAAAAAATAAAAAACTACATTTTGACAAATTATTAAATTCTATAGATTTAAATTAAGACATGCTATCCATCTTAAGCTTCACAAATGTCTGATCGATCGCTTATATTGAGAATATAGCTAACACTGTAAATCAACATATTTTAAAAAAGCAATTAATTTTCTCTGGGACAAAAACAAGGCGAGTACATGCAGTCCAGAATCGTCTCTTGAATAACTTGACAAAGTCTACGAGTTTGCCACGACATCAGATGAAACGGCTTAAAAAAAATGTGCCGAAATTAATTTGTTTACACTACATGTATTTGAAAACAGTCACTCAATTAACGCATTATATCAAAAAACAGATTCCTGTACATTAATGCAAGACATTATGATGTTATTGACTATAGTTATATATATATTACAAGAATTTTTTCTGTCTATTGTGTTAGATACCAGTCTCTTTCAAGTATTGATTAGTTTTTTAAGCCTTTATGTATCTAAAGTGTATGGACCATAGTCACAATTAATGTTCAATTTAATTTCCTTTCGGAACTTACCAACATATTGGACATCTATATAGCCATCCCTGTTGTGGATATTCTTTTTCTTTGACTGGTGAACATCCACTAAAAAGAAAAAGATTGTTTCACCGTTTTCGAAATGACAATAGATAGAGAATATCATATGGCTTTTTCAATATAGCATCCGTATCAACCCGAGACACTAATATTATCCCAAGAGATCTGCTCGAGGGATTATATTGGTTGAGGGTTGATACGGTGTGTGATATTAAAAAAGCCATATCATATACACTTTATTATATACATATACCTCAAGTAGATGTTTTTTTATGTGACATGACGTCATACAGATAAGGAGGTTTGAAATGACGTCATACAGATTATAGCTTTGACATGACGTCATATAGATTAGGGATTTAATAAAGCCTTCGCAACAGTGATGCAATCGATGACATGACATCATACAGATTAAAGGTGTGATAAAGCTTTTGCAACCGTGCTGATATCGATATCATCACGGGTGGCTGATACAGCACGCTTGCCATTGATTGTGTTACACATACAATTTGTCTGTATTTACTACTAATTATATAATAAATGCCTTTAAACACTTCATTTTCTCATGTTCTGTTTGAATGTATAGGAAATATGTTAGATATTTCTTTTAACATTTATATAGTTTTTCAATATACAAATGTATAGAAACCTGTGTGTGATTTTTTTTTTCAAAGAAAGTAGAATGAAGCAAAGATTAGAAATCTCTTGGATTTTATGATATATAATGGATGAGAAAGTAATATGTTAAGGTGGTTTTTTTTCACACAACTAATTCCTTATTTAAATATTAAAAAACCAGATACGGACTCATGTATGACTTGTATCACCAGCCCAATAGTCAACCTTTTTATAAATTTCCTGCTTACAAAACTTGGAATTTTTCGAAAAACTAAGGATTTTCTTATCCCAGGCATAGATTACCTTAGCCGTATTTAGCACAACATTTTTGGAATTTTTGATATTCAATGCTCTTCAACTTTTTACTTGTTAGGCTTTATAAATATTTTGATATGAGCGTCACTGATGAATCTTACATGTATGTAGACTAAACGCGCGTCTGGCGTACTAAATTATAATCCTGGTATCTTTGATAACTATTTACACCACTGGGTCGATGCAACTACTGGTGGACGTTTCGTCCCCGAGGGTATCACCAGCCCAGTAGTCAACACTTAGGTGTTAACATGAATATCAATAATGTGGTCATTTTTATAAATTTCCTGTTTACAAAACTTTGAATTTTTCGAAAAACTAAAGATTTTCTTATCCCAGGCATAGATTACCTTAGCCGTATTTGGCACAACTTTTTTGGAATTTTTTATACTCAATGCTCTTCAACTTTTTACTTGTTTGGCTTTATAAATATTTTGACATGAGCGTCACTGATAAGTCTTATGTAGACGAAACGCGCGTCTGGCGTACTAAATTATAATCCTGGTACCTTTAATTAACTATTATTATTAATGAAAGTATAATATTGTTGTAATGTTTACAAAACTATGAGTTGTTATGACGTATGGGTGGATATATAAGTATAAGGTGTATTATTTTATTTTTTCACATTTTATAGTTAATAATGAATTATTGTGGCAATGAAATGAATTGCGAGAAGTCAAACTGTGTCTTTAATTTTATTGTAGACTCTTGTCCTCATTGAACATGCTTCACTTTTTTAATTTTAGTTTGTGAAAATAGCATATCTAAACCATGTATACTGAGATCTACAAATATAAGAAACATACTTGATTTTCTACTTCGGTTTACAAATGTCTTTAGACAGATTTGTTCTTCATTTTTTATTAAAAAGTATGATTGATTGATTTAAATCTCCAACAGTTTTGAAACCCAGGGTACTTGTGTATACGAAATGCGCAACTGACGAACTAAAACAGTTATCCTGCTATGTCTTTGATGTCACGCTTGAAGAAAGGTTAATATACAGCTTTAAAAAGATTGTGACGAAAGAAACAAGACTACATTATAGAAAATAAGAGACGAAACCTAAAAATTGAAGAATTGTCATGAAATAAAAAATAGTTGTACTCTTGATAACGCTTGAGTCCGTTTCGATTCAAGGTAGAAACACCTGATAATTTTAGAAGGCAATTAAATGTCATAGAGAAAACAATTAAAATCGAAGTAATAATCCTTTGTTCATTTGTTTTATAAAGATATTTCAGTATTTATTGTAATGATCGTTAATGACTGCCTTTAGATAAATAGTTTATACGGTCAATATAAAGAATGACTTGTTGATTGGAGATCTCTGGACCAAGACATTCCGGTCTTTTTCTTAAAGCTTAACTTAATGGTTTTCACTTAGAAATAGTTTAACACAATAAATTTGAAAATATTTCTTTTCGGTCATTCAGGGATTTATAGAAACAATGATAACTATTATTCAGAAGAAACACAATTTTGATATTTACCTTAAAGTATATGAACCAATTAGTTGTCTTATATCATCCTCGGTAACAGTTTTGCTATCGAAGGATATCTTTTGAAACTCGGGAAGAGGGTCTATATGTAGTTTGTTGGTCTCTTCTTTTATCTTATTAATCTGTTGTACCATAGTTCCATCCAGTCTGCTTTTATCTAGATCTCGTCTTCTCTTATCTAATTTGTTTCCAGCAACAAGTGTGGATTTAGCAGCAGATAAACACTTCATCAGTTTATCTTTTTCCTTCGTTGATTGTTCTTTTACTAAGCCAATCATCTGAGCTACTGATTTATCAATCATATTTTTAATCATGTTGCTTTGATCTGTGATAGCTTTGATAACATATTCTACAGCACTATCACACGATGTCAAGCTATCCTCAATTTTCGTTATATTTTGATTTGCTTCATTGGTCTTGTCACGAACTTGTTTTTCGTTTTCCCCTCGTAATTTAGCAATAACATCGACCAATTTAGAAAATTTATGACCATTGTGATTTCCTGTCACACAACTTGTACATACCGGTACATTGCATGTATTACACATTAAGGTGATTTCTTCTTTGTGTTGACTACATCTAGATTTACCTTCCGGGATGAGTTCCGAAGCGTTTTGAAACTGGTGGTTTGTCGATATCTTCTGCCTTTTATGCAGCGACTTACAATTTTCACAATAGTATTGCTCACAATCCAAGCAATATTGTGATCCAGGGGCACTCACACAAATTTCACATGTTTTAGATGCAGCCTGAGCCATTGTGCACTCAATAAAAATCACAGGTATGACAGGTGATTGTATCACATGACAACAAGTTGTAAATTTAAATCAAGAACGATAAATAGTGTTAACGAATGATTTTTTTGTAATGTGTACCATTTCTAAAAATAAACAAATAAATGAGGTATCATCTACAAATAAATGCACGATATTGAAAACTGTAAATGTAAGTTTTTTACCAGGGTTAGATAATATCTACCAAACTAAGAGCAAATAGTCTTGTTGTTAAAAATTTATAGACGTCATACAAAATATCTTATCAATTACTAGTTTTAAATACACATATTGACACACTAGGTAATACGAGTTACCTACACATGCTACAATGTACACTTAGTGCCGTGTGGAGGCAGTAGAGTGCCTCCCCGTGCTTCAGGTTTATGCTCTTATAATATACTAGATTATGGAATGTGTGTCCGAGGGAGAACTGCTCTAGTTCATTACTTTAGGAATATTTATCAAAAAGTAGTATTTCAATATTCAGCCCCATTCTACTATTTAGTCAGCCATCAGTCCTACCCTGATATACCCTATCTTTTTCAGGTAACTAATACTGATAGCGTTTGACATTTTTAGCCGAACAAATTTATCCATTTTATATAACTTAAATTATTGTATGCTGGTTCATATTCTGGACGCCAATCTTTGCTCCTTTATTATATAATTCACTAACAAATCAATTATGAAGCTTAGAAATGGAAAATTACTAAATACTAAACTTGTTCAAAGGGTATCTACACGTCTCAATCTTCAAAATCGGTTATCCAAAAATACTACCATCTCTAACATTTTTAACAATAAAAATCGTGGTTACCCTTCTATCGATAAGTGTCATGCCAAAAAATGACTTACATGTCCCCGTCTTTCCACCAACAATACGGTAATGTCCACGTTTAATGGTCGCACATTTTCTTTAAATTTTGAAACTGATATAACTTGAAAAACAAACAGTATTATTTATTTACTCACATGAAACAAACCGGGGTGTGGTATTCAGTACGTAGGAGAAACTGGACGATATTTATCTAAACGCACTCAAGAACATCTGTATCGTTTTAAAAGACCCAATAAATTCAAAAGTATCATTTACCAACACCTTAAAAAGCACAACCATCCTTTTAAATATTTAGCAGTTCAACCTTTAGAAGTAGTAAATAAGCAGCCTGGTGAATCGCCTTCAAAGTTTGTACGATCACGGAAAATAATTGAATTAAATTGGATTAAAAAAATTACAGACAGTTTACCCTCTCGGTCTAAATGATAATATCATGGGAATTGGTAATATATCTAGAACCAATTCTGTTAACATATATATTGGATATAGTTTCTAAAACTGTTCGTAAAAAACGTGCTCACGGTCGTAGAACAAATTGCAATCAAAGAAAATCTCGGGCCAATCATACCAATATTTCGGACCTAATTTCTATTTCAAAAAACAACGGCAGACATTATCTGTTAACAAAACTCTGTTCGTTACCGGTTAATCAGTTAAATAAAATTTTGGAGGATTGCAACACAATTTCATATAGCAGTCCTAAGTATGAAATTGTTCAAATTATTATGTCATATTGTTATTCTAAATTATTTCCCAAAATTGATCGCCCTGAAGATCATAAAAAACATTTTATTAAAATTAAGTATGTCAATAAAGGCTTTGATTTTGTAAATATTGCCGGTATATTTAACGACCATTCTGTTAAAAAACAAATTCCTGGATATTTTGACAATTCTGAGCTACCTCTTATTTGTTATATTTACAAGAAATCTACCCGGAAATTTGTGTTTAATAATAGTCAATTGTGTAAAGATGTTAATATCAGTGAAAATACACCTACTTCATGTAATTGCAGTTATTCCGAATATATTTATGGACCCATTTTCCATCTTATAACAGGAGATCTTAACATCGTTCAAGACCGAGAGTTAAAATCATTCCTCAGTAAAGGACCTAAATATCGTCCCCCGTCAATTATTAATTGGAATGAGTGTCGTAATATCATCCACGACTCACTCCATACTTACTGTATGAAATGGATAAAACGGGAAAAAGCTGACAAAAAATCTTTGGACTCTTTTTGTAATTCAGTAATGAAGATAGTTGATATACGTATTCAACATTTTAAAGAACATTTTACTATTAACAATAACCACAATAAACCTATTTCTCGTATCAAACATAAACTAAAAGAACTAGCCAAGGACTCCATTTTCAGAAAACGAAATCTGTAACAAACATAAACTTTTAGCCACCGCTTTACAAGCAGAGCCAAATACAATGAAAGTCCTAACTATGTATTGGCTTCCGAAGCTACACAAAACCCCTTACAAATATAGATTTATTTCGTCTTCAAGCCATTGTTCAACTACTAAATTGTCTATTCTTCTTACCAGAACACTTGGTACAATTAAAAACCTGATAATAAATTGTTCAAATAAGGCCTTCGAAAATAGTGGAATAAATTACTTTTGGAGTGTCAAGAACTCGTTGGAAGTACTTGATAAATTGCATGCTTATATTGGTGATTTTGAATCTGTTCAAAGTTTGATTTTTCTACCCTGTATACCACATTGCCTCACATTTTCATTAAGAAAAAATTCACACACCTAATTAAATGGGCATTCAAAAAATCAGAATGTGAATATATATGTTCAAACTCTTTTAGGTCATTTTTTAGTAGCAATAAACAAAAAAACTATGTTAATTGGACATGCTTTGATACTATATATACCCTTGAATTTTTACTAGATAACATTTTTGTTCGCTTTGGGGATTCCGTATATCGTCAGATTATCGGAATTCCAATGGGGACTAACTGTGCACCACTTATTGCGGACCTGTTTTTGTATTGTTATGAGTTACAATTGATGACAAAAATCCATCAAAGACCCATCGAAACAACATCTGATAAACAAATTTAATAATACTTTTAGATATTTGAATAATATTTTGGCTCTCAATAATAACGACTTCAGTATGTATATTAATGAAATTTATCCTGTTGAACTTACTTTAAATAAAGCTAATACTAACAATGACCACTGACCTTTTCTCGATCTTGATATCTATATCACTAATGGAAAGCTGAATACTAAAATTTATGATAAAAGGGATGATTTTTCATTTCCTATCGTTAATTATCCGTGTTTAGATGGTGACGTTCCCTTGTCACCATCTTACGGTGTGTATATATCTCAACTTGTACGATTCGCTCGTGTATGTAACAATGTTTTTGATTTTAACGAGAGAAATTTATGTATTACTGAAAAATTATTACACCAGGGTTTTCGATATCACAAACTAGTCAAAACCTTTACTAAATTTTATCATCGGTATAAAGACATCATTCGTAAATATAGCTCAACATGCAGACTTCTAACACGTTCAGGTATTTCACATCCAATTTTTTATGGAAATATTCTTTATAAAGCACAAAGGTGTCAGTTTTCACCTCAGAAACTTACAAAACCTTTGAATAGACTTAAGAAGGGATATAATTACGATACTGTTGTCAAGTCATTAAAGATTGCATATTTTGGCGTTAATATTGAGTCACTGATAAGGTCTTTGCATCGGAACTAAACACATTTATTCTAAAAACCAGTTGTTGGCATGACACGGGTTATGTTCTTCTCATATATGTTATGATGGTATGATACTAAACCCCTAACGGGAAGGATTGTGCATGATGTTCATATGATGAAATCATAATCTTTCAGTCAGTTTAATTGAAGTCTGGAGCTGGCATGTCAGTTAACTGCTAGTAGCCTGTTGTTATTTATGTATTATTGTCATTTTGTTTATTTTCTTTGGTTACATCTTCTGACATCAGACTAGGACTTCTCTTGAACTGACTTTTAATGTGCGTATTGTTATGCGTTTACTTTTCTACATTGGTTAGAGGTATAGGGGGGAGGTTGAGATCTCACAAACATGTTTAACCCCGCCGCATTTTTGCGCCTGTCCCAAGTCAGGAGCCTCTAACCTTTGTTAGTCTTGTATTATTTTAATTTTAGTTTCTTGTGTACAATTTGGAAATTAGTATGGCGTTCATTATCACTGGACTAGTATATATTTGTTTAGGGGCCAACTGAAGGACGCCTCCGGGTGCGGGAATTTCTCGCTACATTGAAGACCTGTTGGTGACCCTCTGCTGTTGTTTTTCATTTGGTCGGGTTGTTGTCTCTTTGACACATTCCCCATTTCCATTCTCAATTTTACTTGTATTTCACAAATGTAAAATATTGGGTTTTTTTCTAAAAAATCAAACCGTATGTAATAAAATATGTCGGTTGTTTTCAATGTTCATACGCTATTTCATTTTTGTTAAATAGCATACACATTCTTCCAATCTTTGCATAGATAAGTCACAATGTTTAAAAAACGTATTAATGTCAAATCAATGAACACGTTGTTTGTTATAAAATGAATATGAGAAAACTTTAATCAAAGGAAAAGGTATGATTAGGGTTATTAGGTAGTTGATGTCTGATTTGCTAAAACATACCTGGGTTTTCAACGAATGTTGTTTTGACTTTCAGTTAATGTAAAAGCATTATATGTACAATTCCTTCTTTGTATACATTTATCATATTAAAAATTATAAAACAGTACCAGGCTTATATTTTAATACGCCAGACGCGCGTTTCGTCTACATAAGATTCATCAGTGACGCTCAGATCAAAATAGTTATAAAGCCAAATATGTACAAAGATGAAGAATAAGACCAAGCTTCGTCTAAAGTGAGTATCAGATTCTCTGTGCGTTGGTGACCTGTTTCAAATATTCGTCTTTATCCATCATACCATTTTGTCTAGTTGCATCACAAAGTGAATAGATATCATCAATGTTGTTAAATCTACATATCATATACATTTTTTTGTAATTGGTCATGCAATATTAACATCCGCTAATTCATTCGTGGAACCGTCTTTCCTCTACCAAGAAAATCACTATAGGTAACTCATACCTTCAATATATTTTTTTATAGCAATGAAATATATATCATATAAAGTAGCAGAACTCATTGAATATTGTTACAAATAAATCTTGATAGAAAATACAAAAATTAACCAGTCTCTACATTCGGTAATGACAAATGATAATCCATTCGTTTGGTGATTTTGAACTTGTTGATGTTTTTTCATTTGATTAAGACCTCTCCGTTATGGGTTCTGTATTTTTGCTTAACATTGGCTACAGTCTGCACGAAGCAGTGCTAAACACAACTTTAGTCTTAAAATAGTAACTATCCAATTTTATATTCCAATTAACAGATGACATAGTACGGAAACAACTTCATTTCTGACATTGCTATCAAATTCAAACGGCAATTGACTATTTGGTTTCTATTGTCATTGACTCTTCAAATATTAATTACATGGAGGGTTATTAAATTGCAGATACATACAGCGTCAAGCTCAATGGGATACTTAAGGGTAAATGATATTATTTGATATATATGTGGAATAGATACATGTACATATGACTTATCTGCTTGCCAATGAAACGATTTTTATGTCATCAACTCCATGAAAGTGTCGAATAGATTTTTTTTCAAACGAGTCTAAATAACCATTTTTATGTATAATTCATATATTCGGAAGTCATCTCGAAAATTTAAGAACATATGCAAAAGTTTTAAAATCTGCAGTTCGAAAAAAATTTGAAGAAAAAGAAGTAACGTAGAAAAAATATTATGGAATGATTTCAAAGTCAGTAATTATCGATGATAAAACAGCCATCTTTTAAGTCATATTTTTGCATACGTCAGATGAATTTAAAAATTCCACATTATAAAGAAAGGAAATGATATAAAATCATTAGCAACGTGTATAAGTTATGTTACCTTCTGATATTTTCTGTTTGGTGGTTCCAAATACTTGTTGGCTTTCTTCAAAGCTACAGTAAGATTATGCAGAAATTGGATTGGTTCACACAAGATTATCTCAGAAACTTGTTGTCATCATTCACTGAAAGATTATTTTATAATCTGTTCAATTGTAAGTCTGGTCTCTTTTTGTGAGGATCAAATGCATGTAGTTTTATTGAAAAATTTCCTGCTATTTGTGACAATCAATCGTTATGAGATTTTTTAGTTTCTTCTCCGCAGTCTTAACGCCATTGTCGATGGCCGCAGTCTTAACGCCATTGTCGATGGCCGCATCCATCATGTCACTCAGGGAAAAAAAACCTGATATTTACTCGAGTGAAGCATGGCTAGAAATCACAATCTATAACACAATAATTTTTCTCGCCCCAAAAAAATTATACGCTTTCAAACTATTATGTGAGATGACAATATATTCTCTTTCTACTCCGTGCCACGTAAATCTAAATTCCTTGAAAAATAAAAGAGAGTTTGAACCAGAAGCAAGAAATAGACTCCACTTTTGAACAATTGTTTACTTGGGTTTTATCAACATAACGCTAAAATCCTGAGAACTTTTATAGTATTTATAATACATAATCAAATTAGATGCGCCTGTACACGATCGAGGTACATTTCGTTAAAGAGTTGACAATAAAATGTGAATTTAACTGAAATAAGATTCAAAAGGTCGTTTATGTCACTCCTTTGTTTTGTAATGGGGGGGGGGGGGGGGGGGGGTGTATGCAGAATGTCATCATAGGAAGAATAGACAACATAACGGCTAAACAAACAGATTACCATACAAAACGGCAGTCAACAAATAAATATATAGAAATATAAAGATTTGAGTTAAGGAAACCACATCATGCACACCAGAAGGTTACTTCTTATGGAATTAACATTCTGAGACAAGTCGCGTTCGATGATAACACAATTAAAACCTTCGTTTCGAGAAGCGAATCACACCAAAGTACGATTGATCTGAATCTGAGATATTTCATAACGACTTTTTGTGTAAAAATACCAATCGATGCGCATCAATGGAAAACTTGTAATTAACTTAAAATTTAAATTGTTATTTATTACTAATTTGATAGGGTAATAAAACACGATACTAGATAATAACAAAAACTACAAAAAAATGAGATATAACTATTTAATATTTAAAAAATGTATTTTCTCATTTCATGACTGTTCTGCTTTGCTGCGTTGTGAGTGGCAATCACACCATCAAAATTAATAAAACCCAACGTTTCACTATGTCAATCAAAGTTCCATTAAAAATAGAATAAAACTGCGATAATGCACGGACGGAATTTAACTTGAAAATCCTCTACACCGTTACATTTGAACAATTTGATTTGACATAGAAAAGAAAGATCATTCTGATTGTGTTAAGAAAAAAAAATACATAGTTCTGTATTATAAGTCATGCTAAATTGGGGCAAACAAACCTGTAGATAGATAAGACAAGTAGATAGTACAGATAGTACACATATTACGGTCATTACACGTATTGTCGTGTTCAATTGTCTGTGGTTAAAATAACGGAGATGCTTCGTAATCTAAAGATTCTTTTCGTCCTCTTCCGATGCGTACTTTCTGACCTCATAAATGGAATTTTGATTGACAGCACAACGACGATCAACTATCCTAGCGTTATAACTGACAATCATTATATTGCCGTCATCGGTTTGCTGATGGAAGAAAGACAATCACGTCATATGTTAGAGCAGGTATTGACTATTTTACAACAGAAAGTACAATCTCTTGAACGGAAGGATATTTCGAAGCATACACAAGATATTTCGGCTTTGCAGTTGAAAGTCAATACTCTAAATGCTGCATGCAGTTTATGTCAAAACAATTTGGGAGATTTCAAAAGCAAATTCAAAGATTTAGAAATGAATTATATGTTGTTGAAGGATGAAAACAATAAACTATCACAAAACGTTGCAATCTTGAGACAAACCCAATCAATTGGTAACATAGGAAATTTAAAACAGCAAGTACAGGCAACAACAAACAGAGTAAAACAACTCGAATATAGCAATACGGTGACGCATCAGGATAGTATTGCCCTTTCGAAAATAACTAACCAAAATAAATTGGATATCACAACTGTTGGTCAAAATCTTACTTAGCAAATCACATCGGTTGAACGAGAATTCCGAAAGAAAACACAAAATGGTAAGCATAGATATTCAAAACTATGACTTATTTGTTTAATACATGAACTGTCTTTTTAAATTTAATGCTGAAAACAAGTTTTCTTTTATTGAAGGTCCAAAGTTTTTTTTTAGAATTACAACCCTAAGTAAAATTTATATGAATAATAGTGCAAATATGAACTTTTTAACTGGCTTTATCACTATACCTTTTGTTATTCATATCATCATCATGAAATAAATTATATATATATTTATAGATACTTACGATGGGAATTCTTGTTCACATTACACGTGTTTACGAATAATAAGCGCGTCTGGCGCGCTGGATTGTAGTCCTGGTACCTTTGATAACTATTTACACCACTGGGTCGATGCCACTGCTGGTGGACGTTTCGTCCCCGAGGGTATCACCAGCCCAGTAGTCAACACTTTGGTGTTGACATGAATATCAATAATGTGGTCATTTTTATAAATTTCCTGTTTACAAAAGTTTGAATTTTTCGAAAAACTAAGGATTTTCTTATCCCAGGCATAGATTACCTTAGCCGTTTTTGGCACAATTTTTTGAAATTTGGATCCTCGGTGCTCTTCAAATTTGTACTTGTTTGGCTTTGTAGATATTTTGATGTGAGCGTCACTGGTGGGTCTTGTGTGGGCGAGACGCGCGTCTGGCGCGCTGGATTGTAGTCCTGGTACCTTTGATAACTATTTACACCACTGGGTCGATGCCACTGCTGGTGGACGTTTCGTCCCCGAGGGTATCACCAGCCCAGTAGTCAACACTTTGGTGTTGACATGAATATCAATAATGTGGTCATTTTTATAAATTTCCTGTTTACAAAAGTTTGAATTTTTCGAAAAACTAAGGATTTTCTTATCCCAGGCATAGATTACCTTAGCCATTTTTGGCACAATTTTTTGAAATTTGGATCCTCGGTGCTCTTCAAATTTGTACTTGTTTGGCTTTGTAGATATTTTGATGTGAGCGTCACTGGTGGGTCTTGTGTGGGCGAGACGCGCGTCTGGCGCGCTGGATTGTAGTCCTGGTACCTTTGATAACTATTTACACCACTGGGTCGATACCACTGCTGGTGGACGTTTCGTCCCCGAGGGTATCACCAGCCCAGTAGTCAACATTTTGGTGTTGACATGAATATCAATAATGTGGTCATTTTTATAAATTTCCTGTTTACAAAAGTTTGAATTTTTCGAAAAACTAAGGATTTTCTTATCCCAGGCATAGATTACCTTAGCCGTTTTTGGCACAATTTTTTGAAATTTGGATCCTCGGTGCTCTTCAAATTTGTACTTGTTTGGCTTTGTAGATATTTTGATGTGAGCGTCACTGGTGGGTCTTGTGTGGGCGAGACGCGCGTCTGGCGCGCTGGATTGTAGTCCTGGTACCTTTGATAACTATTTACACCACTGGGTCGATGCCACTGCTGGTGGACGTTTCGTCCCCGAGGGTATCACCAGCCCAGTAGTCAACACTTTGGTGTTGACATGAATATCAATAATGTGGTCATTTTTATAAATTTCCTGTTTACAAAAGTTTGAATTTTTCGAAAAACTAAGGATTTTCTTATCCCAGGCATAGATTACCTTAGCCGTTTTTGGCACAATTTTTTGAAATTTGGATCCTCGGTGCTCTTCAAATTTGTACTTGTTTGGCTTTGTAGATATTTTGATGTGAGCGTCACTGGTGGGTCTTGTGTGGGCGAGACGCGCGTCTGGCGCGCTGGATTGTAGTCCTGGTACCTTTGATAACTATTTACACCACTGGGTCGATGCCACTGCTGGTGGACGTTTCGTCCCCGAGGGTATCACCAGCCCAGTAGTCAACACTTTGGTGTTGACATGAATATCAATAATGTGGTCATTTTTATAAATTTCCTGTTTACAAAAGTTTGAATTTTTCGAAAAACTAAGGATTTTCTTATCCCAGGCATAGATTACCTTAGCCGTTTTTGGCACAATTTTTTGAAATTTGGATCCTCGGTGCTCTTCAAATTTGTACTTGTTTGGCTTTGTAGATATTTTGATGTGAGCGTCACTGGTGGGTCTTGTGTAGTCCTGGTACCTTTGATAACTATTTACGAATAATAACACTTTTAATATTTCAGATACAGCTATTAAACGGTTAACCGAAGACCTCGATTTGAGAATATCAAGTTTTGAAACTAATATGACTTTTCTGAATACTCAGCTAGCATAACAATCAACCTGGGGTCTGTTGTTCAACTTGTCGTTAGGGCTAACGCGTCGTTAAAATTTCTTAATCATTCGATTAAAATTAATCATATGATTACTGTGTTGTTCAACTTGTCGTTAATTTTAACGATGCGTTAAAAAGGCTAAAACTGTCTTTGAGGTGTATTAAATTTTAATCATATGATTAAAGCATCCAAGATGGCTGCTGTATCAATGCAAAAATTAGTTTATCCTCGAAATATGAGGCTTTTAAGAGATATTTAGCTCCTGGAAAGAGATTTCAGCCATAAAATACCTTAATATTTGAAAGAAACACAATATATTTGCTAGGAGTTGAGTTGAAACATAAATTGGAAAGAGATTTGACAAGATGGGGCGAAGGATTGGACGCACTCATACAATGGTCATTTGATAACAGAGAGAAATTGCACATTTCGGCAGTTTTTCGTTTGTATTTTACCGCTCAGTGACAGTGTTGATTGCAAAAAAACTAAACGTACGCTGAGACGGGCCACATGTTATTGTGCGGAACCATTCAGCAAATTATGACGAACAGCTTTCTTAAATAAATAATGTTACCATAGCATTAATGTACAAGCCATAATTGATTTTCAAAGCAAGTCTTTGCCAATTTCCCCATTTTCGAAGTTCAAATATTAGCACTTTCAGTTTCAGTAGCGCCCTTGACCTAGTCCTAACTGTTTACGCAGGTAAATTATGATGGGTGAATTCGTCCCCGTATATCTCGGACCTTACGATTTTTATCTTTACACAGAGTTTTTAAACATTGTATATTGTTTTCCCATTTAGTAAAGTTTATGAGCTATGAGGATTCAAATCATGGGTGGATCTAGCCATTTTGGGGGGTTCCAACGTAGCCCAGATTAAAAGGGTTGTTTCAAACCTCACGTCACCTTTCAAAAACTTTGATTGTCAAATAAAAGGGGGATTCCAACCCCCGGACTCCCCCTTAGGCCTAGGATCCGCAACTGCAAATATTTATAATGAAAATATACTGCCATCAGTGTTTAATATTACTGCATAGGCGGATCCAGGGGGCACTGGAGGCCCCCCCCCCCCCCTTACGTGGGAAAAATTTGGTTGATTATATAGGGAATCATTGAAGCATAACTGGAGCGGCCCCCCCCCCTTTAGGTCAGTCAGCGGGCCCCCCTTAGGAAAAGTTCTGGATCCGCCACTGTACTGATTAGGTATATTTAGAGACTGAGTCAATAAAATGTCTCATATTTTTTATCTGACACAATATACAAAAACAAGCACCTGTTTTTAAGAATCAAGGAAATCTCATATTCGAGTGTCAGATATATTTCAAAAGAAGTATTATACCACCGTTGGGAGAGAGGTACAACAATGTATGATTTATGTGACTAGTGCTTTTTCCAGATCATCACAGAATATATGTTTGATTTTTTTAACTTCCAATTAACTCATCTATAGATGCTTCTCTGGTTAATAGTCCGAGTAAGAAATGATAAGTATAAATGATCATAAATTGCATCAATATTAAACAATAAAGAGCATGCAAATATCTCATAGAGCAAATATTAAACATGGATAATTTATATTGACTATTTGTTATATGAAAATAGAGGGAGCAAAAGTTCCACATCCAGGGAATATTTTTATATAAAGAACTTTTTATTTGAAAGGTTTATCTTTTTTCAGTTTAATTTAAAAATAAAAACATTAGACAAATTGTGATTGGTCTTTCTTCCTTTCTTTTGTTATCTTGTGAATTATCATGTAAAAAATCCAGTGGAAAATACTTCATGCCTTTATATAATGGAGAACAATTAAGAGAATGTATTTCAAACAAGAAGCTAAACTTTTTGCCACAAAAATAGATACATAATCATAATTCATAGTTATTTTATTCACAGTGAGCAGCCATCTCTGTTGGTCGGTTGTAGCACAATCTCATCAAATGGTAAAAAAGACCACACAATAGGTTCAAGGACACAGTTATCGTCCTTTGGTTTTCGTTAGTTAGTCCCTACTGTGAACAGTGTATAACTTGCATTTTAATTTGATACACTTTCACAATTTATTTCTTGATATCTAATGCATGAAATATTAAGTAGGGGGCTGTTATTACATGTTATAAAAATTTGGGTGCTGAATCTTTATGTTAAGTAGTGATTTGGTCAGTTTAAACAAGGTCATTTTTTATTACGTCGGAAGCTGTCAGTTAGAGCTGGTAGAAGTTTCTATTAATTTGATATTATTTGTCTCACTAGTAGTACACTACACTGTAAAAATCTTTTTGAGAAAGAGTAGGTGCGATTTTTTAAATTTGAATTTATTGTCTAACAGAAATGCTCTACGAAATAACTGTGTTCTAGGGCCAATAGGGACCAAATAAATATCTTCTACTTGTATACCGTAAATCAGCATTTGGATGTGCCTGTAATTCAGTTGTTGCATGTCGTTTGTTGCTATATATATTATTGTTTTACGTTCTTAGTTTTGTTCATGAATATATATAAGGCCTTTAGATTTCTAGTTTGAATTGTTTTACTGCCTTGATTTGTCATATCTATAGGTCTTTTATAGCTTATGCTTCGATATGAGTTTTGCTCGTTGTTGAAGGCCATACGGTGACCTATATTGTATCTGTTAACTTCTACATCTTTTGGTTCCCGATTTTGACAATCATGCCACATCTTCTTGTCTTTATATTTACTATTAGCAAAGCCCATACCGCATAGTCAGCTATAAAAGGCCCCGATAAGACAATGTAAAACAATTCAAACGAGAAAACTAACGGCCTTATTTATATATATATATATATATAAAATGAACGAAAAACAAATATGTAACACATAAACAAACGACAACAACTGAATTACAGGCTCCTGACTGGGGACACGCACATACATAAATAATGTGGCGGGGTTAAACATGTTAGCGGGATCCCAACCCTCCCCTAACCTGGGACAGTGGTATAACAGTACAACATCAGAACGAACTATAAAAATCAGTTGAAAAAGGCGAAACTCATCAGATGGACAAAAATACAAGTGGACGTGGCCGGCCATTATGCACACCATCCCACGTGAATATTGGATACCCAAGATATATCATACTGTCTTATTACTTTCTTTTATTGAAAAACACGTTCTAACAGGGTATTGTCAGGGGCGGATTCAGAGGTGTTTTCAGGGGCCCCGGCCCCTCCCCCTTTTGTGGAAAAAATTTGGTTGATTATATAAAGGGAATCACTGAAGCATGATTGGAGCGAGCCCCCTCTTAGGCAGTCAGTGCCCCTCCCCCTTTATGAAAATTTCTAGAACTAACAAGTTGTTATTTCAGTTTTAAAAAATCATTGAAAAGGTTCTCGTACTGTGCCATTACACTTGCACAAGTGAATATTTAAAATTGTCACGCTGTATCTTCTTATGCCGTGTGAACTGCAATCGATTACAGTTCTGTTATTTATTACGATCTACACTATCCGTAAAAATGATCTGAAATGTTAACTTGGCATGCCATACTTGATAAAATGCGGACGTGAAAGAAAGCACCCTTCACATACGCGTCAATGGACATCGTTATTCCAAATTATTTCGTCATTTATAAAACAAAAGCGGATCCTTCGCATGTGTAGAAGGTATGACTTAATTAAAAAAAAAATATTTAACAGATATTTGAAGGAATCATTATGTAAAAACAAAGACTTCAACTGAATTATCATTGCAATCACGGACACTCTCGTTGTTGTCAGACACCAAATTCCGGCATTAAAATCATGATTCATGGCCATGAATGATGCATTTTGATTGAGGACCGAAGACAATCTCTGACATTGCTTCTGAGTTAGAACAGTCACATGTTGCATGATAAGACTATTTAACAACGATTGAAATTTTTTAATATAATTAAGAAACAAACTGATTTCAAGTTATACTCATTGAATGTTGGTTTTTCGACCACCTGCATGACCTCATCATTTCAGATACCAAGATTTATGAGCAATAACATGAAAAACTCTGGCCCTAGTCATAATTTAAAGTGGAATGCAAATGCAGATTATTACAAAATGCACCCTAAACCATTTTCATGGTAAATAAATGCATATTACTTTTGAATTTGAGATTACTTAATCAGTGCATTCACTGAAATTATTTTTTCATTCAAGCATATTTCATTTTGAACTGGAAACATATCTAAAATATTTTTATGTTTCCATAAGAAAAAAACATGAACATGTTATAAGATATTTATTCAATAATTATTGGCACCCAAAACCTGTTTAAAAGAAGAATGTTATAATTTAATGCATCAAAGGAAGTTTTGTAGGCCCTGATTTACAATGCATTATGGGAAACACTTGCTAACTACCCAAATTTAATCATATGATTAAAAATTAATCGGATGATTAGTAAATACAATGATTAAAATAAGTTGAACAACGCAATTTAATCATTGCATTTACTAATCATCCGATTAACTTTTAACGACTGATTAAAACTAATCATATGATTAGTTTAATCACAAGTTGAACAACAGACCCCAGGTAATGAATTAGATAATAAAAAAAAACATGCTTTGTTGTATTCTCACATTTTTTCTCATGCAATAGATATACCCATCACACTATAAATTCTCATAGAAAAAAATCTTAAACAAAATCCTGTTATACAATTATATTTCCTTTCCTTTACAATACTAGTATACTGCAACATTTCATGGATTATATTAATTAAGACATAGTAATGATACAGTCATAACATAAATGACACACAACTAATTTCAAACGGATAATGTTTTTGCCAGTTTGAATGTTATAGTATTGAAATCAGAATTATATACGTTGCTGTTAAAATATAGAAACCGACCATGTAACAGATCATTCTTTCACATTGGTTTAATTTTAATTAAAACATTGACTTTATTTAGCGTATTTTTTCAGTTGCCTTCACTGCCTTGAATGAAGGTGGGAACGTTACCTCTGACAAAGTGATAAAGTTCAACAAAATTAAGACATCGATTGGTGTAAGTAACCTGCCGGCCATTCATTCAACTGGAACTTTTACAGTAGAAGTAGATTGGCTTTACATTATTGCGGTGACAGTCAACTTTGATACGAACGATTCAGCTTTTGAAATTTATAAAAACAATGTTCCTCTATCACGGGTTTACATTCAAGGAAAAAGTAACCACAATGACTAGAGTGGGACAAGTGTGGTCTCGACTGAGTTACAGAAGGGAGATACAGTCAGTGTTGGTTCACGTGAAACACTTCGTGTTGAAATGGGTTGGTGCACATTATCTATTACTAAAATTGAATTCACTGAGCTGTAACTGATTTATATTTATAATATGTCATGTGGCCTTTGAGGCACACTCCACATATTCATTTGTTCTGCGATTTTATTTGCTTTATATTTATTGTCAAGATGTATTTAAAATATACCCACTGTTTGCAGATCTATAGCATGTATAGGTCTATCTTTAATTTTGATCAGGTGTTCTATTTCAAAAAAATGTTAGCTTTTTTAAAACAATGCAGAACGATTTCTTTAATATAACGAATTAAATTATATGTGGCAACCTTATAAAGGACTCAGTTATCATTGAGCAGTAAGCAATCTTTTCCTTCAGTGTTGTTGTACATTGAAATTATATAAGAGTCATACTAAATATTGACCTCTGGATGTTTTTGAATATTCATGTAGTTGGGTTGTTTTATAAACGCATGCCGCACATCTTTTATTCATGTACTGATATATTCACTAGTATGTGTTCAGTATTGTTGTTTTAAAATATAAGAATGCTGTAATTTGATAGATACATAATGTTCAAACCAGTGTGGTGAAGTTTAGGAATCAAGAAAGGACTTGACCTCTACCTCTCCTTGGTTCTCTCTACTATATAATTTTAGTTATGCTATTGTATTTTATCATAAGGCCAAAAAGCTAATATTTAAAACGAATTCTGTATGCGTAGATGTATTAATATGTTATGTGAATTAGCCGTTTCAGAATCTAAAGGACGATGGGTAATTTCATTTTTCGTTCCCCAAAATGAAAATAATGTCACAACATTGGCTGCATTTCAATTTGTTTAGGACATTTCTAACTAATCACCACGTTTTGGTGTTCACTTTTGGAAATATACCCAGAATTAATTAAAGTCTGAAACGACGAAATTCGAGACTGATCTCTGTATAATGTCATTTATAATCGCATTTACCTTTACGACAGCATGGTGTTTGGAATAATGGAGTGTATGAATACGCTATCCATATCTGTCAAATTATTCCAACTGTCATCTAGTATCAACATACTTAAACTTTCAGATTTATGTTGATGGACAGATGTTATGAATTAATTGAGTATCTGATGGAGAATTGTCTCATTGTCATGCATACCACATCTTCTTATTTCTATTTTGTATAGCTCACTTTATGTTATTGGTTTTGAAAATGTCGAAAGACGTACGGTGTCCTATATTTGCTTACATGCACGAAATGTGGCCTCTGGTTGGTACTTGTCTCATCAGAAATCATACTGCATCTCCTTATTGTATTAGATACTAATACACTGTTACAAACAACCATGTAATGATAGCCACCGTTTAGTTCAGTCGTTCTAACTCATAACTTTGACGGATCAGTTTTGATTTGAGAACATGTCCATGTTCTTGAAACCAGCTTTATTTTGTTATGTCTGAACATTCTTAATCGCATAAATTATTCACAGCATATAAGTAAGTTCCGGAACTTTAAATACTGTCTCGTGTCTCCCAAACAGAGATGGGTCCGATTACTTTCAATGTAATTGATTAAATTACAATTACTTTGTCATTTGTACGATTAAATTAAATTAATGATTACATCATTTCTGAAAGTATCTGATTAAATTAATGATTACATTGGCAAAGTAATCATGATTACATCTAATTACACTGAATTTAAAAACAAAACATTTTGAATGATGTGAATGACGTTCAATATAACTATAGAATTTTTAAAAAGTATTTTATTTGGTTCAAATATAAAATGTTAACTTCAAATTAAACTTCATTTATTTAAATAAACACCAAATTTCACTACATATATATTCATTACACTTTATCACCAATTATCTCTGAATTATTTTGAAATAAAGGAGTAGGTCCGGTAAGGACTGATTTTGGCCTCAAATTCCAGGTTCATCTGACGAAAGATTTTGACCTCTTTTTAAACACTTAAGTGTCTATTTTATTTGAATTAATTAGTTTATGTGAAATTTTAACAGATTTAGTCATTAAAAACGATCCGATTCAAGCTCAAATATAAAAAATCTACCTAATATGCCAAAAAATGTCATTTTTCAGATGGTTTTTGGTAAAAATGAAAGTGGCCGCATCCGTGTTCATCCCAACCTTTATATATGTTATGTTATATCATAAAATACAACTTACATTTCAATATTAAGGATGAACACGAATGCGGCCACTTTCGTTTTACACGAAAACCGTCTAAAATTTAACTAAAATGCTAGAATGATGAGGATTTCAGTAATTTAGCATGACTTAATGGTGCTAGTACCGGATATATGTGTATTGTATTGTCAAAAACAGCCCATATTTATGTAGCAGAAGCATTCTACTGTTCAATAAATAACTAAAGGTTTACATTTTAACAATTTTGTAAAACTGCTATATGTTGGGGCCAAAAAGGGGTCTTACTGAACCTACTCCTTTAATAAAGATATATCATAATCAAGAATTGTTTTGTTTGTCTTCTGACCTCTTTCATAATTTATATGTATAAATATAAAGTTTAAATATGGATGAAATAAAGTTACCAGTTAAAACTATGTTTAATTTTTATAGAAATGTTTAATCAAATTGTAAACAATATGTAAGTACTAAAAATCATTGTATTTTACATGTCCAGTCCAAATTCAAAAAAAAATTTAAACAACATAGTTGTCCAACTTTTAATTTTGTTTGTGCTTATTATATAATTTTTTTTATTATTTATCTTTGATCATGTACATTTCCCTACAGCAATACTCAATTGGTAATTGCAATAAAAACAAACCTTAATTAGTCTCCTACCTGTCAATTCAAAGTTGACAAAATTTACAAAAATTAACAAAAGATTATAATTCAGGGTTAAAGAAAAGTATTACTTGAATATATAACAGTTATTATCAAATATTAATATTAAGATCATTATAAAACGATGAATATACATGTATGTAAAATATCTTTTACCAAGATAAAAGGTATATAATTGTATTATATGTCTCTGCTTAGGCTAATGATGACTTTTCAATACTGTAACAGTTTATTTTTTACTGAAGTAGACATGCTTAAAGTAACCAAACCATTTTAGTATGTTTAAAATTTATCAAATATAAATAACAAAGAGGTTCATTTAATGACAAAAAACACAATTTTAGATTTTTTTCATTGTAATCAGAATGTAATCAAAAAGGAATCATGATTACAGGGTATTTTAAAAAGTAATTGATTAAATTAAATTACATGTAATCAGATTTTTGGCTGATTAATGATTACACTGATTACTTGAAAAATTGTAATCAATTACAGCTGATTAACGATTACAATTACAATTACCCCAAGTCTGCTCCCAAATGCTTATTGTGCACCAATTTATAAAACAAAATCTTACAATTACATCATCGTAATTCAGAAATAGAAAAGAAGATCATATTTGACAAAAACATTAAAGTCTCAATAAATAGTCTCTGTAAATATTCAAAGATAGGCAAATGTACGTGCAATGCTTGATGATTAAATAGCTATGAAATCTAACCGATTAGGTAAAGCTGAAATGGGTCTAGCGTACACAACCTTGGAACTGAAATTTACAGATTTATACTCTCACTGTGTATGCAAAATATAATCGACAACGAAATCTACTTTTTGTGACATTATAAAATCATAGAACAAGGAAAGAGAAAATCTTGAATTTGCACATTCATTTTTATTCATTTATATTATCACTATAAATCTTAAGCATGTGAAGTAGGTGTCAAACCAAGGTGTGAATTGTGTCCACCATTTGGCGGTGCAATGAACATAACCAGGTATTAATTTCATATTGGATTACAAAAGGACTTTAATTTCTTTCTTTTTTATAATGACCGTTTGATCCAAAACTGCTGCTTATCTTAGAACTAACTCACCAAAGGACTTCCGATATTGGCCGGAATTGGATCGATTAAAAAATGGCCATTTGTAATGAATATACACTTCAGATTTTACACCTTTGTTCAAAAGAATGGAAATGGTATATACTTAATAATTATTAGCGCCCATCAAAAAAGCAACAATAGTATTGACTAATCATTAGTCTTCAATCGATTTAGAGAAGAAAAAAAACAAATCCGGGTCACAAACCAATCCGGGTCACAAACCAATCCGAGTAAAACACATCAACTATAAGAGGAAAACAACGAAACAACAGAAACACAGAACTACTACAAAACGAAACGTCAACAAACATAGAAACAGGATATTTGATTTCAACTGCTAAATAATGGTGAGATGAACCTGGTTTTGTGGCTAGCAAAACCTCTCGCTTATATGTCAATGTTAAACATACCGCTAAAATGACACCATTACATGTACGTGACAGAAATACAGTACACATGAATGCAAAATCATTAATTTCAGAAAAATACATAAATGAATAATATAATACTACACAACATGTAAACCACAACATAACAACGGACAAACTTCCATTAATTTACGACAAAATTGCAATAAACTACAAAAGTATTAAGTGTGGGTCATATGAATGAATCAACGCAACAAAATCACACACACAAGACAATATATAACATAATTTTTTTATTCAATATCAATGAGCACATTGCATAGCGTGTTATCGTTTTCGGATTGTCCCTAGTGATAATTTTGTATATACTATCTACAAAGACCTGCAGTTCCGGAAAAAAACTGACAATTTGCGTTACAACTTTAGTCTTTAGTAATTGACACAACGTCGCAGCGACGGAAGTAAAATAAAGATATTTCAAGTGACTGTTACCCCGCACTACGAAGTTACTGTTAATTGTGATTTCCGGACTTGACTTTCGATTGAAAACTTACTTTGATATTGTTACGGCCAGAAATCGCCTTTAAATTGTAGCCAACAAAAGACACAAATCAATTATAAAAATTAACAAGATTTATTATACAAATGTTTACAAAAGGTATTACACAAATATTACTGTTAACTTAACTGTCAAAATATGAGTCCAATCTGTTATCTTTATCTGTATCCGGAAATCTTTCGGAATCCAATTTGAATATTACGTTCACTACTAATGTCACAATCCAGTATGATGTTGTTTGTAGAATAAAAGTGTCAATCCAAATGCTGTGAATACTAATGTCTATCAATGTCTATGTCCAAGTTTAATTATGAGAGTTTAACTTTAGTGTCTGTATATATAGTGTTGTCATGGAAAATTCTAGAACACTCTATAATGGAACATTGTGGAAAATCCTGGAAAGTTACAACGGAAGTTTCTGGAATAACGTAGAAGTTTAAATTACGCATCTTTTATCAGGATCATTCTAGAAAGTTCCAATCATTCATAAACTGCACAGTTATAAGATTATTTGGTAAACAACTATCAGGCCATACAACACAAATTAGGCCAACATAAATAAATACAATAATTACAATATCATAACAATATATGGCCACATGTGATAAGGTTAACATCCTGCTCGATTATATCATAACACGTGAGAGTATCTACCTCACGGCTATCAGTCACAGAATCTGCGAACTCAGATATTTAAAGTAACGTACTGCAGATGCAACAGGAAAAAACAGATCAAAATCTACTGAACATGATATCAAAATCCACGGGTTGTAAATGCATATGATAACCAAAATAATTGTGTTAAATGGTAATCAGGAATGGATCCTACGTAACATTATTGGTTGTAATAGGATGTTAGTAAATATTCATTAGTAAAAACAACCTGTTCAGCACTCTGACGAGGTATACACAATAAAAATACTGTACTTTTATTTTGGAATATTTAATTTGACGTGTTGGATCACAATGAGCTCATGTAAGTTATGCATGGTGGATATAAGGAACAAATTTGGAAACAAAAAAGAAATGGAACCGATAGTAGTCATAAACAAAATTCGTCACTGTTGTATTTATTTTTTCAAAACTTTTTCTTGTACACTTGTTTAAACATAGCTCAGTAATAGTGATTTGAAATATTGTTTCAATTCCTATTCTAATTATTTAAAAATATTAAAAAATATGTGATAACCACAGATAATGAGACGAAAACCCAAAGACAAGGATACATAAAAGACAACTTAGGGGCTCAGGATTTTGGGATCCAGGATTTTCTTTTGTGATTTTTTTTTTATTTGGGACCTCAGAAGATCATGTTTTTAGCCCGGGATTTTGGAATTAGGACCCCTGCAACATCCCTCACCTCCTTCTTTGACATATTATATAAAGTCATTAAAAATAAATCAATTATTTACATCAAAAGTCTAAAATAATTTCTTTATTTGTGTTGAATCATATAAACCTCCTTTTGATTATTTAAGATTAAAATAAGAAGGATTTCAATTTATATGAAATGATAACAAACATCTGAAAACAATCATAGTATATACATTATGAGATTTTCTCATGTTTAAAGGCTTTCATGTAGCAAAAAAATGCCTATGTATCCACTCCAAATGAGTATTTGTGGATAGTTGTCTCATTGGCAATTATTCACATCTGATTAGTTTTCCATTAGTAAAATTCAAATAAAAAACATTCAATTCCAATTTAAATGTGAACCTTCTCATTCTTGGACCACATAGAAATTTGTAGACAATTAAAATATATTATAATTTCATATACATGTAACAACTGTAGAAAAGTTCGAAATTATTTTCATTTGATAATATCATCTGCATATATTATATATTTTCAGATAACAATAGGAATAAGAAGAGCAGAATTTCTATTTTGAGGATTTACATGTATGGGACAGAGGACTATTTGACTTGATTTTACTTTTAACTTGGACTTTTTAACAATGATACTCTTAAATTATTTTAAATATTTTTTTACGTATGTTTCATTTTAACATTATTTTTATGACTGTATTTATTTATCATTTAATAAACGTTTATTTCTAAACATTTTTATATTTTTAAATATACAATGTGAAACACTCAACCATTTTATATTGATAACTTGTGGTAAATGTACATGAGACAATAATGCTGTTACGATACAATAAAACTTATTGTCATTGAAAAACCTGAGATTCATAGATGCAAAGCTAGCATATTCATAGGGGCCCCCTTTTGTGGTCGATTAAATAGGGAATCACTGGAGCAGCCCCTCTTAAGTCAGTCAGCAGCCCTCTAGAAAAAGTTCTGGATCCGTCACTGATATCAGGCATATACATGCATGTACTGTAGTATTTGAGACATAAAAAATCAAAGATATAAAAAGTCAACTTGATGGTCTTTAATGATTGATTAGGTGTGAAGGACTGAAACAGAAAGGTTTTAAAATCGTTCAGTTCTCCTAGACATAGTAAGGTATCATTGATGTCTCTCAAATGGCCTATCATGACGACTTTTCACTGTTTTTCTGAAGTGTGGTAACCCCTGCACCTAAATAAATCATTTTCAGTAGTCTCTCTTTTTTCATACTTTTTTTTATGAAAAGTCTAAACTAATATTCAAATTAAAAAAAAGAAAACTGAGCAACTTGAACCGACAACATATAATTGATCTCCTGGTGCCCTTTTCCTATATTTTATCACATGATTTTGCAAATTATTGCAATTGTGTGCCTTTTAAGAATGGAGAAAAATGTGTGAAAAAGCATTATATTGCAGACAAATCAGCACACAGATATAGGAATGGTATGATTCTGATTAAACTATAGATCCTGTGTCTAAGCTTTGTTTTCTTGTAGATTGGTGTAAATAAAAATGTGGGTCAAGCATTGATATCAATGCAACAAAACAGGATCCCTAAAATCAGAGTGAGACTTTCATATGCCAATTTCAAAGTAGACATTAGAAGTGATACAGCATTTTGTTAATGCTTTAAATGGTCATATAGCTCTGACATGCATTAAGAATTGTATGTACTAGGCATTGGGCATTCCTATTGAATGTTAATCTCAAGTTCTCAAGAGTTAAACATACCCCACGGCCCAGACACACTCAAACATGAATGATTAGTGTTCACCATGTTGCTTGATATGCATGATAAGGACAGGACAGACATTAATAAACATGTGTGAGTGTCAACTTCCAACCTGCTTAGTTTTTTTTTTTTATAAACAACAAGAACGAAGACTAAAAATCAAGTGAAAATTATAGATGCATGAAAATTATAGATTTGCCTAAATGAGTGTGTCCTCCACACTCATTTAGGCAAATACAAACATCCAAAGACAGTTATAAATATTCATTTTATCCACGAACTGTTATAAATTGGAATCATCTGCCACAACAAATAGTATCATGCAGTACAGTACAGGAATTCAAGAGTATGATCTCAGAATCTGCTCTCATCCCCATATTCTATCCCTAACTATTCTGTTATCAAATGTATATAGTTTCATCACAATTCATTTTTTCAAATGTAAATACGTTATGTTGATTTTTTGATTTTGTTATTTTTGATTTTTGTTACGAAAGTGTAAATTATAAATTTATAGTCGACGCCCGGCGAATAATCTTCAATAATTGAAGGATCGCTAGAAGCCTAAAGAAGAAGAAGATTAATATTTGTTGATTGGTACTTTTTTAAATTGACAAGTTGATTTCAGATTAATATTATACTGAATCAAAGAATGACTGTAACCATTACCCTAAATAAATGGCTTAAAACAAAGATTAAATGAGTGCTTACACTTTGCACATGCGTAGGATATTTATCCAGACAATAACTTTTGACTTACCCCTTGCTGAAATTTTTGAAAAGTTGGGGAAAAGAGGGGGGTACTTCCAGTCGTGAAGTCATTTATATGGACAAATTTGTTCATAGATTAACCCAGTTTCAATGTACTACATACATCTGTTACACACTGCAGCATAATTAAATAACTACAGAAAATGTAATACTGCGAGGAGTTTGAGCAACATGAAAAACATCAACAAATGACGGGGTAAAGCCTTCAACTTATCATCATTTTTAAGTAAAATATATTTAAAATCCTGAACACATCATCCCCCTTCATTGTCTCTATCAATTTCGTGGTTAAAAACTGTGAAATATGACAGAATTTGCTTAATTTTGCGCCTAAATATCTCTAAAAACGTTAGAAAAGTGTTGAATTTTGACCTCCGGTTGAAGTATTTATTATGTAAACAAGACTCAGAGTGACGGGGAATCCTATACATAGTCATGTGCCCATATGTTTCTGGGTCACATTTATTGTTGAAGATCAATTAGTGTCATAGAGCTGTTTCTGCTCTAATTTTTTTTCTTTATCCATTCAAGTAGAATATTGAAAAAACCTATTAATTATTTTGGTTTTGAAGTAACTAACATGACTTCAATCTACATCTTTAATTTCGTAGTAAACTAATGTGATCATTGGTCGGGTTGTTGTCTCTTTGACACATTCCCCATTTCCATTTCCATTCTCAATTTTACCTTTTCAACATTGATTTGTGATGATAGAAATCTATACTGATCTCTAAAATTATTGGAAACACAGCTTTTTAACTTCTGTTATAGATGGCTTTAGTCAGATCAGCTTATTCATTTTTGAATTTTTGGTGCCAATTTTTAAACAGATGTGATTGATTGATTTAATCCTCCGTTTGTTCTGATCCGAGGCTATTAGGTGTGTATACGAAATGCTCATGAAATAGATACTCATACTACTCTCGACAACGCACACTTTATTGTAAATTCGTAGTGCTAACACATGGTATTTAAAAAAAAAACTTCTATAAAATACTATAGTTAGTGTTTTGAGTTCGAGACATTAACATAAAAGTTAAAAAAAAGTACCGAACTCCAAAATTAAATTCAAATAGTCAAAGTCCACTAAAATCGACAAATTTATTGTTCTCAACAAAAAAAACTAGCGGAAAACAACTGTCATATTAATTATACATTTAAAAACTGAAAGTTCCCAATTTTCAAAATTGAAATTTCAAAATTTCTAGTTAACACATTTAGACTGTCATTAAAGTGAGAGGGTTAGAACCAGGTTTTATCTACTATTTTCTACATTTGAAAATGCCTGTACCAAGTCAGGAATATGAAGTTCTTGTCCATTCGTTTTTTATCCGTTTTGTTATTTGATTTTGCCATGTGATTATGGACTTTCAGAATTGATTTTCCTCTAAGTTCAGTATTTTTGTGATTTTACTTGTTAGACAAAACACTACTGTACAACAGTTGATTACATATAGGGAAAAATATACAGGTTTTGCTGTGTTGGTTCTTTTAAACTCTTTTGATGAATTCCATCTGACTGCAAGAAAAAAAGATATTAGTCTAAATAAAAGTTTATGCTGAAAATATTTTTATTCATATTATATGCAAAATTGATACAACAAAACTATACAAGGTTTTCAGCATGCTGATTGCAGTACTTCCTGTTTACAAACTTTTTACAAAATTTTATGTTTAACATTGTTTCAATATGAATTGACGTTCAACATACTATTTTAAACATCAAATATGAAGTTGAAAGCCAGCTTTGGGTATTAACCAGAACAGTTGTCGAAACGGAACAGCATTTATATTTCGACAGTCATGCACAACGGCGTGTCAGTTCTATCAAATTAACTATCAATGATTCTTTCAAAGATTTGAAATTATCATGAAATGATTCAACGCGTTAAAACCATTTGTTTTCTCACAAATGCCGTATATGCATTTTAAATTCTGGTCCTTACTGACGTTATCATATTAAAACAAATACACTACTGAGTATCAACCATATTGGTTATCTAATGCAATAGCACAGATAAAGCATTTTAATCAATCAAAACCAATACGATATTAAATTTGATAAGCCCTTTAAGAAGCTGGGTATTAGCCAATTAAAATTCGTCAAAACAAAATTTGTCATTTCTAGAATGAATCAGTGCATATGTAATAAAATTTGAGTATAAAGACGTAAAAAAAGATCTGAGAAAACATATGCAATGCCAACAAATAAGTTTTGACAGGATGTACTGAATAGTAACTAAATAGAAACATAAACAATATTTATGCTTTCGTTACTTGCAATTGTTAAACATGACCACATCTAATGATTTATTTTATGCTTTCATGTATACTTCATTCTTTGTAACAGCTCTGCTGTATATATTAATCCATTGTATTTTTGTTATATCTTTTAATTCTAAGAATAGAGCTATACTGAGCTTTCACTAAATTCGACATGTTTATTTTTTGTATGTCTTGATTTAAACAAATATTGTTTCAGCTTTTTCAAGTTTTAAACTTAATTTTGTTCTTTGAAGATTCACTTAACGTCGTCACAATGAATTGTTAAAAACAATATATACTTTGCTTTGGGTTTTTTCCGTTCGAACGAGTATTTCCTATTTATATTAAGAGCACTTACATAATGTTTCCGGTGCATACACACATACTACAAATGAAAAGACACAATACACATTAAAAAAAAAAAACTTTTATTGCAAAATAACTGTATACAAACACATTTCAATTATTTCAAGGTTAGTGTTGACATTTGCAATGATTCAAACACAATATGTCAATAAATCAAAGTAATGTAAAATATTTATGGTTTTTATATAAACATGTTTATACCGGCTTATCCAGCACGATGCATATATTAATCGACAAAACTGTGTCATTGTGTATCCTTTAATGCTTTAAATTTATATAAATTCGTAGTGCTAACACATGGTATTTAAAAAAAAAACTTCTATAAAATACTATAGTTAGTGTTTTGAGTTCGAGACATTAACATAAAAGTTAAAAAAAAGTACCGAACTCCAAAATTAAATTCAAATAGTCAAAGTCCACTAAAATCGACAAATTTATTGTTCTCAACAAAAAAAACTAGCGGAAAACAACTGTCATATTAATTATACATTTAAAAACTGAAAGTTCCCAATTTTCAAAATTGAAATTTCAAAATTTCTAGTTAACACATTTAGACTGTCATTAAAGTGAGAGGGTTAGAACCAGGTTTTATCTACTATTTTCTACATTTGAAAATGCCTGTACCAAGTCAGGAATATGAAGTTCTTGTCCATTCGTTTTTTATCCGTTTTGTTATTTGATTTTGCCATGTGATTATGGACTTTCAGAATTGATTTTCCTCTAAGTTCAGTATTTTTGTGATTTTACTTGTTAGACAAAACACTACTGTACAACAGTTGATTACATATAGGGAAAAATATACAGGTTTTGCTGTGTTGGTTCTTTTAAACTCTTTTGATGAATTCCATCTGACTGCAAGAAAAAAAGATATTAGTCTAAATAAAAGTTTATGCTGAAAATATTTTTATTCATATTATATGCAAAATTGATACAACAAAACTATACAAGGTTTTCAGCATGCTGATTGCAGTACTTCCTGTTTACAAACTTTTTACAAAATTTTATGTTTAACATTGTTTCAATATGAATTGACGTTCAACATACTATTTTAAATATCAAATATGAAGTTGAAAGCCAGCTTTGGGTATTAACCAGAACAGTTGTCGAAACGGAACAGCATTTATATTTCGACAGTCATGCACAACGGCGTGTCAGTTCTATCAAATTAACTATCAATGATTCTTTCAAAGATTTGAAATTATCATGAAATGATTCAACGCGTTAAAACCATTTGTTTTCTCACAAATGCCGTATATGCATTTTAAATTCTGGTCCTTACTGACGTTATCATATTAAAACAAATACACTACTGAGTATCAACCATATTGGTTATCTAATGCAATAGCACAGATAAAGCATTTTAATCAATCAAAACCAATACGATATTAAATTTGATAAGCCCTTTAAGAAGCTGGGTATTAGCCAATTAAAATTCGTCAAAACAAAATTTGTCATTTCTAGAATGAATCAGTGCATATGTAATAAAATTTGAGTATAAAGACGTAAAAAAAGATCTGAGAAAACATATGCAATGCCAACAAATAAGTTTTGACAGGATGTACTGAATAGTAACTAAAAAGAAACATAAACAATATTTATGCTTTCGTTACTTGCAATTGTTAAACATGACCACATCTAATGATTTATTTTATGCTTTCATGTATACTTCATTCTTTGTAACAGCTCTGCTGTATATATTAATCCATTGTATTTTTGTTATATCTTTTAATTCTAAGAATAGAGCTATACTGAGCTTTCACTAAATTCGACATGTTTATTTTTTGTATGTCTTGATTTAAACAAATATTGTTTCAGCTTTTTCAAGTTTTAAACTTAATTTTGTTCTTTGAAGATTCACTTAACGTCGTCACAATGAATTGTTAAAAACAATATATACTTTGCTTTGGGTTTTTTCCGTTCGAACGAGTATTTCCTATTTATATTAAGAGCACTTACATAATGTTTCCGGTGCATACACACATACTACAAATGAAAAGACACAATACACATTAAAAAAAAAAAACTTTTATTGCAAAATAACTGTATACAAACACATTTCAATTATTTCAAGGTTAGTGTTGACATTTGCAATGATTCAAACACAATATGTCAATAAATCAAAGTAATGTAAAATATTTATGGTTTTTATATAAACATGTTTATACCGGCTTATCCAGCACGATGCATATATTAATCGACAAAACTGTGTCATTGTGTATCCTTTAATGCTTTAAATTTATATAAATTAAAAGTAGTTCAAATGTTTAAAATTTGTTTAATTTGTTGTATAATGCTTTATTTATCATTATGAGCAATGTTGTTTTAATGAGTTATACAGCAGAAACGTATAAGCTTTTTAGTCAAATATGTTCCCAAGGAGGATAATCTGCAATAATACATAAGACGTTTGATTTTATCTGACCGACATCAATGCATGATATTAAAGTGCATACATATTATCGAAGTAATTCAAATTTGTGTATCACAACTCATCAATACAATTGCTGATATGATAGTCTCAATAACTACTTGCATTATTGCCGATATCAAATCAAAAATGAACAATGATATTCGGACTGTAGTTATTAATTTTATTGTGGATGAAACCTCCGAGTACACTTACAGCTTTTCATCTCTATCATTTTCATAACTAAATCAAACTGATATTCTGTATTCGCAAAATGAAATAGAATAGACAATGAAAACGGAAAACCTGTCAGAGAGGCAATAACTCGACCAAAGAGCATAAGACCAAGATCACAATACGTCTTTCACAATATAAGAGAACCCCCAATCGTTGGCGGGCTTCAGCTGACCCTTTAACAGAATATATACTATATGATGTCTATTTCCACTAGTGTACCTTTATTTAATGGGTCAGCTGAAAACCACCTCCAGATGCAAAACTATCTTGCTGTGTTGAAGACACATTATTGCCCTTCGGCTGTTTTCTGCCCTTTGGTTGGGTTGTTGTCTGTTATCGGAACTCAGTATTTTTGTGCTTTTAGTTTTTGTTCTACACATTTCCGACTACCCTTCTCAATTTGAGCTCAGGAAAATGGACGCAATAAACTCCAAAACATACAAATGAACCACAATCAGACACACAAAAACCCACAAGACAAACAAAGGCTATCGGTTTCTTACTTGAATCAGCCTAGAATAAAAGCGGCGGGGCCAATATTTTGGTGAAATTGAAGTCCTCCCCTATACCATACACTCTACCAAAGTGAAAAAAAAACAGCCTTTTTCATAGTAAAAACAGAATTTGTGGTATGGTCGCCAATGAGACAAATCTTTACAAGAGACCAAATGACACTAAAATTAAGATCTATAAGTCATCGTACGGCCCTCAACAATCACAAGAGCCCATCCCTCAAAGTCAGCTATAAATGGCCCCGAAATGACAAATGAGGAGGGGTCGGAGGGGTCCTGATCCCGAAATCCTGGACTTGGAAATATGAAATCCCGAGGTCCTGAATTAAGAAAAAATTAAATCCCGGCATCCCGAAATTCGAAAGAAGAATTCCCAGATCCCGAAAGGTTCAATCCCAAAATCCCAAGCTTACAATTATCCGATCCAGACGTCCCGAAAAAGGTCCTGCCCCCTCACAAATGCTAAAAAATTCAAACGAGACAAAAAACGTCAGAATTCATGTACAAAAAAATAAACGAAAAACAAATATGTCACACATCAACAAACGACAACCACTTAATTACAGACTCCTGACTTTAGACAGGTACATACATACATAATATTGCGGGGTTACACATGTAAGCGGAAATTCGTCCCCTAACATTGAACAGTGCTGTAAAAGTACAACATAAGAACGAACTATAAAAATCAGATGGATAAAGAAACAAATACAAGTGGATGTGGCCAGGTACTTTTACTTCCCAAAAACAAAAACAAAAACTAAGTACTGATCTGAGAATACTCGCAGCTGCTGACAGCTAGTTCAAACCACAAACAACTTATATAAAAATACATACATCTAAGAGTAGATTATCAATCAGTACACATTCAACAGTCAATGGATTTAGTTTAAAGACGTCATAAACAGTCAGCTGATACAGGTATCGACAGATGTAGATCAATGAATGTGTGTATGTTGATAACAGTATATTTAGTTTGCTTTTGATTACTGATAACAACATTATTATTAATACCAAGAAAAACAATATCCAATGATCTAGTTACAGTGTTGAATTAGTAACCTTTCAGAATGAGCTTATTGAAAGTATCGTGTCTAAATTTCCGGGCAGGGAGAACGACATTTCCGTTTAAAAAGAGTATGTGCTATCCCGTTTGAAAAAAGTTTTCTACAGCTACAACCAAACCTCAAAACCTCAAAACCAAATCTTTATATCTATGGAAGAATTAGGTAAAAAGTTGTTTTAGTAATTTGTGTTAACGAATCACTGGCTAAATAATTTACCCACGATCGTTAAAAACAAATGTGTATTGATTTATATTTACGAATAATGTAATTGTAGGAAAGATAAAATTTAGCAAAACAAATTGTCAGACATTGGAAACACTGATTTTTCGAATTTTTCTAGTAAAAAAAACCGTCCTTTATTAATAACAAAAGGACAAAGGGAAAAAAGTAAATTCATGATATAAAAAAAACAGGGAATAATCTCAGGTGATCTGTAAGGACAAGCAGATCCTGCTTCACATGTGAATTATCCGAACTACAGCTGTATGGATATTTTTACCAGTGCTCAATCTAATTTTCATTAATAAGTTAAGTCTTCCTTTATATGTTATAATGCAAATAATGAAAAATAATGAAGCGCCCAATAGAAGAAAAAAATTACTGTAAGGCACTTCTAGAATTTATTTTTCTAATTTTTTAAGTTCTTTCTTTGTGCAATAAACTAAAATAATTTGTTGATATTACAGAAATTGGTGTTTTGTTGTTTGAAACTCTTTCAGCAGCAATTCTCATATTCGGGGCGGTCATTTTTTAATTAGTTGAGGACGCGGGCGTGAGAACAGAGAACCACCGATCGTCGATAGAAGAATATGACAATTATTTTCAGTTTTGATTGTGAAGTCGAGCACACTGTCCACATGCAGGATTTGAACTCAAAATACCAGTGTTGACATGCTAGTGGTACAACATTTCGAATTCGTAGACCAGTCAATACCGAGTTCCCTATGTGTCTCGTGTAGAGAAAATATATATTATTTTGAAATTATCAAAGGTACCAGCATTATAATTTAGTACGCCAGACGCGCGTTTCGTCTACATAAGACTCATCAATGACGCTAATATCAAAATATTTATAAAACCAAGTACAAAGTGGAAGAGCATTAAGGATCCAAAAAATCCAAAAAATGTGCCAAACACGGCGTAGGGAATCTTTGTCTGGGATAAGAAAATCCTTAGTTTTTCGAAAAATTCGAAATGACCACAACATTGATATTCATGTTAAAACTTTAAACATCCTAGTTTTTGCTTGAACATGCTTGACGGATGCAAAGCTTCAATTATGGTGTCATTTATTAGTTAACTTTGGTATTGGTTAACGTCTTATAGGTTTATATAAAATCGAAAGGAATATATCTGTTTTTCTTAACCAGAATACAGGTGTTGCGGTTAAGTAAAAGTTGTATATATATATACTTCCCTATTTTAAACTTGAACTTGCTACTTACTAACTGAAAAAGACAGAATTATAGCATTAGTTTATTTTAACAATCATTTATACATTTGCATTTTTTCTTCATTTGTATATATTGCTAAGTCATCAAATCGAGAAAAAAACGGGTATCTAATAAAAAGGTATATACTATATATAACAGTTTATCAAAATTGAATTTAATGAAACAATATGTGATGATCGTGAACAGAAGTTTAATGATTTACAACCCTCAGACCTTAGAAATAATAGTTTGGTCTTCTACATGTGTGACAAGACAGATTGTATTCTTCCTAATTAGGTTCTATGAGTGAATTAAAGGATTTATATGGCAAGGGAATTTTCGTTGTGTATCTACCCGTACATTTGTGTATGTTTTTGTATTATAAGTAAGTACTATTTATTGATGTTGAAAATTATAATTTCATTAGCAATAAAACAACTAAGTATAATTTGAGGGATATGTTTTGTCTTGATTGATATGACGTATATATGTTATTATGAAACTCCCAACATGTTTGAGTTTGTAAATTTATTCGCCAGAGGCAACCAATAATTTATACTTGAGGCGCAAATTTAATTTCTATGTTTCTGAAGGTTTTTGATTTTATTTATAATAAACAAACTCTTGTTTGTGCAAAACATGTTTAAACAAGAGAAAAAGAGTGTAACCTGGATGGGAGTGAGCACTGGCTAATTATAATATCACTATTTATACTGCACTCGTTCTATTTGAGCAGTCAAAATGCGTTGACCGTATATTTCTATGTCATATACAGTAACTACCTGATATCACTTTTCCTCATGAATATTTAAATAGAAATTGTCGAAATTATGTTTAATTATTCATACGACCTCTTCAACCTGTTCTTTTTTCAATGTAAAAAACGATGCGTTTAACGGCTCAAACTTGTTTTTTTTGCAATTTTCGGGAAAACATATTTCACTTTTTAATATTTTTTGTTTGCAACCTATATATCATTATGCTTTATGTTTATTGTTGATATTTTAGTCTGCAACGAATTCGTTCACCATTGATTGCGGTAATGATGTACATTTCATCGTGTTTTATATTTCCCCGTCTGTGTGATATGAGGCCTTTTTAAAGGGGGATTTTTCCCAATATTTAAATCAAAAAAATAACATTAACACAATAAACAACAATTGAAAATGTTTTTTTTTAAGATTGCAGTATAAAGACAATAATAGTGCATTGACTTGACATATCAACGATATAAGGATTCGGCACAGCCTCGCATTTCCCCGTTTCTAAGCCTCATCCTTATATCGTTGGTATGTCAAGTTCATGCACTATTATTGTGTATGTATGATGCTGTGAACATGTCAAAATTAACAAACTTGACCTTACAATGTTAGATACTATAAATTCAGAAATTATGGGGTGTATTTATTATTGCAATTTGTGGGAAAATATATCTCTAGGAGATCCTGCATACAGATATAGTTTCAGATATCAGAATACAAGTGCTTATGATAACATGAACGGGCACTTACGGACTGCAAAAGCATCATATTTTACTGCAGATGTTGAATTTTATAATACTGTATTTTGCTCACATATTAAATTGCAGAAACAATATCTAATTATCAACACTTCAGCTGTATTGAAATGTTCACCAGAACTAAATTATTGTTTTATTCATAATTTAGTTGTACATTTATATGTGCGCTTCTAAGATTTATTTAAAAAAAAAAGTTCGTTCTTTGTGCAATGAAAAATATATTTGTTGATACGACAGATGTATTGATGTCTTTTTGGCCTGGCCTGCAATATATGTGTCGTGTATTGATTGATTGATTTGTGTTTATCGACACTAACAGCAGTTGAAATTTGAACTCAAGACACCAGTATTGACATGCTGTTGATAAACTGGTTTGCATACTTAGAACACTAAGCCACGGCGTACCCAATGTATCTTGTATAGAAAAAACATTTTCTTTTACAATCTTTAGCCATCATAGTTTGTGCTCTTCTATATACTTGACAAGACAAGTGTTACTCTTTGTCTTTTTTTGTCTATTTTGTTCGTGACTTACGTCCGATGGTTAAAAATTATATCAAATCTGGCAAAAATTATACCTTACCGGTAATACAGCTACTAGTGTTGCATTGCAATTAAAATAATATATATACTTCTCTTACTGATACTTGAACTTGGTACTTACGGACTGAAAAAAGGAAATGTGATTAGTTTTTTTTTTTGAAACTATTGATGCATTTGTACATTTTCTATATTGCTTTGTCATCGAGTCGTTAGAAAGATATCCCACTTTTAGTTTTAGAGCTATGTATAACAGTTTTGTAAAATTGAATCAATTCTTTTATAGCAATTTAGTGCATAAGTAAGATTCCGGAATGTCTTTAATGGTCTTCAGTCTATTTCTATGTGCAATAATACGAAAAAGCAGTGTATATATCGTGTAGAGAGTTATGATGAAGTATGGCCCTAGACCTTAGAAATTATAGGTTTGTATTTTCGAAAGGTGTGACACCACAGGTTCTATACTTCCTGATTACGTGCCAAATTTATGTTCCTCTCATTCAAAGTTAACGTACCGATGAGTGAATTAAAGGATTTATTTAGCAAGGGAAGTATCTTGTTGATCTACCCTTACATCGATGTATCTTATTACATTATAAGTAATACAGATTAATCGATCTTGAGACTTATGATTCCATAAGCAATAAAACAACTCAGTTTAATTTTAACTTTATTGATATGACGTACTAGTATCCAGGTGATTATGAAACTGTCATCATTAATGTGTTTGTAAAGTTATTCGCAAGAAGCTACCAACAATTTATTTTTGAGGCGCAAATTCAATATGTAAGCTGCTGAAAGAAGTTGTTGATTGTTTTTAATAAACAAACTCTTGTGTATGGAGAACATGTTTTTAAAAACACAGTAGAAACTCGAGTGCAGACAGGACACTATGTATGGTACCATGAACATATCGAAATTGTCAGACTTTAGTCACCTTACAATGTATAGTTATTTTTACTTTAAAAAATTATTTGTTGTATTTATTATTGCAATTTGCGGGAAAATTAACACATATGCGAGTTTTATTATTGGGATTTTAGGAGAAGCTGTATAAATATATCTGCACCAGATATCAGAATGCAAGATCTTATGATAACATAAAAGAAGACTAACTGACTGCAAAAACATCGTGTTTACTGTCTATGTTGAATTTTATAATACTATATTTTGCTAACATATGAAATTACAGAACATGTATCATGTGTATTTGATTATCAAAACTTCGGCGTCAGGAATTGTTCACTAGCATTTTTTTTGCTCCTCTGTGCGCTTGGCAAGACGGTTGTTATGCTTTAAATATGGTGTATTTTTTTGTTTGTTTTGGTCGCGGTTAACATCCGATGGTTTATTATTAAATCGAATAGGGAACAATTTTTTCTTAAGCGGAAATACAGGTTCTATTTGCATTGCAGTAAAAGTATATATACTTCTCTGATTAAACTTGAACTTGATACTTACAAACTGAAAAAGAAGGAATTATAGCATAAGTTTATTTTTTACAATCATTGGTGAATTTGTACTTTTCTGTATTGCCTTATCATCAAATCGCTAAACAGGTATCCAATTTTAAGAATTTAAGCTATATATAACAGTTTATTAAGAATGAATCTACTATCTTTAAATTAAGATAAGTTATGTTGGTGTTTATGTAGGATTCCAAAATGTCTTTAATAAACTTCAGTCTATATCTATATACAAAATTGTTAACACACAAAACAAAAGACGTTGTAATACCTTTTTTTGTTATAAAAATCTTGATTTATTTGCCACAAAGTCCTCTTTTTCTATCAAATGCAATGAAACAGTAAAAAATAATGTTTTGCATCAAGTTCCCCTTGGAACATGTACTAAGTGGCCTATCTCTATTATTTATTATATCTTTAGTTTTGATAAAATTTAGGTTTGAAAAATTCGTACAAAAATGGCTACAGAAGGGTACATAAACCTTAATTTTGTTTTAGTTTTGTGTCTTAATTTTAATAAAAGTTGACACATAATACATTATGCTTATCATATTAATGTACATTTTCTACAGGTCTAAAGCAGGATGTAGATTGATAATAACGTAAAGAAATCACAACATAAATATTGCTGCGGCAACAAACGCGTTAAACATTAAAATACACAGGTGTTATTGCAGTTTGTAAAACGAAGACACAGTTGGTTCACACTTTTGGGTAAACATAGCATTCACTCTTCTATTCGTATATGCTTGTAGAAGTAGTAATAGTATACTTACGGGTTTCTGTTAGGTTGAATACGTTCTCTCCTTAAACGATAATAAATATATTTAATTTGAAATAACTTATATTAAGATAATACCACTTGTGACAAGGTAAAATAGTTTATCCCTCTGTATTTCTAATCCTTGTGTTTTTGTTGCCTTTGATTTACTCTTGTCTTCATTCATAATGTGTTATGTGATATTTTATTGCTTTATACTAATTTTGAACCAAGTGGCAAAAAAGAAATAAAGCACATTACAGTAACAGAGAATTTGTGGTTGCAAAGCAAAACATAAATAAATTTTATAAATGTGCATACCCTACGCGCTAATACTCTGTATATATACCTTTCCGTGTTTCTCTGTTGCATATGACGTGGCTCTGTACTTACGCATCCTTTCATTGTGTTATCATAGTTATTGTGTCATGGTAATTTTTCGTTTATATATTTGTTTGATTTTATAGTGATTAAGCTAATTACACGATGTTTACTGCTGTACCTCTATTTTTGACATATGTAAATACCAAAGAATTGAACTGCAGCATGTGCATCTTATGATGCCCTCGATGACCAATAATTAAACCCGAGTTTTAACATGACATTACAATATTCCTGTTCTTAAAAAAGAACAAACTCAAACTTCATAGCTTTCCAAAACCTGTTAATAGACTTCTTAATTAATTGAATACCGATCACAATTTACTTTGTATATGAATAATCAAGTTTTACGTCTATTTTGTTTTAAATATGATATTATATGAAACAGACTTTTGATTTTTCAATGGACACTGCTTATTATTTAAAGACAGATCTAATACAGTTTCAATTTTATCGCACTGAATCTTAGGGATGTGAGGTATAACATAAATCAATAGTTTTATGTGAAACAAAGTTAATCAGAGTTTAGCTAATACATGTATTATGTCCGGTTTTGTTGTCGGGAACCAAACGACTACATTTCAACCCTCTCATCATTAATGCAAATATAAAAACTCGAACAATAAAAAGAAATTGTGAAAATACAGAGAAAATATATATTAACAAAAGATGTGGTGTGTTTGCCAACGAGACAACTCTCCAAAAGAGACCAAATGACACAGAAAGTAACAACTATAGGCCATCGTACGGGATTCACCAAAGGGCAAAACCCAAACCGCATAGTCAGCTATAAAAGACCCCGAAATGACAAGTGTAAAACAATTCAAACAAGAAAACTAACGGCCTAATTTATGTACAAAACAAGTAAAGAAAACAATTATGTATAACATCAAAAAACGACAACCACTGAATTCAGGCAAATGTGGCGGGGTTAAAAATGTTAGCGGGACCCTCCCCCTTACCTGGGACAGTGGTGTAACAATACAACATAAGAACAAACTATAAAAATCAGTTGAAAAAGGCTTTACTCATCAGATGGATACAAATAGAAATTCATCTAACAAAAAACCAGATTGACCTAGACGGGTATATCCCAACATCAAAAAGAAAACACTAAGTAAAGATCTGAGAATGAAATTTGCAAATTTCGAGAGTAGTTAATGTAATTCATGTGTAAAACATTTCATATTGTTCATATAGAAAATTATGTTCTTTATCATTTTTACGGATGTATTTTCTGTAGAAAAAATATTTGCTTAATTTATTTTTTTCAACTTTGCTGCATAAAGGGAGATAACTCAGATAGTAGGAGAGATAACTCAAATGAAGTGATTTTAAGCAATAAAAATAAATCCGGTGACCCATTTTTTCTTAATCTGAAAGCCTCTTAGAAGAGCTATCGCATTTTATCATAAATTCCATAATATAAGTTTTCTTTTTATCACACAAAATTGGATTTTCCGTGTCTACAAAATTTGACAATTTTCCTCAACCTGTAGTGTGCAATAAAAAAAAATTATACATATTTTAGAAAAAAAGAATGATAAAAACTACATCAGGACAAATTATTAAACTCTATGGATTTAAATTAAGACACGCTATTCAACTTAAGCTACACAAATGTCTGATCGATTGCTTATAATATTGAGAATATAGCTAATACTGTAAACTAACATATTTTAAAATGCAATTGATTTTCTTTGGGACAAAAACAAGGCGAGTACATGCAGCTCAGAATCGTCTCTTGAATAACTTTACAAAGTCTACAAGTTTGCCGCAACATCAAATGAAACGGCTTAAAAAAATGTGCCGAAATCAATTTGTTTACACTACATGCATTTGAAAACAGTCACTCAATTAACGCATTATATCAAAAAACAGATTTCTGTACATTAATGTATGACATTATGATGTAATTGACTACAGTTATAAATATATATTACAAGATATTTTTTTATCTACTGTGTTTGATTCCAGTCTCATTCAAGTATTGATTAATTTTTTAAGCTTTTATGTATCTAAAGTGTATGGACCATAGTCACAATTAATGATCTATTTAATTTCCTTTCAGTTCTTACCCACAGTCTGAACATCTATATAGCCATCCATGTTGTTGATATTCTTTTTCTTTGAATGGTGAATATCTATAATGAAAAAAAATTGTTTCACCATTTTCGAAATGACAATAAATGTCTTTAAAAACTTCTTCTTGTCAATTTCTGATTTTTTTTACCAATGAAAGTAGAATGAAGAAAAGATTAGACATATCTGAGATATCATGATATATGCTGGATATGAAAGTAATATGTTAATGGCTTTTTTTTCACACAGCTCATTCCTTATTTAAATATGTAAAAACGTGATACGGACTCATGTATGACTTTTATTATCAATTAAAGTAGAATAGTGTTGTAAAGTTTACAAAACTATGAGTTGTTATGGCATATGGGTGGATAAATAAGTAATAGGTGTATTATTTTATTTTTTCACATTTTATAGTTTATAATGAATTATTGTGGTAATGAAATGACTTGCGAGAAGTCAAACTGTGTCTTTAATTTTATTGTAGACTCTTGTCCTCATTGAACATGCTTTACTTTTTTTCAATTTTAGTTTGTGAAAATAGCCTATCTATACCATGTATACTGAGATCTACAAATATTAGAAACATTCTTGTTTTTCTACTTCGGTTCACAGATGTCTTCCGACAGATTTGTTCTTCCTTTTTTAAAAACAAGTATGATTGATTGATTTAAATCTCCAAAAGTTTTAAAACCCAGGGTACTTGTGTATACGAAATGCGCAACTGACGAACTAAAGCAGTAACTGTTATCCTGATATTTCTTTGAGATGACGCTTTGGAGAAGGGTAAATATACAGATGTTGTCATACAGCTTGAAAAAAATTCGACGAAAGAAAAAAGACTACATTATAGAAAATAAGAGACGAAACCTAAAAATGGAAGAATTGTCATGACATAAAAAATAGTTTTACTCTTGATAACTCAGGAGTCCGTTTCGATTAGAAGTAAAAACACCTGATGATTTTAGAAGGCAATCAAAGGTCATAAAGAAAAAAATTGAAAGCGAAATAATAATCCTTTGTAATGGTCATTAGTGTCTGCCTTAAGACATATAGTTTATACTGTCAATATAAAGAATGACCTGTTGTTGGAGATCTCTGAACCAAGACATTCCGGTCTTTTACTTAAAGCTTGAAATAATTGTTCTAATTTATACATCATGTACATAGTTTGACATTATGAATAAACATTAAGATATTTGTTTTAGGTTATTAGGGGTTTTGGAAAATGCAGAAAACATAAATTTTCATATTTACCTTAAAGTATATGAACCAAGTAGATGTCTAATGTCATTCCCAGTAACAGCTTTGCTTTGAAAGGATATCTTTGGAAACTGAGGAAGAGAGTCAATACGTAGTTTGTTGATATCTTCTTTCATCTTCTTCATCTGTAATACCATATTTTCATCTGGTCGGGTTTTATCTAGATCCCGCCTTCTCTTATCTAAGTTCTGTCCAGCAACAAGTGTGGATTTAGTAGCAGATAAACTCTTCGTAAGTTTATCTTTCTCCTTCTTGGATTGTTCTTTTACTAAGGCAATCATCTGAGCTACTGATTTATCAACCATACTTTTAATCATGTTGCCTTGATCGGTGATAGCTTTTATGACAGATTCTACATCATTATCAAACGATTTCAAGTTGTCCTCAATTTTCGTTATATTTTGATTTGCTTCATTGGTCTTGTCATGAATAAGCGTTTCGTTTTCCCCTCGTAATTGAGCAATTGCATCGACCATTTTGGAAAATTTATGACCATTGTGCTTTCCTGCCACACAGCTAGTACATACTGGTACATTGCAAGTATTACACATTAAAGTGAATTCCTCTTTGTGTTGGCCACATCTAGATTTACCTTCCGGGATGAGTCCGGAGGCGTGTTGAAACTGGTGGTAGGTCGATGACTTCTGTCTTTTATGCAGCAATTTACAGTTTTCACAATAATATTGCTCACAGTCTAAGCAGTATTGTGATCCAGGGGCACTCATACAAATTTCACATGTTTTAGACGCCGCCTGAGCCATTTTGTACTGATATAAAATCAAAGGTATGACGGAGGTCAGCAAATTCTAAATTTAAATCAAGAACGATAAGTATTGTTTATGAATGACTTACCTGGTTTTATAATATGGGGTTTTATTTTGAAGTGAGCCGTGAGCTAAAATTGATTCCCGGTTATTTTGACAAAATTAAAACGGACAAAAAGTACTCAAAATGTATAGACGCCATTTAGAATATCAAAATTAATAAAAAAACAATTATTTTAAAAGAAAATATTTTTTTACATAGGAGACAATATAAGCTTTGTGGCACTGCATTTTCACTATTAAAGATTAACAATTTCTGAATTATCAACACATCTAGGGTGTGAATAGAATTGAAAACACATATGGTTCCGCAGTTTTTTTGATAGAAAAATTACACTTAATTATTGTACTCAACGATACCGAAATTTTCAGAAATAGTATGAATGAAGCTCACTCCTTGCTTCATTTTGAACAGAAAAAAGGTGCTCGTCACATAGAGTTTCCTGCAATATCTCGCTGTTTCTTTACAAATGGCCAACACTTATTTCTCATTATTGCACTTTTGCTTTCTAATCATTACCAGGGCAGCAGAAAATAGATTAACATCTACCTATTATCTTTGGTGAAAAATGTACTAGGTGGTGCCATTCATTTCTAATTTACTTTCTTTTAACCTTCAAAAACACTCACTAAGAATTTTGTCTACCAGATTGCATATTTCAAATTGATAGCTATATTTTTTTTCAATGTATTGAATATTTTGCCTTGTATAAATATTTCTTTTCATTTGTTTTTAAGACTACAGCTCCAAATGCTATTCAGAGGCATTGGATGAAACTAAGGAAAGACATATACGTGACAATCCAATGTCTCTAGCTTCTCAAATTGTGGACGTAGTTTCCATCAACATATCACTCTAATTTTGTTATCTCTTACATATAATTTAAGAGTTATTTTATTAGAATAGATTCGTCTTTATACGATACATTTTGTTTTGGAGGGGGCAATTAATTACGAATTAGAATGAAATAAAAGTAAAAAGATCGTCTACCTATGTCAATACTTTTGTGTGATAAATAAGGGTCAAATATACTATTAGTGTCTACATACGGAGGAAAATTAGACACCATAATTTTCAAAAGGAATAGACACAGGCAAAACGGAAAAAACGGCAGTCAACAAATCATACATAGAAATTATAGAAAGATTTTAGCTACAGGAGCCAAACAATGTGCATAAATATGATGCAGAAGGTTAAATCTTATCATTAAAGTAATATCCTGTCACCAGTCGTATTCGATGATGTCACAATCGAAACATTGTGTGCGGTCAACAGGGTCAAGCGAGTTACACCAAAGTACGATTGATCTGAATTTTGGAATATTTCATATGTGAAATGCACTTGTGTAAAAATACTAATCGATTTGCATCAATTAAAAACTGTAAATTTTCTAACAATTTCAACTATTATTCCTTACTATTTGCTAGGATCATAAAACACGATAGTAGATATAGAAAAAACTACAAAAAACTGGGATATAACTATTGTATATTTGAAAAATGTATTTTCTCATTTTACGACTTTTCTACTTTGTAACATTGTCTCGGTCAATCTCACCATCATTCAATCAAATTTAAAAAAAATGTTTTAACAGGAAAAACTTTACTCGGAGCAGTTAATTCTAATAAATAATACCATATTTTGAAATACAAAAAGAAACGTACATATTTTAAACTTTGAAAAATACATTTGGAAAGTATAAACAGTAAAACCGAGCTCCAAGGGAGATAATTCTGAATGTAATAGGGACAATTTTATGACGTTCTGTATAATAAGTCATGGCAATTGGGGTTAACCAACCTGTACAAAATGTAGATAGGACAAGTAGGTAGTACACGTATTTCAGTCGTTACACGTATTTATGTGTTCAATTGTTTGTGGTTTTAATAACGAAGATGCTTCATAATCTAAAAATTCTTTTCATCCTCTTCCAATGCGTACTTTCTGATCTCATAAATGGATTTTTGATTGACGGCCCTACGACGATCAACTATTCTAGCGTTATAACTGACAATCATTATATTGCTGTCATCGGTTTGCTCATGGAGGAAAGACAATCACGTCATATGTTAGAGCAAGTAGTGACTACTTTACAACAGAAAGTACAATCTCTTGAACAGAAGGATATTTCGAAGCATGCACAAAATATATATCGGCTTTGCAGTTAAAAGTTAATACTCTAAATGCTGCATGCAGTTTATGTCAGAACAATTTAGGAGATTTGAAAAGCAAATTCAAAGATTTAGAAATGAATTATACGTTGTTGAAGGATGAAAACCAGAAACTATCACAAGACGTTGCAATCTTGAGACAAACCCTACCAATTGGTAACATTGAAAATTTAAAACAGCAAGTACAGGCAACAACTAACAAAGTAAACCAACTCGAATATAACAATACGGTGACGCATCAGGATATAATTGTCCTTTCGAAAATAACTCACCAAAATAAATTGGATATCACAACATGCACAACTGTTGGCAAAAATCTTACTCAGCAAATCACATTGGTTGAACAAGAATTCCGAAAGAAAACCCAAAATGGTAAGCATGGATATTTATAAGTGTGACCTATTGCTTAATACATGAATTGTCTTTTTTAATGTAATGCTGAAAACAACTTTTCTTACACTGAAGGCCCAATGTTTTTTTAATGTATAATTTATATGAATACTAGTGGAAATGTGAACCTTTTAAAAGGCTTTATCATTATACATTTTGTAATTTATATCATCATCATGAAATAACACTAGTAACCCGAATTTAACTTGAACGGACAAAAACGCTGTAAAAAGCTCGGGTCTCATCCATGTTTAAAACGAATTAATGCATGTTTGAAATAGTTTAACGGGGGCGTGGCCTATTAGTTTAACGCAACTAACCAGCAACTTGATTTCAATTGATTCACCGCAAAGAAATCTATTTGACTGGCGTTAAAATGAACTGATATGAATTGATATGAATTAAATATAATTTTTAATTTTTGTCAATCTTTATCAAATAACGATCAATCTCATTTAAATAGCGTTAACACGTTTTTGTCCGTTCAAGTTAAATTCGGGTTACTAGTGTAAGTTATATATATTTTTGAAAATACTTTCGATAGGAATTCTTGTTCACATTACACGTGTTCCCGAATAATAACACCTTTAATATTTCAGATACAGCTATTAAGCGGTTAACCGAAGCCCTCGATTCGAAAATAGCAAGTTTGGAAACTAATATGACTTTTCTGAATACTCAGGTAGCATCATTATCACATACCAATCAACCAGGTAATGTAATAGATAATAATGCAACCAGATTTCTTGTTTTTTCACATTTTTTCTCGAGAAATAGATATAGCCATTAAAATCTCATTACACTATAATTTCTCATAGAAAAAAGTCTTAAATAAAGGCAACAGTAGTATACCGCTGTTCAAAACTCATAAATCCATGGACAAAAAACAAAATCGGGGTAACAAACTAAAACCGAGGGAAACGCATTAAATATAAGAGGAGAACAACGACATAACACCGAAACGTAACACACAGAGAAACGGACCAAGCATCAGACAAAACACCACGAGAATAACAAATATAACATGAAAACCAAATACATGAATTTGGGATAGACAAGTACCGTGCCACGTCTTATCTCAATTTCTCAAAAATAAGGGAAAACCCAAACGACTCAACGTTAAAATGCAACACACACAGAAACGAACAATAATATAACAATGGCCATCTTCCTGACTTGGTACAGGACACTTTTAAAGGGGAATAAAAGTGGTGGGTTGAACCTGGTTTTGTGGCATGCCAAACCTCGCACTTTAATGGCAAAGTTAAATATAACATTGAAATGACAACATAATATTACAGGACTACAATACAAATTAATAGAACATATTAGACAAAGAGAAACATGATTAATAGATAACAAAAAGCATCAGGTTTAAAATTCGATACGCCAAAAACGCGCCTTGTCCACACAAGACTTACAAGTGACGCTCAGATATAAAAGATCGAAAGTGAAAAAAGTACAAAATTGTACAACACTGAAGATCAAAAGTTGAAAAGGTTTCGCCAAATACGGCATTGTTTTTATGCCCGGGATAAGAACATTCTTATTATATAGAACAATTCATGCTATTGCAAACAGTAAATTTTATCAAATGAATATGAAAGTAATGAAAATAATGTCACGTCACTTGCTGCATTTCAATTGTCTAGGACGTTTCTAACCAATCACGACATTTTGATGTTCACCTTTGGAAATAATAACCAGAATTCATTAAAGTATGAAACGACGAGTTCTGTATTATGTAATTTATACTGCACTCGTTCTATTTGAGCAGTCAAATTGCGTTGACCGTATATTTCTATGTCATATACAGTCACTGGCATGATATCATTTTTCCTCATGAATATTAAAATAGAAATTGCCGAGATTATAATTAATTATTCATTCGACCTATTCAACCTGTTCTTGTTTTCAATGTATACAACGACTCAAACTTGTTTCTTTTGCAATTTTTATAAAAAAAAAAACATATTTCACTTGTTAATATGTTTGGTCTGCATACTATAAATCATTATATTTATGCTTATTGTTGATATTTCAGTTCATTCTTTAAACAAATTTGTTCACCATTGATTTCGAATTTCAACAGATAAATGTACATTTCATCGTGTTGTATATTTCTCCGCCTCCATGATATGAGGCCTTTTAATAAAAGGGGGAAGTTACCCAATATTTAAATCAATGATAACATTAACACATTAAACAACAATTGAAAATGTTTTTTATTTAGGTTGCAGTATAAAGACAATAATAGTGCATTGACTTGACATATCAACAATATAAGGATTCGGCCCAAAACGGGGAAAAAGCTCGGCAGAGCCTCGCATTTTCCCGTTTCTAAGCCTCATCCTTATATCGTTGATATGTCAAGTCAATGCACTATTATTGTCTATGTATCCTCGCATCTACCATTACAAAAGCATGGTGTTATGCATTATGGAGAGTAGAAATACGCTGTCCATATCCGTCAAACCATTCCAATTTTCATCTAGTAGCAACATACTAGACTGTTTTCGTGGACAGTTGTAATCTACATGTACCTTTACGAAAGCATGGTATTTGGCATTATTGAGAGTAGAAATACGCTGTCCATATCCGTCAAACCATTCCAACTGTCATCTAGTAGTAACATACTAGACTGTTTTGGTTGACAGATGTAATCTACATGTTATTTTTTGTATCTTTACGAAAGCATGGTGTTTGGCATTATGGAGTGTTGAAATACGCTGTCCATATCCGTGAAACCATTCCAACTTTCATCTTGTATCAACATATATAATAGACTGTTTTGCTTTCAATTTGATTGACACATGTAATGAATTAATAGTAATAGATTGAGTATCTGATGGAGAGTTGTCTCGTTGTCAATCATACCACATATTCGTATTTCTATCTTTTATAGCTGACTTTCATGTTATTGGTTTTGAAAATGTCGAAAAACGAATGTTATCCTATATTTGCGTACATGCACGTCATGTGGCCTCTGGTTGGTATTTGTCTCATCAGAAATGATATTCATCTCCTTTTTTATCAGAAACTAAGACATTGTTACTATCAACCATTTAATGATAGCCACTGAAAAGTTCAATCGTTCTAACTCATAATAATTGATCAGTTTTAATTTAAGAGGATATCGCTGTTACTTGAAACCAGCATTATGTTGGTATGTCTGAAAATTCTTAAGCGCATACTTTACTCACAGCAACGTGAGTCAATTCCGGAACTTAAAATACTGTCCCGTGTCTCCCAAATGCTTATCATGATATCCCTCTTGGGCACCGTTTTATAAAACAATCTTAGTTACATCATCGCATTTCAGAAAAAGACCAAGAAGATCATATTTGACAATAGCATTTAATTCCAAATAAATAGAATCTGTAAAAATTCAAGGATGGGGAAATGTAGGTACATTGAAAAAAATCCAGTTCACAAATCAAAACCGAGTGAAAAACTCGTCAACTGTAATGGGAAAACAACGGAACAACAGAAACACTGAACTGCTACAAAAACTAACACCAACAAACATAGGAACGGAATATTTGATTTCAACTGCCAAATATTGGTGAGTTGAACCTGGTTTCCTGGCTAACCAAACCTCTCGCTTATATGTCAATGTTAAAAATACCGCTGAAGTGACACCATTACGTGACAGGAATACAGTACAAATGAAGTCTAGAGAAATACATAAATAAATAATATAATACTGCATAACAACATGTAAACCACAACATGACAACGGACAAACTTCCATTAATTTACGACAGTACAACAATGCAATAAACAACAAAAGTATTAAATGTGGGTGAAATGAATGAATCAACGCAGCAAAATCACACACACACACAAGACATAACATCATTTTTTATGGAATACCTCGCCACATCCTAGTGATAATTTTGGTGAATACACTTGTAGATACTATCTACAAAGATCATAAATCTGGAGTTCCGGAACAAAACTGACAATTTTCGTTACAACTTTAGTCGTTCGTAATTGATACAACGTTGCAGTGACGAAGTAAAATAAAGCCTATTTCATGTGACTGTTACCCCGCACTACGAAGTTACTGTTAATTTTGGTTTCCGGACTTGACTTTGGATTGAAATCAAACTTTGATATAAGGCCACATAAACTACAAATTAACATCCTGATCGATTATATGGAAACACGTGAGAGCATCTACCTCAAGGCGATCAATGGCACAGGATTTGAAAAACATGACAGGAATAACATACTCTGCAAACTTAGATATCCTAATTTAAGTATTGCAGATGCAACAGGAAAAACAGATCAAAATCTACTGAACATAATAGAAAACTCCACAGTGTTGCAAAGGCATTATGCACATCAGACAAATTTCGGTTGCACATGCGTTTGATAACCAAAAAAATTGTGCTAAATGGTAATCGAGAATGGATCCTACTCTACATTATTGGTTGTATAGGATGTCATTAAGTGTCCAGACTTGGCATAAAAACAACCGGCTCAACATTCTGAAGAGGTAAACACAATGAAAAACATGTACTTTTGTTTTAGAATATTTGATTCGTAATGTTGGAACACAGTGGGCTCCTGTAAGTTGTGCATGGTGGATACAAGGAGTCAAATTTAGAAACCAAAAAGAAATAGAACCGATAGTAGACGTAAACAAAATTCGTCACTATTTCTTCCTACCAAATGATACAAGACAAAAGTATAGTTATATTTATTTTTTCATAACTTTTTCTTGTATAGTTGATAAAACATAACTCAGTAGCAGTGATTTGGAATGTCGTTTCAGGTCCTATTGTCATTATTTAAAAAATATTAAAAAATTTGTGATAACCACAGATTATGAGACGAAAACCCAAAGACAAGAATACCAGAAAGACAACTTAGGAGCAATATACAGTCGCAATCAATGGACAGAATAAAGAAGTGCATTCAAGTGTTAAAAAGTATAATTGTTTTAAATTTGCAAGATTTCAAGGATTGTATTCTTTTCTTATGACAATTGCATTAGGAAAATGTTTGTATTAAATCTGGAATGGAACAGTTGTTTTATGAAATAAAATTTTGACGTAGTTGCAGCAGGTCCAGAAAAGGAATGTCGATCAAATAAAATAAACAATGAATCTCGATTTAAGAAACAATTTGAAAGACATCCATAAGACATGTTAAAGTGGCTTTTATTTGGTCATCGAATTGCAATTTTATTTCATTACGAAATCATAATTGGACGTCGATTAGAGTATTACCTATTTATATGGTATAAGGTGATTTGTGTTAAAAGATCGATCTACATTAAATGATTTTGCGTCAATTATTTAAACGGAGGTTGATGATGGAAGTTTTTAACAACCTAGACTAGATATACAGCACTTGCACGGTCGGTGGAGGTGTGGGGCAGGCATGTTTATAACTGCTCGTAGTCTTTTAATTGTTATTTTATGTTGATCTTTGTCATTTTGCTTAGTTTCTTTTGGAACATTATCTAGCTTCGTACTCGGACTTCTTTCAGCGGTTTTGGTCTTGTGAGAATTGATGTTCGTTCGTTTATTTCTTATAAGGTAGAGGTATAAAGGGAAGGCACTAGATCTATTAAAAAACAACTTGTGAATGTCGCTGCATTTTTGTGCCGGTATCAAGATTGGAATATCTAGCTTTTGTTAGCTATATAGTTCTGTGTGTGTTCTTTTTTGTTTATTTGTTAATTTGATTCATTTATATGTGCCACAGTTTATTGTGGCGTCCATTTCCCTGAACTAATATACATTATTGTTAAATTTGTTCATTTTGTTCATTTTTTCCTCTAAATGTTAATGACGTCTTTACAGTAAGACCATTGGATGTTGGATTGGTACTGGTTGCTTTTATAGTCGCAGATGCATGATTTGTTTTGTTCTTTGTGAATTCAAGCTAACTCTCAGTAGCTGTGAGTACTCTCAGAACATATTTAATATCTTAATGTTGGAATGTATAAATACCCTGACACATTCGGTCGGCTTTTTTAAGCTATCTATCTTTCTGCTTTGTGTGTATCTGATAAGTTAATCCCTTTCCAACTGCTTTTCATCTCACCTGTTCTAATTGAAATAAAGATTATTTATTTATTTATTTATTTCCAAGTGAAACCCTCGGGGACTAACAGTCCACCAGCAGAGGCATCGACCCAGTGGTAGTAATAACATTAACGGTACCAATTTTTCTGCACCAGATGCGCATTTCGACAAAACATGTCTCTTCAGTGATGCTCGTAGCCAAAATATTTGAAATCCAAAGTTTATATGAAAGATAAAGAGCTATAATCCAAAAGGTCCAACAAGTATAGCCAAATCCGTGAAAGGAATCAGAGCTTTGCATGAGGGAGATACATTCCTTAATTTATAATAATTTCTAACAATCTGTAACAGCAAATTTTAATAACACAAACAATCCGTATTTTCATGCAATCACCAGCCCAGTAGCCATTACTTCGGTACTGGAATGAAAATACGGATTGTTTGTGATATTAAAATTTGCTGTTACAAATTGTAATTGAAATCTTTTACATAAATCGTCTCCTCTGAAACTACCGAGACAATCAGCATTTTGGTATATAGTTTCAAAAATATATCCGATGACTCCGCCTTCCAATCAACATGGCTGACATGCCATAAAATAAAACATAGGTGTATTAAAATGCAAGTTTTGTCTACCGGTATTATTTTTGAACCGTTATAAATAGGGAAAATCTCAAAGGAGCAAAAGTGTTCAGATTTATCTATGCTGAGTTTATTATGTCATGAAGTCTATTCTCATTTACATTGTTTGAATGCATCCTTTGCTTGATATACACATAGATCTAGATGAGCGATACCGACTCTATAGAGACTATAGTTAAAAATGTTCATTATGCTTTACTGATCCACCACTGTCCAAGGTTATGGGAGGGTTAGCATCTTTAAACAAGTTAAACCTCGCCACATCCTAGTTAGGAACATGTAAATTCAATGGTTGTCGTTTGTTAATGCATGTAATATTTGTTTTTCGTTGATAATTTTGACATAAATCAGGCCGTTAGTTTTTTTGTTTGGATTGGGGTTGTTTAATGTGTAGTATGCTGAACGATGATCTATCATTTTAGTCCATGGTGTTGTATCATTGGTGGTCATACTACATATTCTTATTCTAATATAATTTAAGGGATCAGTTGAAGATCCCTTACGGCTGCAGAATTTTCTCGCCTAGTTGGTATTAATTGATGTCATTGAGATGTTTTCTGCACTTTAATCAGTTTTTGTTTCCTCGGTACAAATCATTTCTCAATTTTTTTTAAAAATTTATGAAAACAGATCGTCGATTTCTGGAACTGTTTTTCTTTATCCATTCAACTAAAATACTGATAAAAACTATTAATTATCATGGTATTGAAGTAACTAATATGACCTCAATATTTGTCTTTAATTTCGTAGTAAACTAATGGCCGGGTTGTTGTCTCTTTGACATATTCCCTATTTCTACTTTCTATTTTAACTTTTTAACATTGATTTGTGAAAACAGAAATCTATACTGATCTCTAAAATCATTGGAACATGCTTTTGTACTTCTGGTCGTATATGGTTTTTCTCAGATCAGCCAATTATTTTTTGAGTTCTTGGTGTCCAATGCTTTTTAAAATGTGATTGATTGATTTAATTATTCGTTTTTTCTGAACCGAGGGTATGTGTGTATTCAAAATGCTCATGAAATAAATACTCGTTTAACTCTCGACAACGCACACTTTATTTTAAATTCAAAAACATGTATATATAATCTATAATAAGTGGGTTTTTTTTATGGAGCCGTCAACAAAAAAGCTAACAAAAATACCGAACCACATAAGTGAATTCAAATTCACCAGGACCATAAAAACAAACAAAAACGGCATTTTCAACCATAAAAACGAGCGAGAAACAATTCTCTTATTAGACATACAATTAAAAGCTACATCAACTGTAAGTTTCTAGAGATATAAATTTCAATGTTTTCTAGTTAATACGCTAAGAGAAATCACTACTGTACAACTGTTGATTACATATTGGAAACATATGCTGGTTTTGCTGTGTTGCCTCTTTTAAACTTCTTTGATACATTGCATATATCTACAAGAAATACATATATTCGTTTAAAAATAATTATGCTTGAAATATTTTTGTCTTACTGTAAGAAATATTGATACAACCAAACTATACAATATTTTAAAAAGCATGATGTATACAGTACTTCCTGTTCACAAACTTTCTGCAAAATTTTATGTTTAACATTGTTGCAATATGAATTGACGTTCAACATAATTTTTTAAACATCAAATATGAAGGTTGAAAGCCGGCTTTAAGTATTAACAAGAACAGTAGTCGAAACGAAACAGCATTTATATTCCAACAGTCATGCGCAAAGGTGTGTCAGTACTATCAAAATAATTATCAATAACCCTTTCAAAGATTTGAGATTATCATAAAATAATTCAACGCGTTCAAACCATTTGTTTTCTCACAAATGCCGTATATGAATTTTAGATTCTGGCTCTTACTGACGTTTTTAAATTAAAACAAATAAACTTATGAGTATCAACCATATTAGTTATCTAATGCAACAGCACAGATAAAGTATTTTGATCAATCAAAACCATATTTAATTTGGTCAGCCCTTTAAGAAAGCTAGGTATAAGCCAATTAGAACTCTTCAAAACAAAATTTGTCATTTCTAGAATGAATCAGTGCATAAATTATGTAATAAAATTTGAGTATAAAGACGTAAAAAAAGATCTGAGAAAACATATGCAATGCCGTTATATAAGTTGACAGGATGTTTTAAATAAAGACTAAATAGAAACATAAACAATGTTTATTCTTCGTTACTTGCAATTGTTAAACATGACTACATCTAATTATTTATATATGCTTTCATGTATACTTCTTTCTTTGTAACAGCTCTGCTATACATATTTATCCATTGTATTTTTGTTATATCTTCAATTCTAAGAATAGAGCTATACTGAGCTTTCACTAAATTCGACATGTAAATTATTTGTACGTCTTGATTTAAACAAATACTAGTTCAGCTTTATCAAGTTTTAAACTTAATCTTGTTCTTTGAAGATTCACTTAACGTCGTTACAATGAATTGTTAAAGACAGTATATCACTTTGCTTTGTTTTCTTTTCCGTTCGAACGAGTATTTCCTATTTATATTAAGAGCACTTACATATTTTTTCCGGTGCATCTACACACACTACAAATGAAAAGGCACAATAAACATTAAAATAATGTATTCTATTGCAAAGCAACTGTATACAAACACATTTCAATTAATTCAAGGTTAGTGTTATGATTAAAACACAATATGTCAAGAAAACAAAGTAATGTAAAATATTTGTGGTTTTTATATAAACATGTATATACCGGCTTATCCATCACGTTGAATATATTAATCGACAAAAGTGTGTCATTGTGTATCCTTAAATGTTTTAAACGTATATATATTAAAAGACAATAACAATCAAAACCAAGGAGTAAACAAAGACCCACAAAACCTAAGGACATTTACATGAACAGTTATAAATAATAATTAAGAAACAACACGAACTCCACTAAAAACCGGTAGTGAAATTGGGTGCTACGGAAGGGTAGGCATTTCCTGCACCGTATACAGCACCCGTCGTGATATTTTTTTGTTTAGTTCGGTATTGATGGAAGGTTATTATGACTGAGGAAGAATATCAGATATGATTTCTGTCACACTTTTGTCATAATGGCCAATCAGCTCATGATGGCGACCGTAAAATGTCTTGAGTGATGACCTTAATTTGATTGATTCATAGCCCTGTCTTAGAAACTTTTGAGAAAGCAGTACTCCTCGTTCAACAAAATCAACGTACTTTGAGCTAGCTCTAGAGTAACGTATCAATTGAGACACATATACTCCATATGCTGGCGCCGCTGGGTAGTTGCTACACAGACATGGAAAGTTGACTATAGGAAAATTTAAATCATCGCGTTTGTCATAAATTTTGGTATTAAAGTAATTCAAATGTTATAAACTGTTTAATTTGTTGTATAGTTTTACATTGATCATTATGAGCAATGTTGTTTTAATGAGTTATACAGTAGAAACGTGCAAGCTTTTTATTCACATATGTTCCCAAGGAGGATAATATGCAATAATACATAAGACGTTTGCTTTTATCTGACCGACATCAATGCATCATATTAAAGTGCATACATATTATCGAAGTAATTCAAATTTGTGTTTCACAACTCACCAATACAATTGCTGATATGACAGTCTCAATAACTACTTGCATCATTTCCGATATCAAATCAAAAATGAACAATGATATACGGACTGTAGTTATTAATTTTACTGTAGATGAAACCTCCGAGTTTACTTACAGCTTTTCATCTCTATCATTTTCATAACTAAATCAAACTGATATTCTGTATTCGCAAAATGAAATGAAAATGACTTTGGACAGGTACAAACATACATAATATTGCGGGGTTACACATGTAAGCGGAAATCCAACCGTCCCCTAACCTTTAACAGTGCTGTAAAAGTACAACATAAGAACGAACTATAAAAATCAGATGGATAAAGATACAAATACTACAAATACAAGTGGATGTGGCCAGGTACTTTTACATCCCAAAAAAAAAAAAAAAAGACTAAGAACTGATGTGAGAATACTCGCAGCTGCTGACAGCTAGTTCAAATCACAAACAACTAATAAAAAAGTACATACATCTAAGAGTAGATTATCAATCAGTACACATCCGATGGATTTAGTTTAAAGACGTCATAAACAGTCAGCTGATACAGGTATCGACAGATGTACATCAATAAATGTGTGTATGTAGATAACAATTATATTTAGTTTGCTTTTGATTTACTGATAACAAAATTATTATTAATACCAAGAAAAACAGTATTCAATGATCTAGTCACAGTGTTGAATTAGTAACGTTTCAGAATGAGCATATTCAAAGTATAGTTTCTAAATTCCCGGGCACGGAGAACGACATTTCCGTAAAAGTGAGGATGTTCTATCCCGTTTGAAAATAGTTTTCCACAGCTACAACCAAACTTCAAAACCAAATCGATATATTTATTGAAGAATTGAGTAAAGCTTGTTTTAGTAATTTGTGTAAACGACTCACTGGCTTAATAATTTGACCACGTTCGTTAAAATCAAAATGTGAATTGATTTAGATTTACGAATGATGTACTTGTAGAAAAGATTAAATTAAGCAAAACAAATTGTGTGCCATTGGAAACACTGATTTTTTTAATTTTTCTAGTAAAAAACCCGCTTTTTTTAATTAAAAACAAAAGGACAAAGGGAAAAAAAGTTAATTCATGATATACACCTACATTGTTAGTAGTACCATAGACAACTAAAGACTGAATAACAGGTGCTCTGTAAGGACAAGCAGATCCTGCTTCACATGTGAATAATCCGAACTGCAGCTGTATGGATTTGTTTACCAGTGCTTCATCTATTTTTTCATTAATAAGTTTAGTCTTCCTTTATATGTTTTAATGTCAATAATGAAAAATAATAAAGCGCCCAATAGAAAAAAATAGAAATTATTGTACGGCACTTCTAGAATTTATCTTTCTATTTTTTAAAGTTTTTATCTTTGTGAAATAAACTAAAATATTTTGTTGATATTACAGAAATTGGTGTCTTGTTGTTTGAAACCCTTTCAGCAGCAATTCTCTAATTCGGAGCGGTCATTTTTTTTTATTGGTTGAGGACGCGGTTTTGCGAACAGAGAATCACCGATCGTTTCCAGAGGAATATGACAATTATTTTCAGTTTTGATTGACGTCGAGCACACTGGCCACATGCAGGATTTGAACTCATAATACCAGTGTTGACATGCTAGTGGTACAACATTTCGAATTCATAGACCAGTGAATACCGAGTTCCTTTTGTGTCGTGTAGAAAAAATATATATTATTTTGAAGTTATCAAAGGTACCAGGATTATAATTTAGTACGCCAGACGCGCGTTTCGTCTACATCAGACTCATCAGTGACGCTCATATCAGAATATTTATAAAACCAAACAAGTACAAAGTTGAAGAGCATGGAGGATCCAAACAATCCAAAAAATTGTGCCAAATACGGCTAAGGTAATCTTTGTCTGGGATAAGAAAATCCGTAGTTTTTCGAAGAAATCGAAGTTTTGTAAACAGGAAATTTATAAAAATGACCACAACATTGATATTCATGGCAATTTTAAGCATCCTAGTTTTTGCTTTAATATGCTTGACGGATGCAAAACTTCAATTACGGTGGCATTTATTAGTTAACCTTGGTATTGGTTAACGTCTGATAGGTTTATATAAAATCGAAAGGAATATATCTGTTTTTCTTAACCTGAATACAGGTGTTGCGGTTAAGTAAAAGTTATATATATATACTTCCCTATTCTAAACTTGAACTTGCTACTTACCGACTGAAAAAGACAGAAATATAGCATTAGTTTTTTTAACAATCATTTATACATTTAAATTTTTTCTTCATTTGTATATATTGCTATGTCATCAAATCGCAAAAAAATGGTATCTAATAAAAAGGTTTATACTATATATAACAGTTTATCAAAATTGAATCTACTGAAACAAACATTTTCGATGCCTTGTCGACTGGCACATACATTTTTATGTATGGTGTACAGATGTTTAATGATTTACAACCTCAGACCTATGAAATTATAGTTTGGTCTTTTACATGTGTTACAAGACATGTTCTATGCTTCCTGATAAGGTGTCATGTTTTTTTTCTCGTCTCGATGAAAGTTAACGTCCTATAAGTGTATTAAAGGATTTCTAAAGCAAGGGAAGTTTCTTTTTGAATCTACCCGTACATTTTTGCATATTATTGCATTTTAAGTAATAACTGTTTATCGATCTTGCGACGTATATTAGCATAACAAAACTTAAGTTTAATTTGAGGGATATTTTTGACTTGATGGATATGGCGTATCGATGTTTATATGAAACTGTCCGTCATACAGGAAACACACAATTAATGACAACGTTTATAAAGATTTTCCTTGAAATTATACAAATCTGTATATAAGATATTAAAGTTGAGAAATCGGCCTTTTAAATTTCCGTGAAGTTGTGTCTGGTATATTGGGATCATCGTAATTGCAGTTACGATCATCACGTTGACACTAGTAATGTGTAGCTTGTTCAAAAAAAAGCCTTCTTAACTTTAACCATCATAGTCTCTGCTATTGTATATGCTTGATAAGTGTTATGCTTCTAAAATGGCGTCATTTTATTTTGTTATTTTTGGTCGTGATTAACAGCCGATGGTTGATATTATATCGAGTTGGGAAATATTTCCTAATTAACCGGAAAGGTACCACGCAGTAATGCATTACAGTAAATGTGTATATAAGTCTCTATTTTAATCTTTAACTTGCTACTTACACACTGACAAAGAAGGAATTGTAGTATGAGAATTTTTGACAATCAATGATGAATTTGTATTTTTTTCTATGTTGCTAATTTGTCATCCGATCGAAGGCAAATGTCCAGTTTTCAGAATTAAAGCTATATATACCAGTTCATTAAGAATTAATCTACTATTTTTAAATTAAAATTAGTAATGTTCGTGTTAAAGTAGGTTTCCAAAATATTTTTAATAAACTTCACTCTATATCTTTGTGCAATAATAAGAAAAACGATATTTATAGTAAACAAACTATTAAGGTAGATCATAAGTAAATCTTTTTTGAGACAGAATTTTCTTATACTTAGCCAGAATGAAGATTTTAATATGCTCTTTTCAAAAATATAATAAAAAGTAGGGGTCACCGTGCTATTTTTCAAGCTATGAGTCGTTGAAAATTGCCTAAATTTGGTTAGATTGATAATGGAAAAACACAATTGTGTGCATAAAAAATAATCTATGAGATAGAATTTTGAAATAAATTGTGAAAAGATAGGTTTTGTAATATGTTTTAAGAAAATAAAAAGAAAAAATGGTGTCACCGAACTTGTTTTCTTGCTACAAGTAAAAAGAAAAAAATTCCCTATCTATCCAGTATACATTTTTTACTAAAAGAGTTATCTTCCCTTAAATGGCTCATTTGAAAAAAATGATTCAAAAAGCAAAATAAAATCATATTTGTTTAATTATTTTGAATTATACAATAAATTGCCAAGTTTTCTTTATATTATTAAACAGTCTAACCATCAAATTGCAAATCTGTCTCCAAATTTGCAGATTTAGGCAAATAACTAGACCGATTTTTTACTGTGATTCTTCAATCCAAGATGGCGGTATACCATGAATCTACCTTAAGTGTTATTAATATGTGTGTAGTACAGGAGGAATAGAAACTTGACTGCAGACAGGTCACTAATGATGTCACTATGTATAACGCAATGAATATGTTAAAATTGGCAGACTTGACATTACAAAATTCAGTTAGGATAAATTCAGAAATTATTTGGTGTTTTATTATTGCTTTTTGGATAAAAATATGTACACTGACGCGAGTTTAAATGTTTTTGGCGCAGCTACAAACGGACGGATATATTTACCAGATATCAGAATACAAGTTCTTATAATTACGATAGCCAAGTATATATTCAATGAATTAAAAGATTATGTCGTACATTATGTGATTCAAATTCTGTAATGGTTGTATATAGATCAATGATTTGGATGATTTACAAAAACTGTTTTAAACACGCAAAACAAAAGACGTTTTTTTAAAATACCTTGATCTGTATGCATGTTGAACCATAGTGTAAACGCATACCAAATGCATTTTAAATATTTTTAAATGCTTTATATTAGGGGATGTCAATTCGGATAAGCAATATGAATAAATAAAAACCTATTTGAAATTTATAACAAAAAATACACATTTTTTTTACATGTTTACATGTTTCATATCAACAAAGGCGTAATGATTAGACGTTTAACTTTTAATTAATGATCACAAATGGAGGCTCCAAATTTATTCTATTTGGAAACATTTTCCTGTCAACCATTATTAGGGACAGTCGGTTTAGCAACTTTGTAAATTACAGACTTGCAGACGAAACTGTTTGGTGTGACGGTACCGATGTGACGGAATGGCTAAAACGGCATTCACACAGTGCCGATTATCGCTCCCGTTTAATATCAAACAGTTCTAAAACACAAAAAGCTGAACAGTCGGGTTTCTATTCTGAGGAATCTGGAATGTCCTATAATCATCTGATCAAAGTCGTATACATGCGTAACAGATGCCTACGGATTAGGAAAGGTCAAGTGAGGTTGAATGCGAACCGTCTTTGCCGAAATCATTCCGGAACACTCCAGTTATTAATATCATATTCGGTAATGATATCCACGTCAGAATCCTAACAATTACAGAAGACGATACAAATAGTTCCAGCGAAAGCAATTTAATTGCAATGACCATCCTGAATAAGGCGACCGTTTCTAATGGATATCTTTCCTCAGAGTCAGTGCACTGTTTAATCTCTGTAGGTTCACATTCGGTAGAATCGTGACACTTTTGAGGCCGATTCAGTCGTTTTTAACCATGCGATAAGTACAAATCGGATCAGAATCGGATGGAGAACGGGATAACCAGGACAATTTCGGTGAATGAGGTAGAATCGTGAAAAATATTTGATTGTTGTCGTGCTTAAATAATTGTTTTTACAAAATATTTTTAAAGTTTAAATTTCCAACCTCGATTGACAGGATCTTGATCTTGATCGGAAATGGTCATGTTAGGGACGCCTCTAGCAATTGTAAATTTCTGACCCCGCCTAAAACATGTTTAGTGTAAAGTGTTTGCCCCGGTATATATAGCCTACGTATTTACGGACAATAAAATATAAAGTATTATTTTAACTAGTATGATTAATCACTGATGCTTATTTAGATTTATGTAAAATGTTTTCAGAATTATCAATTTAATACGACGAAGACAGCAATATTCTAAAAAGAAACCGACTAGTCGAGTATGCATGGTTTTTGGTATTCGATACGATGTACAATCGATCAATAATCTAATATTCGAGTACTTGTTGACATCCCTCCATTATTTGGATCACTAAAGTTGGTTTACGTTTAGGATGTTCCAAGTGTATTTAGGAAATTTTAACAACCAAAAGTGTTTCTTCATTTTTATACAAAGTTGACTCATAATACATTATGCTTGTCATATTAATGTACATTTTCTACTGGTCTAAAGCAAGATGAAGATTAATAATATCATAAAAAAAAAGCATAAATATTGCTGCGGCAATAAACGCTTTAAATATTAAAATGCACAGGTGTGATTGGGGCGTGGAGAAAGAAGACACAGTTGGTTGAGTAAAGTTAGCATTAACTCTTCTATTCGTTTATGCTTGTAGAAATATTAATAGTATACTTACTTATATCTGTCAGTTTGAATAGTTTGTTTCCTTAAAAGATAATAAATATATTTAATTTGAAATAACTGATTTTCAATATATATGTATATCACATGTGATAATGTAAAATAGTTAATCAATTTGTATTTCTAATCCTTGTGTTTTTGTTGCATTTAATTGACTCTTGTCTTCATTCATATTGTTATTATGTGATATATCATTGCTTTAAACTAATTTTGGACCAGTGGCAAAAAATAGAAATAAAGCACATTACAGTAATAATGAATAGAGAATTAGTGGTTGCAAAGCAAAACATAGATAACATTTTATGAATAAACTCATCATAGATACCAGAACCAAATTTTGTATGTACGCCAGACGCACGTTTCGTCTGCAAAAGACTCATCAGTGACGCTCGAATCCAAAAAAAATTAAAAAGCCAAATAAAGTACGAAGTTGAAGAGCATTGAGGACCAAAATTCCTCAAAGTTTGCCAAATAGAACTAAGGTAATCTATGCCTGAGGTAGAAAAGCCTTAGTATTAAAGGGCATGCCCGACGAGCTAATACTTTGTTTATATACATTTTTTGTGATTCTTTGTTGCATATGACGTGGCTCTATCTGTACTTACGCATCCTGTCATTGTGTTATTGTGTCATGGTAATTTTTCGTTTACATATTTGTTTGCTTTTATAGTGATTAAGCTAATAACACGATGTTAACTGCTGTACCTCTATTTCTGACATATGTAAATACCACAGAACTGAACTGCAGCATATGCATCTTATAATGCCCTCGAGAACCAACAAGTTTTAACATGACATTACAATATTCCTGTTCTTGAAAAAGAACAAACTCAAACTTCATAGCTTTCCAAAACCTGTTAATAGACTACTTAATTAAAAGACTACCGATCACTATTTACCCTGTATATAAATAATCAAGTTTAACTTGTTTTTTGTTTCAAATATGATATTATATGAAACATTCTTTGATTTTTCAATGGACACGGCTTATTATTTAAAGACCGATCTAATAGAGCTTCAATTCTATCGCACTGAATCTTAGGGATGTGAGGTATAACATAAATTACTAGTTTTATGTGAAACAAAGTTAATCAGAGTTTAGCTAATACATGTATTATGTCCCGTTTTGTTGTGTGGAACCAAACGACTACATTTCAACTCTCTCATCATAAATGCAAATATAAAAACTCGAAGAATAAAAAGAAATTGTGAAAATACAGGGAAATCATATAACAAAAGATGTGGTGTGACTGCCAACGAGACAACTCTCCACAAGAGACCAAATGACACAGAAAGTAACAACTATAGGCCATCGTACGGGATTCACCAAAGGGCAAAACCCAAACCGCATAGTCAGCTACAAAAGGCCCCAAAATGACAATTGTAAAACAATTCAAACAAGTAAAACTAACGGCCTAATTTATGTACAAAAACATTAACGAAAACAATTATGTATCACAACAACAAACGACAACCACTGAATGACAGGCACACATATACAAAATGTTGCGAGGTTAAACAGGTTAGCGCCCCCTAACCTGGGACAGTTGTGTAACTGTAAAACATACGAACAAACTATAAAAATCAGTTGAAAAAGGCCTTACTCATCAGATGGATACATATAGAAATACATCTAACAAAAACACAGAGTGACCGGGGCGGGTATATCTTAACATCAAAAAGAAAACACTAAGAAAAGATCTGAAAATGAAATTTGCAAATTTTGAGAGTAGTATATGTAATTCATGTGTAAAACTTTTCATATTGTTCATATAGAAAATTATGTTCTTTATCATTTTTACGGATGTATTTTCTGAAGAAAAAAATGATTTGATTGATTCATTTTTTCAACTTTGCTGCATAAAGGGAGATAACTCAGATGGTAGGAGAGAGCTAACTCAAATGAAGTGATTTGAAGCAATAAAATAGGTCCGGTGACCCATTTTGTTATTAATCTGAAAGCATTTTAGAAGAGCTATCGCGTTTTATCTTAAAATTCCATAATGTAAGTTTTCTTTTTATCACAAAAAAATGGATTTTCCGTGTATACAAAATTTGACAATTTTGCTCAACCTGTAGCATGCCAAAAAGGTTTTTTTTATATATATTTTTGAAAAAAGATTGATAAAAACTACATTTTGACAAATTATTAAACTCTATGGATTTAAATTAAGACACGCTATCCAACTTAAGCTACACAAATGTCTGATCGATCGTTTATATTGAGAATATAGCTAAAACTGTAAATCAACATATTTTAAAATGCAATTGATTTTCTCTGAGTCAAAAACAAGGCGAGTACACGCAGTTCAGAATCGTCTGTTGAATAACTTTACAAAGCCTACAAGTTTGCCACGACATCAAATGAAACGGCTTAAAAAAATGTGCCGAAATTAATTTGTTTACACTACATGTATTTGAAAACAGTCACTCAATTAACGCATAATATAAAAAACCAGATTTCTGTACATTAATGCAAGACATTATGATGTAATTGACTACAGTTATATACATATTACAAGATATATTTCTGTCTATTGTGTTTGATACCAGTCTCATTCAAGTACTGATTAATGTTTTAAGTCTTTATGTCTCTAAAGTGTATGGACCATTGTCACAATTAATGATCAATTTAATTTCCTTTCGGAACTTGCCCACAGTTTGGACATCTAAGTAGCCTTCCATGTTTTGGATAGTCTTTTTCTTTGACTGGTAAACATCCACTAAAATGAAAAAGATTGTTTCATCATTTTCGAAATGACAATAAATGTCTTTAAAAACTTCTTCTTGTCAATTTCTGTTTGAATGTATAGGAAATATGTTAATTATATTTCTTTTAACAGTTATATATTTTTTCAATATATAGAAAACTTGCTTATTTTAAAAAAAAGATACAGATTTATGTATGATTTTTTTTTTACCAATAAAAGTAGAATGAAAAAAAGATAAGACATCTCTGAGATATTATGATATATGCTGGGTATGAAAGTAATATGTTAAGGGGTTTTTTTCACACAACTAATTCCTTATTTAAATATTAAAAAATGAGATACGGACTCGTGTATGACTTTTATTATCAATGAAAGTAGAATATTGTTGTAAAGTTTACAAAACTATGAGTTGTTATGACATATGGGTGGATAAATAAGTAATAGGTGTATTATTTTATTTTTTCACATTTTATAGTTTATAATGAATTATTGTGGTAATGAAACGACTTGCGAGAAGTCAAACTGTGTCTTTAATTTTATTGTAGACTCTTGTCCTCATTGAACATGCTTCACTTTTTTCAATTTTAATTTGTGAAAATAGCCTATCTATACCATGTATACTTAGATCTACAAATATAAGAAACATACTTGATTTTCTACTTCAGTTCACAGATGTCTTTAGAAAGATTTGTTATTCATTTTTTTAATAAAAAGTATGATTGATTGATTTAAATCTCAAAAAGTTTTGAAACCCAGGGTACTTGTGTATACGAAAAGCGCAACTGACGAACTAAAGCAGTTATCCTGATATTTCTTTGAGATGACGCTTTGAAAAATGGTAAATATACAGATGTTTCATACAGCTTTAAAAAATCGACGAAAGAAAAAAGACTACATTATAGAAAATAAGAGACGAAACCTAAAAATTTAAGAATTGTCATGACATAAAAAATAGTGTTACTCTTGAAAACGCATGAGTCCGTTTCGATTTGAAGTAAAAACACCTGATAATTTTATAAGGCAATCAAATGTCATAAAGAAAACAACTGAAAGCGAAATAATAATTCTTTGTTGATTTGTTTTAGAAAGATATTTCGGTTAAGTATTCATAGTAATGATCATTAGTTACTACCTTTAGATAAATAGTTTATACTGTTAATATAAAGAATGGCTTGTTGATGGAGATCTCTGGACCAAGACATTTCGGTCTTTTACTCAAAGCTTGAAATAATTGTTTTCAATTTTAAATAGTTTGACACTATGAATAAACATTAAGATATTTTTTACGGTCATTCGCGGTTTTCGAAAAAGCAGAAAACATAAATTTAGATATTTACCTTAAAGTATATGAACCGATTAGTTGCTTAATGTCATCCTCAGTAACTGCTTTACTATCGAATGATATTTTTTGAAACTCGGGAAGAGAGTCAATATCTAGTTTGCTGATCTCTTCTTTCATCTTATTAATTTGTTGTACCATAGTTTCATCCGGTCTGGTTTTATCTAGATCCCGTCTTCTTCTATCTAAGTTCTGTCCAGCAACAAGTGTGGATTTAGCAGCAGATAAAATCTTCATAAGTTTATCTTTCTCCTTCGTTGATTGTTCTTTTACTAAGGCAATCATCTTAGAAACAGATTTATCAACCATGCGTTTAATATTGTTGCTTTGATCGGTGATAGCTTTTATGACAGATTCTACATCATTATCAAACGATTTCAAGCTAACCTCAATTTTCGTTATATTTTGATTTGCTTCATTGGTCTTGTCCCGAATATGCTTTTCGTTTTCCCCTCGTAATTGACCAATAACATCGACCAATTTAGAAAATTTATGACCATTGTGATTTCCTGTCACACAACTTGTACATACTGGTACATTGCATGTATTACACATTAGGTTGAATTCTTCTTTGTGTTGGCTACATCTAGATTTACCTTCCGGGATAAGTTCGGAGGCGTGTTGAAACTGGTGATTTGTCGATAACTTCTGTCTTTTATGCAGCGACTTACAGTTTTCACAATAATATTGTTCACATTCTAAGCAGTATTGCGATCCAGGGGCATTCACACAAATTTCACATGTTTTAGACGCAGCCTGAGCCATGTTGTACTGAAATTAAACCACAAGTTTGATTGGTGATTATGTCACATGACAACGTATTCTAAATTTAAATCAAGAACGATAAATAGTGTTTATGAATGACTTTTTATCATGTGCACCCTTTCTAAAAATAAACAAATAAATAAAATATCATCTACAATTAAATACACAATACCAAAAATTTGAAATGTACGTTTTTTACTAAGGTTTAATAATATCTACATAACTAAGAGCAAATGGTATTTCTGTTTATATAGATGCCATATCAAATATTTAATCAGATACTAGTTTAAATATATACATTATCACAACAGGTAACACGGGTTACTTACAGTTTACACTTGTATACCATGTATACGCCCCCGAAGTAAATAACCCCATCAAATTTAGTAATAATAAAATATGGTATCCTCTCACGTGTCTTCTTCATACGACCCTTTAGTGACGATAAAAAAAAAGTAAATCGTATGTAATAAAATATCTCAGTTCATAAAGTTTTGTCTAGTTGCATTCCACAGATCACAGTTGTCATTTTATGCTTCTTTGTTACATAATTGTTTGTTTTTATAGTGATTTAATAAGCTTAAGATTACAACACATTGTTGACTTCTACATGTTCTATAAGAAAATGCTGTTTCAAGTCTGTAATATGACAGTTGTTATTCATTCGTTTGATGTGTTTGATTTTGCCGTTTGAATAGTGGCTTAAGGATGTATTCTTCTGATGTTCCAGTCTCATTCAGTGTCATTGAAATCTCGTTTTGAAATTATTTCCAAAACATTGGTCAAAATGTAAAAAAACCAATGAATTTGATTTATATCCTAATCAAACTTAACTCTGTGAAAAAATTGTGTATTTCAAATAAGTATTTCTTGAGTAATAAAATTTTCAAATTTTATTACTTATCTAGTCAGTCTTTTTAGTCAAAATTTTGAGAAAATGGGTGAGGGTTACAAAAAATGATTTTACCAGAAACATGAACATCCCATATATCTTTTTCTTTTCAAATTTCTTAGACATTTATTTTTTTCAATCATTTAATTATAACAAAGAAGTTGAAATAATGTGCATTTTGTTCTTTGAACTGAGAAAAATCACAAATTTACAAAACTGACAACATGATAAATTTGACACAAAAAAAGCATCAAAATATGATAAAACTTTCTTATATTAACACCGACCTCTATTTTTTTAGTTGAATTTATTCAGATTGGTCCGCTTCATCTTTATTGAGAGTATGAAAAAAGGTTTAATTGTGAAACTGTGATTTTTTTTCACGATGATAGATCAAAAATGAGTCAAAATTGATGAAAAAATTGGATAATCATCAAAATTGTGTACTTTCAAAAGGCTGTAGCAGAAAAAAGCGCACCACCATATGATTTTTTCTTCACCAATTATAAACCCAAAAATCAGATTCAGAAAAAAAGTTTAATTCTAGAAATTTGGCTCCTCAGAGGCGTACATGTACATCCTTAAGCTTTCTCTTTTGAACTTTCTTCGGAGTTCTTCATTTTTGTGATTTTATTTTTTATCCTCCATCCTTGTCGTCCAAACTACATATTAATTGTTAAAATTATCGCCATGCAATAGGTATCACTGGGCATTAATCAGTTTAAAATCAATTAATAAATCTACTTCACCATTAACAGTTTTTAAACAATTGTCGGAACCTGGTATCCTACATTTGAAAATGCCTGTACCAAGTCAGGAATATGATAGTTATCCATTTGTTTGATGTGTTTTATCATATGATTTTGCCTTTTGATTATCAGTTTTCCGGTTTGAATTTTCCTCGGAGTTCAGTATTTTTATGATTTTTCTTTTTACCACAGAAATACCGAAAGGAAACACAGGCCTTCAATATTTATTTTACGTATATACAAATATGTCACATGCAGGAACAGAACTCATAAAATATGTTTACAAATAAATATGGAAGGGAAATACAAAAATCCACCATTTTCTGAAGAGGAGAATGTCTGTAACAAGTCAGCTCAATAACAGTTGTTAATCTATCATTTTGATGAGTTTTAGCTTTTAATTTTGCCATTTTGGTTGAGGATGTTTTTGAATTTTTTACACATTCGGTATTTTGTTTATTTAACTTTTTTTAACAAATAGTTGTGCTTAACATTGGCTAAAATTTGCACAAAGCAGTGCAAAACACAACTGTATTCTTAATATGATCATGACTATCAATATTTATATACCATTAAAAAGATGATAAATTATCATATCCCCGGTGACGTAATCTGGAAAACAATTTTGTGTTTACATTGTTGAAAAAATCAGACGACAATTTGTTACTTTGTGATATTGTCAATGGCCCTACACGTTTACATTGAGTGTTGTTATGGTGCAAACAACTACCTCGTCAAGCTCATCAGTATACTTAGGTTACATGATGTTACTCTCAGGTTGAATACAACTGATGTGCTTGCCATTAGCCAATAAAACGTTGTTTTTTTCAAAAACAAATATTATTAACTCTATTAACATGATAAAAGGATAAAACGATTTACAAAAATGTAATAGCATGTCGAATAGTGTTCTTTTCAACCGAGTCTTACATTCTGTATATATTCTGTAAAACTGCTCTAATATATTTAATATGATTTAATATATATATAACTAACTATTATAGATATACTTTATTGAATATTTTTCCCTAAATATTCAATAACTAATTCAAGGGATACTTGATTCCAGCTGTAGATTGAGTAAATTGTTAACAGCAAAAGTGCAATAAAACTTTTAATAATTTAAAAAAAAAGTATTCTTTTAAACCGCGTCTTACTAACTACATTTGTTTTAGGTATGTTTCAAAACTTATATGATTAAAAAATAAATCATATAAGTTTTGAATCATACCTAAAACAAATGTAGTTAGTAAAGTTGTCTTCATTGGAATAAAAAAAACATATTATTATGAAAAATTTGAAAAACTGGGTTTCAAAAAATAAATTTAAAACATTAGAAATTTGAAGAAAAAGGAATGAACGCAGACAAATTAAAATGGCTCTAACGGGAGTTGTAAGTTGTAAGTGTTATTAACATGAAATATCTTCAAAGTCAGTTTGAACACATAATCAAGACACCCTTCTTTTAGTTCCAATTATACATTAGTCGTATGAATTTAAATATACCACATCTTCTTATTTCTATAAAGAAAGTAAATAATTTTAAATCATTAGCAACGTGCATTAGTCATTCAGTTGTGTTACCTTCTGATATGTTCTGCTTGGCGAAAAGTGAACGTGAATCCTTGGGCTCCAAACAAGTGTCGGCTTCCTTCAAAGCTATGGTAAGTTTAAGTATGAACTTGTATTGGTCCACACAAGACTTTTGTAGAAACATGTAGTCATAATTAAGCGAAACTCATTGTGTAGTCTGATCTACTTTTGTGGTGATTAAATTCCTAAAGTTTAATTGAAAACTTTCCTACTATTTGTGACAACCAATCGTTCTGTCATTTGTCTATATATTCTCCGCAGTCCACTCAACGTCATTATCGATAGCCGGATCCATCATGTCACTCAGAAAAAAAACCCTGAAGTTTACTCGAGTGAAGTAGAACTAGAAATTACCATTTATCAATTAACACAATATATTTTCCGCCCAAATAAATCATAACCTTCGAACTTTTTCTTGAGAAGACAATTAATTCCCGTTCCACTTCGTGCCTCGGAAATCTGAATTACTGAAAAATAATAGAGAGTTTGAATCTGTAACAAGATAGTCTCTAGTTTTTCACAATTGATTACTTGTTATTGGTTTCTATCAACATAACTCTATAATCCTGATAACTAATATATTATTTAGCATACATAATTAAAAAAGATCCGTCTGCATAAGATTGCGATAGACAACATAACGACTAATATAAAAAAATATAAAGAAATATAAAAAAAAATTGAGCTACATGAACCACATCTTATACACCAATAGGTTACTACTTATTAGAGTAACATTCTGAGATCAGTCGCATTTGATTATGTCACAATCGAAACCTTGTGGTCGACAAAAAATCACATAGAAGTACGATTAATCTTTATCTTGAATATTTCATGTGTAAGACGCCTTTTTTGTATAAAAAACACAATCGATACGCATCAATGGAAAACTTTGAATTATCTGACAATTTCAATTTGTATTTATTACTATGTGCTAGGATCATAAAACATGATAATAGATTTTGAAAAATGTATCTTCTCATTTCATGAGTGTTCTGCTTTGTTACGTTGTGATTTACAATCACACTCTCAAAACTGATAAAATCAAACGTTTTACCTTGTTAATGAAAGGTACATTTTATATAGAATAAAACTGCGATAATGCACAGACGAAATATAACTTGAAAATCCTCAACACTGTTAAACTTGGACAATTTAATTTGACATAGAAAAGAGAGATCATTCTGATTGTGTTTAGGATAATTATATGTAGTTCTGTATTATAAGTCATGCTAAATTGGGACAAACCAACCTGTAGGTAGATAGGACAAGTAGATAGTACACGTATTACAGTCACGTACTGTTGTGTTCAATAGTCTGTGGTTTAAATAACGGAGATGCTTCATAATCTAAAGATTTTTTCGTCCTCTTCCAATGCTTACTTTCTGACCTCATAAATGGATTTTTGATTGACAGCACCACGACGATCAACTATCCTAGCGTTATAACTGACACTCATTGTATTGCCGTCATCTGTTTGCTGTTGGAGGAAAGTTGGTAACATAGGAAATTTAAAACAGCAAGTACAGGCAACAACAAACAGAGTAAACCAACTCGAATATAGCAGTACGGTGACGCATCAGGATATTATTGCCCTTTCGAAAATAACTAACGAAAATAAATTGGATATCACAACTGTTGGCCAAAATCTTACTCGGCACATCACATCGGTTGAACAAGAATTCCGAAAGAAAACCCAAAATGGTAAGCATAGATATTTATAAGTGTGACCTATTGCTTAATACATGAACCGTCTTTTTAATGTTATGCTGAAAACATCTTTTCTTTCATTGTAGGCCCAATGTTATCTTAAGTATCATAACCCTATGTATAATTTATATGAATAATAGTGTGAATTTTTTAAATGGCTTTATCATTATACCTTTTGGTATTCATCACCATCATGAAATAAGTTATATATTAATTTATAGATACTTTCGATAGGGATTCTTGTTAATATTAAACGTGTTCCCGAATAATAACTTTAATATTTCAGATACAGCTATTAAACGGTTAACCGAAGCCCTCGATCTGAAAATAGCAAGTTTGGAAACTAATATGACTTTTCTGAATACTTAGGTAGCATCATTTACACATAACAATCAACCAGGTAATGTATAGATAATAATGCAACTACATTTCTCGTTTTCTCACATTTCTTCTCGAGAAATAGATATAGCATTAAAATCACAATACACTTTAATTTCTCATAGCAAACGTTATACAATAATATTTCCTTTATTTTATAATGTACGTAGAATTCCAACTGTTCATGATCATCAACTATATTAATTAAGACATGCCAATGACACAATTATAGTTTATAATTACATTTTGCTTTACTAGAATTTATTATTATTGAAATCCGACATGTATATGTTGTTGTATCATTCTTTCTCATTGGTGTAAGTTAAAATGGAAATTTGAATCTATTGAAAGTGATTGTATGATTTAATTTTTAGTTGCCTTCACTGCCTAGAATGAAGGTGGAAACGTTACCTCTGACAAGGTCATAAAATTCAACAAAGTTAAGACACCGATTGGTGAAGGTAGCCTGCCGGCCATTCATTCAACGGGAGCTTTTACAGTAGAAGTAGATGGGCTTACATTATTACGGTGACAGTCAACTCTGATATGTACGATTCAGCTTTTGAAATTAAAAAAAACAATATTCTAAATCGGGTACACATTCAAGGAAAATTTGGCAAAAATGACAACAGATACAGAATGTTAAAATATGATCGATCAAGATAAGTGATCAGAAAAAGACTTGAAACTTAACGCTACCTCTCATTGGTCTTCTTTCTTATAAAATTTTCGTTATGCTAGTGTATTTTACCATAAGGCCAAACAAGGTAATCTTTAAAAAGTTTTTTTTTACGTAGATGTATTGTTATGTTATAGGAATTGGCCGTTTAAGAATCTAAAGGATGATCGGTAATTTCATTGTTATTACCCTAAAATGAATTGGTTGAATTTCCATTGTGTAGGATGTTTCTAACAAATCACGACGTGTTGATGTTCACTTTTGGAAATATTACCCAAAATTCATTAAAGTCTGAAACGACGAAATTCGAGTCTGTATAATGTCATGTATCCTCGCATTTACCTTTACGACCGCATGGTGTTTGGAATTATGGAGTGTAGATATACGCTATCCATATCCGTCAAACCATTCACACTTTCATCTAGTAGCAATATGCTAAAACTTTAATATTTATTTTGATGGACAGATGTAATAAATTAATAGTAATGAATTGAGTCTATGATGGAGAGTTGTCTCATTGTCATTTATACTACATCTTTTATTTTTATGTTGAATAGTTATCAAAGGTACCAGGCGCCAGACGCGCGTTTCGTCTACATAAGACTCATCAATGACGCTCAGATCAAAACAGTTATAAACATGATAAAGCCATAAAAATTTATAAAAGTACAAAGTTGAAGAGCATTGAGGACACAAAATTCCATAATTAGCTCACTTTATGTTATTGATTTTGAAAATGTTGAAAGACGTGTCCTATATTTGCTTACATGCATGTCTTGTGGCCTTTAGTTGGTATTTGTCTCATCAGAAATAAATATCTCCTAATTGTATCAGAAACTAAGACACTGTTACAAGCAACCATTTAATTATAGCCACCGTTAAGTTCAGTCGTTCTAACTCATATCTTTAATGCATCAGTTTTGATTTGAGAACATATCGCTGTTCCTGTAACCAGCTTAATTTTGTTATATCGGAACATTCTTAAACGCATAATTTATTCACAGCAAAATGAGTCAATTCCGGAACTTTGAATACTGTCTCGTGTCTCCCAAATGATTGTCATGATATCCCTCTTGGGTACCGTTTTATAAAACAAAATCTTTCAGTTACATCATCGCATTGCAGAAAAAGACAAAGAAGATCATATTTGACAAAAGCATTTGATTCCCAATAACTAGTATCTGTAAAGATTCAAAAATGGGGGAATGTACGTACATTACACGATGATTAAATGACTATGAAATCTGACCTATCTGGTAAAGCTAAAATGGGTGTATCGTACACAACCTTGGAACTAAAATTAGCAGATTTATACCCTCACTGTGAATGCTAAATATAATCGCCGACGAAACCTACTTTTTGTGACATTGTAAAAACATATAACAAGGAAAGAAAAAACGTTAAATTGTGCATTCTTTTTGAATTATTTATATTATCACTATAAATCCTAAACATGTGAAGTAATGTAGGTGTCATACCCAAGTGTGCGTTGTGTCTACAATCCGGCGGTGCAATGAACATAACCAGGTATTAATTTTATATTGGATATCAAAGGACTTTAATTTCTTTCTTTTTCATAATGACCATTTGATCCAAACTACCTATCTTAAAAATAACTCACTAGAGAATGGAAATAGCATATACTTAATAATTATAAATGCCCATTACAAAAAGCAACAATAGTAAAGACTTTTCAATAGGCCGAAACCTGTTACTACCTCTGAATTGGTAGTTTTTAATTTTACAGTTTTTACAGATAGATATAAACTGTAAACAACAATAATGTTCAGCAAAGTAAGATCTACAAATAACTTAACTTGAAAAAAATGGTCAATTGTTGCCTTAAAGAGTTATTGCCCTTTATAGTAAATGTTCAACAGCGTTTTGTTAACATTTGAAATCTTTTACATAAATCTTCACCTCTGAAACTATCGATAAAAATTGAACCAAACTTGGTCACAATCACCATTTGGGGTTATAGTTTTAAGAATATGGCCGATGACTCCGCGTTTCAATCAAAATGGCTGATATGGTTTCAAAAAATACATAGGGAATGAATGCATGATTTGTCTACCGGTATTATTTAATGAACCGTTGTTATTCAAGAAAATCTGAAAGGAGCAAAAATGTTATGAGCGCTTCCAACATGTCCAAACCTGTTAGACAAATTCTTTTTTGGGATTTATAGCCCATAAATGACAAATTTTACCACTGATCCACCACTATGCAAGGTAAGGGGGGGATGTACCTTCAAACAAGTTAAATCCAGCCACATCCTAGTCAGGTACATGTAATTCAATTTTTGTAGGTTGTTGCTGCATATAATATTAGTTTTTCGTTGATTATTTTGACATAAATCAGACCGTTAGTTTTCTTGTTTGAATTGTTTTTACATGTGTCAAGAAGGCATTACGATGGTCTTTGTTATTTAAGTCATTTGTGGTTATGTTGTATCATTAGCAGTCATACTACTTCTTCTTATTTTGATATAATGTAAGGGACCAGTTCAAGATCGCTTCAGGGTGCAGATTATTCTCGACTTGTTGAAGATCAAACGGTGTCATTGAGCTGTGTCTGCTCTTTAGTCAGTTTGTTGTCTCCTCGATGTATATTCCCTAATACCTTTCTCATTTTTTTCTAAATATTTATAAAAATAGATTTTTTGTTGATCCATTCCACTAGAATAAATAAAGGAATATGTTAATTATTATGGTATTGAAGTAACAAATATGACGTCAATCTACGTCTTTAATTTCGTAGTAAACTAATGTGCTCATTAAACATGTTTAACTTTTTCAACATTGATTTGTAAAAAAAGAAACTATATTGAACTGTAAAATTATTGAAAACATGTTTTTATACTTGTGGTCATAGATGGCTCATGTCCGATTAGCCATTTAATTTTTGAATGTTGGTGTGCAATGATATTTAAAATGTGATTGATTTAATCCTCCGTTTGTTCTGAACAGAGGGCAATCGTGCAAACGAAATGCTCATACAATTAATACTCTTACTACAATAGATAATGCACACTCTATTGTAAATTCGTAGTGCCAACAAATGGTATTATCTAAAAATATCAAATATACTATAGTTAGTGTTTTATGTTGAGACGCAAACAAACTTGTATAACAAAAGTACCGAACAACAAAAATTGATTCAAATTGTCGAAGTCCATAAAAATCGACAAAATTAATGTTTTCAACAAACAGAACTAGCGGAAAACAACTGTCATATTGATTATACATGTATAAACTACAGCAACTGAAAGTTTCTAATCATTGAAATTTCAGTTTTTTTTAGCTAACACATTTAGACAAAACAATATTATACAACTTTTGATTACATATTGGAAACATAAGCAGGTTTTGTTGCGTTGCCTCTTTTAAACTCTTTTGATACATCTCATCGGTCTGCAAGAAAAAAAGATATTAGTCTAAATAAAAGTTTATTCTGAAAATATTTTTGTTATTTTGTATGCAAAATTGATACAACAAAACTATACAATATGTACAAAGTTTTAAGCATGCTGGTTGCAGTACTTCCTGTTTACAAACTTTTTGCAAAATTTTATGTTTAATAAAACTGAGAATGGAAATGGGGAATGTGCCAAAGAGACAACAACCCGACCATAAAGCAGACAATGGCAGAAGGTCACCAACAGGTCTTCAATGCAGCGAGAAATTCCCGCACCCGGAGGTGTCCTTCAGCTGGCCCCTAAACAAATAAATATACTAGTTCAGTGATAATGAACGCCATACTAAACTCCAAATTGTACACAAGAAACTAAAATTAGAAATAATACAAGACGAACAAAGGCAAGAGGCTCGTTGAAATATGAATTGACGTTCAACATACTATTTTAAACATCAAATATGAAAGTTGAAAGCCAGCTTTGGGTATTAACCAGAACAGTAGTCGAAACGTCGAAACGGAACAGCATTTATATTTCAACAGTCTTGCACAACGGCGTCAGTACTATCAAATTATTTATCAATAACCCTTCCAAAGATTTGAGATTATCATAAAATGATTCAACTCGTTCAAACCATTTGTTTTCTCACAAATGCCGTATATGCATTTTAGATTCTGGTCCTTATACTGACGTTATTATATTAAAACAAATAAACTACTGAGTATCAACCATATTGGTGATCTAATGCAGCAGCACGGATAAAGTATTTTGATCAATCAAAACCAATACCATTTGGTAAGCCCTTTAAGAAAGCTAGGTATAAGCCAATTAGAATTCTTCAAAACAAAATTTGTCATTTCTAGAATGAATCAGTGCATATGTAATAAAATTTGAGTATAAAGACGTTAAAAAAGATCTGAAAAAACATATGCAATGCCAACAAATAAGTTTTGACAGGATGTACTGAATAGTAACTAAATAGAAACATTAACAATGGTTATCCTTCGTTACTTGCAATTGTTAAACATGACTACATCTAATAATTTATATATGCTTTCATGTATACTTCTTTCTTTGTAACAGCTCTGCTATATATATTAATCCATTGTATTTTTGTTATATCTTTTAATTCTAAGAATAGAGCTATACTGAGCTTTCACTAAATTCGACATGTATATTTTTTGAATGTCTTGATTTAAACAAATATTATTTCAGCTTTATCAAGTTTTAAACTTAATTTTGTTCTTTGAAGAGTTACTTCACGTCGTTACAATGAATTGTTAAAGACAATATATTACTTTGCTTTGTTTGCTTTTCCGTTCGAACGAGTATTTCCTATTTACATTAAGAGCACTTACATACGTTGTCCGGTGCATCTACACGAACTACAAATGAAAAGGCACAATAAACATTAAAAAAAAACTTTTATTGCAAAATAACTGTATACAAACACATTTCATTTATTTCAAGGTTAGTGTTATGACATTTGCAATGATTAAAACACAATATGTCAATAAAACAAAGCAATGTAAAATATTTGTGTTTTTTATATAAACATGTATGTACCGACTTATCCAGGACGTTGAATATATTAATCGACAACAGTGTGTCATTGTGTATCCTTAAATGCTTTAAATGTATATATATTCAAAGACAATAACAATCAAAACCAAGGAGTAAACAAAGACCCATAAAAACCTAAGGACATTTACATCAACAGTTATATATAATAATTAAGAAACAACACGAACTCCACTAAAAATCAGTAAGCATTTCCTGCTCCGTACAGCACCCGTCGAAGAATATCAGATATGATTTCTGTCACACTTTTGTCATAATAGCCAATCAGCTCATGATGGCGACCGTAACATTTCTTATGTGATGACCTTAACTTGATTGATTCATAGCCCTGTCTTGGCAACTTTTGAGAAAACAGTATTCCTCGTTCAACAAAATCAACGTACTTTGAGCTAGCTCTAGAGTAACGTACCAATTGAGACATATATACTCCATATGCTGGTGTCGCTGGGATGTTGCTACACAGAAATGGAGAGTTGACTATAGGAAAATTAAAATTATCGCGTTTGTCATAAATTTTGGTATTAAAGTAATTCAAATGTTATAAACTGTTTAATTTGTTGTATAGTTTAACATTGATCATAATGAGCAATGTTGTTTTTAATGAGTTATACATTAGAAACGTGCAGGCTTTTTAGTCACATATGTTCCCAAGGAGGATAATATGCAATAATACATAAGACGTTTGCATTTATCTGACCGACATAAATGCACCATATTAAATTCATACGATATTATCGAAGTAATTCAAATTTGTGTTTCACAACCAACCAATACAATTGCTGATATGATAGTCTCAATAACTACTTGCATTATTTCCGATATCAAATCAAAAATGAACAATGATATATGGACTGTAGTTATTAATTTTACTGTAGATGAAACTCCGAGTACACTTACAGTTTTTCATCTCTAACATTTTCATAACTAAATCAAACTGATATTCAAAAAATGAAATAGAATAGACAATGAAAACGGAAAACATGTCAGTAACTCGACCAGAGAGCATGAGACCAAGATCATCATACGTCTTCGACAATATAAGAAAACCCGCAATCGTTGGCGGGCTTCAGCTGACCCTTTAACAGAATATATACTATATGACGTCCATTTCCACTTGTTTATATTTATTTAAGAGGTCAGCTGAAGCGAAAGTATCTTGCTGTGTTGAAGACACATTATTGCCCTTCGGCTGTTTTCTGCCCTTTAGTTGGGTTGTTGTCTGTTATCCGAAATCAGTATTTTTGTGCTTTTAGTTTTATTACACATTTCCGATTTCCCTTCTCAATTTGAGTGAAGGAAAATGGACGCCATAAACTCCAAAACATACAAATGAAGCACAACCAGAAAAAAAAACACAAGACTAACAAAGGCTATCGGTTTCTTACTTGGATCAGGCTAGAATAAAAGCGGCGGGGCCAATATTTTGGTGAAATTACAGTCCTCCCCTATACAATACACTCTACCAAAGTGAAACAAACATCCTAATTCATAGTAAAAACAGAATTTGTGGTATGGTCGCCAATTAGACAGCTCTTTACAAAAGACCAAATGACAATAAGATTAAGATCTATAAGTCACCGTACGGCCCTCAACAATCACAAAAGCCCATACCTCAAAGTCAGCTATGACCCCGAAATGACAAATGAGGAGGGGTCGGATGGATCCTGATCCCGAAATCCTGGATTTGGAAATATAAAATCCCGAGGTCACGAATTTAAAAAAAAAAATAAATCCCGGCATCCCGAAATTCAAAAGAAGTATTCCCGGATCCCGAAAGGCTTACAAATATCTGATCCCGACGTCCCCAAAAAGGTCCTGCCCCCTCACAAATGTTAAAAAAATTCAAACGAGACAACAAACGTCAGAATTCATGTACAAAAAATGAACGAAAAACAAATATGTCACACATCAACAAACGACAACCACTTAATTACAGGCTCCTGACTTTGGACAGGTACATACATACATAATATTGCGGGGTTACACATGTAAAAGCGGAAATCCAACCGTTCCCTAACCTTGGACCGTGCTGTAAAAGTACAACATAAGAACGAACTATAAAAATCACCTATATAAGTATCTGAAAAAAGGAATATCAAACCAAAAATAACAAAATGCTTATAACCTTTCAGCACTCATTAAAAAAAAAACAATAATAAAAGCAATATGAATAAAAAAAATATCAGAATACAAGTGCTTATGATAACATGAACGGGCACTTACGGACTGAAAAGGCATCATATTTTACTGCAGATGTTGAAGTTTATAATACTGTATTTTGCTCACATATTAAATTACAGAAACAGTATCTAATTATCAAAACTTCAGCTGTATTGAAATGTTCACAAGAACTGAATTATTGTTTTATTCATATTTTTGGTTGTACATTTATATGTGCGCTTCTAAGATTTATTTAAAAAAAAAAGTTCTTTCTTTGTACAATGAAAAATATATTTGTTGATACGACAGATGTATTGATGTCTTCTTGGCCTGGCCTGCAATATATGTGTCGTGTATTGCTTGATTGATTTGTTTTATCGACACTAACAGCAGTTGCTCATTGGAGAGGGTCAATTTTTTTATGGAGGAAGCCGTGATGTCCGGAAAGAACATCCGCCATCGATAGAAGAATGGGCAGTTCTATTCAGTTATGGTTGTCGGCTTGTACACCTGCTACATGCCGGATTTGATCTCAAAACATCAGTATTGATATGCTGTTGATAAACTGGTTTGCATACTTAGAACACTAAACCACGGCGTACCCAATGTATCTTGTATAGAAAAAACATTTTCTTTTAAAATATTTAGCCATCATAGTTTGTGCTCTTATATATGCTTGACAAGATAAGTGTTACTCTTTGTCTTTTTTTGTCTACTTTGTTCGTGACTTACGTCCGATGGTTAAATATTACATCAAATCTGGCAAAAAACTTTACCTTACCGGAAATACAGCTACTAGTGTTGCATTGCAGTTAAAATAATATATATACTTCTCTTACTGATACTTGAACTTGGTACTTACTCACTGAAAAAAAGAAATGTGATTAGTTGTTTTTTTAAACTATTGATGCATTTGTACATTTTCTATATTGCGTTGTCATCGAGTCGTTAGAAAGATATCCCACTTTTAGTTTTAGAGCTATGTATAACAGTTTTGTAAAATTGAATCAATTTTTTTTATTAGCAATTTAGTGCATAAGTAAGATTCCGGAATGTCTTTAATGATCTTCAGTCTATTTCTATGTGCAATAATACGAAAAGGCAGTGTATATATCGTGTAGAGAATTATGATGTAGTATAATCCTAGACCTTAGAAATTATAGGTTTGTATTTTCGAAAGGTGTGACACCACAGGTTCTATACTCCCTGATTACGTGCCAAATTTATGTTCGTCTCAATCAAAGTTAACGTACCGATGAGTGAATTAAAGGATTTATTTAGCAAGGGAAGTATCTTGTTGATCTACCCTTATATCGATGTATCTTATTACATTATAAGTAATACAGATTAATCGATCTTGAGACTTATAATTCCATAAGCAATAAAACAACTCATTTTAACTTTATTGATATGACGTACTAGTATTCAGGTGATTATGAAACTGTCAACATAAATGTGTTTGTAAACTTATTCGCCAGAAGCAAACAACAATTTATTTTTTGAGGCGCAAATTCAATTTGTAAGCTGCTGAAAGAAGTTGGTTTTTTTTTTTAATAAACAAACTCTTGTGTATGAAAAACATGTTTTTAAAAACACAGTAGAAACTCGGGTTCAGACGGGACACTATGTATGGTACCATGAACATATCGAAATTGTCAGACTTTAGTCACCTTACAATGTATAGTTATTTTTGCTTTAAAAAATTATTTGTTGTATTTGTATTATTGCAATTTGCGGGAAAACTGAAACATATGCGAGTTTTATAATTGGAATTTTAAGAGAAGCTGTATACATTGTCATATATATGTACCAGATATCAGAATGCAAGATCTTATGATAACTTACAAACCTGCTCGTGCATTTTTCATTGTTATTCAACGCAAATTTATTTTCTAAGATACCTGGGACGATCTTATTTCACAAAGGATTTCTATTGTCTACTTATTGTACCTCGAACTTATTTACCTGATGTAGGTCTTTAAGTTGAGGTTCAATTGAATTAAAGTTAATCGGGCATGACTAATTAGATACGCCCTCTTAACATCAGGGGGGTCCGAAATAGGATTAGGAAAAAACACTCAGCAAAATACCTTAATTTACAATTTCAAGGGCTTAACTTACGAGTTCGATCATTATGGTTCAAATCTATTCTATTACGGCATACGTTTTACCTCTAGCGAACGCTCTGCCTTATTGTAAAAAGTGCCACTCTAAATTTGAAAACATTAACTTCAAATTGATCCACTTTGAATCTAGTCGTGAATATGCATGCCATATTTGCCACTGGACACAAAGGAGCAATAAATTAATCAGCTTCATTTAGTGATTTATAATCATTTGTCCTCAGTTGATTACAGTTTCAAACAGTTTTCCAATTTTTATATATTTCATTTTTATTTACATTTGCTGTTTCAAGTTTATTTATATCTCAGACTGGTATAATAGTTGTCATAAAAGCAACAACAAAAAAAAGAATGATGATGATGAAAACAAGGTTGACAACAATTTATAAAAAAGATTCAACTTATTTTGAGCGTTTCATTTTTTTTTTATTATATTGTCTTGCTGATCGGTTTTGTTATATATTTTTTTCCATCTACTATTGTTCTAGCAAAAATCACAAAAAATGTTGTGAAAATCAGCCATGCGACTTATTTAAAAAGATTAAGCTGACCTTTCTTGATGTTTATACATTTCAATCATTCAACTCGTGCGTAGATCGTCTTTCCCTCTAATGTTTTTTTAATGTAAAGATAGCGTGGAATTCTCACTGCACAAGGCATCTGATATATATTCCTATTATATTTTGATCGGACAAAGCTGCGTACTTACATAACCAATAAGCCAAACGAACGCACCCATTTAGCAAGGGTATACTGTGGGACGGAGAGGTCTAGAGATGTCAATATTTCTATACCCAAGCGAATCTTGTTTTTGAATAAAAGGAGATAAAGGTTTACATTAATGCAACCCAAAGACACAGATAAATAAAAATATTTAGAGTCAACATTCGGTCTTTTTTTTATAGAACATTCCGTATACAGAATAATAAGCTCAAAACCGCGCCATGACTAAATAATAGTTATACGGAGTTAATTCAATAATATTTTCCGTCAAATATTATGTATGCGAAAAGGCACATTTGATTTAATATTATTTACCGTCAAAGATAATAATCCCAACAATCACAAGTTATTGCCATTTTTTAAATTTGATTGGTAAAAATTTAAGAAGTTTTAATATATACGAGTAAAATAAAAACACTTCACTGTATGATAAAACGGTAAAATAAATAATGATAATGGATGACGACCAGCGGCAAATACAATTAATATTCAGGACGATTACGTGTAAATATAATAAGAGTATTAACCCCGTTTTTTACTAGACTGACACGCTGAGTCGGTTTTTTTTTTCGAGTAAGTTCACAAGATATTAGTACGCAGGAAGAAAAATCACCCGACCCGGACACATTTCCGACTCTGAGCCGGCCAGTCTGTGCTCTTACTCTATGATGCCACGTGTTAAGCGTTGAAATAGAATACCAATTTAATTAACGTCTTTTTTTATACCCGTTCGGGATTCGAACAAACCTAATGATCTCCCACTCTCGAGGCGAACGCCCCCACACGAGACCAACCAGGAAAGCGGTAGTGATCGGTAGTACAGAATATCATACCAAAAACTAAATACAGTTTCACAGAATTCTCACAGTTACTAAAGCGAGCTAAAAGTATCTAACCTTCATTGGATGCGTGAAATGATATTGTAAACTACACGTAAACATGGATGATCGACTTCATGGTAGATTTTATGGATCAAATTAAAAACTCTTGCACCTATTATTTGAGTGGTCCAAATATTGCTGCTGTTTCAAGTCTTAATTTCTGTCCTTATTCAATATACCCTCATTTTCTAGTGGTATTTTAAAGTTTCACGTCCAACCTCACTGTCGACCTCCTTTTGTACGACCTACATATACCTATTGTATTTAAAATTTATGTGTTATATAGTCATTAACAGGCATGAAATATTTGCTACTGGACGTAAAGCAAACAACAATCAATCAATTTAATTAATTTCTCTGTTACAGTACTTAGCACACAAAGACACGATCTTGTAAAGTGCTATAATTACAATTTCCATTTAAATTTTTATGTTGTGTTCTTTTTCTTTTTTTCTTTTTTTTTTTTGGGGGGGGGGGGTCTCTCCAGTTTATTACATAACTGACTGCTTATTCAAAAGTTTTAAATATTGTTTTTACTATTGTTCTTATCTAATATTTAAATACGATTTATAACATATGATTTTTTTTGTCAGGCAAGGATAAAACTAAGAAAGATAAAAGTTTTTTTCAGGTGTTTTTGCTTCATTTAGACATAAAAAGGGAATAACGGACGACTAAATGAAAGTGTTTGTTTTCATATAATATATTGAACTTGCGAATATATCTCACCCAACACGTTTTGATCGGGACAGTGAAAACCTAGTTTAATACGGTTTTATTCATTGAAGTTTGCATGCATAGTTCTTGTTTAAAAAAACAAAACACAAATGAAGCAAGATCTATTAATCAATTGGACTGAATAGACAAAACTATTTATTTTGCATTCGCATGTATCTTAATGTAGGAAAATTACCAAATCAGAAACAAAAGGAACATTTACCGGATGAATATTGTGAAGGACCTTATGCATCTAGGACATGTAGGACTGTCCGATTAGAAGTTCTTAAACAAGCTGTTTAAAAAGCTAATTGTTGGAAGAGTTTATTTACTATTTTCTAAGGTCTGATCTTTACGATTCTATTTCATGATTACTGACAGATCAAAAACATCAAGTATATATAGCATGAAGTTGTTGGGCATAATATTCATTGGTCAGTTATAAATGAGGTATGTATGAGGGTTTTGATTGCCTGATTTATTAAATAAGAAATCGTTATTTTGAAAAGTTGGCTAAAAAAATATAAATTTAACTCCTAATTTTGTAAAACTATAATTTTGGTGTTATTTCGATGCTATTTTTTTTTACATAAATAAATTATTATATGATGTAATTCCATTAAGTCGGTCCGTTTTCATGTCAAGTTGGTAACTGTTAATTGTACATATCAGTCTGAGTACTGTTTAACTATCATTTCAGTTTAACATATTTAGACTCGTCCAGTTCAGGGGAATTAGGTTTCTGCAAGTGCTTTTTATGTACTTTTCTTAAATTTTTGACGGTTTGTAAGTCAGTAAAAGTTCAATGATTAAGTTAATATTGACATTAAAAGACCTCCTCACAAAAAGGGCTCTTCAAATCCCCTCGCCCTTCGGGCTCGGGGATCTGAACACCCCTTTTTGTTCGGAGGTCTTTTAATATCAATATTAACTCATCATTGAACTTTTACTATTATTTAAAAGAAGACTAACTGACTGCAAATACATCGTGTTTACTGTCTATGTTGAATTTTATAATACTATATTTTGCTAACATATGAAATTACAGAACATATATTGATTATCAAAACTTTAGGTTCAGTAATTGTTCACCAGCATTGCACTTATTGATTCATTCATAATTTTCAGGTGTACATTTATATGTGCGCTTACAAGATTTATTTAAACAAAAAAAATTTAAAAAAAGTTTTTTCGATGTGAAATGGTAACAAATTAATTGTTGAAAGAAGTGGTGAAGTCTTGTCAGCTAAGCCATTAACGTATATGGCTTGCATTGATTGCTTGATTTGTATTTAACAATACTTAGATCAGTAATGTACTAATTCATGGTGGTCAGTTTTTATTGGCGGAGGAATGCGTAGTTTTTGCTCCTCTGTACGCTTGGCAAGACGGTTGTTATACTTTAAATATGGTGTATTTTTTTGTTGATTTTGGTCGTGGTTAACATCCGATGGTTTATTATTAATTCGAATAGGGAACTATTTTTTGCTTAAACGGAAATACTGGTTCTTGTTGCATTACAGTAAAAGTATATATACTTCTCTATTTCAAGCTTGAACTTGCTACTTACATACTGAAAAAGAAGGAATTGTAGCATAAGTTGTTTTTTACAGTCATTGGTGAAATTGTACTTTTTCTGTATTGCTTTGTCATCAAATCACAAAACATGTATCCAAATTTAAGAATTTAAGCTATATATAACAGTTTATTAAGAAATAATCTACTATGTTTAAATTAAGATCAGTAATGTTGATGTTTAAGTAGGATTCCAAAATGTCTTTAATAAACTTCAGTCTATATCTATATACAAAACTGTTAAAACAAGCAAAAAAAAAGACGTTGTAATACCTTTAACGTTCTGTATGCATGTTAAACCACAGTGCAAGCAGAAATAAATGAATTTAAATATCTGTATATGCTTTTTGGTGAGGGATATAAATTCGGATAACTATTAATAACTCGTTGATATTATCACGCGATACTCGAGTACTCGATTGGGATTTCAAAACTATGCACTTAAAATTTTGTTGTTTGCTGTTCAACGGACGACAAACCCCCTATATAAGTATCTGAAAAAAGGAATATCAAACCAAAAATAACAAAATGCTCATAACCTGTCAGCACTTATTAAAACAACAATAATAAAAGCAATATGAATAAAAAAAAACTATTTGAAATTTATAACAAAAATATCATTTGGTAATCGTTATGAAAACACATTTAACATATTTCATATCAACAAAGGCGTAATGATTAGACGTCAACCATTATAACATGTATAAGGGACAGTCGGTTTTGCAACTTTGTAAATTACAGACTTGCAGACGAAACTATTTGGTCTGACGGTACCGAAGTGACAGAATGGCTAAAACGACATTCACACAGTGCCGATTATGGCTCCCATTTAATGTCAGACAGCTCTAAAACACTAAAAGCTAAACAGTAGGTTTTCTATTCTGAATAATCAGGAATGTCCTATAATTATCTGAACAAAGTCGTATACATGCGTAACAGATTTCTACTGATCAGGAAAGGTCAAGTGAGGTCGAATGCGAACCGTCATTCCGGAACACTCTAGTTATAAATACGATATTCGGCAATGATATCCATGTCAGAGTCCTAACAATTACAGAACACGATACGATTGAGTCCAGACAAAGCAATTTTAAATGACCATAATGCGACCGTTTTCTAACGGATATATTCCCTCAGAGTCAGTGCATAATTTCGGCTGGAAACGGTTGAGTTAGGTAGAATCGTGAAAAATATCTGACTGTTAACGTGCTTTAATAATTGTTTTACAAAATATTATTAAAGTTTGAATTTCCAACCACGATTCACAGGATCTTGATCTTGATCCGAAATGGTGCTGTTAAGGACGTCTCTAACAATCGTGAACTTGTGACTCCGCCTAAGCCATGTTTAGTGTAAAGTGTTCGCCCATGTATATATAGTCTTCGTACTTACGGACAATAAAATATAAAGTAATAGGATAAAAAGTATTGTTTTTACTAGTATGATTAATCAATGATGCTTATTTAAATTTATGTAAGCGGTTTTTAGAATGATCAATTTAATTCGAAGAAGTAGCAATATTCTAACAGGAAACCGATTAGTCGAGTACGGTTTTTGGTATTCGATTCTCTGTACAATCGATCAATAATCTAATTTTCGAGTACTTGTTGACGTCCCTACATTATTTGGATCACTAAATCTAGTTTAAGTTCTGGATGTTCTAAGTGTATTTTGGAAAGTTTAACACTGGAAAACCACAAGTGTTTCTTATTTTTTGATAAAAAATTGACACATAATACAGTATGGTTGTCATACTAGTGTACATTTTCTACTGGTCTAAAGCAGGATGAAGATTTATAAGAACGTTTAACTTAACAAATCACAACATAAATATTGCTGCGGCAATAAACGCTATAGATATTAAAATGCACAGGCATAATTGCGGCTCGTAAAAAGAAGACACAATTGGTTCACACTTTTGAGTAAAAATAGCATTTACTCTTCTATTCGTATATGCTTGTAGAAATATTAATAGTATACTTACGGATATCTGTAAGGTTGAATACATTCTTTCCTTAAAAGATAATAAATATATATCACATGTGATAAGACAAAATAGTGCATCCATCTGTATTTCTTATCCTTGGGTTTTGTTGCATTCGAATTACTCTTGTCTTCATTCATAATGTTCTATGTGATACTTCATTGCTTTAAACTAATTTTGAACCAAATATAAAAAAGGAGATGTGGTACAAATGTATGATTGCCAATGAGACAACTGTCCACCAGAGACCAAAATGACACAGAAATTAACAATTATAGGGTCATCGTACGTTACAGTGACAATCAATAGAGAATTAGTGTTTACAAAGCAAAACATAAATAACCTTTTATAAAGGGCATGCCCGACGAGCTAATACTTTGTGTGTTTCTTTGTTGCTTATGACGTGGCTCTGTACTTACGTATCCTCTCATTGTGTTATTGTGTCATGGTAATTTTTCGTTTATATATTTGTTTGCTTTTATAGTGATTAAGCTAACAACACGATGTTTACTGCTGTACCTTTATTTTTGACATATGTAAATACCAAAGAACTGAACTGCAGCAAATGCATTTTATGGTGCCCTCGATGACCAACAATTAAACTCAAGTTTTAACAAAACAGCGCATGAAATTACAATATTCCTGTTCTTGAAATAGAACAAACTCAAACTTCAAAGCTTTCCGAAACCTGTTAATAGACTACTTAATTAATTGAATACCAATCACAATTCACCCTGTATATGAAATATCAGGTTTAACGTCTTCTTTGTTTTAAATATGATATTCTATAAAACATACTTTTGATTTTTCAATGGACACTGCTTATTATTTAATAACAGATCTAATTGAGATTAAATTGTATCGTACTGTATCTAAGGGATGTAAGGTGTAACATATATCAATTGTTTGATGTGAAACAAACTTTATCAGCGTTTAGCTAATACATGTATTATTATGTCCCGTCTTGTTGTCGGGAACCAAGCGAATAAATTCCAACCCTCTCATCATTAATGCAAATATAAAAACTCGCGGAACAAAAACGAAATTTTGAAAATACAGGGAAAATATATAAAAAAAAAAGATGTCGTATGATTTCTAACGAGAAAACTCTCCACAAGATACCAAATGACACAGAAAGTAACAACTATGGGTAACCGTATGGCCTTTAACAATGAGCAAACCGCATAGTCAGCTATAAAAGACCCAGAAATGACAAATGTAAAACAATTCAAACAAGAAAACTAACGGCCTAATGTATGTTCAAAAAAATATTTTAAATAATTATGTATTACATCAACAACCGACAACCACTAAATGACAGACACATACAAACAGAATGTGGCGGGGTTAAACAGGTTAGCGGGATCCCCCATAACCTGGGACAGTTGTGTTATAGTACAACATAAGAACAAACTATAAAAATCAGTTAAAAAGGCTTAACTCATCAGATGAAAACAAATATAAATACATCTAACAAAAACACAGAGTGACGTGGCCGGGTACTTGTATATCCCAACAACAAAAATACACTGAGTAAAGGTCTGAGGGTACTCGTAGGTAATGAAAGCTAGCTCAAACCCGCTAACAACTAATAAAAAAGATGTGCATCGAATGAAATTTGCAAAATTTGAGAGTAGTATGTAATTCATGTGTAAGACTTTTCTTATTGTTCATGTAGAAAATTATCATTTTTACGGATGTATTTAAAAAAAAAAACGCAATCATTTTGCTTGATTCTTTTTTTTGCTACATGAAGGGAGATAACTCCAATGAGAGTGATTTTTATATCAGGATCAGTTATGAATTTACCTTTTGAAAATTGAAGCAAGAAAACAAGTCCGGTGACCCAATTTTTTTCTTAATCTAAAAGCATTTTATAAGACCGATCTCGCATTTTATCTTAAAATTATATAATGTAGTTTTTCTTTTTATCACACAAAATTAGAGTTTCCGTGTATAATCTTTACAAAATCTGATAATATTGCTCAACCTGTAGCATGCCAAAAATATTTGTTTTATATATATTTTTGAAAAAAGAATGATAAAAACTACAATTTGACAAATTATTAAATTCTATAGATTTAAATTAAGTCACCCTATCCACCTTAAGGGCATCTGATACAGTTTCAAGGGAGTTAACTCTTGGCGCGACGTTAAGCGTTAAAATTCCCGCAAAACGTCACTTTTTGCAGGACGTAATGCGTATAATTTTCCGTAATAAGAAACGTAATGTGGAATTTCGATGCTCTAATTTCTGTTACTCCCGCATACTAATTTCTACGCCATTAATATTAGTGCATTTGATTCTAACAGGCTAATAACATCATAAAAAATAAAATTACTGTTTCTTTGGGATCTTCAACACAATATCGTATAGTGAGCAATCTCGAGACGACTGACCCTTTTGGTGCATGTCAATTATCATTCGTATTATCATTCATTATCCATGACATTTTATTACAGCACAGTAAACCAATGAAATTTTAAAACTAATACCGATAATGTAGGTAATGTAGCGGCGGCTAATATAAACAATGATACAACTTTTATAAAAGAACAAAGTTCTTATTTCTTCCACGTTGCACGTATTTTATCTAACAAAAGGCAATAGCCAACAATATGTTTATACACCCGTAAACATTTTTACGGGTTTTATGGTATACAAATATCCGCGTCCGTCTGTCCGTCGTAAACATGGTACAGCATATTATCCAAATTTCATTAAATTGAACATGATTCTTTTTTCAGTTATGATGGTCAAACGATCTGTTTAATTTTTGGTGAACTTTTTGAGTTACAGGACTTTGTAACTAAAACAGGTTTTTTTTTCACAGTTCGCGCTGTATCGCAAATACGATTTATGACTATTGCTTAAAAATTTACACACTAATTTTATATATTTATCTGAAGATCTATATATACTTTTTGAGAATGATTCAAAATTTGATGTAAGAGTTATTGAGTTTGTGACAAAAAGAGGGGGTTTTCACATGCATGTCGCACCGTATCTCAGAAACTATATATAATCATTGAATAAGACTTCGGCATACTTTTTAGTTAAATTGTTCTTAAGATCTGTACACTTTTGCGTGATGATTCTTTAATTCATTTTTGAGTTCTTGAATTTTTATTGAGCTTCAATTTGGGGATCATATAAAACATGTTGTGCAGTGTGCACACTCCAGTCATGCTTCAGTGATTCCCTATATAATCAACCAAATTTTTCCCACGAAAGGGGGGCCCGGGCCGTCCAGGGCCCCCTGGATTCGCCTATGTTGTGATATACAAACTTCCTATTGAGCAAGAATAATGAATGAGTCAAGATAGGCTTAGCATGACTTACTGTACAACCCCCGTGTTACTTTAGAAACATGTATTATGTTTTTTCATAAGACGACGGGCGTATCATGCGCTCGAAGCGGAGCTGTTTATTTTGTTCTTTGTATTTTTTATAAATTTATTGGACAAATGACGGAATGACAGCAAATACAATGCAATTTCCAATATAATCAACATTTCCAAATGGCATTACTATTTTAAAGAATAGTTGATATGCACCGATTTTCGAACGTGTCCATACGATATCAGTTTTATAGAAAGTTAGCAAGAAATGTTCACTTGAAAAATGTAATTAACTAGAAGATCCGGAAGGACAGACAGAGGAATGGACGTGCGATATTTTTTGTACGCGCTATATGGTGAAAAAAATATATAGTTATTGACCAATAAAATTACGCTATGAGAGAAGGATTTTAATCGCAACTAATCCAATCGTTTTTGCTAAATAAAAAAAAACTCAAAGTTATAGTTTCATTGTTTGGACAAAAACATTCCTTAAGCAAGTTGAAGATTCTCCTTTATAAGATTTTGCTTTTGTTTTCTGACCACATAAAACAGAAGGTGTGGTATAATTGCCAATGAGACAACTCTCAACAAGAGACAAACATGACACAGAAATTAATAACTATAGGTCACCGTACGGTCTTCAACAATGAGCAAAGCCCATATCGTATAGTCAGCAATAAAAGGTCACGAAGTGACAATTTTAAACAATTCAAACGAGAACAGTAACGGCCTAATTTCTGTGCTGCAATTTGTGTACAAAAAAAGAAGTTCTATTTGCAGGATAAGGCTGAGTTCACACGTAATCCGAATTCGATTCGTTTAATTCGCATTCGAAATGTTTTACGTCCTAACGTAAATTCTAAATCTAGAGGTCAATATATGGTATTAAATAATATACGAGTGTATAAGTAAATGAACCTGTATGTCGAGTTCTAAATTGCCGAGTCTTAATTTAATTTTAAAAGCCGTAAAAATTATCAACAGTCCGCAATAACTTTTCTTGAGATGTTTCTCACTTCACTGTGTCTAAACCACACCGGCAAAATTTGCTCGGACTCGATGGTGTCTAACATCCGGCACAATGACGGAACACCAATAGACAAAAGAAAGGTAGGCTTCTCCTTATTTTTTTATTTTTTTATGATATCGAAGAATATATATACATATACAACTATTTTCTATTGTGAGATTCAATATTTTCTACAACCGTTCTATATTAACGGAGAAATAAGTCAAAATGCATGTCAAAATGACGAATTGAGTGAACCTTGCCTCGAAATTGTTTAATTTTTCGTTAAATTGTCCACATTGTACGGAAAGAAAGGTACGAGAAGATAGATATTGACACGGAGATTGCAAATTTAGTTATTATGAGCATCTCAATAATTGTATTTCTGTGTATGGAACGAAAGAAAAGGGTCATGTCAAATTAAAATAAACCGGTTTCGTCAATGTTGTTACTACACAATCACCCGGTTTCGTCTACATATATCACCCGGTTTTTTTGTTTTTTTTTAACAAACAATTTATTAAAATAAACTTTGGCACGGATCTGAACATTGTCTTTCGAGAATTTAAATATATATTTATTGTAAAGTAAACTTGGCGTGTTAAAATCTATTTTAAACGGGCACTTTTGGACATAGTTAATTATGATAATACACATTTTCCTAATGAAAGGCGTATCCCTTATTTCACTAACTTCAAACTAATTTTAAATGGAATATAAATACTGAATAGCAAACACTGGTATCTAATTATTTTGTAACATTATTATATTTTCTTTGTTTATAATAGTAGACTATGTAAAGATGAAAAATAAAAGGATGTGTTTTGATTGTGCCATAATTTTAATATACTATACTATATTATATACACTTAGTTTACAATATTTACTATCAATTATTAATACATTTATGCATTCAATTATTGACGAACAGTCCCGAACCGACTATAGTCTATACTGTTCTGCACAAGTTAATCATGCATGCAGTCCTGCCAGATTTTCTGGTACTATATATACTGTGTTACTTGCGCACTAAAGCGAGTTTTCACACTTAAGCATCCATAACATAGCAGTGAGATTTGTAACTTTCTTCCCGTTTCTGGTAGGCACATTTATTTTCATAGGCATGTTTTTCACATTATTTTTACAGTTCAAATTCATTTTTTGTACAGTTTAAATTCAATTGAAACTTCAAGATAACTTTCGAAAACAATATCTGACAGTTTTGTATTTTCAATGTGAATAAAAGTTGGTTTGCAAAACATGACCGTCATTTATATCTAGGTCTTATTAAGAAGAAGTGACGGTATCCACTTATCCCATAAACATTGACAATGAGACAACTTTCTTTTAGACACAAAAAAATATGTTGAATTAATCAAGTTTAGGTCAGCGTATGATGCCTTAAACAATGAGAAAAACACACAAACTGAATGAAAGCAAGCTATAACAGGGCCCTAAATTATAAATGTAAAAAAATTCAATCACTCTAAACCAAAATTTTAAACATCACCAAAAAGTAAACAGAAGTTTAAAATATTTATATAAGAAAGAATTGTATAAAGTTTAATGCCGTTATAATACTTCGTTTTTGAGATATGGCGCGACATGTTAAAAAACCCCACATTCCTGTTTCACTTACATTTTCTGTAACTCAAAAAGATTTTTTGATTTTCACTAAAAGGTTTGCAGATCGTTTGACCATTATAAGAAATAACTATGTTAAATTTTAAGAAAATAAGATAAGCTGTCCTGAAGTTACGGTGCGACATGTTTATGCTGGACAGACGGATAGATAGACGGACAGACGGGCGGACCGAATGACTGATAGATGGAGGAACGGACGGATGGAAGGACGGACGGACAGACGGGTGATACGTCCTGTCAAAATTGGGACGGGCGTGTAAAAACGCATAGAAAGAAAAAAAAAAACTCGTAATTAAAGGTCAATAAGTTTTATTAGCATATCGGCCAAGTCGATTTATTTGTATATTTGTCTGCCTTATCATTTTTGCTATATAACTTTTATATATATTTGAAAAAAATGTATAGAAATCGATAAAAAGAACTTGATATTCGGCATTTATTATAATAAACATTCTTACAATATTTTAATTCGGTATACACTTTATAAGACAAGTGGCGAATCTAGATGACGTATAGGTTGCACGCCCCGACCCCACCTTTGGTTGCCAAAACTATATTGATTCCTGTATTTAACGATTTTGTAAAGCAAAAAATAATCAAAATATTGTTCGACTCGCTACGCTCGGCGGTATGTAAAAGTTGTTCGAATTACGTCCACTTTGAAATAAACTGAATCCGTCTGTCCGTATATATTGTCAAAATATATTGGCCAACGTCAGTGTACGATCATCACAACACAACGGCGACAGTACAGACTCGTTTTTTTTTTTAGTAATGTTAACAAAATAATTATTATTGAATTTTGTCGATGACCTGAGACTATTATACTAATTTGTACATAGCAGTATAGTTACAATAAGGGATAAAAAAAAATATTTTAATGCATGGTAGTTGTAATCCTACATTCATTTTCTATGTCGATTATGCATGCATATACAGTTGTCTAATTATCAACGTTTATCCTTAAGAAGATTTATTTTTAACGATTGTAGAAAAGATTACATACATAGAATGATTAGATTACTTATAAAGGTGTCCATCCTTTTATGCGAGAAAATCACATATCCATTATGTGTTTCGATTTTTAAGACCGTAAACTTTAATTTCAAGTTTAAACATGTTCAGCATATTTTCCCATAACTAATATAGAAAACGCATATTTAGAGAGCTTTAATCTCAATAAGCTGTTAAAAAATTTCGGAATGCAAAGTATATTAAAATATTTGTGTTCTGTAAGAGTAGGAATTCAAGTTTTTGCTTATTATTTATTTGAATCTGAGACTCGTATAAATGATAAGCCGTTGTCCGGTGAACGAACTTGTTTTCCAACGACCAACAAAACTCCTTTTGAACGCTGAAGTTAAATAATCAATTATAATGTAATGCGATAATGATTTTTTTTATTTGACCAAACCGGGTTATGCATTTTGAAATCTATGACGAAACCGGGTTGTATACATTGACGAAACCGGCCAGTTCCATTTTGACATGACCCATTTCTTTCGTTCCATACACAGATATACAATTATGGAGATGCTCATAATAACTAAATTTGCAATCTCCGTGTCAATATCTATCTTCTCGTACCTTTCTTTTCGTACAATGTGAACAATTTAACGAGAAATTAAACAATTTCGAGGCAAGGTTCACTCAATTCGTCATTTTGACATGCATTTTGACTTATTTCTCCGTTAATATAGAACGGTTGTAGAACATATTGCATCTCATAATAGAAAATAGTTGTATATGTATATATATTCTTCGATATCATAAAAAAAATAAAAAAATAAGGAGAAACCTACCTTTCTTTTGTCTATTGGTGTTCCGTCATTGTGCCGGATGTTAGACACCATCGAGTCCGAGCAAATTTTGCCGGTGTGGTTTAGACACAGTGCACTTAGACCACAAACAGAGAGAGGTATTTGTTATTCACATGATTTTATTTCTGGAAACAATATTACCAATTTATAGACAGTACATTACAAGCAATATTTATACATCTGAAAAATGTCGCCGGTAATTTGCAGAGATAACGTCGAAAATGTCTGCCAGCGACGTCGTGCACTTTAGCGCTAACGTTGAGGTTACAAAGGGGGGACGCCATTTTTAGGGAAAATCGCGTTTATCATGGAATCAAGCACGGTGACCTTTATTTTTTATTTGAGATTTGGAGAAAGCATGACAAAATGCAGTATCTGCAGAAAAATGATAAAAATGACATTTTCAGAAACAGTTTATTTCCATTTTTTTAGGTTCAGAAAAATACCACTTTGAGAATCTGGTCCGCAATGTCAAGCAAGACCTGAAAAATTGTGTAGTTATTCGTGTAGTGATTTATTTTTTTCCTTTTAGTCACTTATCACAGCTTCAGATTGAACCCGATCGTAATAATTTACGACGAAAGATATCTGCTCCAAAAAATTTATAACATTGCCTATTTTTTTTACAAAATTGCACAAATCCCCAATATTCAGCCTCAATTTTCTCGAAAACAAGCACGGTGATATGTTATATTTTGTGTTTTATTTTATAACTCGCCAAGGCCTACAACATAATACAAACTAATAAAAATGACATTTAATCGAGAAACTGTATCGGATGCCCTTAAGCTACACAAATGTCTGATCGATCGCTTATATTGAGAATATAGCTAATACTGTAAATCAACACAATTTAAAAAGCAATTCATTTTCTCTGGGTAAAACAACAAGGTGAATATTTGTAGTCCAGAATCGTCTCTTGGATGAATTTACAAAGTCTACATGTTTGCCACTACATCAAATGAAACGGCCTAAAATAATGTGCCGAAATTAATTTGTTTACACTAAAAGAGGGACGAAAGATACCAAAGGGACAGTCAAACTCATAAATCTAAAACAAACTGACAACGCCATGGCTAAAAATGAAAAAGACAAACAGAAAAACAATAGTACATACGACACAACATAGAAAACTAAAGAATAAACAACACGAACCCCACCAAAAACTAGGGGTGATCTCAGGTGCTCCGTATGCTAAATGTATTTGGAAACAGTAACTCAATTAACGCATTATATTAAAAAAAGATTCCTGTACATTTTAATCAGATGTAATTGACTTCAGTTATAGATTACAAGATATTTTTCTGTCTTTTGTGCTTTCATTCTACGTATTGCTTAAGTTTTTTAAGCCTCCATGTATCTAAAGTGTACGGACCGTAGTCACAATTAATGATCAATTTAATTTTCTGCGGAACTTACCCGCATTCTGAACATTTGAATAGATATCCATGTTGTTGCTTTTCTTTTTCGTCGACTGGTGAACACCTACTAAAGTAAAATGATTTGCTTTACCATTTTCAAAATGACAACGAATGCCTTTCAAAAAAATCCTCTTGTCATGTGATAGTTATATGTATATTATATTTCTTTACAACATTTATATATTCTTTCAATATAACCACGTTTATATAAAAACTGAGTTTTATAACGAAATATGGAGTTATGCATGATTTTTTATTTATAATTGAACGTACACGACGTCGGAAACCGATGATACGGCAAGTACACTATGTGTAGTATGATATATGCGTGGATATATATGTAATATGCAAAATTTTTATATGATAAAGTTAAGTAAAGTAATATTTTATAAGTCGGGTCGCATATATACATATTAACAAGGAACATGAGATCTTAAGAGTTCTTTAACCGACTGATATTAATAAACAAAACATACATGTAATAACATTAGATACATATACAACACAAATATACTGACATATATATAAGAACGTCTGAGCCAGTGACAACTCTACAACAGATGGCTCAGACGTACTTATAAATATAATTATTTTCTGTGACTGTATCTTACATTAATTTGTAAGATCCTTTACTATAGATAATTTAGCTGATGTGTAAAAATAACATCTCCATGCCTTATATATCATGTACTGTAGTACGACGCTAGATTGACACTTTTAAAAAGGTAACACCCGGCCACCGAAAGCTTCATTTTTATGAAGCCCAGGTGTTCATGTGGTCTAGCGGGACGGCTATAGTGTAGACGATTTGCTGTCACGATATCTCAGTAGCATGGGTTCGAATCCCGGCGAGGGAAGAACAAAACATTTGCGATTTAACATTGTTGGGTTGATGTTTAGACGAGTTGTATATATATATTTGTTAATATATATAATATATATATATATATATATCTATTAAAACAAATGTCAAATATCAGCACATAGTAGCACACAGTATATGTTTCCGAGTAGCACATGCAAAATTAAAACTGTAAGGAAGAGCAAAAGACTGCATGCATCTACAGCACAGATGCATAAACAAAACAGATAAATACATAAGAAATAAGAAATAACATAAAAAACTTCAAAACATCAAAACAAACACCAAGCTTCACGGTCAAGTCATGGGGCAGCAAGGAGTTACATTATTTACAAGAACTTCAGGTAAAATTTTCCGAAAAAACACTAGGTGGATATAAAAATATTGAACTGGCCAAAAGTTGAAAAGCTCCTTGCCTCATTTGGCAAGGAGTACCAAAGTTTTGCTGTCTCATTACTAAAGCTTTATTTACCATACCTTGTTATTTTTGACCGTGGTATATCCGCTGTGCCTTTGTACCTGAAGTTATATGCATTTTATCTTATATTCATTTAAATTTGCATGAATTATGGACTTGATTTATTAATTATTTGATAAGTCTCGTATGCCATGATTATCATTCTTCAATTTTTTAGTGCTGGTAACTTAGACTGTTCAAGAAGTGTATCGTAAGAATGTATGTAGCCGTCATTGATAAATCTGAGTGCTCTTTCGTGTATTTTTTTCAGTATTCATGAACAGTATTTATTTAAAAAAAAAAGATAAAGACTTCTTTATTACTTTTGTATCAATGAAAGTATATTACTGATGAATATACTACTAAACTATTCCATTTTAGGCTAGTAAATTAATACGATATACATGGGCTAGTAAATTCCACATAGGGTGAGAGGGAATTCAATGACCCCTTAGATATCGTAATAGGTCACTAGCACATTGTGTAGCTTATTTATCTTATCATCACATGCAGCATTTCGACTGGTGATCTTTTAAAGTGATCAAGTCTTCATTTTCGATGAACTAAAACACATTTTTGTTAATGGGTCAGCTGAAGCCCGCTTCCTGTGGAGTTGTCTCTTTGTGTTAGAGACCCATTGTGGCCTTTTGATATTTTCTTATTTTGAGTTATTTTTATTGTGTCTCTCCGACACATCACCAGTTCTCTTCTCAATTTCATTCAAATTAAAGAACCTACTGTCATAGGTCTATTCAACAACAAATGTCAACAATAAACAACTTGTGACCTTTTTTATGTTTTCATGCATTTATGTCTATCGTGCTTTTTCAATTTCTTCAACTATTGTCGGTACGAATCGTTTCCAATTTTTCATTAACGTCATGTTGTTTTAATAAAGGGACGTAACACCACTACTTACCGTGTATCGAAATAAACCACGCCTACTAACTATATAACCCCATATAAAATGCTTACAGTCACCAAGAGGTCACATTTAACTAGTGATATTTATAGAAATGTATAGGCTGGTGTGATTATGAGTAATCATAATACATGCTGGGATGTATATGTAAGTTATCTTTTTACATATTAAAAAACTCTTAACTGAGCTCTACAAATATTGGAAAGAATCTTTATTTTCTAGGTATAATCATAAATGGCTTCAGACAGATTTTGCCTTCATTTTTTATTTGTTAGTGTTAATATGATAATAGGCGACGAAACCTAAAATTCGAATCGTCATTAAATAACAAATCGTTTTAACTCGTTATAAGGCTCGAGTTCCTTTATAATCGAAGTACTAACACTTGGGATTTTTAGAAGGCAACACGGGTCATAAAGAAAACAATTGAAAGCGAAATAGTAATCTTTTGTAGTATTCTGTGTAGTAATCGCAAATGTGAGTCCTCGTAAGGGACTGCCTTTAGATGACTAGTATATACTTTTCAAAATTGAGAATGGAAATGGGGAATTTGTCAAAGAGACAACAACCCGACCAACGAGCATTAAACAGCCGAAGACAGCCAATGGGTTATCAATACAGCGCGAAAATCCCGCACCAAAGGTCGTGCTTCAGCTGGTCGCTACGAAAAATGTGAACAAGTTCAGTGATAATGGACGTCAAACTAAACTCCGAAATATATAGATGAACTAAAATTAAAAATCATACAAGACTTTCAAAGGCCAGAGGCTCTTGGCCTAGGATGCGCGCAAAAACTGCGGCATGGTTAAACATGTTTTAGATCTCATCCCATATACCTCTAGCCGATGTAGAAATAAAAAAACAACACATCAATACAAACAGTAAAACTCATTTTAAAAGAAAACCATATCCGATGTCAGAATAGGTGTCCATATAAAGAATTGCTTGTTGTTACGAGATCTCTAAAACAAGACATTTCTGCCTTATGATTATTGAAAATCTTGATGGTTTTCACTTAAAAATAGTTTGGCACTATGAATAAACATTAAGATAAGTTTTTTTCGGTCATTCGGGGTTTTCGAAAAAGCAGATAAAATAAGTTTTGATATTTACCTAAAAGTATATGTACCGATTAGTTGTCTAATGTCGTCTTCAGTAACAGCTTTGCTCTCGAATGCTATCTTTGGAAACTCTGGAGGAGACTCTATGTGTAAATCGTTGATCTCTTCTTTCATCTTATTGATCCGTTGTACCATAGTTTCATCCGGTCTGATTTTATCTAGATCCCGTCTTCTCTTATCTAAGTTCTGTCCAGCAACAAGTACGGATTTAGCAGAAGATAAACTCTTCATGAGTTTATCTTTCTCCTTTTTGGATTGTTCTTTTACTAAGACAATCATCTGAGCTACGGATTTATCAATCATTCTTTTTATCATGTTGCTTTGATCTGTGATAGCATTAATGACAGATTCTACATCATTATCAAACGATTTCAAGCTATCCTCAATTTTATTTATATTTTGATTTGCTTCATTGGTCTTGACCCGAATTTGATTTTCGTTTTCTCCTCGTAATTGAGCAATAACATCGACCAATTTCGAAAATGTATGACCATTGTGATTTCCTGTCACACAACTGGTACATACCGGTACATTGCATGTATTACACATTAGGTTGAATTCTTCTTTGTGTTGGCTACATCTAGATTTACCTTCCGGGATAAGTTCGGAGGCGTGTTGAAACTGGTGATTTGTCGATAACTTCTGCCTTTTATGCAGCGACTTACAGTTTTCACAATAATATTGTTCACAATCTAAGCAGTATTGTGATCCAGGGGCACTCACACAAATTTCACATGTTTTAGACGCAGCCTGAGCCATGTTGTACTGAAATAAAATCACAAGACTGATAGGTGATTTATCACATGACATACAATTTTATCTTATCAAATACTTGTTCAAATACATACATTATCACAACAGGTAACACGAGTTACTTACAATTTACACTTGTATACCCCGAAGTAAATACACCCATCAAATTGAGTAGGAATAAAATATGGGATACCAAGCTCAAGTGTCGTCTTCCTACGACATTTTAGTGACGATTAATTAAAAGAAAGTAAACCGTATGCAATGAAATATCTCGAGTCATATCGTTGTGTCTTGTTGCAATTCAAAGATCACATCCTTAATCCTTGTCGTTCAATCTACATGTCAAACTGATTGTTAAGATCATCGTCTTGCATAGGCATGCAATAGTTATCACTGGGCGTTAATCAATTGAAAATCAATCAAAAATGTTCTTTATACTGCATCTATATTGAAGTAACATGTATTTCCTAAAAGAAATAACAAAGCTATATTTTGTATAAAGTCAATTTCATCATGGAACACATTTCTCTACAATCAGAGGTCCATTAAGGAATGAAAATAAGTTTGACATTTGTATTACGATTTAAAACGTTATCAATTTATTAATTCAAATTGCAGCATAAAAACAATATAATGTAAATGTCAGAAATTTTTTTTTACTCAGCGCAAAACTAGGGAAGGGCTCCATAGAACCTCGCCCTTTTTCCAATTTTTCAGCCTCATACACAAAAGTTTCTATTTTCCTAACATTGTATATTCACCATTAACATCCGCTTTTTCAAAAGAATTTGTGGAACCCTAAAATCCTCTACCACAGAAATCCCGATAGGAATCACAGGCCTTCAATATCAGTTTTTTTTTTAACCAATGTCATATGCAAGATTCTAATGCAATTTGGATGTAACAGTTGTTTTCATTGGCTAAAAGATGCCGTTAAATCAACAGTTGACCAGGCATAACTAAGGAGGGACCCGCCATTTTGAATTGATTGAATCAACAAATGTTCGTTTACTACTATATAATCGAAAATGAAACAACACCTACCTCGAATTCGCCGTTTTAATGTAATTTTTTCCGAATTTGAAGCGTACAGGTAACGTAATAACCTCGAGTTTGTAAGTTTTCATTTGTATGACGTCACGTTTAGCCATGACGTCTTTGTGCCAAAATCATTCATGAAGTTTCGCGGATTTTTTTCTATTTGTCAAATTTAGACATTTTTTCTTTTTATAATGCATTAGAATCGGAATAATAGTATATATATATATATTTTTAACAATATTCAATGAGTTCTATTTAAGGATTACAGTATTGTAGTTGAAGAGTTGCTCGCGTCAATTGTAGATTTGACGGTCGCAAATGCAGTTTTACTGGCGAAGCGTAGAGGAGACAGTAAAACGGAGATTTGCGATCGTCAAATCAAAATTGACGGTGGCAACTCTTCAACGACAGTACTCTTAGAACTCATTGAATATTGTTACAAATAAATATTGACAGAAAATACAAAAAGTCCACCATTTTCAAAATAAACAATGCCTACAACAAGTTAGGAAAATGACAGTTCGTTTGATGAGTTTGGGCTTTTGATTATGCCATTTTCGTTAAAGTCGCTACGTTTTGAATTTTCTACAGATTCGGTATTTTGGTTATTTTACCATTGTTTAACAAAGGGTTGTTCTCAATATTGGCCACAAGTTGCACAAAGCAGTGCAAAACACAACTTCCTTCGTATTATGATAAGGAATGTCAATTTTTACATACCAATATACATATAATATCATATCAACTATTATTTATATTGAGAGGTCTTATGTTGCAAACAACTACTGTTCCTCCATATAACATGAAATAACTTCAAAGCCACTTACGATCGATGATAATCAAGACACCCATCTTTTACGTTTAACTAATGCATACGTCAAATGAATTTATATATTCCAAATCCTATTATTTTAATAAAGAAAGTAAATAATTTAAAATCCTTATCAACGTGCGTAAGTTATGTAACCTTCTGATATTTTCTGCTTGACAAAAGCGGCAGGTGAATCTCTAGGCTCCAAACAAATGTCAGCTTCTTTGAAAGCTACGGTAAGTTTACGGTTGAATTTGTATTGGTCCACTCAAGACTTTCTTTCAAACTTCTAGTCACCATTCACCTTAAGCTGATTCTGTTATCTGTTCAATTGTAAGTCTGATCTTCTTTGTGATGATAAAATGTATGTAGTTTATTTGAAAAGCTTCCTATGATTTGTTCCAATGAATCATTCTGTGATTTTTTAATTTCATCTCCGCAGTTCGCTCAACGCCATTATCAATGTCCGGATCCATCATTGCACTAAGAAAAATATTGACGTTCAATAAAGTAAAACAAGTCTTAAAATGATAATTATACACCCATCATTTAACACAATAAGTTTCCTACCCAAAAGATTCATACGCCTTCGAACTAATACGTGAAAAGACAAGTAATTCACGTTCCCACTCTGCCAAGAAAATCTGAATTACTGAAAAATAAGGGAGAGTTTGAACAAAAGATTTACATCACCGGTGTATTCAAAATTAAACACCAAAGCCGCAATTCCCCGCGGGAAATTCTAATTTCTTTCAACTGCCGGTAAATCATGTAAATCACGTACAAATCTTTCATACCTTATATTCAAATAATTTCCAACTTTTCTGGACTCTAAGTGATTTAGAGTTATGCCACATTATATTTATACTTAACTATTGCTGAAGATTGTTGACCTTTCAATGCCTTTTTTTATGTGTCACTATGAAGCGATCACATTAGCTTAAATTGGGTGTAATAACACCATTGATTTTCTTCTATTAGTCTTTGATATAATTGCACTTTTAAAACAATTGTGCAGAATTTATCCTTGCTTCAAATAAAGAAGTACTTGGCATGAGTAAAGTTTTATCCTGTCCAGTACTAAAGAAACCCAATTCAAATAACATTACATTGCTTATAAGACAATAACCATTACTGGAAGTGAACCAATCAAATTTCCCCCTTATTTAACCTGTGTATAAGATTTAGTTTCCAAAATTTTCTATAGAAAACCCTAATAAAAAAATAATGGTGCTTTAAAATACCCAAGACATATGTTTATGACCCAGAACTGTTTCACTGCAATAAAATGTAGGATTAATTACCTACAACTGTCAAATTCAAGGAAACATTTTTTTCGACCGATTATCGTATACAACGAGCTGTGACGTACAATGATTTAGTGGTATTACATCTAAGCCCTACGGTTTATTTTTTTCAGGGCTGTCTTTATTTATTATCTAAATTTATCATGTTTTTCACCTTGAATAAATATTTATTCTTGAAAAGATGTGTTTTTATATCACAGCTCCAAAAGTTCCCCAGATGCATCAGATGAAACTTAATCAAGACATAGATATGACAGACATAAAATTCAATGTATCTAGCTTTTTAAACTTGTTTACTTAGTTTCCATAAAACCATATCGCTCCAATCTTGTATTTTTTTAATAACCTTTAAATTTACTTTATCAAAATAGAGTCGTCTTTGTACAATACATTTCGGTTTGGAAGTGACAACAAGTTTCGAAATAAAATGAAATATAAGTAAAAAATCGTCTCCGCCTGTGTTCCTTCCTATGTCAGTCCTTTTGAGTGTTGCAAAAAGATGAATATACCCTAAGTGTCACCATACGAAGGAAAGTTAGACAATATAACGCTTAAAAGAAAAGACAAACAGGCAAAACTGCAAAACGTCAGTCCACAAACCATTATATAAAACATTAAGATTTGAGGTACAGAAGCCAAACCATGTACATACTATTATCATGAAAGTAATATCTTGCCATAAGTTGTATTCGATTATGACACAATCGAAACATTGATGTCGACATGCGAATCACATGATTAAGTGACCTGTGTCTGGAGTATTTCGTGTGTAAAATTCACATGCTATGTTAAATTAAAAATCAATACGCATCAAATTGAAAACATTATATTATCTTACATTTTCAATTGGTATTCATACTTACTTTGCTAGGATCATAAAACACGAAACTTGATAAAAAAAAACTAAAAAAAACCCAGATGTATAACTATTAAATATACAAACGAGTCTAAATTGAAAACTACGTTCAAACCTATGATTGCGTTGGATAAAAACCGCAATTTTTATAAGTTTGCATGTAAAACAAATTTTGTTGTAGAAGGGTCTAAATACAGCACAAACAACATTTTCCAAAAGACCAAAAAAGTGAAAAAGTATATTTAAACAAAACCCATTTGACTCACAGGTCGAACAACTGATGTTCTTTAACCCTGCTGACTGCCATTGGCGATTGCCCCAAAAAAATGATCACAAGATGTAACAAAATGGATCTTAATATAAATTTAACACTAAACAGAAAACAATTAACTTGTGGCCACGATGTTATGCCACAAAAATGAGGTGTCAATATTTTTTATACTATTAAATATATATATATATATATATATATATATATATATATATATATATATATATATATATATATACATCATTGATGGCGATCCGATGGATACATCTGTTGTAGAGTTGTCACTGACTCAGACGTACTTATGAATATAATTATTTTCTGTGACTGTATATTACATTAATTTGTAGGATCCTTTACTATAGATAATTTAGCTGATCTGTAACAATAACATCTTCATGCCTTATATATCATGTACTGTAGTACGCCGCTAGATTAAAACTGACGTGGAAAGGTAACACATGCCCACCGAAAGCTCTTTTTTTGAGAGCCCAGGTGGTCGTGTGGTCTAGCGGGACGGCTGCAGTGCAGGCGATTTGGTGTCACGATATCACAGTAGCATGGGTTCGAATCCCGGCGAGGGAAGAACCAAAAATTTGCGAAAGCAAATTTACAGATCTAACATTGTTGGGTTGATGTTTAGACGAGTTGTATATATATATATATATATATTTGAAAAATATTCTCATTTCACGACTTTTATGCTTTTACTTTCATTCACACCATCATTACAACAAAAAAACATAAATAAAAAAATGAACTCACAGCTGCTGTTAGTGCCAATGAATAATGCAATATTTTGCAATTCAAAGAGAAACATACATATATTTAACTTTGAAAGATAAAGTGAAAAAGTATAAACAGTAATACCGAACTAGAAGGTATATGAAAAAGAGGAAAGTTCATAAAGAAATTATGGAAACAAACGTTATACTTTATCAACCAAAGTCCCATTGTATATATAATAAAACCGTGAAAATGCACTGACAGAAAATATCTAAAAAATCCTCTACACTAAAACTTGTACAGTTTAATTTGATATAGAAAAGAGAGAACCAACCTGAAGACAGATAGGACAAGTAGATAGTACACGTATACACGTCGGTACACATATCTTTGTGTTAAATTTTTTGTGGTTTTAATAACGAAGATGAATCATAATCTAAAAACTCTGTTTGTCCTCTCCCAATGCGTACTTTCTGATCTCATAAATGGATTATTGATTGACAGCACTACGACGACAACTATCTGAGCGTTATAACTGACAACATTATAGTGCCGTCATCGGTTTGCTAATGGAGGAAAGGCAATCACTTCATATGTTAGAGCAGGTAGTGAGTACTTTACAACAGAAAGTACAATCTCTTGAACAGAAGGACATTTCAAAGCATACAATAGATATTTTGGCTTTGCAGTTAAAAGTCAATACTGTAAATGATTCATGCAGTATATGTCAAAACAATTTGGGAGATTTAGAAAGCAAATTCAAAGATTTAGAAATGAATTCTACTTTGTTGAAGGATGAAAAGCAGAAACTATCACAAGACGTTACAATCCTGAGTCAAAACCAATCAGTTGGTAACATAGGAAATTTAAAACAGCAAGTACAGGCAACAACAAACAGAGTAAACCAACTCGAATATAGCAATACGGTGACGCATCAGGATATTATTGCCCTCTCGAAAATAACTAACCAAAATAAATTGGATATCATAACTGTTGGCCAAAATCTTACTCAGCAAATCACATCGGTTGAACAAGAATACCGAAAGAAAACACAAAATGGTTAGCATTCCATGTAGATATTCACAAGTATGACATATTTGCATGAACAATCTTTTAAAATTTAATGCTGAAAACAACTTTTCTTTCATTGTAGGTCCAATGTTTTTTTAAGTATTACAACCTTATGTATAATTTATATGAACACTAGTGCAAATGTGAAATTTTTAAACGGCTTTATGATTATACCTTTTGTTATTCATTTCATTATCAAGAAATAAGTTATATATATTCTTATAGATACTTTCGATTGGAATTCTTGTTCACATTACACGTGTTCCCGAATAATAACAATTTTAATATTTCAGATACAGCTATTAAACGGTTAACCGATGACCTCGATTTGAGAATAGTAAGTTTGGAAACTAATATGACTTTTCTGAATACTCAGGTAGCATCATTTACACATAACAATCAACCAGGTTATATAATAGATAATAATGCAACCAGCTTTCTTGTATTCTTGTTTTCCTTTTATACAATAATATTTTCTTTATTTTACAATATACGTAGAACTGCAATATTTCATCGAGTATATTAATTAAGACATATTAATGACACAGTCATATCATAAATGACCCAAAAATAGGTTCAAACGGATATAGATACTTTTTGCTAATACTAGAATGTATAATTATTGAAATCAGATTTGTACATGTTGCTGTTGAAATGTAAAAGTCGACAAAGTAACCTGTCATACATCATTCTTACCCATTGCATTGGTTTATGTTAAATTCAAATTTCGACTAATGAAAGTAATCTGGGTTTATTCAATTGCTTTCACTGCCTGCCTTACCATGCTAACGTTTAAGGAAGAAAGCAGACTACAGAATAGTACTGACCAGACGGGATTTAGGAGACCTTGATATATAATCCATATATACATATTGAACGTTTAATCATCTATATCATGAACTTTGTATTTACAAATGTGTGTGGACAATTTTTACCACTCTTTAATGGTACAATGAAATGACCATGGACTCTTCGTGACATTGATCTTAGGACAATACTTTTATGTGTCGAGTCAGTTTTATATAGTAGACGACAGTTGTTGTAATTATTGGACAACATAGAACAATCGGAACATTTTAATAACTGTTCACTTCAGTTGAATTCCGCATAACAATACCGTGTGAAACTAAGTAGAAGGATGAACCCTTAAATGTGACTTTTAATTGAGAAGCAGTATTGACTATTTAAGTTATATTTAGCTACATTTAGTGAAATATAGAACTATATTTCCTGTACATTGGGAGGAATGTAACAGTTCGCAGTGCTTATATAATAACTTTAATATTCAATATAATTTTATATACAAAAGGACATATATACAAATGGACAGTAAGGTATTATGTGTATTTAAGTTAAACTTGCAGATTTATAATTGTTACAACGTGACTTAGTGCATACATGTTTTGGCTTTAAGAAAACCTATACTTTTGGCAGGTGGTCAGTTAATTCACATTTATTGCTTTGTATTAAATGAACTTGAATGCTTAGCTATGGTTGGTCAGTTGAGTCATATCTATAGAAAATTTAAAGACTTAAGCATTTGAAGCAAAAGTAATGTCCACCGTTTATAACTTTTGTCATCGTTTAGTGGTCAGTTAAGTCACGTTTGTAGAAGTATTAAAAGGCTTAAGCTATTGAGGAGAAAGTAGTGTCCACTTTTTCTAATTTTTTAATATATCGCTTTCGGCCTTCTAAAAGTTACTTCCTGTCGAAAGTAGAAACAAACAACATTCTTGTAAATTTAAGTCACGTTTTTAGAAGTATAAAGGACTGTCTTTTTCAGACAGTCCAGATTGTAAATTGATCAGTTAATATAGAAACGTTTGTACCAGTTCAGCTATCGTTTGCTTTTATACCTGTACCTTGACCTTTTTGTTGGTTTGCTGTCGAACTTTGCTTTTCGAGAGTCTAACACCTGTTAGGAAGGGTTTGAGAGCAATATGTCAAGTTAACATGAAGAAAAGGGTCGACAAAATTTATGGGATCTTCATTTTTGAAAATTAAGATTGGAAAACAATTATTTAACAGTTCAACCTTTAGAAGTAGTAAATAAGCAGCCTGGTGAATCTCATTCCAAGTTTGTACGATCACGAAAAATAAATGAATTAAATTGGATTAAAAAATTACAGACAGTCTACCCTCTCGGTCTTAATGATAATATCATGGGAATTGGCAATATATCAAGAACCGATTCTGTTAACATTTTGGATATAGTTTCTAAAACTGTTCGTAAAAAACGTTCTCATGGACGCAGAAAAAATCGCAATCAAAGAAAATTTCGGACCAACCATACAAATATTTCGGACCTAATTTCCATTTCAAAAAACAACGGCAGACATTATCTGTTAACCAAGCTTTGTTCTTTACCTATAAATAAATTAAATAAAATTTTAGAGGATTGCAACACAATTTCATATTACAGTCCTAAGTATGAAATTGTCCAAATTATAATGGCATATTGTTATTCTAAACTGTTTCCAAAAATTGATCGCCCTGAAGATCATAAAAAACATTTTATTAAAATAAAGTATGTCAATAAAGGTTTTGATTTTGTAAATATTGCCGGTATTTTTAACGACCATTCTGTTAAAGACCAAATTCCTGGATATTTTGATAATACTGAACTCCCTCTCATTTGTTATATTTACAAGAAATCTACCCGAAAATATGTGTTTAATTATAGCCAATTGTGTAAAGATGTAAATATCACTGAAAATACACCTATGTCGTGTAATTGCAGTAATTCAGAATACACCTATGGACCAATTTCCCATGTTATAACAGGAGACCTTAACATCGTTCGCGACCGAGAGTTAAAATCATTCCTCAGTAAAGGACCTAAATATCGTCCCCCGTCAACTATTAACTGGAATGAGTGTCGTAATATCATCAACGACTCACTCCGCGCCTACTGTTTGAAATGGGTAAAACGGGAAAAAGCTGACAAAAAATCTTTGGACTCTTTTTTTAATTCAGTAATGAAGATAGTTGATATTCGAATACAACATTTTAAAGAACATTTTACCCTCAACAAAAACTATAAAAACCCTATTTCGCGTATCAAAAATAAACTAACAGAACTAGCCAAGGAATTTGTTTTTGTCCCGGCTGATAAAGCTGCTAATAATATCATTATTGTTTGACGTAAATTTTATATAGAGGTTCTGCAAAAGGAAATCACGAATTCACCAACATTCCAACTGACTTCATTTTCAGAAAACGACATCTGTAACAAACATAAACTTTTAGCTACTTCTTTACAAGCAGAACCAAACACAATGAAAGTCCCAACTATGTACTGGCTTCCGAAGCTGCACAAAAAACCTTACAAATATAGATTTATTTCATCTTCCAGCCATTGTTCAACTACTAAATTGTCTGTTTTACTTACTAGTACACTTGGTACAATAAAACGCCTGATAATAAATTGTTCAAATAAGGCCTTTGAAAATAGTGGAATTAATTACTTTTGGAGTGTCAAAAACTCGTTGGAAGTACTTGATAAATTGCATGCATATATTGGTGATTTTGAATCTGTTCAAAGTTTTGATTTTTCTACCCTATATACCACTTTGCCTCATATTCTTATTAAGAAAAAATTCACATCCCTAATTAACTGGGCATTTAAAAAGTCGGAATGCGAGTACATATGTTCAAACTCTTTTAGATCATTTTTTAGTAGCAATAAACAAAAGAACTATGTCAATTGGACATGCTTTGATACTATTTATGCACTTGAATTTTTACTTGATAACATTTTTGTTCGCTTTGGAGATTCCGTATATCGTCAAGTTATTGGAATTCCAATGGGGACTAACTGTGCACCACTTATTGCGGACCTGTTTTTGTATTGTTATGAGTTACAATTTATGACTAAAATTAGCAAAGACCCATCAAAACAACATTTGATACAAAAATTTAACAATACTTTTAGATATTTGGATGATATATTGGCTCTAAATAATGACGACTTCAGTATGTATACTAAAGAAATTTATCCTGTAGAACTTACTTTAAATAACGCTAATGATAACAATGACCACTGCCCTTTCCTCGATCTTGATATCTATATCATAAACGGGAAGCTTAATACAAAAATTTATGATAAAAGAGATGATTTTTCATTTCCTATTGTTAATTATCCATTTTTAGATAGTGACGTTCCCTTGTCACCATCTTATGGTGTTTATATATCTCAACTTGTACGATTCGCTCGTGTATGTAACAATGTATTAGATTTTAGCGAGAGAAATTTATGTATTACTGAAAAATTATTACACCAGGGTTTTCGATATCACAAACTGGTCAAAACATTTACTAAATTTTATCACCGGTATAAGGAAATAATTCGTAAATATAACTCAACATGCAGACATCTTATACGTTCAGGTATTTCACATCCAAAATTTTATGGAAATATTCTTTATAAAGCACAAAAATGTCAGTATTCTCCTCAGAAACTAACAAAACCTTTAAATAGACTTATTAAAAGGGGATATAGTTACGATACTGTTGTCAGGTCATTAAAGATTGCATATTTTGGCTTTAACATTGATTCACTGATAGGGTCTTTGCATCGGAACTAAACACATTTATTTCTAAAAAAACAGTTGTTGGCATGACACGGGTTATGTTCTTCTCATATATTTTATGATAGTATGATACTAAACCCCTAACGGGAGGGATTGTACCTGATATTCATATGATGAAGACATAATCTTTCAATCAGTTTAATTGAGGTCTGGAGCTGGCATGTCAGTTAACTGCTAGTAGTCTGTTGTTATTTATGTATTATTGTCATTTTATTTATTTTCTTTTGTTACATCTTTTGACATCAGACTCGGACTTCTCTTGAACTGAATTTTAATGTGCGTATTGTTATTCTTTTACTTTTCTACATTGGCTAGAGGTATAGGGGGAGGGTTGAGATCTCATAAACATGTTTAACCCCGCCGCAATTTTGCGCCTGTCCCAAGTCAGGAGCCTCTGGCCTTTGTTAGTCTTGTATAATTTTAAATTTTAGTTTCTTGTGTATAATTCGGAGTTTAGTATGACGTCCATTATCACTGTACTATTATGCATATTTTAGGGGCCAGCTGAAGGACACCTACGGGTGCGGGAATTCTCGCTACATTGAAGACCCATTGGTTGCCTTCGGCTGTTGTTTGCTCTACGGTCGGGTGGTTGTCGCTTTGACATATTCACCATTTCCTTTCTCAATTTTAAATTAAAAGAAATAAATCTTTTCGGTTAGATGTTATAACTTATGTCATAACAAGACAACAATAAAAGCGAACACATCTAGATTCGTAAGACATTCAAATGAAAGGAGACAGCGTGCAGAATTGTAATGTATTTTTTTGGTTCACGCAGTTCTTTCACTCACATTCATCTAATTGTTGAAAATGTTTTCCTGCTTACATTTTCATTCATTTAATAACGGGTTGTCATGGTTTACCTTATTGATTTTATCTGTACAGATCCTTAGTATTTAATCCTGTGCTTTCAACACAATCAAGAAAAGTTCACATAGAATGCTGTTTTACCTAGACCTGTTTGGTCATGATTCTATCTTTAACAATCGTTGATTAGAAAATCAACAAACACATTTATATACTACTGATTCCAAAATCTTTTCACTTAGATTTCCTGTCCTGTGAACTGTTACGGTGAAGTGGGAGGCTGCCTTGTTTGTTTAATATCTCACTCAACCAACTTTTTTCTACCATGTCGTATCTTTTTCAACTCGTGTTACTCGGTCTTTAGATTGATATGTTACGGTTTTTATTTTGATGTTTTTCTTTGGATGTTTTTCATGGTTTGCCGTGAACTTGTTAGTTTTTGTACGACTTATGAGTTTGAATATTTCCTTGATATTTTCGCATCTCAATTGTCCATTCTTTACATGTTTTAGATCATGAAGGAACAAACGATGTCCTGCAAATTTGCATATTGAATTATCAGAATATATTATAGAAAAAATATGGAATTTGTCCTCGTTCACAGTTACCTAATACTGCATTTAAAAACCATAGTGTGTGTTTTACAACAAGAAATAACTGAAATATATGACATATGTGAAATTGAACCGAAAGCTGTCAAGATTGGTCAAAAGATTGACCGGTAGTAAGGAACTCTTTCTTTGTGCAGTTTTTGGTTCCCTAAATAGTGTTATAAGAAAAGAAAACCCGTTAGATATGCATGATCGGACTTGCATACCACAAACAAATAGTACGGTTCCACAATCTTGATGGAAATTGTATCACATATTACACATGAATATCTGAATGACAAATTCTTTTGCATTTTTAAACCCTGCGTTAACGACATAGTGTGGAATATAGGTATCGACCCAGTGCTGTAAAAATGTTTTGGAAATTTACGTTCAATATTTTTATGACCATTAACATTATACTCGGTTCGTCATTTTAAAAACGTTTTTCTTACATGCATTCACTGATTGTAACATAACAAATAAATAGAAAACATAAAAATAGATACTAAAAAAGGCAAGCTTTACTATCATATCTATTCTACCCTTATAGTGTATGTATGTTCGTAGTTTACAGTCTACAGAAAAACGACAAAAAAAAATCAAAATTAATAAAAAAAAAATTATGTTTTTGAAGAAGGACGGAGGACTAAAAAAATGTTTACTGTCCCAAGTACCTGTGACTTTTGATACTTTTCTTGAAATTCGCCAGTCAGAATCTTTTACAAAAAATCATCCTTACATCAGTTTACAAAGATTTTTCAACTGCGATCTTTTTGCCCGCGATTTCGCGGCGGGGTTTTATTTAATATTGAAAAAAGAACGTAACGGTGTTTAACATCATACTTCATATTTAAATGATACATCTACATTTTGATCAAACTAGTTAACATGAAAACATTCCAGGTAGTATTTTATCTTAAGACGTGAACAATAAAGTATAACAAAAATACCGTAAATTAAAATAGGCAAAGACAGCAAAATCTGACAAAGTAAACGTTCTCAACAAACAGAACTAGCTGAAAACAACCCTCATATTGATCATACATTAAAAAACTACATCAACTGAAAGTTTCTAATCATTGAAATTTCAAATTTTCTAGTTAATACATTAATACAAAACAATATTGTACAACTGTTGATTACATATTGGAAACATATGCAGGTTTTGTTGCGTTGCCTCTTTTAAACTTTTTTGATATATTTCATCTGTCTGCAAGAAAAAAAGATATTAGTCTGAATAAAAGTTTATTCTGAAAATATTTTTGTTATTTTGTATGCAAAATTGATACAACAAAACTATACAATATGTACAAAGTTTTAAGCATGCTGGTTGCAGTACTTCCTGTTTACAAACTTTTTGCAAAATTTTATGTTTAATAAAACTGAGAATGGAAATGGGGAATGTGTCAAAGAGACAACAACCCGACCATAAAGCAGACAATGGCAGAAGGTCACCAACAGGTCTTCAATGCAGAGAGAAATTCCCGCACCCGGAGGTGTCCTTCATCTGGCCCCTAAACAAATAAATATACTAGTTCAGTGATAATGAACGCCATACTAAACTCCAAATTGTACACAAGAAACTAAAATTAGAAATAATACAAGACGAACAAAGGCAAGAGGCTCGTTGAAATATGAATTGACGTTCAACATACTATTTTAAACATCAAATATGAAAGTTGAAAGCCAGCTTTGGGTATTAACCAGAACAGTAGTCGAAACGTCGAAACGGAACAGCATTTATGTTTCAACAGTCTTGCACAACGGCGTGTCAGTACTATCAAATTATTTATCAATAACCCTTCCAAAGATTTGAGATTATCATAAAATGATTCAACTCGTTCAAACCATTTGTTTTCTCACAAATGCCGTATATGCATTTTAGATTCTGGTCCTTACTGACGTTATTATATTAAAACAAATAAACTACTGAGTATCAACCATATTGGTGACCTAATGCAGCAGCACGGATAAAGTATTTTGATCAATCAAAACCAATACCATTTGGTAAGCCCTTTAAGAAAGCTAGGTATAAGCCAATTAGAATTCTTCAAAACAAAATTTGTCATTTCTAGAATGAATCAGTGCATATGTAATAAAATTTGAGTATAAAGACGTTAAAAAAGATCTGAAAAAACATATACAATGCCAACAAATAAGTTTTGACAGGATGTACTGAATAGTAACTTAATAGAAACATTAACAATGTTTATCCTTCGTTACTTGCAATTGTTAAACATGACTTCATCTAATAATTAATATATGCTTTCATGTATACTTCTTTCTTTGTAACAACTCTGCTATATATATTAATCCATTGTATTTTTGTTATATCTTTTAATTCTAAGAATAGAGCTATACTGAGCTTTCACTAAATTCGACATGTTATTTTTTGTATGTCTTGATTTAAACAAATATTATTTCAGCTTTATCAAGTTTTAAACTTAATTTTGTTCTTTGAAGAGTCACTTCACGTCGTTACAATGAATTGTTAAAGACAATATATTACTTTGCTTTGTTTGCTTTTCCGTTCGAACGAGTATTTCCTATTTATATTAAGAGCACTTACATACGTTGTCCGGTGCATCTACACGAACTACAAATGAAAAGGCACAATAAACATTAAAAAAAACTTTTATTGCAAAATAACTGTATACAAACACATTTCATTTATTTTAAGGTTAGTGTTATGACCTTTGCAATGATTAAAACACAATATGTCAAGAAAACAAAGTAATGTAAAATATTTGTGGTTTTTATATAAACATGTATATACCGGCTTATCCATCACGTTGAATATATTAATCGACAAAACTGTGTCATTGTGTATCCTGTAATGCTTTAAATGTATATATATTAAAAGACAATAACAATCAAAACCAAAAAGTAAACGAAGACTCACAAAACCTAAGGACATTTACATCAACAGTTATAAATAATAATTAAGAAACAACACGAACTCCACTAAAAACCTGTAGTGAAATCAGGTGCTCCGGAAGGGTAAGCATTTCCTGCACCGTATATGGCACCCGTCGTGTTATTTCTTTGTTCAGTTCTGTATTGATGGAAGGTTATTATGACTGAGGAAGAATATCAGAAATGATTTCTGTCACACTTTTGTCATAATGGACAATCAGCTCATGATGGCGACCGTAAAATTCCTTGAGTTATGACCTTACTTTGATTGTTTCATAGCCCTGTCTTAGCAACTTTTGAGAAAGCAGTATTCCTCGTTTAACAAAATCAACTAGCTAGCTCTAGAGTAACGTATTTATTGAGACACATATACTCCATATTCTGGTGCCACTGGGATGTTGCTACACAGAAATGGAAAGTTGACTATAGGAAAATTAAAATCATCGCGTGTGTCATAAATTTTGGTATTAAAGTAATTCAAATGTTATAAACTGTTTAATTTGTTGTATAGTTTTACATTGATCATTATGAGCAATGTTGTTTTTAATGAGTTATACAGTAGAAACGTGCATGCTTTTTAGTCACATACATGTATGTTCCCAAGGAGAATAATATGCAATAATACATAAGACGTTTGCTTTTATCTGACCGACATCAATACATCATAATAAAGAGCATACATATTATCGAAGTAGTTAAAATTTGTGTTTCACAACTCACCAATACAATTGCTGATATGATAGTCTCAAAAACTACTTGCATCATTTCCGATATCAAATCAAAAATGAACAATGATATACGGACTGTAGTTATTAATTTTACTGTAGATGAAACTTCGAGTACACCCACAGCTTTTCATCTCTATCATTTTCTTAACTAAATCAAACTGATATTCTGTATTCGCAGAATGAAATAGAATCGACAATGAAAACGGAAAACGTGTCAGAGAGGCAATAACTCGACCAAAGAGCATAAGACCAAGATCACAATACGTCTTCGACAATATTACAAAAACCCCAATCGTTGGCGGGCTTCAGTTGACCCTTTAACAGAATATATACTAAATGATGTCCATTTCCACTAGTGCATATTTATTTAATGGGTCAGCTAAAAACCACCTCCAGATGAAAAATTATCTTGCTGAGTCGAAGACACAGTATTGTCCTTCGGCTGTTTTCTGTCCTTTGGTTGGGTCTGTTATCGGAACTCATTATTTTTGTGCTTTTACACATTTCCGATTTCCCGTCTCAATTTGAGTTCAGTAAAATGGACGCAAACAAACTCCAAAACATACAAATGAACCACAATCAGAAAAAAACCCACAAGACTACCAAAGGCTATCGGTTTCTTACTTGGATCAGGCTAGAATAAAAGCGGCGGGGCCAATATTTTTGGTGAAATTGCAGTCCTCCCTATACCACACACTCTACTAAAGTGAAACAAACAGCCTTATTCATAGAAAAAACAGAATTTGTGGTATGGTCGCCAATAAGACAACTCTTTACAAGAGACTAAATGACACTAAAATCAAGATCTATAAGTCACCGTACGGCGCTCGACAATCACAAAAGTCCATACCTCAAAGTCAGCTATAAATGGCCCAGAAATGACAAATGAGGAGGGGTCGGAGGGGTCCTGATCCCGAAATCCTGAACTTTGAAATATGAAATCCCGAGGTATCGAATTAAATGAATTACGAAAAATTAAATCCCGGCATCCCGAAATTCAAAAGAAGAATTCCCGGATCCCGAAAGGGTAAATCCCCAAATCCCGAGCTTAAAAATATCCAATCCCGACGTCCCGAAAGTGTCGTGTCCCCTCACAAATGTTAAAAATTTCAAACGAGACAACAAACGTCAGTATTCATGTACAAAAAATGAACAAAAAACAAATATGTCACACATCAACAAACGACAACCATTTAATTACAGGCTCCTGGCTTTGGACAGGTACAAACATACATAATATTGCGGGGTCATCACATGTAAGCGGAAATTCAACCCTCCCCTAACCTTGGACAGTGCTGAAAAAGTACAGCATATTGAAAGTATCTTTTCTAAATTCCCGGGCACGGAGAACGACATTTCCGTAAAAATGAGGATGTTCTATCTCGTTTGAAAATAGTTATCTACAGCTACAATCAAACTTCAAAACCAAACCTATATAGCTATTGAAGAATTGAGTAAAGGTTGTTTTAGTAATTTGTGTAAACAAATCACTGGCTTAATAATTTACCCACGTTCGTTAAAATCAAAATGTGTATTGATTTAGATTTTCGAATAATGTACTTGTAGAAAAGATTAAATTAAGCAAAACAAATTGTGTGACATTGGAAACACTGATTTTTTTAATTTTTCTAGTAAAAAAAACCCCGCTTATTTTGTATTAATAACAAAAGGACAAAGGGAAAAAGTTAATTCATGATATACACCTACATTGTTAGTAGTACCATAGACAACTAAAGACTGAATAACACGAACCCCGCCAAAACCTGGGAATAATCTCAGGTGCTCTGTAAGGACAAGCAGATCCTACTTCACATGTGAATTATCCGAACTGCAGCTGTATGGATTTGTTTACCAGTGCTCAATCTAATTTTTCATTAATAAGTTTAGTCTTTCTTTATATGTTATAATGTCAATAATGAAAAATAATAAAGCGCCCAATAGAAGAAAAAAAATTACTGTAAGGCACTTCTAGAATTTATTTTTCTAATTTTTTAAGTTCTTTCTTTGTGCAATAAACTAAAATAATTTGTTGATATTACAGAAATTGGTGTTTTGTTGTTTCAAACTCTTTCAGCAGCAATTTTCTAATTCAGTCCGGTCATTTTTTTTTTATTAGTTGAGGACGCGGGCGTGCGAACAGAGAACCACCGATCGTCGATAGAAGAATATGACAATTATTTTCAGTTTTGATTGACGTCGAGCACACTGGCCACATGCAGAATTTGAACTCAAAATACCTGTGTTGACATGCTAGTGGTACAACATTTCGAATTCATAGACCAGTAAATACCGAGTTCCCTACGTGTCGTGTAGAAAAGTATATTATTTTGAAGTTATCAAAGGTACTAGGATTATAATTTAGTACCCCAGACGCGCGTTTCGTCTACATAAGACTCATCAGTGACGCTCATATCAAAATATTTATAAAACCAAGTACAAAGTTGAAGAGCATTGAGGATCCAAACAATCCAAAAAATTGTGCCAAATACGGCTAAAAAGAAAAAGACAGAATTATAGCATTAGTTTTTTTTAACAATCATTTATACATTTGCATTTTTCCTTCATTTGTATAAATATTGCTATGTCATCAAATCGAAAAAAACGGGTATCTAATAAAAACAGTTTATCAAAATTGAATCTAATGAAACAATATGTGATGATCGTGTACAGATGTTTAATGATTTACAACCTCAGACCTTAGAAATAATAGTTTGGTCTTCTACATGTGTGACAAGACAGATTGTATACTTCCTAATTTGGTGTCACGTTTTTGTTTGTCTCGATCAAAGATACCGTTTTATGAATGAATTAAAGGATTTATATGGCAAGGGAATTTTCGTTGTGTATCTACCCGTACATTTGTGTATGTTTTTGTAAAAAAGGTAAGTACTATTTAGCAATAAAACAACTAAGTATAATTTGAGGGATATGTTTTGTCTTGATTGATATGGCGTATATATGTTATTATGAAACTCCCCCCAACATGTTTGAGTTTGTAAATTCATTCGCCAGAGGAAACCAATAATATATATAATATAAAAATATACTTGAGGCGCAAATTTAATTTCTGTGTTTCTGAAGGTTTTTGATTTTATTTACGATAAACAAACTCTTGTTTGTGCAATACATGTTTAAAAAATGAGAAAAAGAGTGTAACCTGGATGGGAGTGCAGACAGGTCAATTATAATATCACTATGTATGATGCTGTGAGCATGTCAAAATTAACAAACTTGACCATACAATGTTAGATACTGTAAATTCAGAAATTGTGGGGTGTATTTATTATTGCAATTTGTGGGAAAATATATCACTAGGAGATCCTGCATACAGATATAGTTTCAGATATCAGAATACAAGTGGTTATGATAACATGAACGGGCACTTACGGACTGCAAAAGCATCATATTTTACTGCAGATGTTGAATTTTATAATACTGTATTTTGCTCACATATTAAATTCCAGAAACGATATCTAATTATCAAAACTTCAGCTGTATTGAAAAGTTCACCAGAACTGAATTATTGTTTTATTCAAAATTTAGTTGTACATTTATATGTGTGCTTCTAAGATTTATTTTAAAAAAGTTCTTTCTTTGTGCAATGAAAAATATATTTGTTGATACGACAGATGTATTGATGTCTTTTTGGCCTAGCCTGCAATATATGTGTCGTGTATTGATTGATTGATTTGTGTTTATCGACACTAACAACATTTGAAATTTGAACTCAAAACACCAGTATTGACATGCTGGTGATAAACTGGTTTGCATACTTAGAACACTAAGCCACGGCGTTCCCAATGTATCTTGTATAGAAAAACATTTTCTTTTAAAATCTATAGCCATCATAGTTTGTGCTCTTATATATGCTTGACAAGACAAGTGTTACTCTTTGTCTTTTTTTGTCTACTTTGTTCGTGACTTACGTCCGATGGTTAAATATAATATCAAATCTGGCAAAAATTTTTACCTTACCGGAAATACAGCTACTAGTGTTGCAGTGCAGTTAAAATGATATATATACTTCTCTTACTGATACTTGAACTTGGTACTTACGTACTGAAAAAAGGAAATGTGATTAGTTTTTTTTTAAACTATTGATGCATTTGTACATTTTCTATATTGCTTTGTCATCGAGTTGTTAGAAAGATATCCCATTTTTAGATTTAGAGCTATGTATAACAGTTTTGTAAAATTGAATCATTTTTTCTATTAGCAATTTAGTGCATAAGTAAGATTCCGGAGTGTCTTTAATGGTCTTCAGTCTATTTCTATGTGCAATAATACGAAAAGGCAGTGTATATATCATGTAGAGAGTTATGATGAAGTATAGTTCCAGACCTTAGAAATTATAGGTTTGTATTTTCTAAAGGTGTAACACAACAGGTTCTATACTCCCTGATTACGTGCCAAATTTATATTCGTCTCACTCAAAGTTAACGTACCGATGAGTGAATTAAAGGATTTATTTAGCAAGGGAAGTATCTTGTTGATCTACCCTTATATCGATGTATATTATTACATTATAAGTAATACAGATTAATCGATCTTGAGACTTATAATTCCATAAGCAATAAAACAACTCATTTTAACTTTATTGATATGACGTACTAGTATTCAGGTGATTATGAAACTGTCAATATTTATGTGTTTGTAAAGTTATTCACCAGAATCAACCAACAATTTATTTTTTGAGGCGCAAATTCAATTTGTAAGCTGCTGAAAGAAGTTGTTGAATTTTCTTAATAAACAAACTCTTGTGTATGGAAAACATGTTTTTAAAAACACAGTAGAAACTCGAGTGCAGACAGGACACTATGTATGGTACCATGAACATATCGAAATTGTCAGACTTTAGTCACCTTACAATGTATAGTTATTTTTGCTTTAAAAAATTATTTGTTGTATTTATTATTGCAATTTGCGGGAAAATTAACACATTTAGGTGTTTTATTATTGGGATTTTAAGAGAAGCTGCATAAATATATATGTACCAGATATCAGAATGCAAGATCTTATGATAGCATAAAAGTAGACTAACTGACTGCAAAAACATCGTGTTTACTGTCTATGTTGAATTTTATAATACTATATTTTGCTAACATATGAAATTACAGAACATGTATTGATTATCAAAACTTCAGCTTCAGTAATTGTTCACTAGCATTGCACTTATTGATCCATTCATAATTTTCATGTGTACATTTATATGTTCGCTTACAATGTTTATTCGAACAAAAAAATTAAAAAAAAAGTTTTTTCGATGTGGAATGGTAACAAAATAATTGTTGAAAGAAGTGGTGAAGTCTTGTCAGCTAAGCCAGTAACACATATGGCATGCATTGATTGCTTGATTTGTATTTAACAATACTTAGAGCAGTAATGTACTAATTCGGGGTGGTAAGTTTTTATTGGCGGAGGAATGCGTAGTTTTTGCTCCTCTGTACGCTTGGCAAGACGGTTGTTATGCTTTAAATATGGTGTATTATTTTGTTTATTTTGGTCGTGGTTAACATCTGATGGTTTATTATTAAATCGAATAGGGAACTATTTTTTAATTAAGCGGAAAAACAGGTTCTTTTTGCATTGCAGTAAAAGTATATATACTTCTCTGATTAAACTTGAACTTGCTACTTACATACTGAAAAAGAAGGAATTATAGCATAAATGTATTGTTTACAATCATTGGTGAAATTGTAATTTTTCTGTATTGCTTTGTCATCAAATCGCGAAACAGGTATCCAATTTTAAGAATTTAAGCTATATATAACAGTTTATTAAAAATTAATCTACTATCTTTAAATTAAGATCAGTTATGTTGTTGTTTATGTAGGATTCTAAAATGTCTTTAATAAACATCAGTCTACAAATTGTAACACACAAAACAAAAGACGTTGTAATACCTTAAAAGGTCTGTATGCATGTCAAACTACAGTGCAAGCAGATACATGAATTTAAATATCCGTATATGCTTTTTGGTTAGGGATGTCAATTCGGATAACTATTAATAACTCGTTGGTATTATTACGCGATACTCGAGTACTCGATTGGGATTTCAAAACTATGTACTTAAAATTTTGTGGTTTGTTTTTCAACGGACGACAAACCACCTATATAAGTATCTGAAAAAAGGAATATCAAACCAAAAATAACAAAATGCTCATAACCTTTCAGCACTCATTAAAAAAAACAATAATAAAAGCAATATGAATTAAAAAAAAAACAATTTGAAATTTATAACAAAAATATCATTTGGTAATCGTTATGAAAACACATTTAACATGTTTCATATCAACAAAGGCGTATTGATTAGACGTCACCCATTATTAGGGACAGTCGGTTTTGCAACTTTGTAAATTACAGACTTGCAGACGAAACTATTTGGTCTGATGGTACCGAAGTGACAGAATGGCGAAAACGACATTCACACAGTGTCGATTATGGTTCCCGTTTAATATCAGACAGCTCAAAAACACTAAAAGCTAAACAGTAAGATTTCTATTCTGAAGGATCTGGAATGTCTTATTATCCTGAACAAAGTCGTATACTTGCGTAACAGATTCCTACGGATCAGGAAAGGTCAAGTGAGATCGAATGCGAACCGTCTTTGCCGAAACCATTCCGGAACAGTCTAGTTATAAATAAAATATTCGACAATGATATCCACGTCAGAGTCCTACCAATAACATAACACGATATGATTGAGTCCAGACAAAGCAATTTACAATGACCATAATGCGACCGTTTTCTTACGGATATTTTCCCTAAGAGTCAGTGCACAATTTCGGCTGGAAATGGCTGAATTAGGTAGAATCGTGAAAAATATCTCACTGTTAACGTGCTTAAATAATTGTTTTAGAAAATATCATAAAAGTTTGAATGTTCAACCCCGATTCACAGGACCTTGATCTTGATCTGAAATGGTGCTGTTACGGACGTCTCTAACAATCGTGAACTTGTGATCCCGCCTAAGCCATGTTTTGTGTAAAGTGTTCGCCCCGGTCTACGTATTTACGCACAATAAAATATAAAGTATTAGGAAAAAAAGTATTTTATTTACTAGTATGAATAATCAATGATGTTAATTTAAATCAATGGAACATCTGTAAGAATGATCAGAATGATCAATTTAATATGAAGAAGACAGCACTATTCTAACAGGGAACCGATTAGTCGAGTATGGTTTTTGGTATTCGATACTCTGAACAATTGATCAATAATCTAATTTTCGAGTATTGTTGACGTCCCTACATTATTTGGATCATTAAATTTAGTTTAAGTTCTGGATGTTCTAAGTGTATTTGGAAAGTTTAACACTGGAAAACCACAAGTGTTTCTTATTTTTTATAAAAAATTGACACATAATACAGTATGCTTGTCATACTAATGTACATTTTCTACTTGTCAAAAGCAGGATGTAGATTAATAATAACGTAAACATATCACAACATAAATATTGCTGCGGCAATAAACGCTATAGATATTAAAATGCACAGGCGTAATTGCGGCTCGTAAAAAAAAGACACAGTTGGTTCACACTTTTGAGTAAAATTAGCATTTACTCTTCTATTCGTATATGCTTGTAGAAATATTAATAGTATACTTACCGATATTCTTTAGAATGTTTAGGTTGAATACATTCTTTCCTTAAAAGATAATAAATATATATGACATGTGATAAGGTAAAATAGTGCATCCATCTGTATTTCTTATCCTTGGGTTTGTGTTGCATTCGAATTTACTCTTGTCTTCATTCATAATGTTCTATGTGATACTTCATTGCTTTAAACTAATTTTGAACCAAATATAAAAAAGAAGATGTGGTATGATTGTCAATGAGACAACTGTCCACAAGAGACCAACATGACACAGAAATTAACAATTATAGGTCATCGTACGTTACTGTTACAATCAAAAGAGAAATAGTGTTTCAAAGCAAAACGTAAATAACATTTTATAAAGGGCATGCCCGGCGAGCTAATACTTTGTGTGTTTCATTGTTACTTATGACGTGGCTCTGTACTTACGCATCCTCTCATTGTGTTCTGTGTCATGGTAATTTTTCGTTTATATATTTGTTTGCTTTTTTAGTGAATAAGCTAATAACACGATGTTTACTGCTGTTTCTCTATTTTTGACATATGTAAATACCCAAAGAACAGCATATGCATTTACTGGTGCCCTCGATGACCACAAATTAAACTCAAGTTTTAACAAAACAGCGCATGAAATTACAATATTCCTGTTCTTGAAATAGAAAAATCTCAAACTTCAAAGCTTTCCGAAACCTGTTAATTAATTGAATACCAATCACAATTCACCCTGTATATGAAATATCAAGTTTAACGTCTTCTTTGTTTAAAATATGATATTCTATAAAACATACTATTGATTTTTCAATGGACACTGCTTATTATTTAAAAACAGATCTAATTGAGATTAAATTGTATCGTACTGTTTCTAAGGGATGTAAGGTGTAACATATATCAATTGTTTGATGTGAAACAAACTTTATCAGCGTTTAGCTAATACATGTCTTATGTCCCGTCTTGTTGTCGGGAACCAAGCGAATAAGTTCCAACCCTCTCATCATTAATGCAAATATAAAAACTCGCGGAACAAAAACGAAATTGTGAAAATATAGAGAAAATGTATAAAAAAAAGATGTGGTATGATTTCCAACGAGAAAACTCTCCACAAGAGACCAAATGACACAGAAAGTAACAACTATGGGTAACCGTATGGCCTTCGACAATGAGCAAACCGCATAGTCAGCTATAAAAGACCAAGAAATGACAAATGTAAAACAATTCAAACAAGAAAACTAACGGCCTAATGTATGTTCAAAAAAATATTTTAAACAAACGACAACCACTGAATGACAGGCACATACAAACAGAATGTGGCGGGGTTAAACAGGTTAGCGTGATCCCCCATACCCTGGGACAGTTGTGTCATAGTACAACATAAGAACAAACTATAAAAATCAGTTGAAAAAGGCTTAACTCATCAGATGAAAACAAATATAAATACATCTAATAAAAACAGAGTGACGTGGCCGGGTACTTGGATATCCCAACAACAAAAAGACACTGAGTAAAGGTCTGAGGGTAGTCGCAGTTAATGAAAGCTAACTGAAACCAGCTAACAACTAATAAAAAAGATATGCATCGAAAGAAATTTGCAAAGTTTGAGAGTAGTATGTAATTCATGTGTAAGACTTTTCTTATTGTTCATGTAGAAAATTATGTGCTTTATCATTTTTACGGATGTATTTTTAAAAAAAAAAACGCAATCATTTTGCTTGATTCTTTTTTTGCTACATGAAGGGAGATAACTCAAATGAAGTGATTTTTATATCAGAATCAGTTATGAATTTACCTTTTGAAAATTGAATCAAGAAAACAAGTCCGGTGACCCAATTTTTTTCTTTATCTAAAAGCATTTTATAAGACTGATCTCGCATTTTATCTTAAAATTCTATAATGTAATTTTTCTTTTTATCACACAAAATTAGAGTTTCCGTGTATAATCTTTACAAAATCTGATAATTTTGCTCAACCTGTAGCATGCCAAAAAGTTTTTTTATATATATATATTTTTGAAAAAAGAATGATAGAAACAACATTTTGACAAATTAATAAATTCTATAGATTAAAATTAAGACACGCTATCCACCTTAAGCTACACAAATGTCTGATAGATCGCTTATATTGAGAATATAGCTAAATACTGTAAATCAACATATTTTAAAATGCAATTGATTTTCTCTGGGACAAAAACAAGGCGAGTACATGCAGTTCAGAATCGTCTCTTGAATAACTTTACAAAGTCTACAAGTTTGCCACGACATGAAATGAAACGGCTTAAAAAAAATGTGCCGAAATTAATTTGTTTACACTACATGAATTTGAAAACAGTCACTCAATTAACGCATTATATCAAAAAACAGATTCCTGTATATTAATGCAAGACATTATGATTTAATTGACTACAGTTATATATATATTACAAGATATTACTCTGTCTTTTTTGTTTGATACCAGTCTCATTCAAGTATTGATCAATTTTTTAAGCCTTTATGTATCTAAAGGTTATGGACCATAGTCAAAATTAAAGATCAATTTAATTTCCTTTCGGAACTTACCCACAGTCTGCACATCTATATAGAAATCCATGTTGTGGATATTCTTTTTCTTTGACTGGTGAACATACACTAAAATGAAAAAGATTGTTTCATCATTTTCGAAATGACAATAAATGTCTTTAAAAACTTCTTCTTGTCAATTTCTGTTTGAATGTATAAGAAACATGTTAACTATATTTCTTTTAACAATTATATATTTTTTTCAATATATAGAAAATGCTTATTTTTAAAAAGATACAGATTTATGTATGATTTTTTTTACCAATGAAAGTAGAATGAAGAAAAGATAAGAAAATTCTGAGATATTATGATATATGCTGGATATGACAGTAACATGTTAAGGTTTTTTTTTGTGGTAATGAATTGACTTGCGAGAAATCAAACTGTGTCTTTAATTTTATTGTAGACTCTTGTCCACATTTAACATGCTTCACTTTCTTCAATTTTAGTTTGTGAAAGTAGCATTTCTATACCATGTATACTGAGATCTACAAATATTAGAAACACACATGATTTTCTACTTCGGTTCACAGATGTCTTTAGACAGATTTGTTTTTCATTTTTTAATAACAAGTATAATTGATTGATTTAAATCTCCAACAGTTTTGAAACCCATAATACTTGTGTATACGAAATGCGCAACTGACGAACTAAAGCAGTTATCCTGATATTTCTTTGAGATGACGCTTTGGAGAAGGGTTAATATACAGATGTTGTCATACAAGCTTAAAAAAATCGACGAAAGAAAAAAAACTACATTATAGAAAATAAGAGACGAAACCTAACAATTGAAGAATTGTCATGACATAAAAAATAGTGTTACTCTTGAAAACGCATGAGTCCGTTTCGATTTGAAGTAAAAACACTCGATAATTTTATAAGGCAATCAAGGGTCATAAAGAAAACAATTGAAAGCGGAATAATAATCCTTTGTTGATTTGTTTTAGAAAGATATTTCGGTTAAGTATTCATAGTAATGATCATTAGTTACTACCTTTAGATAAATAGTTTATGCTGTCAATATTCAAGGCTTGAAATAATTGTTTTCATTTTTAAATAGTTTGACACTATGAATAAACATTAAGATATTTTTTACGGTCATTCGCGGTTTTCGAAAAAGCAGAAAACATAAATTTGGATATTTACCTTAAAGTATATGAACCGATTAGTTGCCTGATGTCATCCTCAGTAACTGCTTTGCTCTCAAAGGATATCTTTGGAAACTGGGGAAGAGAGTCAATATCTAGTTTGCTGATCTCTTCTTTCATCTTATTAATCTGTTGTACCATAGTTTCATCCGGTCTGGCTTTATCTAGATCCAGTCTTCTTCTATCTAAGTTCTGTCCAGCAACAAGTGTTGATTTAGCAGCAGATAAAATCTTCATAAGTTTATCTTTCTCTTTCGTTGATTGTTCTTTTACTAAAGCAATCATCTTAGAAACAGATTTATCAACCATGCGTTTAATATTGTTGCTTTGATCGGTGATAGCTTTCATGACAGATTGTACATCATTATCAAACGATTTCAAGCTATCCTCAATTTTCGTTATATTTTGATTTGCTTCATTGGTCTTGACCCGAATTTGATTTTTGTTTTCCCCTCGTAATTGATCAATAACATCGACCAATTTAGAAAATTTATGACCATTGTGATTTCCTGTCACACAACTGGTACATACCGGTACATTGCATGTATTACACATTAGGTTGAGTTCTTCTTTGTGTTGGCTACATCTAGATTTACCTTCCGGGATAAGTTCGGAGGCGTGTTGAAACTGGTGATTTGTCGATAACTTCTGCCTTTTATGTAGCGACTTACAGTTTTCACAATAACATTGTTCACAATCTAAGCAGTATTGTGATCCAGGGGCACTCACACAAATTTCACATGTTTTAGACGCAGCCTGAGCCATGTTGTACTGAAATAAAATCACAAGACTGATAGGTGATTTATCACATGACATACAATTTTATCTTATCAAATACTTGTTCAAATACATACATTATCACAACAGGTAACACGAGTTACTTACAATTTACACTTGTATACCCCGAAGTAAATACACCCATCAAATTGAGTAGGAATAAAATATGGGATACCAAGCTCGCGTGTCGTCTTCCTACGACATTTTAGTGACGATTAATTAAAAAAAAGTAAACCGTATGCAATGAAATATCTCGAGTCATATCGTTGTGTCTTGTTGCAATCCAAAGATCACATCCTTAATCCTTGTCGTCCAATCTACATGTCAAACTGATTGTTAAGATCATCGTCTTGCATAGGCATGCAATAGTTATCACTGGGCGTTAATCAATTTAAAATCATTAAAAAATGTTTTTATACTGCATCTATATTGAAGTAACGTGTATTTCCTAAAAATAATAACAAAGCTATATTTTGTATAAAGTCAATTCCATCATGGAACACATTTCTCCACAATCAGAGGTCCATTAAGGAATACAAATAAGTTTGACATTTGTATTACGATTTAAAACGTTATCAGTTTATTAATTCAAATTGCAGTATAAAAACAATATAATGTAAATGTCAGAATATTTTTTTTTTACTCAGCGCAAAACTGGGGAAGGGCTCCGTAGTTTTATAATGCATTAGAATCGGAATAATAGTATATATATATATATATATATATATATATATTTGTAACAATATTCAATGAGTTCTATTTAAGGATAACAGTACTGTAGTTGAAGAGTTGCTACCGTCAATTGTAGATTTGACGGTCGCAAATGCAGTTTAGAGAAGACAGTAAAACGGAGATTTACGATCGTCAAATCAAAATTGACGGTGGCAACTCTTCAACGACAGTACTCTTAGAACTCATTGAATATTGTTACAAATAAATATTGACAGAAAATACAAAAAGTCCACCATTTTCAAAATAAACAATGCCTACAACAAGTTAGGAAAATGACAGTTCGTTTGATGAGTTTGGGCTTTTGATTATGCCATTTTGGTTAAAGTCGCTACGTTTTGAATTTTCTACAGATTCGGTATTTTGGTTATTTTACCATTGTTTAACAAAGGGTTGTTCTCAACATTGGCTACAAGTTGCACAAAGCAGTGCAAAACACAACTTCCTTCGTATTATAATAAGGAATGTCAATTTTTACATACCAATATACATATAATATCATAACAACTATTATTTATATTGAAAGGTCTAGGTCTTATGTTGCAAACAACTACTGTTCCTCCATATAACATGAAATAACTTCAAAGCCACTTACGATCGATGATAATCAAGACACCCATCTTTTACGTTTAACTTATGCATACGTCAAATGAATTTATATATTCCAAATCCTATTATTTTTTTAAAGAAAGTAAATAATTTAAAATCCTTATCAACGTGCATAAGTTATGTAACCTTCTGATATTTTCTGCTTGACAAAAGCGGCAGGTGAATCTCTAGGCTCCAAACAAGTGTCAGCTTCTTTGAAAGCTACGATAAGTTTACGGTTGAATTTGTATTGGTCCACTCAAGACTTTCTTTCAAACTTCTAGTCACAATTCACCTTAAGCTGATTCTGTTATCTGTTCAATTGTAAGTCTGATCTTCTTTGTGATGATAAAATGTATGTAGTTTATTTGAAAAGCTTCCTATCATTTGTGACAATGAATCATTCTGTGATTTTCTAATTTCATCTCCGCAGTTCGCTCAACGCCATTATCAATGTCCGGATCCATCATTGCACTAAGAAAAATATTGACGTTCAATAAAGTAAAGCAAGTCTTAAAATGATAATTATACACCCATCATTTAACACAATAAATTTCCTACCCAAAAGATTCATACGCCTTCGAACTTATACGTGAAAAGACAAGTAATTCACGTTCCCACTGTGCCAAGAAAATCTGAATTACTGAAAAATAAGGGAGAGTTTGAACAAAAGATTTACATCACCGGTGTATTCAAAATTAAACACCAAAGCCGCAATTCCCAGCGGCAAATTCTAATTTCTGCCTGTAAATCATGTAAATAAAAATTAAAATTAAATTTAAAACACGTACAAATCTTTCATACCTTATATTCAAATAATTTCTAATTTTTCTGGACTCTAAGTGATTTAGAGTTATGACACATTATATTTATACTTAACTATTGCTGAATATTGTTGACCTCTCAATGCCTTTTTTATGTGTCACTATGAAGCGATCACATTAGCTTAACTTAGGTGTAATAACACCATTGAATTTCTTCTATTAGTCTTTGATATAATTGCACTTTTAAAACAATTGTGCAGAATGTATCCTTGCTTCAAATAAAAAAGTACTTGGCATGAGTAAAGTTTTATCCTGTCCAGTACTAAAGAAACCCAATTCAAATAACATTACATTGCTTATAAGACAATAACCATCACTGGAAGTGAACCAATCAAATTTCCCCCTTATTTAACCTGTGTATAAGATTTAGTTTCCAAAATTTTCTATAGAAAACCCAAATAAAAAAATAATGGTGCTTTGAAATACCCAACACATATGTTTATGACCTAGAACTGTTTCACTGCAATAAAATGTAAGATTAATTACCTATTCTTGAAAAGGTGTGTTTTTATATCACAGCTCCAAAAGTTCACCAGATGCATCAGATGAAACTTAATCAAGACATAGATATGACAGACATAAAATTCAATGTATCTAGCTTTTTAAACTTGTTTGCTTAGTTTCCATAAAACCATATCGCTCCAATCTTGTATTTTTTTAAATAACCTTTAAATTTACTTTATCAAAATAGAGTCGTCCTTGTACGATACATTTCGGATTGGAAGTGACAACAAGTTTCGAAATAAAATAAAATATAAGTAAAAAATCGTCTCCGCCTGTGTTCCTTCCTATGTCAGTCCTTTTGAGTGTTGCAAAAAGATGAATATACCCTAGGTGTCACCATACGAAGGAAAGTTAGACAATATAACGCTTAAAAGAAAAGACAAACAGGCAAAACTGCAAAACAGCAGTCCAAAAACCACTATATAAAACATTAAGATTTGAGGTACAGAAGCCAAACCATGTGCATACTATTATCATGAAAGTAATATCTTGTCATAGGTTGTATTCGATTATGACACAATCGAAACATTGATGTCGACATGCGAATCACATGATTAAGTGACCTGTGTCTGGAGTATTTCGTGTGTAAAATTCACATGCTATGTTAAATTAAAAATCAATACGCATCAAATTGAAAACATTAAATTATCTTACATTTTCAATTGGTATTCATACTTACTTTGCTAGGATCATAAAACACGAAACTTGATAAAAAAAACCTAAAAACAACCCAGATGTATAACTTTTAAATATACAAACAAGTCTAAATTGAAAACTACGTTCAAACCTATGATTGCGTTGGATAAAAACCGCAATTTTTATACGTGTGCATGTAAAACAAATTTCGTTCTAGAAGGGTCTAAAAACAGCACAAACAACATTTTCCAAAAGACCAAAAAAGTGAAAAAGTATATTTAAACAAAACGCATTTGACTCACAAGTCGAACAACTGATGTTCTTTAACCCTGCTGACTGCCATTGGCGATTGCCCAAAAAAAATGATCACAAGATGTAACAAAATGGATCTTAATATAAATTTAACACTAAACAGAAAACAATTAACTTGTGGCCACGATGTTATGCCACAAAAATGAGGTGTCAATATTTTTTATACTATTAAATATATATATATATATATATATATATATATTTGAAAAATATTCTCATTTCACGACTTTTATGCTTTTACTTTCATTCACACCATCATTACAACAAAAAAACATAAATAAAAAAATGAACTCACAGCTGCTGTTAGTGCCAATGAATAATGCAATATTTTGCAATTCAAAGAGAAACATACATATATTTAACTTTGAAAGATAAAGTGAAAAAGTATAAACAGTAATGCCGAACTCGAAGGTATATGAAAAAGAGGAAAGTTCATGAAGAAATTATGGAAACAAACGTTATACTTTATCAACCAAAGTCCCATTGTATATATAATAAAACCGTGAAAATGCACTGACAGAATATATCTAAAAAATCCTCTACACTAAAACTTGTACAGTTTAATTTGACATAGAAAGAGAGAACCAACCTGAAGACAGATAGGACAAGTAGATAGTACACGTATACACGTCGGTACACATATCTTTGTGTTCAATTTTTTGTGGTTTTAATAACGAAGATGAATCATAATCTAAAAACTCTGTTTGTCCTCTCCCAATGCGTACTTTCTGATCTCATAAATGGATTATTGATTGACAGCACTACGACGACAACTATCTGAGCGTTATAACTGACAACATTATAGTGCCGTCATCGGTTTGCTAATGGAGGAAAGGCAATCACTTCATATGTTAGAGCAGGTAGTGAGTACTTTACAACAGAAAGTACAATCTCTTGCACAGAAGGACATTTCAAAGCATACAACATATATTTTGGCTTTGCAGTTAAAAGTCAATATTGTAAATGATTCATGCAGTATATGTCAAAACAATTTGGGAGATTTAGAAAGCAAATTCAAAGATTTAGAAATGAATTCTACTTTGTTGAAGGATGAAAGCAGAAACTATCACAAGACGTTGCAATCCTGAGTCAAAACCAATCAGTTGGTAACATAGGAAATTTAAAACAGCAAGTACAGGCAACAACAAACAGAGTAAACCAACTCGAATATAACAATACGGTGACGCATCAGGATATTACTGCCCTCTCGAAAATAACTAACCAAAATAAATTGGATATCATAACTCTTGGCCAAAATCTTACTCAGCAAATCACATCGGTTGAACAAGAATACCGAAAGAAATCACAAAATGGTTAGCATCCATGTAGATATTCACAAGTATGACATATTTGCATGAACAGTCTTTTAAAATTTAATGCTGAAAACAACTTTTCTTTCATTGTAGGTCCAATTTTTTTTTAAGTATTATAACCTTACATGTATGTATAATTTATATGAATACTAGTGCAAATGTGAAATTTTTAAACGGCTTTATGATTATACCTTTTGTTATTCATTTCATTATCAAGAAATAAGTTATATATATTCTTATAGATACTTTCGATTGGAATTCTTGTTCACATTACACGTGTTTCCGAATAATAACAATTTTAATATTTCAGATACAGCTATTCATGCTATTAAACGGTTAACCGATGACCTCGATTTGAGAATAGCAAGTTTGGAAACTAATATGACTTTTCTGAATACTCAGGTAGCATCATTTACACATAACAATCAACCAGGTTATATAATAGATAATAATGCAACCAGCTTTCTTGTATTCTTGTTTTGCTTTTATACAATAATATTTCCTTTATTTTACAATATACGTCGAGTATATTAATTAAGACATATTAATGACACAGTCATATCATAAATGACCCATAAATAGGTTCAAACGGACATAGATACTTTTTGCTAACACTAGCATGTATAATTATTGAAATCAGATTTGTACATGTTGCTGTTGAAATGTAAAAGTCGACAAAGTAACCTGTCATACATCATTCTTACCCATTGCATTGGTTTATGTTAAATTCAAATTTCGACTAATGAAAGTAATCTGGGTTTATTCAGTTGCTTTCACTGCCTGCCTAACCATGCTAACGTTGAAGGAAGAAAGCAGACTACAGAATAGTACTGACCAGAAGGGATTTAGGAGACCTTGATATATAATCCATATATACATATTGAACGTTTAATCATCTATATCATGAACTGTGTATTTACAAATGTGTGTAGACAATTTTTACCACTCTTTAATGGTACAATGAAATGACCATGGACTCTTCGTGACATTGATCTTAGGATAAGACTTGTGTCGAGTCAGTTTTATATAGTAGACGACAGTTGTTGTAATTATTGGACAACATAGAACAATTGGAACATTTTAATAACTGTTCACTTCAGTTAAATTCCGCATAACAATACCGTGTGAAACTAAGTAGAAGGATGAACGATTAAATGTGACTTTTAATTGAGAAGCAGTATTGACTATTTAAGTTATATTTAGCTACATTTAGTGAAACATAGAACTATATTTCCTGTATATTTGGAGGAATGTAACAGTACGCAGTGCTTATATAATAACTTTAATATTAAATATAATTTTATATACAAAAGGACATATATACAAATGGACAGTAAGGTATTATGTGCATTAAAGTTAAACTTGCAGATTTATAATTGTTACAACGTGACTTAGTACATACATGTTTTGGCTTTAAGAAAACCTATTCTTTTGGCAGGTGGTCAGTTAATTCACATTTATTGCTTTGTATTAAATGAACTTCAATGCTTAGCTATGGTTGGTCAGTTGAGTCATATCAATAGAAAATTTAAAGACGTAAGCATTTGAAGCAAAAGTAATGTCCACCGTTTATAACTTTCGTCATCGTTTAGTGGTCAGTTAAGTCACGTTTGTAGAAGTATTAAAAGGCTAAAGCTATCGAGGAGAAAGTAGTGTCCACTTTTACTAATTTTTTAATATATCGCTTTCGGCCTTCTAAAAGTTAGTTCCTGTCGAAAGTAGAAACAAACAACATTCTTGTAAATTTAAGTTACGTTTTTAGAAGTATAAAGGACTGTCTTTTTCAGACAGTCCAGATTGTAAATTGATCAATTAATATAGAAACGTTTGTACCAGTTCAGCTATCGTTTGCTTTTATACCTGTACCTTGACTTGTTTGTTGGTTTGCTGTCGAACTTTACTTTTCGAGAGTCTAACACCTGTTAGGAAGGGTTTGAGAGCAATATGTCAAGTTAACATGAAGAAAAGGGTCGACAGAATTTATGGGATCTTCATTTTTGAAAATTAAGATTGGAAAACAATTAAATTAAAATAAATAAATCTTTTCGGTTAGATGTTATAACTTATGTCATAACAAGACAACAATAAAAGCGAACAAATCTAGATTCGTAAGACATTCAAATGAAAGGAGACAGCGTGCAGAATTGTAATGTATTTTTTTGGTTCACGCAGTTCTTCCACTCACATTCATCTAATTGTTGGGGAAATGATTTCCTGCTTACATTTTCATTCATTTAATAACGGGTTGTCATGGTTTACCTTATTGATTTTATCTGTACAGATCCTTAGTATTTAATCCTGTGCTTTCAACACAATCAAGAAAAGTTCACATAGAATGCTGTTTTACCTAGACCTGTTTGGTCATGATTCTATCTTTAACAATCGTTGATTAGAAAATCAACAAACACATTTATATACTACTGATTCCAAAATCTTTTCACTCAGATTTCCTGTCCTGTGAACTGTTACGGTGAAGTGGGAGGCTGCCTTGTTTGTTTAATATCTCACTCAACCAACTTTTTTTTTACCATGTCGTATCTTTTTCAACTCGTGTTACTCGGTCTTAAGATTGATATGTTACGGTTTTTCTTTGGATGTTTTTCTTTGGATGTTTTTCTTTGGATGTTTTTCATGGTTTGCCGTGAACTTGTCAGTTTTTGTACGACTTATGAGTTTGAATATTCCCTTGATATTTTCGCATCAGAATTGTCCATTCTTTACATGTTTTAGATCATGAAGGAACATACAATGTCCTGCAAATTTGCATATTGAATTATCAAAATATATTATAGAAAAAATATGGAATTTGTCCTCGTTCACAGTTACCTAATACTGCATTTAAAAATCATAGTGTGTGTTTTACAACAAGAAATAACTGAAATATGTGACATATGTGAAATTGAACCGAAAGCTGTCAAGATTGGTCAAAAGATTGACCGGTAGTAGGGAACTCTTTCTTTGTGCAGTTTTTGGTTCCCTAAATAGTGTTATAAGAAAAGAAAACCCGTTAGATATGCATTATCGGACTTGCATACCACAAACAAATAGTACGGTTCCACAATCTTGATGGAAATTGTATCACATATTACACATGAATGTCTGAATGACAAATTCTTTTGCATTTTTAAACCCTGCGTTAACGACATAGTGTGGAATATAGGTATCGACCCAGTGCTGTAAAAATGTTTTGGAAATTTACGTTCAATATTTTTATGACCATTAACATTATACTCGGTTCGTCATTTTAAAAACGTTTTTCTTACATGCATTCACTGATTGTAACATAACAAATAAATAGAAAACATAAAAATAGATACTAAAAAAGGCAAGCTTTACTATCATATCTATTCTACCCTTATAGTGTATGTATGTTCGTAGTTTACAGTCTACAGAAAAACGACAAAAAATCAAAATTAATAAAAAAAAAATCATGTTTTTGAAGAAGGACGGAGGACTAAAAAATTTTTTACTGTCCCAAGTACCTGTGACTTTTGATACTTTTCTTGAAATTCGCCAGTCAAAATCTTTTACAAAAAATCATCGTTACATCAGTTTACAAAGATTTTTCAACCACGATCTTATTACCCGCGATTTCGCGGCGGGGTTTTATTTAATATTGAAAAAAGAACGTAACGGTGTTTAACATCATACTTCATATTTTAATGATACATTTACATTTTGTTCAAACTAGTTAACATGAAAACATTCAGATAGTATTTTATCTTAAGACGTGAACAACATAGTATAACAAAAATACCGTAAATTAAAACAGGCAAAGACCGTAAAATCTGACAAAGTAAACGTTCTCAACAAACAGAACTAGCGGAAAACAACTCTCATATTGATCATACATTAAAAAACTACATCAACTGAAAGTTTCTAATCATTGAAATTTCAAATTTTCTAGTTAATACATTAAGACAAAACAATATTGTACAACTGTTGATAACATATTGGAAACATATGCAGGTTTTGTTGATTTGCCTCTTTTAAACTTCTTTGATAAACTTCATCCATCTGCAAGAAAAAAAGATATTAGTCTAAATAAAACTTTTTTCTGAAAATGTTTTTGTTTTTTTGTATGCAAAATTGATACAACAAAACTATACAAGGTTTTAAGCATGCTGGTTGCAGTACGTCCTGTTTGCAAACTTTTTGCAAAAATTTATGTTTAATAAAATTGAGAATGGAAATAGAGAATGTGTCAAAGAAACAACAACCCGACCATAAAGCAGACAACGGCAGAAGGTCACCAACAGGTATTTAATGCAGCGAGAAATTCCCGCACCCGGAGGTGTCCTTCAGCTGGCCCCTAAACAAATATATATACTAGTTCAGTGATATGAACGCCATACTAAACTCCAAATTGTACACAAGAAACTAAAATTAGAAATAATACAAGACGAACAAAGGCAAGAGGCTCGTTGAAATATGAATTGACGTTCCACATACTATTTTAAACATCAAATATGAAAGTTGAAAGCCGGCTTTATGTATTAACCAGATCAGTAGTCGAAACAGAACAGCATTTATATTTCAAAAGTCATGCACAAAGGCGTGTCAGAACTATCAAATTAATTATTTATAACCCTTTCAAAGATTGAGATTATCATAAAATAATTCAACGCGTTCAAACCATTTGTTTTCTCACAAATGCCGTATATGCATTTAAGATTCTGGTCCTTACTGACGTTTTTATATTAAAACAAATAAACTACTGAGTATCAACCATGTTGGTTATCTAATGCAACAGCACAGATAAAGTATTTTAATCAATCAAAACCAATACCATATTTAATTTGGTCAGCCCTTTAAGAAAGCTAGGTATTAGAACTCTTCAAAACAAAATTTGTCATTTCTAGAATGAATCAGTGCATATGTAGTAAAATTTGAGTATAAAGACGTAAAAAAAGATCTGAGAAAACGTATGCAATGCCGTTATATAGTTTTGACAGGATGTTTTGAATAAAGACTAAATAGAAACATAAACAATGTTTAACCTTCGTTACTTGCAATTGTTAAACATGACAACATATAATGATTTATATATGCTTTCATGTATACTTCTTTCTTTGTAACAGCTCTGCTATATATATTAATCCATTGTATTTTTGTTATATCTTTAATTCTAAGAATAGAGCTATACTGAGCTTTCACTAAATTCGACATGCATATTTTTGTACGTCTTGATTTAAACAAATATTAGTCCAGCTTTATCAAGTTTTAAACTTAATTTTGTTCTTTGGAGATTCACTTAACGTCGTTACAATGAATTGTCAAAGACAATATATTACTTTGTTTTGTTTGCTTTTCGTTCGAACGAGTATTTCCTATTTATATTAAGAGCACTTACACAGGTTGTCCGTTGCATCTACACCAACTACAAATGAAAAGGCACAATAAACATTATTTTATTTTATTGCAAAATAACTGTATACAAACACATTTCATTCATTTCAAGGTTAGTGTTATGACATTTGCAATGATTAAAACACAATATGTCAATAAAACAAAGTAATGTAAACATGGTAAAATATTTGTGGTTTTTATACAAACATGTATATACCGGCTTATCCAGCACGTTGAATATATTAATCGACAAAAGTGTTTCTTAGTGTATCCTTTAATGCTTTAAATGTATATATATTAAGACAATAACAATCAAAACCCAGGAGTAAACAAAGACTCACAAAACCTTAGGACATTTACATCAACAGTTATAAATAATAATTAAGAAACAACACGAACTCCACTAAAAACCGGGAGTGAAATCTGGTACTCCGGAAGGGTAAGCATTTCCTGCACCGTATACGGCACCCGTCGTGTTATTTCTTTGTTCAGTTCGGCATTGATGAAAGGTTATTATGACTGAGGAAGAATATTAGATATGATTTCTGTCACACTTTTGTCATAATGGCCAATCAGCTCATGATGGCGACGGTAAAATTTCTTGAGTGATGACCTTAATTTGATTGATTCATAGCCCTGTCTTAGCAACTTTTGAGAAAGCAGTATTCCTCGTTTAACAAAATCAACGTACTTCTTTGAGCTAGCTTTAGAGTAAGGTATCAATTGAGACACATAATTATACTCCATATGCTGGTGCCGCTGGGATGTTGCTATACAGAAATGGAAAGTTGACTATAGGAAAATAAAATTAACGCGTTTGTCATAAATTTTGGTATTAAAGTAATTCAAATGTTATAAACTGTTTAATTCGTTGTATAGTTCTACATTGATCATTATGTGCAATGTTGTTTTAATGAGTAACACAGTAGAAACGTGCAGGCTTTTTAGTCACATACGTTCCCAATGAAGATAATATGCAATAATACATACGACGCTTGCTTTAATCTGACCGACATCAATGCATCATATTAAAGTGCATACATATTATCGAAGTAATTCAAAATTGTGTTTCTGATATGATAGTCTCAATTAGTACTTGCATTATTTACGATATCAAATCAAAAATGAACAATGATATACGGACTGTAGTTATTAATTTTACTGTAGATGAAACTTCGAGTTTACTTACAGCTTTTCATCTCTATCATTTTCATAACTAAATCAAACTGATATTCTGTATTCGCAAAATGAAATAGAATAGACAATGCAAACGGAAAACGTGTCAGAGAGGCAATAACTCGACCAAAGAGCATAAGACCAAGATCACAATACGTCTTCGACAATATAAGAAAACCCCCAATAGTTGGCGGGCTTTAGCTGACCCTTTAACAGAATATATACTATATGATGTCCATTTCCACTAGTGTACATATATTTAATGGGTCAGCTAAAAACCACCTCCAGATGCAAAAATATCTTGCTGTGTAGAACACACATTATTGCCCTTCGGCTGTTTTCTGCCCTTTTGTTGGGTTGTTGTCTGTTATCGGAACTCAGTATATTTGTGCTTTTAGTTTTATTTTACACATTTCCAATTTCCCTTCTCAATTTGAGTTCAGGAAAATGGACGCAATAAATTCCAAAACATGCAAATGAACCACAATCAGAAAAAAAAACCACAAGACTAAAAAAAGGCTACCGGTTTCTTACTTGGATCAGACTAGAATGAAAGCGGCGGGGCCAATATTTTGGTGAAATTGCAGTCCTCCCCTATACCATACACTCTACCAAAGTGAAACAAACAGCCTTATTCATAGTAAAAACAAAATTTGTGGTATGGTAGCCAATGAGACAACTCTTTACAAAAGACCAAATGACACTAAGATTAAGATCTATAAGTCACCGTACGGCCCTCAACAATCACAAAAGCCCATACCTCAAAGTCAGCTATAAATGGCCCAGAAATAACAAATGAGGAGGGGTCGGAGGGGTCCTGATCCCGAAATCCTGGACTTGGAAATATGAAATCCCGAGGTCACGAATTTAAAAAAAAAAAAATCCCGGCATCCCGAAATTCAAAAGAAGAATTCCCGGATCCCGAAGGGCTTACAAATATCCGATCCCGACGTCCCGAAAAAGGTCCTACTACCTGACAAATGTTAAAAATTCAAACGAGACAACAAACGTCAGAATTCATGTACAAAAAATGAACGAAAAAACAAATGTGTCACACATCAACAAACGACAACATACATACATAATATTGCGGGGTTACACATGTAAAAGCGGAAATCCAACCGTCCCCTAACCTTGGACAGTGCTGAACGCGCGTCTGGCGTATTAAATTATAATCCTAATACCTTTGATAACTATTTACACCACTGGGTCGATGCTACTGCTGGTGGACGTTTCGTCCCCGAGGGTATCACCAGCCCAGTAGTCAGCACTTCGTTTTTGACATGAATATCAATTATGTGGTCATTTTTAAAAATTTCCTGTTACAAAACTTTGAATTATTCGAAAAACTGAGGATTTTCTTATCCCAGGAATAGATTACCTTAGCCGTATTTGGCACAACTTTTTGGAATTTTGGGTCCTCAATGCTCTTCAACTTTGTACTTCTTTGGCTTTACAACTATTTTGATCTGAGCGTCACTGATGAGTCTTATGTAGACGAAACACGCGTCTGACGTATTAAATTATAATCCTGGTACCTTTGATAACTGTTTACACCACTGGGTCGATGCCACTGCTGGTGGACGTTTCGTCCCCGAGGGTATCACCAGCCCAGTAGTCAACACTTCTTTGTTGACATGAATATCAATTATGTGGTCATTTTTATAAATTTCCTATTACAAAACTTTGAATTATTCGAAAAACTGAGGATTTTCTTATCCAAGGAATAGATTACCTTAGCCGTATTTGGCACAACCTTTTGGAATTTTGGGTCCTCAATGCTCTTCAACTTTGTACTTCTTTGGCTTTACAACTATTTTGATCTGAGCGTCACTGATGAGTCTTATGTAGACGAAACACGCGTCTGACGTATTAAATTATAATCCTGGTACCTTTGATAACTGTTTACACCACTGGGTCGATGCCACTGCTGGTGGACGTTTCGTCCCCGAGGGTATCACCAGCCCAGTAGTCAGCACTTCGGTGTTGACATGAATATCAATTATGTGGTCATTTTTATAACTTTTCTGTTACAAAACTTTGAATTGTTCGAATAACTGAGAATTTTCCTATCCCAGGAATAGATTACCTTGGCCGTATTTGGCACAACTTTTTGGAATTTTTGGTCCTCAATGCTCGTCAACTTTGTACTTCTTTGGCTTTACAACTATTTTGATCTGAGGGTCACTGATGAGTCTTATGTAGACGAAACGCGCGTCTGGCGTATTAAATTATAACTCTGGTACCTTTGATAACTACTGTAAAAGTACAACATAAGAACGAACTATAAAAATCAGAGGGATAAAGATACAAATACTACAAATACAAGTGAATGTGGCCAGGTACTTTTACATCCTAAAACAAAACAAAAAGAATAAGAACTGATGTGAGAATACTCGTAGCTGCTGACAGCTAGTTCAAACCACAAACAACTGATGAAACAAATACATACATCTAAGAGTAGATTATCAATCAGTACACATTCAACATGGATTTAATTTAAAGACGTCATAAACAGTCAGCTGATACAGGTATCGATAGATGTACATCAATGAATGTGTATATGTAGATAACAATTATATTTAGTTTGCTTTAGATTTACTGATAACAAAATTATTATTAATACCAAGAAAAACAGTGTTCAATGATCTAGTCACAGTGTTGAATTAGTAACGTTTCAGAATTAGCATATTCAAAGTATAGTTTCTAAATTCCCGGGCACGGAGAATGACATTTCCGTAAAAGTGAGGATGTTCTATCCCGTTTGAAAATAGTTTTCTACAGCTACAACCAAACTTCAAAACCAAATCTTTTACATTGGAATCACTGATTTTTTTAATTTTTCTAGTAAAAAAACCCCGTTTTTTTTCTATTAATAACAAAATGACAAAGGGAAAAAAGTTAATTCATGATATACACCTACATGGTAAGTAGTACCATAGACAACTTAAGACTGAATAACACGAACCCCACCAAAACCAGGGAATAATCTCAGGTGCTCTGTAAGGACAAGCAGATCTTGATTCACATGTGAATAATCCGTACTGCAGCTGTATGGATTTGTTTACCAGTGCTCTATCTAATTTGTCATTAATAAGTTTAGTCTTCCTTTATATGTTATAATGTCAATAATGAAAAATAATAAAGCGCCAAATAGAAAAAATTAGAAATTACTGTAAGGCACTTCTAGAATTTATCTTTCTATTTTTTTAAGTTCTTTCTTTGTGCAATAAACTAAAATAATTTGTTGATATTATAGAAATTGGTGTTTTGTTGTTTGAAACTCTTTCAGCAGCAATTCTCTAATTCGGGCGGTCATTTTTTATTGGTTTAGGACGCGGGCGTGCGAACAGAGAACCACCGATCGTCGGTAGAAGAATATGACAATTATTTTCAGTTTTGGTTGACATCGAGCACACTGGCCATATGCAGGATTTGAACTCATAATACCAGTGTTGACATGCTAGTGGTACAACATTTCGAATTCATAGACCAGTGAATACCGAGTTCCCTATGTGTCGTGTAGAAAAAAATATATATTATTTTGAAGTTATCAAAGGTGCCAGGTTTATAATTTAGTACGCCAGACGCGCGTTTCGTCTACATAAGACTCATCAGTGACGCTCATATCGAAATATTTATAAAACCAAGTACAAAGTTGAAGAGCATTAAGGATCCAAAAAATCCAACTAATTGTGCCAAATACGGCTAAGGTAATCTTTGTCTGGGATAAGAAAATCCTTAGTTTTTCGAAAAATTCGAAGTTTTGTAAACAGGAAATTTCTAAAAATGACCACAACATTGATATTCATGTCAAAACTTTAAACATCCTAGTTTTTGCTTGAATATGCTTGACGGATGCAAAGCTTCAATTATGGTGTCATTTATTAGTTAACTTTGGTATTGGTTAACGTCTGATAGGTTTATATAAAATCGAAAGGAATATATCTGTTTTTCTTAACCAGAATACAGGTGTTGCGGTTAAGTAAAAGTTATATATATATATATATATATATACTTCCCTATTTTAAACTTGAACTTGCTACTTACCGACTGAAAAAGACAGAATTATAGCATTTTTTTTTTTAACAATCATTTATACATTTGCAATTTTTCTTCATTTGTATATATTGCTATGTCATCAAATCGCCAAAAACAAAAAACCGTGTATCTAATAAAAAGGTATATACTATATATAACAGTTTATCAAAATTGATTCTAATGAAACAATATGTGATGATCGTGTACAGATGTGTAATGATTTACAACTTCAGACCTTAGAAATAATAGTTTGGTCTTCTACATGTGTGACAATACAGATTGTATACTTCCTAATTAGGTGTCATGTTTTTGTTTGTCTCGATCAAAGATACCGTTCTATGAGTGAATTAAAGGATTTATATGGCAAGGGAATTTTCGTTGTGTATCTACCCGTACATTTGTGTATGTTTTTGTATTATAAGTAAGTACTATTTATTGATGTTGCAAATTATAATTTCATTAGCAATAAAACAACTGAGTATAATTTGAGGGATATGTTTTGTATTGATTGATATGGCGTATATATGTTATTATGAAACTCCCAACATGTTTGAGTTTGTAAATTTATTCGCCAGAAGCAACTAATAATTTATACTTGAGGCGCAAATTTAATTTCTATGTTTCTGAAGGTTTTTGATTTTATTTAAACTCTTGTTTGTGCAAAACATGTTTAAACAAGAATGTGTCCCCAGTACACGAATGCCCCACTCGCACTATCAATTTCTATGTTCAGTGGACCGTGAAATTGGGGTAAACCCTCTTATTTGGCATTAAAATTAAAAAGATCATATCATAGGGAACATGTATACTAATTTTGAAGTCGATTGGACTTCAACTTCATCAAAAACTACCTTGACCAAAATCTTTAACCTGAAGCGGGACAGACGGACGGACGGACGAACGGACGAACGGACGCACAGACCAGAAAACATAATGCCCCTCTACTATCGTAGGTGGGGCATAAAAAGAGAAAAAGAGTGTCACCTGGATGGGAATGCAGACAGGTCAATTATAATATCACTATATATGATGCTGTGAACATATCAAAATTAACAAACTTGACCATACAATGTTAGATACTGTAAATTCAGAACTTATGGGGTGTATTTATTATTGCAATTTGTGGGAAAATATATCACTAGGAGATCCTGCATACAGATATAGTTTCAGATATCAGAATACTATAGGGTTATTGAATGGATAATGGGGAATATTGTCCCGAGTAGAATTTTCTATTGCACGAGCTTGCGAGTGCAATATATGTTCTACGAGGGACAATATTCCCCAATACTCATGCAATAACCCTTTTATTGTATAGCAATATAATATTTGAAAGTAAAAATTGGTTTAAACTAAGATTTTGTCGTTGATGACGTCATGAATTTTTACGATTTATTGCACTAGTGCAATATTAGAATTTATTGCACGCTAACTGTTGGTTACTTTCTGTGGGAAATATTATATTGCTATGCAATAAAAGTGCTTATGATAACATGAACGGGCACTTACGGACAGCAAAAGCATCATATTTTACTGCAGATGTTGAATTTTATAATGTTGTATTTTGCTAACATATTAAATTGCAGAAACAATATCTAATTATCAAAACTTCAGCTGTATTGAAATGTTCACCAGAACTGAATTAGTGTTTTATTCATAATTTAGTTGTACATTTATATGTGCGCTTCTAAGATTTATTTAAAAAAAAAATAAAAGTTCTTTCTTTGTGCAATGAAAAATATATTTGTTGATACGACAGATGTATTGATGTCTTTTTGGCCTGGCCTGCAATATATGTGTCGTGTATTGATTGATTGATTGATTTGTGTTTATCGTCACTAACAGTTGAAACTTGAACTCAAAACGCCAGTATTGACATGCTGTTGATAAACTGGTTTGCATACTTGAAACACTAAGCCATGGCGTACCCAATGTATCTTGTATAGAAAAAACATTTTCTTTTAAAATCTTTAGCCATCATAGTTTGTGCTCTCATATATGCTTGACAAGACAAGTGTTACTCTTTGTCTTTTTTTGTCTACTTTGTTCGTGACTTACGTCCGATGGTTAAATATTATATCGAATCTGGCAAAAAAAATACCTTACCGAAAATACAGCTACTAGTGTTGCATTGCAGTTAAAATAATATATATACTTCTCTTACTGATACTTGAACTTGGTACTTACTTACTGAAAAAAGGAAATCTGATTAGTTTTTTTTTTTAAACTATTGATGCATTTGTACATTTTCTATATTGCTTTGTCATCGAGTCGTTAGAAAGATATCCCATTTTTGGTTTTAGAGCTATGTATAACAGTTTTGTAAAATTGAACCAATTTTTTTTATTAGCAATTAAGTGCATAAGTAAGATTCCGGAATGTCTTTAATGGTCTTCAGTCTATTTCTATGTGCAATAATACGAAAAAGCAGTGTATTTATCGTGTAGAGAGTTATGATGAAGTATAACCCTAGACCTTAGAAATTATAGGTTTGTATTTTCGAAAGGTGTGACACCACAGGTTCTATACTTCCTGATTACGTGCCAAATTTATGTTCGTCTCACTCAAAGTTAACGTACCGATGAGTGAATTAAAGGATTTATTTAGCAAGGGAAGTATCTTGTTGATCTACCCTTACATCGATGTATCTCATTACATTAAAAGTAATACAGATTAATCGATCTTGAGACTAATAATTCCATAAGCAATAAAACAACTCAGTTTAATTTTAACTATATTGATATGACATACTAGTATCCAGGTGATTATGAAACTGTCAACATTAATGTGTTTGTAAAGGTATTCGCCAGAAGCAACCAACAATTTATTTTTGAGGAGCAATTTCAATTTGTAAGTTGCTGAAAGAAGCTGTTGATTTTGTTTAATAAACAAACTCTTGTGTATAGAATTTAAGCTATATATAACAGTTTATTAAGAATTAATCTACTATCTTTAAATCAAGATTTTTAATGTTTGTGTTTAAGTAGGATTCCAAAATGTATTTAATAAACTTCAGTCTATATCTATATACAAAATTGTTAACACACAAAACAAAAGACGTTGTAATACCTTAAAAGGTCTGTATGCATGTCAAACCACAGTGCAAGCAGATAAATGAATTTAAACATCTGTTATGCTTTTAGGTTAGAGATTTCAATTTGGATAACTATTAATAACTCGTTGGTCTTCTCACGCGATACTCGAGTACTCGAATGGGATTTCAAAACTATGTACTTAAAATTTTGTTGTTTGTTTTTTCAACGGACGACAAACCACCTATATAAGTATCTGAAAAAAGGAATATCAAACCAAAAATAACAAAATGCTCATAACCTTTCAGCACTAAAAAAAACAATAATAAAAGCAATATGAATAAAAAAAAACCTATTTGAAATTTATAACAAAAATATCATTTGGTAATCGTTATGAAAACACATTTAACATGTTTCATATCAACAAAGACGTAATGATTAGACGTCACCCATTATTAGGGACAGTCGGTTTTGCAACTTTGTAAATTACAGACTTGCAGACGAAACTATTTGGTCTGATGATACCGAAGTGACAAAATGGCTAAAACGACATTCACACAGTGTCGATTATGGCTCCCGTTTAATATCAGACAGCTCTTAAACACTAAAAGCTAAACAGTAGGATTTCTATTCTGAAGGATCTGGAATGTCTTATAATCCTGAACAAAGTCGTATACATGCGTAACAGATTCCTACGGATCAGGAAAGGTCAAGTGAGGTCGAATGCGAACCGTCTTTGCCGAAACCATTCCGGAACAGTCTAGTTATAAATACGATGTTCGGCAATGATATCCACGTCAGAGTCCTAACAATTACAGAACACGATACGATTGAGTCCAGACAAAGCAATTTGCAATGACCATAATGCGACCGTTTTCTTACGGATATTTTCCCCAAGAGTCAGTGCACAATTTCGGCTGGAAATGGCTGAATTAGGTAGAATCGTGAAAAATATCTCACTGTTAACGTGCTTAAATAATTGTTTTAGAAAATATCATAAAAGTTTGAATGTTCAACCCCGATTCACAGGACCTTGATCTTGATCGGAAATGGTGCTGTTAATGACGTCTCTAACAGTCGTGAACTTGTGACACCGCCTAAGCCATGTTTTGTGTAAAGTGTTCGCCCCGGTATATATAGTCTACGTATTTACGTACAATAAAATATAAAGTATTAGAAAAAAAGTATTTTATTTACTAGTATGATTAATCAATGATGCTAATCTAAATCAATGGAACATCTGTAAGAATGATCAGAATGATCAATTCAATATGAAGAAGATAGCAATATTCTAACAGGGAACCGATTAGTCGAGTATGGTTTTTGGCATTCGATACTCTGTACAATTGATCAATAATCTAATTTTCGAGTATTGTTGACGTCCCTACATTATTTGGATCACTAAATTTAGTTTAAGTTCTGGATGTTCTAAGTGTATTTGGAAAGTTTAACACTGGAACACCACAAGTGTTTCTTATTTCTTATAAAAAGTTGACACATAATACATTATGCTTGTCATACTAATGTACATTTTCTACTGGTCTAAAGCAGGATGAAGATTTATAAGAACGTAAACAAATCACAACATAAATATTGCTGCGGCAATAAACGCTATAGATATTAAAATGCACAGGCGTAATTGCGGCTCGTAAAAAGAAGACAGTTGGTTCACACTTTTGAGTAAAATTAGCATTTACTCTTCTATTCGTATATGCTTGTAGAAATATTAATAGTATACTTACCGATATCCTTTAGGTTGAATACATTCTTTCCTTAAAAGATAAAAAATATATATCACATGTGATAAGGTAAAATAGTGCATCCATCTGTATTTCTTATCCTTCGGTTTTTGTTGCATTTGAATTACTCTTGTCTTCATTCATAATGTTCTATGTGATACTTCATTGCTTTAAACTAATTTTGAACCAAATATAAAAAAGAAGATGTGGTATGATTGCCAATGAGACAACTGTCCACAAGAGACCAAAATGACACAGAAATTAACAATTATAGGTCATCGTACGTTACAGTGACAATCAATAGCAAAACATAAATAACATTTTATAAAGGGCATGTCCGACGAGCTAATACTTTGTGTGTTTCTTTGTTGCTTATGACGTGGCTCTGTACTTACGCATCATCTCATTGTGTTATTGTGTCATGGTAATTTTTCGTTTATATATTTGTTTGCTTTTATAGCGATTAAGCTAATAACACGATGTTTACTGCTGTACCTCTATTTTTGACATATGTAAATACCAAAGAACTGAACTGCAGCATATGCATTTTATGGTGCCCTCGATGACCAACAATTAAACTCAAGTTTTAACAAAACAGCGCATGAAATTACAATATTCCTGTTCTTGAAATAGAACTAACTCAAACTTCAAAGCTTTCCGAAACCTGTTAATAGACTACTTATTAATTAATTGAATACCAATCACAATTCACCCTGAATATGAAATATCAAGTTTAACGTCTGTCTTCTTTGTTTTAAATATGATATTCTATAAAACATACTTTTGATTTTTCAAAGGACACTGCTTATTATTTAAAAACAGATCTAATTAAGATTAAATTGTATCGTACTGTATCTAAGGGATGTAAGGTGTAACATATATCAATTGTTTGATGTGAAACAAACTTTATCAGCGTTTAGCTAATACATGTATTATGTCCCGTCTTGTTGTCGGGAACCAAGCGAATAAATTCCAACCCTCTCATCATTAATGCAAATATAAAAACTTGTGAAAATACAGAAAAAATATATAAAAAAAAAAAGATGTGGTATGATTTCCAACGAGAAAACTCTCCAAAAGAGACCAAATGACACAGAAAGTAACAACTATGGGTAACCGTATGGCCTTAAACAATGAGCAAACCGCATAGTCAGCTATAAAAGACCCAGAAATGACAAATGTAAAACAATTCAAACAAGAAAACTAACGGCCTAATGTATGTTCAGAAAAATATTTTAAACAATTATGTATTACATCATCAAACGACAACCACTGAATGACAGGCACATACAAACAGAATTTGGCGGGGTTAAACAGGTTAGCGGGAGTCCCCATAACCTGGGACAGTTGTGTTATAGTACAACATAAGAACAAACTATAAAAATCAGTTGAAAAAGGCTTCACTCATCAGATGAAAACAAATATAAATACATCTAACAAAAACACAGAGTGACGTGGCCGGGTACTTGTATATCCCAACAACAAAAAGACACTGAGTAAAGGTCTGAGGGTACTCGCAGGTAATGAAAGCTAGCTCAAACCCGCTAACAACTAATAAAAAAGATGTGCATCGAATGAAATTTGCAAAATTTGAGAGTAATATGTAATTCATGTGTAAGACTTTTCTTATTGTTCATGTAGAAAATTATGTGCTTTATCATTTTTACGGATGTATTTTCTAAAAAAAAAACGCAATCATTTTGCTTGATTCTTTTTTTGCTACATGAAAGGAGATAACTCAAATGAAGTGATTTTTATATCAGAATCAGTTATGAATTTACCTTTTGAAAATTGAAGCAAGAAAACAAGTCCGGTGACCCAATTTTTTTCTTAATCTAAAAGCATTTTATAAGACCGATCTCGCATTTTATCTTAAAATTCTATAATGTAATTTTTCTTTTTATCACACAAAATTGGAGTTTCCGTGTATAATCTTTACAAAATCTAATAATTTTGCCCAACCTGTAGCATGCCAAAAAGTTTTTTTATATATATATTTTTGAAAAAAGAATGATAAAAACTACATTTTGATAAATTAATAAATTCTATAGATTAAAATTAAGACACCCTATCCACCTTAAGCTACACAAATGTCTGATCAATCGCTTATATTGAGATTATAGCTAATACTGTAAATCAACACATTTTAAAAACAATTGATTTTCTCTGGGACAAAAACAAGGCGAGTACATGCAGTCCAGAACCGTCTCTTAAATATTTTTACAAAGTCTACAAGTTTGCCACGACTTCAAATGAAACTGCTTTTAAAAAAAAATTTACACTACATGTATCTGAAAACAGTCACTCAATTAACGCATTATATCAAATAACAGATTCCTGTACTTTAATGCAAGACATTATGATGTAATTGACTACAGTCATATATATATATATAACAAGATATTTTTCTGTCTATTGTGTTTGATACCAGTCTCATTCAAGTATTGATTATTTTTTTAAGCCTTTATGTATCTAAAGTGTATGGACCATAGTCACAATTAATGATCAATTTAATTTCCTTTCGGAACTTACCCACAGTGTGAACATCTATATAGCCATCCATGTTGTTGATATTCTTTTTCTTTGACCGGTGAACATCCACTAAAATGAAAAAGATTGTTTCACCATTTTCGAAATGACAATAAATGTCTTTAAAAACTTCCTCTTGTCAATTTCTGTTTGAATGTATAGGAAATATGTTAATTAGATTTATTTTAACAATTATATATTTTTTTCAATATATAGAAAACCTGCTTTTTTTAAAAAAGATACAGATCTAGACTTATGTATGATAAATTTTTTTACCAATGAAATTAGAATGAAGAAAAGATAAGAAATCTCTGAGATATTATAATATATGCTGGATATGAAAGTAAAATGTTAAGGTTTTTTTCACACAACTAATTCCTTATTTAAACATTACAAAATGAGATACGGACTCGTGTATGACTTTTATTATCAATGAAAGTAGAATATTGTTGTAACGTTAACAAAACTATGAGTTGTTATGACGTATGGGTGGATATATAAGTATAAGGTGTATTATTTTATTTTTTCACATTTTATAGTTAATAATGAATTATTGTGGTGATGAAACGACTTGCGAGAAGTCAAAATGTGTCTTTAATTGTAGACTCTTGTCCTCATTGAACATGCTTTACTTTTTTCAATTTTAGTTCGTGAAAATAGCCTATCTATACCATGTATACTTAGATCTACAAATATTAGAAACACACTTGATTTTCTACCTCTGTTCACAGATGTCTTTCGACAGATTTGTTCTTCACTTTTTAATAACAAGTATGATTGATTGATTTAAATCTTCAAAAGTTTTAAAACCCAGGGTACTTGTGTATACAAAATGCGCAACTGACGAACTAAAGCAGTTATCCTGATATTTCTTTTATATGACGCTTTGAAGAAGGGTTAATATACAGATGTTGTCATACAGCTTGAAAAAAAATTCGACGAAAGAAAAAAGACTAGATTTAAAGATAATAAGAGACGAAACCTAAAAATTGAAGAATTTCCATGACATAAAAAATAGTGTTACTCTTGAAAACACAGGAGTCCGTTTCGATTAGGAGTAAAAACACCTGATGATTTAAGAAGGCAATCAAAGGTCATAAAGAAAAAAATTGAAAGCGAAATAATAATCCTTTGTTGATTTGTTTAGAAAGATATTTTGGTTAAATATTCATTGTAATGATCATTAGTGTCTGTCTTTAGACAAATAGTTTATACTGTCAATATAAAGAATGGCTTGTTGTTGGAGATCTCTTGACATTCCGGTCTTTTACTTAAAGCTTGAAATAATTGTTCTAATTTATACATAGTTTGACATTATGAATAAACATTAAGATATTTGTTTTAGGTTATTAGGGGTTTTGGAAAATGCAGCTAACATAAATTTTCATATTTACCTTATAGTATATGAACCGAGTAGATGTATAATGTCATCCTCAGTAACAGCTTTGCTTTGAAAGGATATCTTTGGAAACTGAGGAAGAGAGTCAATACGTAGTTTGTTGATATCGTCTTTCATCTTCTTCATCTGTTGTACCATATTTTCATCTGGTCGGGTTTTATCTAGATCCCGCCTTCTCTTATCTAAGTTCTGTCCAGCAACAAGTGTGGATTTAGCAGCAGATAAACTCTTCGTAAGTTTAGCTTTCTCCTTCTTGGTTTGTTCTTTTACTAAGGCAATCATCTGAGCTACTGATTTATCAACCATACTTTTAATCATGTTGCCTTGATCGGTGATAGCTTTTATGACAGATTCTACATCATTTTCAAACGATTTCAAGTTGTCCTCAATTTTCGCTATATCTTGATTTGCTTCATTGGTCTTGTCATGAATAAGCGTTTCGTTTTCCCCTCGTAATTGAGCAATTGCATCGACCATTTTGGAAAATTTATGACCATTGTGCTTTCCTGCCACACAGCTAGTACATACTGGTACATTGCAAGTATTACACATTAAGGTGAATTCTTCTTTGTGTTGGCCACATCTAGATTTACCTTCCGGGATGAGTCCGGAGGCGTGTTGAAACTGGTGGTAGGTCGATGACTTCTGTCTTTTATGCAGCAATTTACAATTTTCACAATAATATTGCTCACAGTCTAAGCAGTATTGTGATCCAGGGGCACTCATACAAATTTCACATGTTTTAGACGCCGCCTGAGCCATTTTGTACTGATATAAAATCAAAGGTATGACGGAGGTCAGCAAATTCTAAATTTAAATCAAGAACGATAAGTATTGTTTATGAATGACTTACCTGGTTTTATAATATGGGGTTTTATTTTGAAGTGAGCCGTGAGCTAAAATTGATATCCGGTTATTTTGACAAAATTAAAACGGACAAAAAGTAATCAAAATGTATATACGCCATTTAGAATATCAAAATTGATAAAAAAAAAACACTTATTTTAAAAGAAAATATTTTTTTTTATAGCATGTATAGGAGACAATATAAGCTTTGTGCCACTGCGTTTTCACTATTAAAGATTAACAGTTTCTGAATTATCAACAAATATGGGTGTGAATAAAATTGAAAACACATATGGTTCTGCAGCTTTTTTTATGGAAAAATTACACTTTATAAATGTACTCAACGGTACCGAAATTTTCAGAAATAGTATGAATGAAGCCCACTCCTTGCTTCATTTTGAACAGAAAAAAAGGTGCTCGTCACATAGAGTTTCCTGCAATCTCTCGCTGTTTCTTTACACATTACTTATTTCTCATTATTTCAATTTTGTTTTCTAATCATTACCAGGGCAGCAGAAAATAAATTAACATCTACCTATTATCTTTGGTGAAAATGTAGGTGGTGCCATTTATTTCTAATTACTTTCTTTTAACCTTTAAAAACACTCACTAAGAATTTTGTTTACCAGATTGCATATTTTAAATTGATAGCGATATATTTTTTTCAATGTATTACATATTTTGCCTTGCATAAATATTTCTTCTTAAAAATGCTTTTTTTAAATTACAGCTCCAGATGCTCTTCAGAAGCATCAGCTGAAACTAAGGAAAGACACATACGTGACAATCCAATGTCTCTAGCTTCTCAAATTGTGTACTTAGTTGCCATCAACATATCACTCCAATTCTGTTATCTCTTTCATATTATTTAGAGTTACTTTATTAGAATAGATTTGTCTTTATACGATACATTTTGTTTTGGAGGGGGCAATTAATTGCGAATTAAAATGAAATAAATGTAAAAAATATCGTCTATACCTATGTCAATACTTTTGTGTGATAAATAAGGGGCAAATATATTATTAGTGTCTACATACGAAGAAAAATTAGACACCATAATTTCCAAAACGAAAAGACAAACAGAAAAAAAACGGAACACCGGCAGTCAAAAAAAACAATCGAAACATTGTGTGCGGTCAACATGGTCAAGCGAATTACACCAAAGTACGATTGATCTGAATTTGGAATATTTCATATGTGAAATGCACTTGTGTAAAAATACTAATCGATTCGCATCAATTGAAAACTGTAAATTGTCTTATAATTTCAATTGTTATTTATTACTATTTGCTAGAATCATAAAACACGATAGTAGATAAAGAAAAACTACAAAAAAATGAGATATAACTATTATTTTTTTGAAAAATGTATTTTTTAATTTTACGACTTTTCTACTTAGTAACATTGTCTCGTGCAATCACACCATCATTCCATCAAATTAAAAAAAAAATGTTTTAATTGGAAAAATTTTACTCACACCAGTTAATTCTAATATATAATACCATATTTTGAAATACAAAGATACTATTACATATTTTAAACTTAGACAAATACATTGGGAAAGTATAAACAATAAAACTGAACTCCAAGGTAAATAAAAAAAACAGGGGAAGTAAAAAAACCGACAAAATCAAACGTTATACTATATCAACCAAAGTTCCATTTTATATAGAGGAAAAACCGGGATAATGCAACGACGGAATATAACATGTATAAATAGAATATCTTACAAACTTTTAATTAAGACAATTTAGTATGACTTAGAAAGAGAGATTATTCTGATTGTGATAAGGACAATTATATGACGTTCTGTAATTTAAGTCATTGTAATTAGGACAAACCAACTTTTAGATAGATAGGACAAACACTACTATAGATAGTACACGTATAACAGTCATTACACATATCGTTGTGTTCAATAGTCTGTGGTCTTAATAACGGAAATGCTTCATAATCTCAACATTCTTTTCGTCCTCTTCCAATACGTACTTTCTGACCTCATACATGGATTTTTGATTGACAGCACTACGACGACCAACTATCATAGCGTTATAACTGACAAACATTATATTGCGGTCATCGATTTGCTAATGGAAGAAAGGCAATCACGTGATATGTTACAGCAGGTTGTGACTAGCTTACAACAGAAAGTACAATCTCTTGCGCAGAAGGGTATTTCAAAGCATACAAAAGATATTTTGGCTTTGCAGTTGAAAGTCAATGCTGTAAATGCTTCATGCAGTTTATGTCAGAACAATTTGGAAGATTTAGAAAGCAAATTCAAAGACTTGGAACTGAATTATACTTTGTTGAAGGAAAAAAATATTCATTCTGATCTATATATTTTACTCAACCTTCGCCCGGTACCATCAACTTATATGTTACCGTCGAAATTTGTTCAACCTTTTCATTGTGTTAATAAAAAGCAAAATAACAAAATACAAAACTCCTTGGAAAATTCAAAACGGAAAATACATAATCAAATGGCAAAATCAAAAGCTATAACACAGCATACGAATGGATAACAACTGTCATCTTCCGGACTTGGTACATGCACTTTCTTTTGAAGACTTTGAACGGTGTTAAACCTGGATGGATAGCCAGCTAAATCTCTCACTTGAATGACAGTCGTATGATATTTCATTATATTGATAATAATGTGTGAAAAACCCCAAAAGGACATAATAGGTAAACATGTCAAAAATAGGGGTACAGCAGTCAATAAATAAACTCGTCATAGATATCAGGACAAAATTTTGTATATACGCCAGACGCGCGTTTCGTCTACAAAAGACTCATCAATGATGCTCGAATCCCAAAAAGTTAAAAAGGCCAGAAAAAGTACGAAGTTGAAGATCATTGAGGACCAAAATTCCTAAAAGTTTTGACAAATCCAGCTCAGGTAATCTATGCCTGAGGTAGAAAAACCTTAGTATTTCAAAAATTCTTAATTTTTGTAAACAGTTAATTTATAAATATAACCATATCAATGATAATTCATGTCAGCACAAAAAGTGCTGACTACTTGGCTGGTGATACCCTCGGGGAAATAAATCTCCGCCAGCAGTGGCATCCACCCAGTGGTTGTAAATAAACTCATCATAGATATCAGGACAAAATTTTGTATATACGCCAGACGTGCGTTGTAACATCTTAGTCACTATGGAAAAACATTGTAACATCTTAGTCACTATAAAAAAACCAAAGAAATACAAAAAGTCATAAAGACAAAGCATATTAGCTAAAATGAAAAAAAAAGAATATAATTTTTTTTTACCATGATAGTACAATAACGTAATGACGGGATGTATAAGGCTATGCCACTACTGGTGGAGGTTTCCTCGGCCTAGTTATCAGCACTGATGTGTTGACATGAACTATCATTGATATAGTCACAATTACAAATCAACTGTTTACAAAACTTTGAAATTTTAGAAATACAAAGGACTTTCTACCACAGCAATACATTACCTAAGCTTTGTTTAGTGACAAAGGTGAACCGTTCTACTCAAATCTACGACGAATTTAAAAGGAAGAACAACTTAAATATGGAGTGGAAATTACCAAGAGGACATTAAAACTTGAGTCTAAGAAAACTAGCGAAATATGAAAACGACAGAACAAGTCCAGAAAAACTACATATAAATATGAAAAATTAGCAACATGCATCCCACCTGCTCTGAAATAGTGATCTTGGATCCTCAATGCTCTTCAACTTTGTACTTGTTTGGCTTTATAAATATTTTAATATGAGCGTCACTATTAGTCTTTTGTAGACGAAACGCGTGTCTGGCGTACTAAATTATAATCCTGGTACCTTTGATAACTATTTACAAGTTTCACAATTTTAATTTGTCTGTTGATATCATGTAATGGTTGAACGTAACCGTGTCTCAATTTCTTAACCTGTTAACTCAATTGTCACAATTGAACTCAGTCAACAACATCATCCGGGAGTTAATACCAGTTTAGTAATGTTCTTGGCCTAGACCACATTGACAACTGTTAACCCTTATTGTATCTTTGGATTTATGTGACAAATGCTGAATAAATAGCAGGACATGACTATATCGTTTACCATTCATGCAATTTTAACTTTCATGTTGTCTGCTTTGTATATGATTTACTGATATAGTAACTGAACATTTATTTCCTGGCCTTTGTGTTCAATCTGCAAATATCTTGAATTGATTACAGAGTTGCAAATCGTGTATGTCTTCTGAATTAATCTCATAATGCCGTATGAGAAAGGACACTTTCATTAAGAGAGTCTTTCTGTAAAATTATTTGCTAGTGAGAGGTTGAATTTGGTTGAAGTGTTTCCTTATGTTTTCATCACGACGTAAACATACTTCTTAGATACATTTGTTTGTACATTATTCAGCATGCTATGTTATCTTTCATAAAACATATTAGTATTTACATAATCACATTAGCATGGACCTAAAACAGTAACCCAAGGCAGTACGGTTACCTAGAATTGTTAATTTCTGTGTCATTTTGGTCTCTTGTGGAGGGTTGTCTCATTGGCAATCATACCACATCTTCTTGTTTATTCAATACCTAATCCTTTTAACGATAAGAAAAGCATGTGACTAGCTGGAGTATAATTTTGATTAGCATTTAGGACCTAAATTCCGAAAGGTTTCACTAAACAAAGCTTAGGTAATGTATTGCTGTGGTAGAAAGTCCTTTGTATTTCTAAAATTTCAAAGTTTTGTAAACAGTTGATTTGTAATTGTGACTATATCAATGATAGTTCATGTCAACACATCAGTGCTGATAACTAGGCCGAGGAAACCTCCACCAGTAGTGGCATAGCCTTATACATCCCGTCATTACGTTATTGTACTATCATGGTAAAAAAAAATTATATTCTTTTTTTTTCATTTTAGCTAATATGCTTTGTCTTTATGACTTTTTGTATTTCTTTGGTTTTTTTATAGTGACTAAGATGTTACAATGTTTTTCCATAGTGACTAAGATGTTACAACGCACGTCTGGCGTATATACAAAATTTTGTCCTGATATCTATGATGAGTTTATTTACAACCACTGGGTGGATGCCACTGCTGGCGGAGATTTATTTCCCCGAGGGTATCACCAGCCAAGTAGTCAGCACTTTTTGTGCTGACATGAATTATCATTGATATGGTTATATTTATAAATTAACTGTTTACAAAAATTAAGAATTTTTGAAATACTAAGGTTTTTCTACCTCAGGCATAGATTACCTGAGCTGGATTTGTCAAAACTTTTAGGAATTTTGGTCCTCAATGATCTTCAACTTCGTACTTTTTCTGGCCTTTTTAACTTTTTGGGATTCGAGCATCATTGATGAGTCTTTTGTAGACGAAACGCGCGTCTGGCGTATATACAAAATTTTGTCCTGATATCTATGACGAGTTTATTTATTGACTGCTGTACCCCTATTTTTGACATGTTTACCTATTATGTCCTTTTGGGGTTTTTCACACATTATTATCAATATAATGAAATATCATACGACTGTCATTCAAGTGAGAGATTTAGCTGGCTATCCATCCAGGTTTAACACCGTTCAAAGTCTTCAAAAGAAAGTGCATGTACCAAGTCCGGAAGATGACAGTTGTTATCCATTCGTATGCTGTGTTATAGCTTTTGATTTTGCCATTTGATTATGTATTTTCCGTTTTGAATTTTCCAAGGAGTTTTGTATTTTGTTATTTTGCTTTTTATTAACACAATGAAAAGGTTGAACAAATTTCGACGGTAACATATAAGTTGATGGTCCAATTTTGACACAACGCAGACTGCGTGCACGACTGGTTATGATGTACAAGATCACACATCAACTTGTTGCCATACCATCTAGCACAATTCTCATTCCATCAGACTCAAGAACCAGAAAACATCATTCTCACACCTTCAGACACATTTATACATCAAAAGACTCGTACAGATTTTCATTCTTCCCATACACAATAACTCAATGGAATCTTTTACCAACCACAGTAGTAAATACACAGACAGTCGACTCTTTCAGAGATCAGCTAACATATGCTGTTCTCTCCACTATTATTTAAAAAACTTCATCTCATGTACATAGTTTTAATCACTACATCTGTTCTTTGCACTGTTTGTAAATATAACTTAATTTTAATAAATAGGCCACGTATGCACCAGTTATTAATCATCTTTATTCAGATGGAAAACTGGAAAACTTAAAGAAGAAGAAGAGAAGACTATTGCTCTGTCGGAGCTTCAACAAATAAATACATTATATTCCAAGGAAGGACAAAATAACTGGAACAAAATGTTTAAAAGCTAAAAAGATAACAAAAAAATTAATAGGAATACTATATAACTTGATAAGTTTCAACAGAGACATACACAAATGTATACTACAATTGCTCTATATGTCTTTTGTTTCAAATTAAGAAAAAATGTGAATATACTCAATAAATGAAGTATAAATTTTGACAAAGTAATTCAATCATTTTGTAGCGATTTTAGTTTGACTGTATAAATTATTATTATGTAAGGTGTCTTTCTTTTAGATACGTTTGGGTTAAATTACATTTCTACAGGGCAATGCCTACTATTTTTATTTATTTGAACGGTTTCTATATCATTTAAATTCACCGCCCGGTATCTGAAGAACCGCTCGGTACCCCATCTTTGGAACCGCAGGGGTACCGTCCGGTAACCCCGTCTTTAAAACTATCAAGGTACCGCCCGGTAGCCAATCTTTAGAACCGTTGAGGTACCGCCCGGTATCTACAGAACCGCCCGGTACCCTATCTTTGGAACCGTCGGGATACCGCCTGTAAATATGTATATAAGGGGATGCGAGAGAGATCAGAGTGTAATAGAGAAGAGGAAGAGATAGAATTGAGATTGTTAGTTAGAAGTGTTGAGAGTAATATTGTTTTAGTGAATTAGGATTATTGTTCAACTGTTTTATTATGTCAAACTGATATACCTTTAACAGATTACATAGTGATTTGATTTGAAACTTTGTGTTGTGGTTTGTTTTCTTTGTGCCATTTGAGTATGGATTTTACGTAATTTACGCTACCAAAATATAAACACATCTATAGACAAACACGAATCCATACAAAAACGACAACGCTACAATTTTATCAAAAATTTATATAAGGCAGTAGTGCTAGTTTGTTTATTTTACAACAGTTCATTATATATATTGTTGCCAGGTTTGCACAAAATTCCAAAATGTCAATTTATGTGATCTAAAAAGTTTGAATTTCCCGCGTTTTTGACTATTTTTTTCCATAGGTTACCTCTCTTGATTATTACCGGAAGTAGAAAGAATACATACAAATAAACATGGCGAAATTATTGTGGGTGTCTTTCTGATTGAAAATCAGCTGTTTGTATTTGTTTTTAGTAGAGAATAAGGTAACAATTCAAAGCACTTGTTAATTAAACTTTTGCTCAATCCAACCATTGCTGATATATAGCGAATCAGTCATGAACAAACGAAACAAAGAGTGATTGTTTCAAACGTCAAACTTGCTCAAGATATTTTTTTCTCTGTCGCTCAAAGACAAAAACAAAGTAAATATCGATATGCCAATTGCTTTCTTAAACGTTGAAGCAGCGTTATATCAGTGCATTAATGAATAATTTTTTCTGGACGTGAATCTTTATAACCATGATAACTCATTCTGGCTTTTCTGGCACAAATTATTTTGTCCAAAATTATGATATGACCAAAATTTACAACTTATCGCTATTTGTCCCGCTTGAATCGAGAATCGGTCCTGCTTGAACTATTGATGTCGCATGACAATCACATTTCCATTCAGATATTTTGTATTATGACATCAAAATTTTAAGGGAAACTTTGATGACAAGTAATGGGGATAAGGTGTATATTCTTGGGAGGAAAAGCGGTTATATAAAATTCTTATATTGTGCTGTTGCACCAGTTACTTGGGTAAACAGGGTTAGGTGTTGAGCTTGTCCAAATCATCATGATGTCCTGAAATAAAATTGAAATGGGGAATGTGTCAAAGAAACCCTACCATAGAACAGACAACAGCAGAAGGTCATCAACAGGTCTTCAACGCAGTAAGAACCTCCCGCACCCGGAGGCGTCCTTCAGTTGGCCCATAAATAAATATATATATATACGAGTTCAGTGATAATGAACGCCAAATTGGAAACAAGTCTCTTAACTCTCTTTTCTTTTTTGTCACAACTTCCTACGAAAAAGTGTGGAAAGTAAATTTCTGAATAGCAAGCCCCAAGAATCCCTTATCACACTTGAAAATTATTGCAAAACTACTAGTGGTGTTCCGATGATCAAAATAAGTCAGAATCAGTTAGTTGGGCCTGGCAATGTCGATAATCGATTGGGAATTTGGTCAATCAATTGTCGTGATACATAGTTTTCTGACTTTCAGCATATCAACTTCTGGTCCGTTTCTGGTTTGCATTTTACATGCGCAGTCAAACAAATGAAATGAAAAATATCAGTTGATGTCAAATATCCTATAATCAAAGACAAACATAGCCAATTTCTTTCTTTATAAAAATGATAAAAGCATTGACTATTATAGTCTTTCAAAAAACGCCATTTTGTAAAATTTATTAGACTGGTCCCGCAGAGTTACTTAATACAACAGAAATAATTCTTTCAAAAATCGTAAACCAGTCGATCACGTGATCCGAAGTGAAAAATAAGCGGGAAATTTGAAAAAAATTGAAAAATACGAAAAAAAATATAGCGACGCGTTTGTGTGGGATAGCGCTGCGGTCAGTGCAATAGGACAACAGGGAATTGCAATAGCGCTGAAAAGCGCTGTGCTAAAACGGCCTGGGGAGAACACTGTAATATACATACTATACAAACTGATTGTATGCTATTTAATATAAATAACTTTTTACAAAATACTTTCTTTCAATTCTGGTACTTGTTACCGAGAGTGAACATGAAATCATTCTGAATTTAGACAAAATATTTTTTTAGTTACTTTAGAACGTAGTGCAAATTGCCTTTAACATGTTTAATTAATGTTATATCCATTTGTTGCTTAAAAATGTCATATTCCTTCCCAAATTGCTTGTCAAACATTGTTTATTTTTGTAAATTTTCCCTATTTGTCTGCCATTGAAATATAGACGAATCAGGGATCGGATAAGCATCAACTATGTAAGAATTGCGCATTCTTGCAATTATAAGTACAGACTCACGAAGGACACAGCTGACAGAAGAATTGTGACCACAAAAGTGAAAAATAAGCATTCTACGATATAATTAACAGACATTTGTTAGGTCCCTTTAGTGAAAAGTATATATTTCAATGAAATTCACAACCTAACAGTTGATAATAACCAATGATAACATTGTACACATTTAGTCTTTAGGGGTTTTGATGATCGTGCAATATACTTTCGATGTATTAAGAATGGCTGTATTTAATATTTCCACATTTTTATTACTTGAAAATATATGATTTTAACAGTTATAAAAAATACAGGTGACTCAATTACAAATGTACATGTACATGTTCAAAGACTTAACCTTTCATCTGAATGACAGATGTTTATGTATAATTACTTATAATACAACAATAAAAAAATAATAAAAAATATTGTAGCAATTTAAAATAATAAACTATCTTCTGTCTATTCAATTGTGAGAAAAAAAGTGATTCTTCAACCTACAATGTACATGTAAGTCAACCTTTGAAAATTATGTGTTCAACCTTTTCCTACTAAATTTACAATCATGTGACAATAGTATAGGGGTTATAGCAATTGACACATAATTTATACATGTGCAGGTTAAACACAGACAATAATTTTAACTGTCTACAATGTACATGATGTAATTATTTGATAATACAAAAGTTTAAACATGCAAAATTATAAAAAGATGCCACTTAGTACTTACCTATAATATTTACTACAAACATGACAAAAAGTACATGTAAAAAAACAAAACAAATACAACAAACAAAAAAATTATAATAGACCGCTTTCTAATTGTTAGTTACATGTAGATTCCTCTTAGCTGGTACAACTGTAATTACATCCCTGTAAACATTAGAGAAGGGAACATACACTAATATTGATAAAAATACATTTGTAAATTGTATGTCAAATTATGTATGTGTGAATGTGGCTTAAGTTGCCTTATACATGCAGTGGCTTATCCAGAAATTTTCTTAAGTGGGGCCCACTGATTCTCTAAGAGGGGGCAGCTTCAGGCATGCTTCAGTGATTCCCTATATAATCAACCAAATTTTTCCCAGAAGAGGGGGGATTGGTGATCATTGGTCCCCTGCCACCTCTTAAATCCTCCTTTGACATTTATGTTATAGGGTTGATCACTCATAAACAGTTTAAACATTAACCCTACCAATTTCTTTATGAATCTGTCCCAAAGTCTGATTACAATCAATGCAAACCTCTCAGCGCTTGCGTTTCTGATATGTCAGACTGTACCAAAGCAACTTTAAGCAAGAGCCTATCTATATTTGTTTCTGGTTAATGTTTGTAATGTAATTGTTACTTGTTTTGATATGAATTAGACTCTTTATTTTTTTATTTTTACTTAAATAAGCAAAAGATCAATTTATAAATAACCATGATAACCAGATAACAAAATTGTGTGAATTCTTCATAAAAATCGTATTATTGTGAAATCAAGTTAAAATTGTATCTTTTAATAAAAACATTCTTTTTATAGACACCATGCTGATTGACAACTCTGTTGATGACCTTTCACTTTTGTAACCATGGCAACGGAAAAACAGTCTTTTAAAGACAGAACGATTAAGAAGTTATTAGGAAATAGGTAAGTTGCATTGGTAATTCAAGTTTTGGAATTTCATGAGTCTCATCTTTTTACAGCAAACCATTTATTTTTGCATAAACAGCAATTCTTCATTCTATCATAACAACCAAACACCAATTACGTTATGTGCAAACACCTATTACGTTCTGGTAAACGCTTTTTTGACACAGATTAAAACAAAACGCATCAGTGATATACACTTTGAAAATTAAGAAAATTATAAGTTTTAGCTTTCTAAAAAGCTCTGAACTACTTCGCTGTATTCTTTTTCAAGGTAATACCCATTGGATGCTGAATGTGAACTGAATGTAATATATGTGCATCGGGATGTTGATTTAGTATTGGAAATGTAGTATTTTTATATATTGATTGATATTAAAATGTTATATAAATATTTAGTTTTTTGTTCTACTTAAAGAGTGTGCGTTATACATCCATTCTTTTTATATTTTGTTCATTTTACTTGTTGAAAATTAAAATATTTACAAATATATAGAATGCATAAAGCATTGGTGCAATTTTCATGGATGGAGGTTACTTGGATATTTGACTTGTTGCTTGTGTAAAAGTGTGCATATATACATGTACTTGCTATAGAAAATTTGACCTTTGTAGGACATTTGAATTTGTGTTTCACTTTTTCTAATGCCCGCGTCACACTGTCCCGATTTTTACGCCGATGGCAACACGATAATGGAAATTTTCAAAATCGGAACTGATCGTATCCAGATCGGGCTATTCGTAGTGCCATCTTTAACCATCGTAGAACCATCGGCCACTTTTTCTAGCCTTCGGGGACAACTTCGGGAATGGTTCTAAATTTTTTAACATGTTAAAAAATCCCCGAAGGTGCGTCCGATGTTGAGGGTTCGTATTGAGTTCGTATCACCATCCTCACCATCGTAATGTCACCGGGAATGCATCTTTGCACATCGTATTGCATTCGTGTTTCCATCGTTTCCATCGGGCAGTTTTGACATTACGATGTCTACACGAATGAATCACGAAGCTACCCGAAGGTCTTACGATGGCAACACGACTTCGTGAAGACCTCGTTATCCCGTCGTGTTGCCATCGAATAAAAGTACGAAGGCGACAAGATGGAACTACGACGGCAATAAATCCAGCTAAATGTAAGTTAATTTTCGCGCTAAAATACATTTAAAGTGCCATGCGCGATATGCACTGGTCAGTCTAATACCACAGTTAAGAAAGACGTTCACAAAACATGGAGCTCATATCATATGATTCTATGAGAACAAGAAAGGCGACAGCGTTGTTTCTATAAATTCAAATGGAACAAGAAGAGCAGCTACTACAGGCTCGGGATTTACTTTTACAAGTAAAATATTATTTTTTTTTCAATTTTTCATATCAAGTAACATAATGAAAATCATAAACGTGCCTCGTACACTAACACTGCAGATACACGTATATAGGGAAACCAACTTTTTCTTCATTATTCTGATTTTTATGTATCGTCTGAGTTGTTGTCACACGAATGTTTACTCCATAACCATTTTGTTTTCTATATGTCATATTTTGCCGCATTTGTTGCTTTCCCCACATCCTTCCTTTTGTCTATATTATTATGATATTCTCCTGGAAAGAGCTCTTTTTGAATAAAAGGGATCAACGAACCAATTACCTTACCTTTAAGATAGATCAGTAAACATGGGCATAATTATGGGTAATTATTCAGACTAGTGCACACATTTTACAGTTCAAACAAGGCAATGCCGAGCGTGGCATCCCCTCGTATGTAACATATTGAGGACAAATATGGCAGAAAATGGTAAATTGAATATGCATATTTGATACATAAACTATTTTTTTAGAAATCAACCAAAACATTCAGTAACTGGAAATACCTTTAATATTGTCTTTAGAACCAGCAGGTAAAAAAATGAGCAACCAATTTCCTGTGTATTATGCTATTTCAAGGAGAAAAAAGAAGTCCATCTGCATGACCTTGACCTTTGGTCTTGAAGGTAAGAAATGTCAGATCATTACAAGGAGGAACAATATACCAAATGTGCGTGGTTAAAATCTTTTGAAGCATATTGGTTTTAGAGTGTCCACAAGGGTAATATTGCTTTGTATTACAACTGCCACTGTGACCTTGACCTTTGAACTTTAAAGTCAATAGCGCTTAAGATATTCTTAACGAGTAACACCATACCACGTTTTGAGCATTTTGGTTCTAGAGTGTCCATAACAATTTTATCTACACGCAACTCACATGTAGTAGGCGAGGGGATAATAAACTAAGTTTTATAAGAATTAGACAAAAAGATCGATTTCCCGCCATGCATGGCAGACTTGTGCAGAAACAATATGTTGTCGAAATTCTGTTCGCATCTTTTATACATCGTATGGCCATCGCGCCATCATCGTAATCCATCGTGTAGCCTTCGTAATCCATCATGTAGCCTTCGTGATCCATCGGGTAGGCTTCGGCTGAGATATGAAGCTTGAATACCCGTCTTCGGTTAACCTTCGTATGTCCATCTTTTGCTATCGTATATAATTTCGGCACCATCGTATAGACTTCGTTATACATCGTTCTTGCTTCGGTTACTTTTTTGTATTTTAACGAGATCGGGACCAACTTCGTACGAACTTACAATTTTCGCATTCGGGTGTCCATCGTATATAAAAGTCGGGACAGTGTGACGCGGGCATAACAAAATTCATGAAAAATGGTATCTATAATACTAAAATTACGAGGTCCAATTTGTCAGCCGTCATCACGTAAAAACGACGAATCAAAGAATTTAACTTACTATATAACTAATATAGTACAAAGGTGTAGATTAAAAATTACACCACTCCAGGCCCTTTTGTTTCCCACGTTATTAATATTGCCAATAATTAAGAAGTTCCGGGTCGAGTCTGAAACCGATACCAATAGTATATTCACCTGTTACCTCTTACCTTATCTGTACGTTCCGCATCTGACAGGCGCACCACTAAACGGTGTATTCGGGATTAATATGCTATATACACGGGTCATAATCAATTCAAGCATTGTCAAATTGTTCAAATTGTTCCCTATTGTAAGACTTTATAAGATAACAATACGAATTCTAAAAATCTGGACTTAAAATAAGGCATATAGGTACAGTTTTCAATTTGTTAGCGGGCATGACGTAAAACAACAAATAAAAGAATTCAACTTTATTTATAACTAATATAGGACAATGCTGTTGATTAAAAAACACTCCATTCCAGGACCTTTTCGCCGCGATATAGCCTTTTTGTGCTAATGCAGCGTAAAGCAACCAACAATCAATCAATCCAGGACCTTTTGTTTTCCAAATAATTAATATTACCAATAATTGATAAGTTCCAGGTCGACGGGTTCAAACAGAAAGATTTTGAAAGCAGAGAAAACTGAGCATCTTATAATCGGCATGAATTTATCAGATGACAATACCAATACTTAAATAAGAGTTACGCTCGGTTATATAATTTAATTCAGTCACGGACCCGCGATATCATGGGTGTGTTCTAGTCCAACAAATGATTATGAATCTTTTGGACTTTATTCAGTTTGCAAGCTAATTTGTTGTTCATTTTTTTAACTGAACATTCTGATTCATTATATTTATAAGGATAAAATTTAAAGAGGCCAAAAATTAGTTTCTTGATACTTTTAAAATGAATATCCCTGTTGTGCATCTTATAAATGAATTTCTTTATCAAGGATTTTTCCAAGATTATACATTGTATATAGATGTAGATGCTGTCATTGAGTAGTACAACATCTGCCAAATAAATAAAAGTTTTATAAAAGTGTTAATTTTTCGTCAAGGATCCTATATTGAACACTCACTGTTAAAGTATTACATCATTGCAGAATCAAATAAAAGTTTTATAAAGATTGTAATTTTGTTTAGGATGCGACTGAACCATCAGAACATCTAGGCCACATTTAAAAGAATGTCTGTTTCCCCTCCCCCGGGTCTACCCTTTGTAAACAGACCAGGAAGGCAGGTTCTTTTTTTTTTAATTTTTTTTTTTAAGTGGATGTGATTGTCATACAAATGTAGCATGGTCACATGAATGGTTTGACTTGTCCAGTCCAGGCCACTTATCAGTTGTTTGTGCTCAATTTGAGTGTATTTATTTAGATTATCAATCCTTCTGCTTTCAAGCACTTTCCAAAAATGGAAACAAATTATTTTCAGGAAAAAAATAATTTCGATTTTTTTGTGGAAAAATAATTTTTTGACCCAGGGGCTTATTTTTGACCCGGGTTGGGGGAGGGGAAACAAACATATTTTTAATTTTGGCCCTATAGCTTACAAATGTAGCTGTATTTGGCAAAACTTTCAGGAAGTTTTGGTATCCAACGCTCTTCAACTTCATATTTTATTTGGCCTTTTAAACATTTTTTGATTCGTGCGTCACTGATAAGTCTTTTATAGACGAAACGCGCGTCTGGCGTTAATATAAAATTTTAATCCTGGTATCTATGATGAGTTTATCTATACCTAATGAATTAAAAGTCGGTCTTATTAAGAATAATATTGAACAATATCTCGGTCAGATCTATACATCAGGATAACAGTTTATCAATCATGTAGCTGTGATCATATTAATATTGATTCCTTTGTTTGGATGTAAATGGTAGCGAAAGATACAGGCCATTTATTGTAGCTATGCTAGTGGTGTAAATGTACAGTAACCATGGGTCGGAGAAAATTATTATTTAATGTTGACCAAACTAAATCAGTATAAATATAGGGATACAGAAGGTCATGGTACTTTGTTAAAAATTAGTTATTGATCAACAGTGTTAATGCCTTTCTTTTGTTTATATTGCATTGTATGAAGGTGTGGAAATTTTACTTCCTTTTTTGTTCAATAGACATTAGATGTTTCTATGCGATATACATGTAGTAGATTTGAATGGTTTATATGTACTGAGTTAGAAAAGTTTACATGTAGCTACAATTGTTTTAAATTTTATCTTTGAAAAATACACTTTAGTACAAATGATGATGATAGATAAATTAATGTAGCAAAGAAAGTAAACAAAAAGTTGCAATTTTTATTCTACAAAAGCTTTTTATAAAAATCAATTTTAACAATTTTGGAAATGTTTAAGATAAAGTTTCCTAATTGAAAAATATCTTTCAAAACTTTTACTCAGTATATTTATGTTTTCATGAGTTAATGCTTGAAAAAAAAACACTTTAAAAAAAAAAGAGATATATATATACATTGAGAGCAATGATTCAGATGAAAATTTTTACCAACAATATGCCCATATCAAATGATTTCTTATTATCAATGGCAATCATTAAGATGTTAAACATTTACATCATTTAGTAAAAAAATAGTTTGATTACTACACTAATATTTAATATGTGTTCCCTTTTGAAGTTTTGAAACGAGAAAACAATTATTTTGAATAAAAAAGTTCAAGGCATGTATATTTTGTACAAGAGAAAATCCAATATAAACTCTGAATGCCCATAGCTCTAAGGATGTTAACACCACAATGTACAATTTGATTTGCCATCAATCAAAAATTGTTGACAGATCTTACTGATAATTACAAAGTTGTATGTCATTAATTTGTGAGGGTCAGTATCGATAGGGGTCAAAACCTGACCAGTTTGTAAAAATCGAAATTTTTCCTTATGAAGATAAATTCTCTTTCTTTACATATTTTAAAGAATTTCTGTTTAATGCACCTAACTATATTTCCAAATGTAAGAACTAGCTGTAATTATTAAATTTTTAATCTGGAAAATTTGTTAGTTGATGGTTTTGAAATTAAAGTTGATAAATAAATGATCCTTTTAATATGCAATTAACAGAAATGACGGAAATTTACTATATAAAACATTTTAAACCAATAATCAAAAGTTTTTACATTTTATTTAAATTGAATTGAAATAAACTTGGAGCCAAAAGTCTCCTTATCCAGACAAACATGAATCAATCTGTCTGTCTGTTATATTACAATAATCAGGGAACTCATCTGTGTTTCATTCTTCCTGGAAAACATTTCCTAAATAAAAAGACTAATGCATGATCCGATGTTATCCGTCTATATTGTATTGTAGAAATAAATACGATAAATTCCCTTTGTATTGTATTATTGAAAGCTGGGAATAGATAAGAGTACATCTATAATTGCATTTTATCATCAAATAATCTCTGATATTCCCAATATTGTCACAGCGGTCAGACTCTTCTAGACCAGTTTATGAAAATAGTAATTTTTCATCATGAAGAAAAATTCTCTTTTATTACATATATATTTTATAGAATTTTTGTTTAAATATTCCACCTGCCAATGACATTATATTTCCCATTGTAAAAACTTGAAATTCATAAATTTTCTATTGTGAGAATTATTTTTGATGATTTTGAAATTTGATAAATAGATAAACCTCTCATACAATTAACAAAATTGACAGAAATTTATAAACGAACATCTCAAAGTTAACCAATAATCGAAAGTTTGTACATTTTAATGTCATTGAATTGAAATAAACTTTTGAATGAAATTAAATTATAACAAACTTGGAGCCAAAAGTCTCCTTATCCAGACAAACATCCATGAATCAATCCATCTGTCTGTTATATTACAATAATCAGGGAAGTCCAATGAGTTCATTTGTTTGTCATCTTCCTGGAAAACATTGCCTGAATAAAAAAGACTAATGCATGATCAGATATTATCAGGCTGGTATATTGTATTGTAGAAATAAATACAATAAACTCCTTTTGATATTGTATTATTGAAAGCTAGGAATTGATGAGAGTACATCTATAATTGCATTTTTCATCCATAATCTCTGATATTCTCAATATTGTCACAGCGGTCAGATTCTTCTAGATCAGTTTATGAAAATGGAAATTTTTCATCATGAAGAAAATTCTCTTGTCCTACATATTTTATAGAATTTTTTTTATATTCCACCTAAAGCTTGCAATGACATTATATTTCTGATTGTAAAAACTTGAAATTTATTAATTTTCTGTTGCGATAATTTGTTAGTTGATGAATTTGAGAAATGAACCTTTTATGCAATCAACAAATTAAATTAAGGGAAATGAATTGTTGAACATCTCAAACAAAGTATCAAAAGTTTGTACATTTCAATGAAATTAAATTGAAATAAACTTGGAACCAAAAATCTTCTTATCCAGACACACAGCCATGAATCAATCGGTCTGTCTGTTATATTACAATAATCAGGGAACTCCTCTGTGTTTCATTCTTCCTGGAAAACATTTCCTGTATGAAAAAGACTAATGCATGATCTGATGTTATCCGTCTATATTGTATTGTAGAAATAAATACGATAAATTCTGTTCCGTATTATATTATTGAAAGCTGAGTATATTCCTGGGAATAGATAAGAGTACATCTATAATTGCATTTTTTCATCGCATAATCTCTGATATTCCCAATATTGTCACAGCGGTCAGATTCAATAATGTAAAATAGAGAAGAATGATCTCCATCCTTCTAAATAAATTAATTTGTATAAGTGGTTGAATGGCATGTTGATTGATCCTGTTTTATTTATTAAGGAGGTAGACCTAGGTTAAGGGTGATAAATCTTTAAATCAGTCAAGCGTTTGTAAAAGTCAAGTTCACCAATGTATTTTAAGCATTTACCTGAAACAGATTGAAAATAATCTATGTAACCTAGAAGCTTAGAATATGTTTTTGAAAATGGTTGACACAAACGTACTGATGATTTTAAGAGTTATTTCCCTTTACCTAGGTCTACCACCTTCAATGAGCTGGTCTTCTGTAACATAATAACAGGCTGTGAAATTTAGATAACATGAATGATTTGTCCTTGTCCACGAAAAAATTTTAAGAGGTGAGAGATGGATGATCCATCCCAGAGGCATTGTTGATAGCTTCATGAAGAATTTTGTCCTTATATTTATTAGTTATGATGACCATGGAAATACAATAACAAGAAAATTATTATTTTGGGAGACAACTCTTACATTTAAGAAAAAGTGCTTGTGTTAATCATTTGCACTTGTTTTGTTATACTTTTGCATTGACTTCAAGGCATCACAATTTCAATGTGGAAAAAAGTATACTTTGTACAATTAACATTTACTAAAGAATAATTAGGTTCCATGATTAGGTGTATTTATGAATAGATATTGAAGATAGATAATTGAAATATGCATGAAAAAGAATTGAAGGTACAACTATTGAAATATTAATATTGAAAAATGCAAAAAAGTGTTCTTTTTGAATATTTACATATTATTTTTGCTTCATCTGTACCAACAAAATTCACAAAATTTGGCATGCCACAAATATAGTAATGAGTTTACAGTTCTGCATTAATATACAAAGGTACATGTGTACATGTATGTACCAGTAGCAAATGGTAAGTGTCAGCAAGGTATATTATAGGTGAAAGTCTCCTTTAAACTTCATGCAGGAAAATAGAGGAAATTCAATATTAAAAAGCTCTAAAATAGATTTTTTGTGTTTGTGTTATAAATATGTAAAACAATTAAACTATGTCTACAGCTTGCATAATTGGATGTTAACAGTGGTAACATCTGGCTACATAAGATTGCATTGAGAAATGATCATATTTATTTTCTTATACAAAATGTCACATATGCATGTTATTATCATATTTGTATGAGGACTGAAACTTTGACACAATGAATATTTTCTGTAGCAGGTACAGTTCTTATTTAAATATTGTTTTTTTAAAACAGAAAACCAGAATTCACAAGTTGTATTGACCTAAGTAACCTATTTAGGTTTTAACCTAAAATTTTATTAGGTTATATTTTGTTTATATAATTAGGGCATCAAAGAGTTAATGATGCAATTGTTGCAACTCAGTCAAAAAAGTTAAATTTTTCGACTTTTTCAAAAGAAGCATCATTAAAAGTTTAACTAGAGTACTAGTGAAGACTTACATGGAGAAGACGAATGTTTTTCTACCATGTTTTCTATACTTTTTGAAAATTTTGAATGTAAAAAAAATGTAAAACAGATCTACAGACGAAGGAATGGACAGACACATGAAAACTATAAGACTTCTACATCATTAATGCAGGACCTTTATAACCTTGTTGGTACTGCATGTACAATATATTCTTCTAATACTGTTGTGTTTTTTAAACAGTTATATTGACCTTATTATTTTAAAAAATTTGACAAAGGGAGACAACTGACTTTAAGCAAAACAGGCAGACATTCAGTTTTAAAAATTTGTAGTACCATTGTGATTTGTTAACCAATTTATTTTTCCAGAAACCTTATTGCGTGATTAATCATTTATTTTTTGCAATGTCCTATTTTTGTTGCTTATAATTGCTTACATCCACTTCATTTTAACTTTGGTGGATATTTGTCTAATTGGTAATAATATCATTATACTCCTTATTTTTATATTAAACAATATTTTGATTTTGGATGTGACACGTCTTCTGATTGGCTACTTCCACGTCTTCTAAATGGCCACTTCATTTGTTTATTAGCTTATAGACATAATTTTGTCATGTGACTGTGACATCATCAATGTTTTTTGTCAAGCCTTCAACTTTAGTCGAAAAATCGAGACATAGCGATCCTACATTTCGTCGGCGGCGGTGGCGTCCACAAATATTTACTCTGTGGTTAAAGTTTTTGAAATTTTAATATCTTTCTTGAAATATCCTGGATGTCTACCAAACTTGGCCAGAAGCTTGTTTATAATCAAGTAAATTTTTTTTTAAATAAAATTCCATTTTTCCCTTATTTTCTTATAAATGGACTTAGTTTTTCTTCCAGTTAACATTAGTTTAAGTTTTTAAAACATTTTTAAGATTCTTAAACTAGCCTGGAATTCAAAATGTAATTAAGAATTGAATTATAAGAAATTACTGTAATATTTTTTCTGCCTATTCGAAATAACAGAAAAAATGTTGTGCACATTATAAATAACCCGCTACTCAATGTGCACCACATTTTTTATGTTATTTCTTCATAGACAGAAAAAATATTACAGTCATTCCTTAAAAGAATTGTATTTGAGGTATTTTGTGCAACAATTTATTTTCAATGCAAAAGTTCAAATCCATTTCAAATCTTTGTTAATCTGAGAAAACTAGATAAGCTCTTCTAAAAAGTGTTAAACTACAATCAGGTAGAGTAAGAAACCATGGAATACCTTCATGGGTAAGGCAAGGCCTTTAACACCCCTGTTATAGCACTATCTTAGTTTTTTTTCCCCACTTACCAACACCAACAAGAGCAATTATTAAATGAACTGGCAAGTGAATATTTTGGATCTAACTTATATTGTCTGATCTGCTCTCTAGGTTACATTTTACCGGCAAGTTTTTTACCCCAAGATGGTACTCAGAATAGAATCCTATACGGCTTCTGATTGGTTGGTACATGATTGGAATTATATTTAATCGAAAGCTTATCCAATAAGGTTTAAAAATTGCCGAAAATCATATTCACATTTTATGAAGTATAGAAAATATCTTCCAATTCTGAATGTCGGACCACTTAAAAATATGCCTTTTTCATTAAGCGAAAAAAGTAGGCGATTTTTTTCGACTGCATTTTAAGTCAATTTGAGCCGCATGACCCTATATATTTTTTTAGTTATAATGCAACACTGGCATTTCTAGTAACAGGAACTGCTACCCATTTTTCCCTAGTTTGTGTATATATATAGTCTTTGAGAAAAAAAATATGGAACACTAGTGGTACCCTATGGAAAATGCATTACGAATAATTGCGCTCTTGTAACCTCTAATGCAAAACAGAGTAAACATAATCAACAGGTTCTTGTGGTAAATATGGTGGTTTGTAGGGAAGTTTTAACATGTAATCAAAGGTTCACATTTTTGTTTCAGGTTTACAAAGAGTTCACACAGTGATGAGAATTTACCAGTTAACCCTAACAATGCAGGTTAGTTTGTCTGGGTTCTATGAGTATCTTGAAATTAATAAAACATAAATATGTCTTTTGATTTCAGTTTTTTTAGGGGTTGATATATAATTTTCTGCGATAGTAAATAAATCTTATAAAACCATAATACATCACTTAATTGTTAATAAAGTTTCACGACAAATTCATCCCTTGAAAGTGTAAATAAAAATTGACAAAAAATTGAAATTAAAGTGTTTGAACTGGTTCCTGACTTACGAAGAGCAGAGGAGAAAATACATAGTCTTGTTATTGCGAAAAGCTTGTGTACCAAATACTTTTTAAGACACAAGAAATATATTAGTCAAGCAAACTCATCTTAGATGATTGAGTTGAAAAAAGTTTAAATTTGAATTTGAATTAAGGGGAGATAACTAATTTGATATTTTTAAAGTTTGACTTCAGGAAAATCTTTCAGGTCACATGGTATAAAAGGGGAGATAAAAAATTTGATATTTATTATGTTTGACCTCAGTAAAATCTTTCAGGTCACATGATACATAAGGGGAGATAATCAATTTGATATTTATTAGGTTTGACCTCAGGAAAGTCTTTCAGGTCACATGGTATTAAGGGGAGATAACCATATTGATATTTATTATGTTTGACCTCAGGAAAGTCTTCAACTACATGGTATGTCCATGATGGTGAATCAGAAATTGAACCGCTGATAGACACAGCAGAGAAAGGATCATTATCTAATAAAATAAAGAAAACAACAAAGACGGGTAGATTTGAGTTTGGCTTAACCTTTAACCTTTGGCACACTGTGAATTTGAGCTGTAAAGCTTTTTTAAGTTGATAAAATAACCCAACATAGTGCTGTTAAATTTAACCCTTACTTATCCTTGCTTTATCATTTTGGGAATCAAAGTTTGATTTTACTTTAACATTTAATTTAATTTGCAGTGAGAATTTATAGTAAGACACAACATGTGTGTGTATGTGTGTGTTTAATGTTTAAAGTTAAATCATTTTAAAAATGTAAGATGATGGTCAACATATCACTACTCCATCAGTGTGTACCATAGGTATCACAACTGCTGGTTCTGGAAAAAAATAGTGCCAGTAGAATTTCAGAATTATATGTAATACAATTTCAATTAAATTATTATCAAGGTCAGATGATCAGTTTTTTATTGTAATAGATATGTACAACATATGAACATGTAAAATTGTATATATATTAATATGGGAAAATTACGCATGCAGTTTAAGTGACTCAGATTTTTTCTTACCATTTTACCATTTCCCTAGGACACCCTCCTTCCACTCATTTCCTTTTTTTTAACAACAAAAATTACATAAATGCATTTGTAATAGATATGATACATGTATAGACATACATGTGTACAATAGTAAAGAACTTGTTTGCATAAAAAGTATTATATTCATATGATAAGATTTAACAGTCCTTTCTGTACATGATATTTTCTTAAGTAAACTCATATATGTCATTTAGGTAAGTTATTTGAATCATATTGCAGAGGCTGATTTAAAGGGTGGCCCAGGGCGCCAGGGGGACTTGTTTTGGGAAAAATTCAGTCGATTATATATATAAGCTTGACCAGAGTGGGCCCCCTCTTAAGCAGTTTGTGGGCCCCTCTTATGAAAATTTCTGGATCTGCAATTGTATTGGCTATAACTTTAATTTCAATTAACTGTACCCTCTTAGATTCTTAGATGCCTCTGTGCATAGTTGCTTTTATAAAATGATGTCACAATATAAGGAATTGAAGTAAGAACATTTATTTAGAAAACTTTGTAATTTGTTGAACATTTGAATTTCGTGATTCAACTGTATCCATGTACATTTGTAACACATGAAATTGGTACCCCAACTGATAATATTAGTTACATAGTGTGCTAGTGACCTAATACCGTATTAGGTCACTAGCACACTATGTAACGAATTTATCTTACCGACTACCTTAACGTGTGAAATTTAGACCTATCAAAATTAGCAAGTCTTCAATACTGTTAGCATTAAGAAACTACTACCATTGATCCTACAAAAACAGATACCAACAATAACAACTTGTTAGGTTTAAATGGGTTTTATGAATTGATTTCAATCTTAATCATCAATTTCTTCAACTGTTGAAACCTTTACGATTTTTTCTCAGTACTGTTCTGTTTTTATAAAGGGACGTAACACCCCTACTAACCGTGTATGAAATAAGCCCCGCCTCCCTACTTCCTTATATTTAATATAAAGGGACGTAACACCACTACTTACCGTGTATGAGATAAGCCCCGACTCCCTACTAACCTAATATCCAATATACAGGGTCTCCACGAGGGCGCTTTTAACCAATCACATTCCTAGAAATGTATAGGAGGTAAGATACATTTAATAATGAATCCACAGTCAAATTTTACTTTAAACCAAATAGACAAATATATCTTTGGGGAAATACAGGAAACAACTCAAAAATGAAAAGATAATAAGACATGAACAGTTCCCTTCTTGCTTTTAATTTCACAACTTGGCAATCATAAATATGTTAATTTTTTTTTATCTAGTTCCTGGAAAAATTTCTAGCAACTGGTTCCTTCAAGATGAATCCAATTTGCAGGCGGATACCAGTAAGAAGGAATCACCCCCTGACCAATCATATGCCCCTGTTAAGTTAGAAAGAGCTGGCAGTGTTGGCTCTAAGAAGAAAGTCCAGCCAGATGGAACGTTTGTGTATGATGTAAGTAAAAACTGTATGTGTACGATGTAAGAAAAAACTGATCCTTATGGTTGTATATTTTCATCATTACATGTTTGATGGATTGATTAATTGATAAATTGGTGTTTGAAACCACTTTCATCATAATTGGCTAATTCACAGTGGTCAGTTTTTATTGGTGGAGGAAACCAGAGTGCCTGTAGAGAACCACAAACTTCGATAGAAAATCTAAAATCTTAGAGTCAAACATTAATGTCACATGCAGGATTTGAACTCACACCCTTGGTGTTGATAGGCTTGGGATACAGTATATGGACTACAATTTTTTTCATATGCAAACTTTTTTTGCATCAGAGATTGATGTCGGATAAGCAAAAACTGAAAGTTTGTCCCATTTCTGTTTAATTGCTGTGGTTACCTTCCACCTGAGGCACATTATCAAACAGTTATTTAAACAAAGAGTTATTAATCTAATTTATTGCTGAAAAGATAGTATTTCATACTTAACATATTCAACTCACTTTGAGACAGGCACATAAAGCAGTAGCAGATCCAGTGGAAGGGTTCCGAGGGTTAGAACTCCTTTTTGGATGATCAATGCATTTGAAAGGGAACATATATTTGAAACCGCCCCCTTTCTAATAGGTTGGGAGCCCCCTCTTTTAAAAATGGATGGATCTGCCCCTGCATGAAATATGTGGTTGATTTAAATATGGGAAAGTTAAGTATTATGATATAATAATTCTCAGACAGTTTGAATGTATTATAATCTCCTCATTATATGAACTGTTATTGACAAATTTACAGTTCCAGATTAAAAATTCTGATACATTTATTTATTATGTAATAGTATGGTAATCTGTTTGCATAAATGTATTTGAAATACATGTAGTTATGCCAAAAAAGGGCATAGGTACAAGTTTATAAGTTGCATGAACAATATCAAACAAAAATGCATGAATGTTGTTAAACTAAAACTTGTCAGTGTACTGGAATTATTTATAAAGGTCCCTGTCTAAAATATGTGAATTTTAATGCTATCAGGTAAGTTTACTTCTAATGATTTAGCTATATATATATAATAATTATATATATATGCTCAAACATATACATTTGTGTATGTTATTGAATTTAGACCAAAGTCTATTTTATTCACATAAATGGTCTTCTGAATAAAAGTTTTTTGTTATAAAAATTCATTACACGATTATTTTGTAGGTGAAGGCCACAGACACACTTTCCAGTATTGCAGCTCATTACGATGTAACGCCATCGGAATTAAAGAAGCTTAACAAACTGACAAGTCAATATATATTCCCTCAGCAGGTAGGTAGTAAATTGTCTAACAGCTCTTTGTCATGTATATTAGCTTAATTCCTATGTAAATTAAGTGTTTTTCCGTAAAATTGCAATTTTCCATGTAGGCAAATGTTATTATGTAAAGACCAAATTAAATGACCAAGTGAGAAAAAAAGTTATTGAGTCTTTCAGAAATTGATATATATATATATATATATATACCCTAAAATGGTAGGTACTAAACTGTCTAACAGATCTTTGTCATGATGATTAACTTAATTCCTATGTAAATGAAGTGTTTTTTTCCTTAAATTGCTATTTTTCCATGTTAAAGACAAATGATACTATGTAAAGACCAAATGACCAAGTGAAAAAAAGGTATTGAGTCTTTCAGGTTATATGTCTCCTCGAATCGCTTTCAAATTTAAACAAGAGTGTGTCCCCAGTACACGAATGCCCCACTCGCACTATCATTTTCTATGTTCAGTGGACCGTGAAATTGGGGTAAACCCTCTAATTTGGCATTAAAATTAAAAAGATCATATCATAGGGAACATGTATACTAAGTTTGAAGTCGATTGGACTTCAACTTCATCAATAACTACCTTGACCAAAAACTTTAACCTGAAGCGGGACAGACGGACAACCGAACGAACGGACTAACGAACGGATGCACAGACCAGAAAACATAATGCCCCTCTACTATCGTAGGTGGGGCATAAAATAGTTTAAGAACATCAAAATTGATATATTTTTCCTCAACAGGTAGGAGAAAATTGTCTAACAGCTCTTTGTCTTTCTGATAAGTTTAATTCCTATGTATTAGGGCATTTTCATCAAACAGCAATTTTCAATGCTAGACAAATGGTACATTGTAAAGGCCTTATAAAAGAAAAAATAATATTTGAGTCCTTTTAAGGAAATGCCTTCTCTAAATGCTTTCTTATTAAAAAGGTTATATATAGATTATAAGAAGATGAGGTATGAGTGCCAATGAGAGACAACTCTCCATCCAAGTCACAATTTATAAAAGTAAACCATTTTAGGTCAAGGTACGGCCTTCAACACAGAGCCTTGGCTTATAGGCCTCCTCTTATTGCTTGCAAATTAAAAATAAATGTAAGAACACCCAAGTCAATACATATTTCCACAGCATGTAGATAGAGAAATATCTTACAACTTTTTGTCTTTCTGATTAGCTTAATTTCTATATATTGGATTGTTTTTCTCAAATTGTTATTGTTATAGCAATTTTCAGTGCTAGACAAATGATACCTTGTTTAGACCAAATGACCAGATTAAAAAAATTATTGAGCCTTTAATGTCATTGATAGGCCTCCTCTAATAGTGCTTGCAAATAAAAAAAAACAAATATATACGAGGTCCTATATATACATATTACAGAATGCAGAAAAGTGGTTAGGATAATAGTTTATCTGATTTTATTAACCTTGAAAACATAGGAATGATCATAATCTGGGTGTTTAATAGTTCTTATCTGAAAAACTGATTAAGAAAACAACACCTTTTAGGACAGGTAGGGAATAAGATACAGATCATTTTCATGACCAATTGTAATATATACCGTAGATATGTGTAAAGTGGTTCCTTCAAGCTTTATATTAAAATTAACAGTTATTTTTTTCAATCCAAATTTTTATGCACAACTCAGGCATTATGTTTTTTGGTCTGTGTTTTCGTTCATCCGTTCTTCTGTTCCGCTTCAGCTTAGAGTTTTTGGTCTAGATAATTTTTGATGAAGTTGAAGTCCAATCAACTTGAAACTTAGCACGCATGTTCCTATGATATGATCTTTCTTATTTTAATGCCAAATTGAAAGTTTTGACCTCAATCTTAGGGTCTACTAAACATAGAAATGACAGTGTGGTGGGGTATCCGTGTACTATGGACACATTCTTGTTTGCTATTTAAAGATTTTTTTTAGAAAAGAGGCTTCAAGATTGAAAGATATCCTAAAGAGATATCCATGGATGAAAATTTAACCTTAAAGGAAATATCACAAGGGCAGTATTATATCTGCTGTTCATGATTAAAAATCTTTCATTCCTCCATTTGATTGTAAGGAATAGTCAATAGACTGATATATTGTTTATTATATTAATATTTCATTGAAGAATAATCAATATTTTCATTAGTTTTCATTTGTAACAATATTCCAATATCAGGTCTAGCTGCTCTTTATAGTCAAGGATGACATCTATTCAGCCATTCTGTTAAAGTCAAAGTCTTTTCCTGTTTTTAGCTGCCAGAGTTGTTTCTCACCATTTTTATACGCCCGTCAAAATTTTGACGGGACGTATTATGGTATACAAATGTCCGGTGTCTGTCCGTCCGTCTGTCTGTCCGTCCGTCCGGCGTAAACATGTCGCACTGTAACTTGAGAACGACTTATCTAAATTTCATGAAACTTAATATAGTTGTTTTTTATGATGGTCAAATGATCTGTATACTTTTTGGTGAAAATAAGATTTAAACTTTTTGAGTTACAGCACTTTGTAACTAAAACAGGGGGGTGTTTTTTTTCACATGTCGCACCGTATCTCAAAAACGATTCTTGATTATTGCTTAAAACTTTACACACTTCTTAGTTATATTAATCTTAATATCTGTATAATTTTTGTTGATGATTCAAAATTTCATTTTTAAGTTATTGAGTATTTTGTAAAAAAGGGGGAGGTTTTTTTTACATGTCGCGCCGTATCTCAAAAACGATGTATGATTATTGCTTAAAACTTTACACACTTCTTTGTTATATTAATCTAAAGATCTGTTTACTTTTTGGTGATTATTCAAAATTTCATTTTTGAGTTATTGAGTATTTTGTAAAAAAGGGGAGGGTTTTTTTACATGTCGCGTCGTATCTCAAAAACAATTTATGATTATTGCTTGAAACTGTACACACTTCTTTTTTATATTAATCTAAAGATCTGTATACTTTTTGGTTTGATTCAAAATTTTATTTTAGTGATATTTGTAAAAAAAACAGGGTGGGGGGGGGGGGGGTTTCACATGTCCTGCCATGTCTCAAAAACAATCAATGGTTATTGCCTAAAACTTTATCAGAAACTATTTATGATTATTGCATAAAACTTCCACACAAGACGTCCGGCGTATCATGCGCTCATGGCGCAGCTGTTTATTGGTAATTTTGAAAACATGTGATGATGATGGAAGTTTTAATGAACTTGACTGGCTATACAGCCCTAGCAAGGTCGGGAAGTGAGGGTTGTGTTTCTCACTGTAACATTCAGAAGTCACAAACCTTGAAAAACATTTTTAAGCATCAACAATAACAAGTTTTGTGCTACTTTCAACATGGACCTTTTTGTGACGACATTTCACATAGGAGTTTAAATGTATGTCTTTCATATAAATTTATCTGAACTGTTAGGGTTGGGAAAATTTTGACCATTTTTAAGTGATCATGAAATATACAAAATTATTATTTAAACCGTTAACCATAATTGACTTGAGAAATTTCTCGACCATAAGCTTACTTGATTAAAACAACTTGTTTTATTTTCTGTTGTTAAAAATACTTTGTTTGCAGCCAGGTATGAAATTTTAAAGTTTTAAAAGTTCTGGCAAAACAGTTGTTTTTTTTAAATGTGTTTGAGTTTATAAAAGGGGAAAAATGTTGATTATATGTCAAAAAAAATATTCCACAAATGACCTTTTATACTTCAATATTAGACCAAGACTAAAGTTTAGTAATGTTTTATTAAGTATCTTCATTTTCTGGCTTTTCACCTAAAACCTTTTGGAGAAAAATACTAAGAAAAATTATGAACATTTCAGTATATTAATTGATGATAAATTTAAGTTATAAGATTTTTTGTGTGTTATGAGCACAGGTCTGTACTGTATATATACAATCCCTTTTAATGATAAAAGATGTACTTCAATGAATTCCTTAACATATCCAGGTAATGATCAAGGAAGCTATTAAACCAGGTGAAGGTTGGGTAATTGTATATACCATTTGTAGTCACTCATGTGTCACTTCCTGGATGGTGTTAAAAATAATTACTACTATATTTTATAGTGAATTATTTTTAACTGAACCTTGAAAAAAACATTTAAACAACTTTTGAAATTTAATTCCTGTTATTAAAAGTTTTTATGCCAGATTTTTATTTTAAATATATTGATTTCAGTAAATCACCTGTCATAAAACATAAAAAGAATGTTGTTTAACCTTTATGAACTGAACTTATAACAAAATGAACTGAAATGCTTGACAGAATTTTTTAAATGATTCATTAATTTCCATTCTCTCAGCCTGTTGTAGAAATCGATATTTTTTTTCTAGTCTTCAATATGCATGAAATATTTGCCACTGAATTTAAATACAAATCAACTAATACTAATTTGGTTAATTAATGTATTCTGGCTTTAATTAAGGGCATATGATACAGTTTTGAAACTGTATTTACAAGTTGATGAAAATTTGCATATAGGCTATATTTTACCTGATAAAATCAAATATGTCATAAAAAATATACCTTCATGTGCTACTTTTTGAGTAAAATGAGATCGAAATTTTGTATATTTGCTCAAAATTCAGATTTGTGTCCGTATTTTCTTTTTCGAAAGAACGACGTAACTTTTTTGCTTTAAAAGATAAACACAAATTGTTTTTTGTTAAATAATCGGTAATTTCTGTATTTTATAAGTATCGTTGAAAATTATGCAATTTTTATTCCGAAATAACTCTATATTTATCAAATGTTCATGAATAGAGGAAAAAACGTCATTTTTTGCTGCATGTTTATCAAAATTAAAAAAATTGAGCTATTTACAGTTTTATAAAATTTGGGTCACATAATCTCCTTGCAAAATGAAACAAATTGCTGTTTTAAAAAATAGGGGTCCATGCACTCGTTTTCAAATTAAATCAGTTTGAATGATAAAAATCAGTCGAAAAATGCATCTTTTCCCGATATGTCATAGTTTGACGTCGCGAAAATAACATTTTAACGTTAGCAACGTCATTACCTTCCCTGTAACTGTATCGTATGCCCTTAATGCATTATTCCCTTTGAAGTAATACTGTACTGAGAAAAAATAAGTATCTTGATCTAAACCTGTTGTATTGATTTTGAATATGTGTTTCCTTGAAAATGAATTTTGTAAATAAAATCAAAAATGAAAATTCTTACAAAACCTTTGTTATCATTTGATATTTGTTTATGATTTGATTTTAAAGTTTCACTAAAAACAGATTTTACTGTATAAGGAAATGCCCAGTGATAAAATATGTTAAGTAACTTAGTAACCTTTATATTTAAGGCAAATCAAGGATTTTTTTTGACTGCTGATATTACAGTACACAATTGTTTTACCTGAGTTTTTAAAATAATTACTAACTGCATATAAGGGTACATCTTATGGTATTATGGTACAAATGTATTATGAAAAAGGTAATCATGATTATTTGTTTAAAATTTAAGCAGGCTATTTTCTGCATTGGTTTGTATTATAAATTCTATACACCAATTAAGTCTTTGTACTGTTAAAAAAAAACTGATGTATGTTAAACATTTTCAAAAAGGAACTATTTCCATGAATAACTGCTGGAAATTTGTAGATTTTTAAATAAAGCCATAATAAAGAATGCATTGAAATGAACATGTTTTACATAATTCTCAACACATAACTTACCTTTTACGTTTGGATAGCCTTGATAGGATTGCCGGAATTTACAAAGGAAATAATGCCTAAATATAGAATCACACATGTTGCATTGCCTTAAACATGATAAAATTCATAACTAGAGAAAGAAATTATGAAATTTTACAGGTTTGTGTACATTTGACTTGATTTCATTTTGATTTGTAAAAAAAAATGCATTCTTGTCAGTTTTAATTGTTGTATATTATTTTTATTAAATGACCTTTAAAACAAGTGATGTATACTGCTTCTTTGTCACTTTTATACAAAGTCAGGTATAAAAAGTTTATACACATGGCATACGTGATGTCAGTATTTCCTCGTCTGTGCTTTTTTTTTTAAGTTACAAATTTGTTTTTATTGTAATGCAAGTGCACCCTAACGGATGTAAAAGTTTGCCTTGTAAGGTCACTTGTCCAAGAGGTAGTGTGGTGGCTTGAATTAGAGGCTATGTGGTCACTTGACCCAGAGATTATGTGGTCAATTGACCCACAGGCTATGTGGTCACTTGATCCAGAATCTATGTGGTCACTTGACACCTGTTTAATCTGCAAGATTATGGATCACATGGTCAAATAAATTGGACATACTAACAAAAGTATGAAAAAAATAATATAAAGGGACACAACAACCACATTAATGCCTGCTTCATTACTATAATAAATATAAACTGGTTGTGAAATTATGCACTGTGCCGTTAATCGAACTATATAAACATTTTTCTACACATATATAAGCCTGCAAAACTTCGGATTAGTCACTATTAAATCTTGAATCTTCAAATATTTTTTTCATTCTTTCATGAGTATATGTCCATGATTTAAGAAAATAATACCTAATGGCATTGTGATTAAACATTCTGTTTTGTTTTGGGGTTTCCCATTGCAAAACATGGACTTTGCAAGACATTTTATAATCATAAGTCTAGCTCTTGTGCTTAGAATCAGGTTAAGTTTCTTTTAATGAAACTTTCACAAAACTTCATGCACCTTTGATTCAAATATTTTTTTATTTCCCATAGAGGAATATAAACTTTAAAATTTGCCTTATCTACAGTTGGGCTGAGCAATGATTTGTAGATCATGCACCCCTCATTCTCTTCTGAGGTAATAAACCGGTGGAATATCTTATTTTTTGGCATTATTGAAAGTTATCCTAAACAATGTTATCTTGTTAAGTTAACCTTAGTCTTCATATATATCAATGTTATTTTCCAATTTATTTGATCCTGACCTTTCGGTTATTAATCTTGCCTTAAAAAAGATAGTCATGATCAACAAACCGAATTTTACATCCAATAGTATATTGGTATGGTATAATAAGACTAACTTATTTTATTTATTTGTTGCTGAGTTGTACACAATTTATAACTTGGGTGTAAAGACAATTTCATAAAAATGAACGTTTCTTTGCAAATGTCTAGCCATCCTTTGGAAATTAAACTTATACAATGGTGCCTAAGTTTGAAATTACAAATGATTATTGTTCTGGTTGCTCACCTGAGGCCTTTTTTTTCCCAAGTCACTGGTGAGTTTTGTGTAGACAAAACTGACGTCTGCTGTACCAACTTTAATCCTGGTATCTATGATGAGTTTTTTTTAGATCTAGTTATATTTGGGGACTTCTAAAATTCTTGCTAATGTCATATTACAGTTTTTACCTACCGGTACTTTTGACCTCATTATCAATGCATTGTCAATAGACTAAGATAATGAAAGTTTTCATCTGATAAAGTGGCAGATCCAAGATATTTTTATGAGAGCTGTCCCAGTCATGCTTTATTGATTCCCTATGTAATTATATAATCAACCAATTTTTTCAAGAAAGGGGGGTCAGGTCCCTCTCCCCCCTAAATCCACCTCTGTAATATATCATTTGTAAAAAGTAAGTGATGATGACTTCTGCAATTGTCATAAATTTATATTGACTTATTTTTTCACCATTTATAAGAAACTTTGTAGACAAAGAAAAAATTCCGGTGCATTACGTTTGCGCGCATTACCAGTACATTTGCGCGCAAAAATCATTACGTTTGCGCGCAGCTTTTGATTACATTTGCGCGCATTATTTTTGACAGGTAAAATACAGGTAATAATACTAATTCATTTATTAATTTGAGCAATTATTTGCAAGTATCGGTACCGCTTCTGTCTGTGTAAGTCTGCTAAGGCACCTATTTTGAAAGAATTCAATCAGTAATATTTTAGGGAAAACACGATTAATAATAATTATTTATTCATATATTTATTCAATTGTTTACAAGTATCAGTATCCATTCCGTTAGTCTAAGTCTCCTGAGGTAGGGAAAAATGAGATAAAACCGCATATTTTTTGATTTTTTGATTCAATATGAACAATATGTGGCAGGTTTGTGGCGGGGTTAATAATATCTATTATGAAAATACCAAAAAATATAGACATTTTTAATTTAATATATTTTTATGCCCCACCTACGATAGTAGAGGGGCATTATGTTTTCTGGTCTGTGCGTCCGTTCGTCCGTCTGTTCGTTCGTTCGTTCGTTCGTCTGTTAGTTCGTCCGTCTGTCCCGCTTCAGGTTAAAGTTTTTGGTCAAGGTAGTTTTTGATGAAGTTGAAGTCCAATCAACTTGAAACTTAGTACACATGTTCCTTATGATATGATCTTTCTAATTTAAATGCCAAATTAGAGTTTTGACCCCAATTTTACGGTTCACTGATAGAAAATGATAGTGCAAATTTCAGGTTAAAGTTTTTGGCTTCAGGTTAAAGTTTTTGGTCAAGGTAGTTTTTGATGAAGTTGAAGTCCAATCAACTTGAAACTTAGTATACATGTGCCCTATGATATGATCTTTCTAATTTAAATGCCAAATTAGAGTTTTGACCCCAATTTTACGGTTCACTGAACATAGAAAATGATAGTGCAAATTTCAGGTTAAAGTTTTTGGTCAAGGTAGTTTTTGATGAAGTTGAAGTCCAATCAACTTGAAACTTAGTATACATGTGCCCTATGATATGATCTTTCTAATTTAAATGCCAAATTAGAGTTTTGACCCCAATTTTACGGTTCACTGAACATAGAAAATGATAGTGCAAATTTCAGGTTAAAGTTTTTGGCTTCAGGTTAAAGTTTTTGGTCAAGGTAGTTTTTGATGAAGTTGAAGTCCAATCAACTTGAAACTTAGTATACATGTGCCCTATGATATGATCTTTCTAATTTAAATGCCAAATTAGAGTTTTGACCCCAATTTTACAGTTCACTGAACATAGAAAATGATAGTGCAAATTTCAGGTTAAAGTTTTTGGCTTCAGGTTAAAGTTTTTGGTCAAGGTAGTTTTTGATAAAGTAGAAGTCCAATCAACTTGAAACTTAGTATACATGTTCCCTTTGATAAGATCATTCTAATTTTAATGCCAAATTAGAGAATTTATTCCAATTTCACAGTCCTTTAAACATAGAAAATGATAGTGTGAGTGGGGCATCCGTGTACTGTGGACACATTCTTGTTATTTATATTTTTACCTGAGATTACCTGTAAAATGAATGCGCGCAAATGTAATCAAAAGCTGCGCGCAAACGTAAAACATTTTAATCCCCAAATGCGCGCAAACGTAGTGCGCCCAAAAATTCTGCCGTATATTCTTCAGCTTTCACAGCAGATGTAAAGCTGTCTTTGTCACTATGAACAATGTTAAAGTCTTCATAGTGTTTAAGTTTCAGATTCTTTGTAAAAAGCATTTAGTTGACCTGCTATTGACCAGCTGCATGACTATAAAAAAATTGAAACAACACGTTTAATAATTTCATGGGTCCGAAGCACTTTTCTGGATTTACCTTCATCAGGAACGCTCAAAGCCAAACATTTAAAATCTGAGGATGTTTAAATTAACCCATGTTAGATATAAACTGTTAACTTTTAAAATAGTATATCAATGTGTTACAAGAAATAAAATTGAAAGAATGCCTTGAATTTTTTTTACTGATTACTTTCAATGTATAACTCACTTATTTTTAACCTTGTACATTGTTTGAGTTTTACCACAAAGAGAGACACTGATTCCAATCTGTTACATGTTGTTAACAATAAATGTACTTATACATGCAAAACAGAAATTTGAAAAAAGATTATAGATTGGTGTTAGAGATATTTGACAGTTTGTTCAATATTTGAACTTTTTTCGAGATTAAAAAATATTGGAAATCTTATTTGTGGTATTGTTATGTGACTTAAACACGGTTGACATGCAAGTTTGGATGTAAATACTAGGATACATTGGAAGGGGGAAGAGAGATGGCTTAAAGGTAATACAGTGCATGTACTTCAAATATGTTGGTTCATATAAGGAACTACTTGACGTTATTATGTAACACCCCAAAAAACTTCTGACTGTTTGTAAAGTTTGTAGCCAGCATAAATTTACAACTAAAAGTGATCATACTTTTTGTAAAGTTAGACTGAATGCGAAGTCAAACATTGAGCAGTTTAGAAAAAACAGCAGTAATTAAGAATCTTGTTAAGAATGTTTGTTTATCTGATGCCGACCATCTTGTTTTTATGCTGCCTCTAAATTGGTCATCTGGTGCAAAAGGAGTCTTGCTTATTTGATTACCTTTTACTTGATCAGGATAACACAGGACTGCTGGTAGATGTATTTCACTGTTGTCTGTTTATATACATATATAGGCTACGGTGAACATGTCACCAAAAAATGTGCCTATGTATGAGTGAAACTCTTATTTGTATCTGGGAATGTGTTTTCAACTAAAATTTACAGGATTTTCCTAATTTTTGGAGTCATCTGAACCTGCAAGGAAAAAGTTGTTAGCATATTGAAATAATATAACCTTCATTTTTTTGACAATCAATGCTTTTAAATGGGGACATATGGTTGGAACACGCCACCTTTTAAAAATGACTGGAATCGCCCCTGCTTGCTTCATTTTGAATAAACCATAGACAGTAACTGCTATTGCAAAATGAGTATTGTATTGATTGTTTTAAATTATTATGTTGGTCAAATAACTTTAAAAAGTAATATAAAATTTTTAGAATAAATTACAGAAAGTATTTGATATCAATATTTGAAAAATAAATATATTTTACAATTTATATTATTAAACATTAATCCTTATCATTAACACCATAAAAGTACATGTAATTGAAATGTAATTCAAAAGTAATTGAGCATTACATGCTTTTTTCATTGTAATTAATTAAATTACCATTACATGTACAAGTAATTAAAAAAATGCTCAATTACACATTACATTCAATTACATGGAAAATTGTAATGCATTACACTTAATTACCATTACATTTTCAATTACCCCATCCCTGGTTGTGTGTAGTCCAGATGTTTACAAACAAATATTATTTATTTACTTATCAATTTTTCTATGGTATTTTTTTTTACTTTCGTAGTGATTTTAAAATTTTGTTATTTTTTGGTTGATTCAATGTAAAGGTCGTTTACATCAGAATTGTTGACCTCTTGTCAATGATTAAAGGCTACATAATTCCTTAACATATCCAGGTAATGATCAAGGATAAGTTATTAAACCAGGTGAAGATTGGGTAATTGGATGTACCATTTGTAGTCACTCATGTGTCACTTCCTGGATGGTGTTGAATTAGAAAAAATACTATACTATTTTACAGTGATTTTTTTTTAACTGAACCTTGAAAAAACAACTGTTGAAAATTCAATTCCGGTTATAAATAGAAAGTGTTTATGCAGGATTTTTAATTTTAAAGATTTTTAATAAAAAAAAAAACCTGTCATAAATTTTTTTAAAACCTTTTTGTACTGAAGGTAAAACAGAATGAAATGATATGCTTCTCCCAGCCTATACTATAGCTATTGTATAAATTGATCATTTGTTCTAGTCTTAATATGCATGAAATATTTGTCACTGGACTCAAATGTAAATCAGCTCAGACTTATTTGGTTAATTATTGTATTCTGGCTTTATAGTTAATGCAAAATTCCCTGTACTAAGAAAAAAATCATATTGATCTAAACATGTTGTATTGATTTTGAACAGGTGTCTCTTTGAAAACAGATTGTGGAAATAAACAACAAATCTTTTTACTTACAAACCCTAGTTAAAATTTGATATTTGTTTATGATTTGATTTTAAGTTTCACTAAAGACAGATTTCACAGTATAAGGAAATGCTCATTGATAAAATATGTTAAGTCACTTAGTAACCTTTATATTTACAGTACACATTTGGTCCGAGACCACAATTGTAGTGCCTTGATTTTCGTTGTTCACGAATATAGTCCCTAGTGTTGACAGTGGGTTACTTGCCATTAATTTTTTTACCCCTTCCAAATTTATTTCTCCATGTTTAATGCCTCAAATTGCAAGTAGGGGGGTGAAATTACACTGTAAAAAAATTTGGGTCCAGAATTTTAAAGGAAAGTAGTGATTTGGTCCAGCTGAAAAAGGTTAAAAATTAGCACTTCGGAAGCTGTCAAAAGATTTCAAGACGCCCTTAACATAGAATTGTCCATATTTTGAGTTAGAGACGATGAAGTTTTCTATAATTTTGATATAATTTGTCCCAAAAGTAGTACAACACACTGTAAAAATTTCTTTGAGAAAGCGCAGGTGGGATTTTTTTTATTTTCATTTATGTTCTAAAAGAAATGCACTACGAAATAATTGTGTTCTCGGACCATTTGATTTACCTAATTCTAAATAATTACTTACTGCATATAAGGGTACATTTTATGGTATTATGGTACAAATGTGTGATAAAAAAGGAAATCATGATTATTTATAAAATTTAAGCATTTACTCCATTGGTTTGTATTATAAATTCTGTACACCAAGTATTTGTACAGCTTTAAAAACTGATGTATGTTAAATATTTTCAAAAAGGATTTATTTCCATGGATAACTGCTGGAAATTTGTAGATTTTAAAATAAAGCCATAATAAAGAATGCATTGAAATGTAAATGTTTTACATAACACCCAACACATAACTTAGATTTTACCAATGGATAGCCTTGATAGGATTGCCGGAAATTACAGAGGAAATAATGCCTAAATATAGAATAACACATGTTGCATCGCCTTAAACATGATAAAATTCATAACTGGAGAAAGAAAATATGAAATATTACAGGTTTGTGACATTTGACTTGATTTCATTATGATTTTTTTTTAAAAGCAATTCTTGTCGGTTTTGTTGTGCATTTTTTTTATTAAATGACATTTCATACCACTGATGTATATTGTTTCTATTTAGGTCAGGTATAAAAAGTTAATACAGGTGCATGTTATCAGTATTGCTTTTGTCTGAGTTGTGGGTCTATTTATAGCTTTCTAAAAAATCGCAATACAAATTTTTTTCTTGTAATGTAAGTGCACACAACAGTGGTAAAATTGTGCCTTGCTGCTCACTTGACCCAGTGGCTATGTGGTCACTTGATCCAGAGTCTATATGTGGTCACTTGATCCAGAGGCTATGTGGTCACTTGACCCACAGGCTATGTGGTCACTAGACATCTGTATAATCTGCAAGATTAAGGATCACATGGTCAAGATGAAATAAATTGGATACACTAAATCATGCTAATTAAAGAATGAAAAAAAAGATATTAAGGCACACAACAATCATATTATTGCCTCAGCTTCATTTTATAATGAAATTGTTCGTCATTTAATAAAATATATAAACATTCTTCCTTATTTTTCAGTTGGCAATAGTTATAGCATATGTGACCACATTAAACCTGCAAAACTTTAAATCAGACAAATTCAATTTTTATCATACTTTTATTAGTATATCCACAATCTATAATACTAAAATCATGAGGTCCAATTTGTCAGCCGTCATCACGTAAAAATGATGAATCAAATAATTCAACTTTATATATAACTAATATAGTACAATGCTGTTGATTAAAAATTACACCACTCCAGACCCTTTTGTTTTCCACATAATTAATTTTGCCAATAATTAAGAAGTTCCGGGTCGAATCCGATACCGATACCAATAGTATATTCACCTGTTACCTATTAACTTATCTGTACGTTCCGCATCTGACAGGCGCACCACCAAACGCTGTATTTAAGATTTTGCTACATACACGGGTCGTAATCACAGGGTTGACACAACTAAATTCAATCATTGTCACATTGTTCCTGATTGTAGTATTTTAATCAGTATGACTTTCTAAGATGACAATACGAATAATAAAAATCTGGACTTAAAATAAGGCGTATAGGTACAGCATGTACAGTTTTCAATTTGTTAGCCGGAATGGCGTCAAACAGCGAATCAAAGAATTCAACTTTATTTATAACTCATAAAGGACAACGCTGTTGATTAAAAAATACTCCTTTCCAGGCCATTTTGTTTTCCAAATAAATAATAGTACCAATAATTAATAAGTTCCAGGTCGACGGGTTCAAACAGAAAGATGTTGAAAGTAGAGAAAACTGTGCATCTTATAATCGGCATGACTTTATCAGATGACAATACCAATACTAAAACAAGGCTTACACATAGTTATATTCTTTAATTCAGTCACAGACCCGCGATATCACGGGTGTGTTCTAGTTTATATGAAAACTAAGACAAGTAAACAACTAATGGCATTCTGCTAAACATCCTGTTTTATTTTGGGGTTGCACTTTGCAGAACATGGACTTTACAAGACAACTCTTGAGCTAGTTAGTGTCTTGACAGTTGTTGTCCTTTAGTTTGATGTGTTTTATCATTTGATTTTGCCATATGATTAGGGACATTCTGTTTAGAATTTTCCTCTTAGTTCAGTATTTTTGTGATTTTACTTTTTAATGAAACTTTCACAAAACTTCATGCACCTTTAATTCAATATTTTTTTTCAATTTACATAGAGGAATAAAAACTTTAAAATTTGCCTTATCTCCAAATGGGCTGAGCAATGATTCGTAGATCACCCACCCCTGATAATTTTATTTTGATGTAATAAACCTGCTCAATATCTTTTTTTGTTGTTGCATTATTGAAAGTTATCCTAAATAATGATATCTTGCTAGGTTAAACTAATAGTCCTCATATATTTGTATGTTATTTTCCAATTTATTTGATCCTGACCTTGCTTTAAAAGTTGGTCATGATCAACAAACCGATATTCACATCTAATAGTAAATGTGTTATTGTATGATTAGACTAAAATATTTTATTTCATTTGTTGCTGGCCGTAGTTATAAACAAACTATATCAAGGCTCCGTGTCTTGTTAAGACGGAACACACGTCTGGCTTACCAAATTTTAATTCTGGTCATCATAATCAGCGATGATTTTATGAGATGGAGTTACAGTCAGGGACCACTTGAATTCTTTAAAAAATTGTATTAGAGTTTTGAATTAGTTGACCTACTTTTGACCTAATTGTCCATAGACTAAGATAATGAAAGTTTTCATCTGATAAAGTGGCAGATGATCAGACATTTTTATGAGAGGGGGCATACTGACTGCCTAGAGACCTGCTCCAGTCATGCTTCATTGATTCCCTATATAATCAATCATTTTTTTCAAGAAAGGGGGTCAAGTTCCCTCCCCTCCTTCCTTAATTCGCCTCTGTAATATATAATTTGTAAAAAGTAAGTGATGATGACTTCTGCAATTGTCATAAATTTATATTGACTTATTTTTCCACCATTTATAAGAAACATTGTAGACAAAGAAAAAATTCTGTCATATATTCTTCAGCTTTCACAGCAGATGTAAAGCAGTGTCTTTGTCACTATGAACCATGTTAAAGTCTTCATAGTGTTTAAGTTTCAGATTGTTTGTAAATGGCAGTTTTGTTGACCAGCTGCATGACTATAAATTTACCCATGTTAAATCTAAACTATTAACTATTTAATTCGTGTATAAATTTGTTACAAGTACATTGTAATGTAATTGAAAGAATGCCTTGAATTTATTTTTTTACTGATTGCTTTCAATGTATAACGCACTTATTTTTAACCTTGTACAATTTGTTTGAATTTTACCACAAAGAGAGACACTGATTCCCATCTGTTACATGTTGTTAACAATAAATGTACTTATAAATGCAAAACAGAAATTTGAAAAAGATTGTAGATGTATGTTAGAAATATTTATAATATTTGACAGCTTGTTCAATATTTGTACATTTTTCGAGATAAAAAAATTGGAGATCTCATTTGTTGTATTGTCAAGTGACTCAAAAATGGTTGACATGACAGTTTGGATGTAAATACTTGGATACATTGGAAGGGGGAAGAGGGATTGCATAAAGGTAATACAGTACATGGACTTCAAATAAGTTGGTTCATAAAAGGAACTACTTGAAATTATTATGTAACACCCCAAAAAACTTCTGACTGTTTGTAAAGTTCTTAGCCAGCATCAATTTACAAATAAAAAATCGTAAATTTTTGTAAAGTTAGACCGCATGTGATGTCAAACAATCAGCAATTAAGAATCTTGTTTAGAATGTTTGTTTTTCATGCCAGCTATCTTGTTTTTATACTTAAATGGGTGTGCAGGATGCTTGCTGCCTTGAAGTTGGTCATCTGGTGCAAATAAGGACTGGCCGATTTTATCCCCTTTTACTTGATATGGAAGACACAGGGATGCAGATAGATGAATTTCACTGTAGTCTGTTTATATAGAGTGGACCCCAGTAAGCATGTTACCAAAAAGTTTGCCTACATTTGAGTGAAACTTCCGATTGTATCTGGGTATGGCAGTCTTAAGAATGTATTTTCAACAACTATTTAGAGTTTTCCCCAAATTTTTGGAGTTACCAGAACCTGCAGGGGAAGAATTGTTTTCTTAGCATATTGAACTAATATACCCTCCATTTTTTACAATCAATGCTTTTGATTTTAGGGACTTATGTTTGAACCCTCCCCCATTTTGAAAATGAGGTAGAATCATATTGAAATCATAAAGTAATATGTACTCTCCCTTTTTTTGACAATAAATATGATTTTCGGATGAGGACATATTGTTGAACCACCCCTCCCCCTCTGAACCAAGATCTGGCCCTTATTAAAAATGAGTATGGGGGACTTGTTACATTTTTGATAAACCAAAGACAGCTTCTGCTATTGCAAAATAAGTAATGTATTGATTGTTTCAAAATATTATGTAATGATTTAGTAATCATAATTTAATTATTGATAGATTTATACAGATTTTCAAAATAAAACTAGAAATCTTGTTATTTAAAAACTTACAGTAGATATTGGACATAATGACCTGAGAAAGAATATTATGTCTGATATCGAATTAGGAATTTAAAAGATAAAAAAGGAAACCTTGAACTGCTTTCTTAAATGTAAGACAAGGTTGTCCAGATTTTGACAAACAAATAAATATTTATTTACTTATAAATTTTTCAAAGGTGTTGTTTTTTACTTTCTTAGTGATTTTGAAATTTTGTTATTTTTTGGTTGATTCAATGTAAAGGTCATTTGCATCAGAATTGTTGACCTCTTGACAATGATTAAACGGTCACATAGTTTTATAAGTAAACATTGGTTATCTCAGGTGTGAGGGTGATTATTTGTAATCATGATTAAAGACATGTGATCTATGATATTGTACAAATAATTCAAAACCAGAAAAAGTTGGTTTTTAGTCAATTTTATAATAAAATTTAAGGATGGCAGATGTTAAAAAAATGCTGAAATCAAAATTTAAAAAGATTCACAAAATTAGAAAACATTGGAGTATTTCTAAAGTCTACAAAATTAAAGAGGTAATATAACCATAGATATTCAAATCATAATGACACAAAGCTTAATGTGCAATTTTATAAGGAAGACAAATGTTGGTTTACATGCTTACAAAAAATTCAATTAACCAAAATGTTTGATTCATTTTATGTTTGGTAATTAAAAATCTTTCATAGATTCCAATTTCTAAATACGATTTTTGAAAATATTTCTAATATCTTAATTTATATATGAAAATAAGTAATAAAAAAAAGCTGCCTATACCAGTTTTGTTTGCCACAGTTTAATACATATATATTGTAACTTTGGAGAGAGATGGAGCTTTACTTCTTTTTTTTTCGATTTTTCCTGATTTTTTTGGTCCATAAGTGTTAAATAATGATTTATTGTATGCTTATTGACTATTGTTTGTGTCGGCACTTAACAGCTGTTTGGACAAGAGCCTGTAAAGCACTATTGCAGGTTGTCCATAAAATGGAATAACATTAATAAAATGAACATCTTAATCAATCATTATAAAAACTGTGTACATCTTTAATTAATGAAGAGAAAAGACGTTTCTTTCCTTGCAATATTTGATGAAGAAAAAAGCTATGAAAAGAGATTCCTCTAAAATTTTATTATGAAATGACTGTATTATATAAAGAAGTGTAATAGCAATTACACAATTATTTTTTCCAAACACTTTATTTGAAAATGTAAGTTTGAAGATAATGAAAGAAAGTAACAGCCTGGTTACTGGCTATTGATTTGTAATGCTAATAGCACACAAAAAGCAAAAGGGAATAAAACATTTTAAGGGGAAGTCGAATACCTGAAAAAGTAACATCATACTTGAAGCAAGGGAGGAAGTGTGTACATCTGTAAACTACTGTCATCTTAAATCAAATGTCTGTCATTGTGTTTTCCAGGTTTTATACATTCCATCAGAAGAAAGAAAGAAGAAAGCAGAGAAGAAGAAAGAAGTAGAGATGGTAGTTGGAAGTCCACCAAAGGATGACAGACCTAGGATGGTAAGACAGGGAAAGAAAAAAAGTTACATGCAAAATTTCAAGAAACTCTTAATTCTCATTGTTTTAGCTTGAACACCAATCAAATACAAGAAAAAAATTAAAAATAAAACAAATAGTTAAATGTCATGATCAGCACATGGCCTTCAACAAATGTTGAATATGATCAAATATAAAATATAAGTTTCATGAATGGACGCAATATGAATAAAACAAAATTATCCTTCAATAATAAGATTTGAGTGATTCTTGTTTGCTTAACTTCCGTTGACAAACATTTTACGCTTATTTCGGACAAAAAAAAATAACAAAAACAAAAGGATTTTGGTAGATTCTGCAAAGTGAATTGGCAATGATATGTGAAGGTAAAGGTGAAATTTGAAGTTCTGCTGGGAAAAAACTGCTTTTTGAGTAGGAACAGGCTTTTATTTTGCAATGCTTCAACTACAGACCCTTCAAATTAAAGAAAAAAAATCAATTGAGAAAATACTTTATTTGCAACTAAGAAAAATTTGTATCCTTGTGCCATGAAAGTACATAGTTACTTTAAATTTTGACATTGAAACCAGATGGGACATTTTTAAGATGGTATGTGATGACATTGGACAAACAGACAAACAGATTATTGAACATATAAATTTGAAAGCAGTCTGTTTGTCAATAATTAACTATTTTGTATTTTGACCAAAAATGATAACACAATTTTCTATAAACATCCCTTGTGTTGAATACATATGACATTTAGATTTGTGATTATTACTTACAAATAATAACGTCTATAAAAAAAGAAGATGTGGTATGATTGCCAATGAGACAACTCTCCACAAGAGACCAAATGACACAGAAAGACTATGGCCTTCAACAATGAGCAAAGCCCATACTGCATAGCTATAAAAGGTCCCCAAAATGACAAATGTAAAACAATTCAAATGAGAAAACTAACCGCCTAATTTATGTACAAAAAAATTATAAAAAAAAACAAAATATGTTTCACATCAACAAACCACAACCACTGAGTTTTTGGGCTCCTGACTTGGGACAGGCACATACATACATCTGCACATACATGTATATTATATTTACCAATGTTAACAATACTGTGATAAGGTAGGGGTATTAGATGTTTATCAACTACCAAATGTATAGATATCAATTGAATAAATACTTAGTAAATTAAAAAGAATATGTTAACCTGAAAATAATGATATTCTTAGTGATTTCTTAAATAATTGATATTAACGTGAACTTTTCTAGGACATACCAATTGTCAAGATGGCCGACAAGCCACCATCAAGGGTACCAGGTCATGCTCAAAGACAGACACCAGTTACCTCCCCTAAAGATGATGCTGAGTTTGTCATACCACATGTATTAGATGAGGATGAAATACAACAGCTGGACCAGGATTGTTATGAGAGATTTATTAAAGTCAACTGTAAACATATAACTGATGGCCAGGTTTGTGATTTTATATTTTATGCCCCACTTAGGGGCATTATGTTTTTCGGTCTGTGTGTCCGTCTGTTTGTCAGTCTGTCCTGCTTTAGGTTAAATTTTTGGTAAAGGTAGTTTTTGATGAAGTTGATGTGCAATCAACTTTAAACTTGGTACATGTGTTCCCTATGATATGATATTTCTAATTTTATTGCCAAATAAGAGTTTTGGCCCCAATACAACGGTCCACTGAACATAAAAAATAATAGAGTGAATGGGGCATCTGTGAACTATGGACACATTCTTTTTTTTACATATCTTTACCTATGTACCTTTGTTTCCCATCTAATTAAATTGATACACTTTTGTTTAGCTTTGATAGCCATGAATGTTTTATATTAAAACAAGTTTAATAGATGTAAGAAGATGTGGTATATGAGTGCCAATGAGACAACTCGCCAAGTCTCAATTTTTAAAAATTAACCATAGTCAAAGTAAAGACAACCACTGAAAATCAGATTTCTGACCCAGGACAGGTGCACAAAAATGCAGCAGGTTTTACCGTTTAATGATGCTCCAGAATTTCCTTAAATTTTTATGTTGGGCCATGAATTATCCTGTGCTCTTCTAATTATTACATATAAGTTTGAGCAATAACATTACACTGAATGCTATATTTTAAAACAAGATGTATAATTGAATTTTAAAATCTTTTCAAGTAAGGATCTAATTTTTTGCCTATGTGCTGCATTCAATTTAAATACATTAAAAGAACATAGTGTGAGAAATGATAGAAGTAAAATGAACAAAATTTGTTTTATCCTTGCTATTATCTATCTTGAAAACAAAAAGAATTAAGAAGATGAAATTGCCCCTTTTTAAACTTTATATACAAACTTGAAACAGTTTTGAAAATTTGGTAACTATGAAAATGAATTAATCCACAGTAATTCTAGAAACTGTTTACCTAGATGCTTAATTCACATCTTAAAATGCTTTTTCTGTTTTAATTTCAGGGTGTGGTCTCTGGTGTTTTACTGGTTACCCCTAACGCTGTTATGTTTGATCCAAATGTGTCAGACCCTTTAGTCATAGAGCATGGAGCAGACACATACGGAGTTATTGCCCCTATGGATATGATCATCAGCTGTGCCATGTACCACGATATAGTTGCTATGAATAGAAAGAAAAACAAGTATGTATTGCCTTTTATTGTAATTAGTGACAGAAAAAGGGGTGGGGGGAAACTACTTTGTGGAGACAACTCATATGTTTTAAATTAATCCACAGACTTATTTCCTTTCATAAAAATAGCATAATAATATTAAATGAAAATAAAACTTTATAAATTTTGTGCTTCCAAAAAGCTTTTCTGGATTTATCTTCATCACAATCCCACAACACTAAACACTTGAAAGCATGTATCTTCAGCAATGCTTGATACCAAGATTTATGGAAGTCCAAAATGTGTATTATACATGTATGTCATCAAAAAGTTTTACTTCATTTTACATTATTGTACTGCTTTGGTTTACCCTCAACTATTGTATAATTTGTATTGATATTGTACTTTCTATGAAAACTTGTATTTAGTACTTAGAGAATAAAGAATCTATCTATCTACAAAAGTTGAAGAGCACATGTAACCAAATGTATAGCAAAAACTTGTGCAAGTAATCAGAGCTTAGTAATTTCAGTAAACGTGCAGTTTGTTCCCTAAATTCAAAAAGTCAATCTATAACAAGAACAAGGTGACCTCGAGTGCTCATAAAAATGTAATCTAAACACTTTTAGAACCAAGACAAATACATATATAATATTAGGTCAATGTCAGAAAAATAATAAACTTTTTTGTATGAGGCTGAGAAACTGGAAAAGGGAGAGGTTCTACCGAGCCCTTCCACAGCTTTATGCTAAATACAAAAATGTTTATATTTCTATGACATTGACCTAAAAAAAAAATATATGCTGCAACTTGAATTAATACATTGATAGCTATTTAAATTGTAAAACAAATTTAAACATACACAACTAGTTGCAGTATAAATCTCTACTACCAGTACTACAAGTATAACAGTGATTGTATGCTTGTGACTGCAGAATTCACAAAGGTGTAATTCCCTCAACTGGAACTCTGCCTTTAATTGTTACCCTGCATCATTTAAATTATATCTGGATGATTATTATATTTGTTTTATTATTACATTTGTTTTTATTATTACATTTGTTTTATTATTACATTTGTTTTTATTATTACATTTGTTTTATTATTACATTTGTTTTATTATTACATTTGTTTTTATTATTACATTTGTTTTATTATTACATTTGTTTTATTATTACATTTGTTTTTATTATTACATTTGTTTTATTATTACATTTGTTTTTATTATTACATTTGTTTTATTATTACATTTGTTTTATTATTACATTTGTTTTTATTATTACATTTGTTTTATTATTACATTTGTTTTTATTATTACATTTGTTTTATTATTACATTTGTTTTTATTATTACATTTGTTTTATTATTACATTTGTTTTTATTATTACATTTGTTTTATTATTACATTTGTTTTATTATTACATTTGTTTTTATTATTACATTTGTTTTATTATTACATTTGTTTTATTATTACATTTGTTTTTATTATTACATTTGTTTTATTATTACATTTGTTTTTATTATTACATTTGTTTTATTATTACATTTGTTTTTATTATTACATTTGTTTTATTATTACATTTGTTTTTATTATTACATTTGTTTTTATTATTACATTTGTTATTGATAGGGATGAATCAGAAGATACTCCAAAACCAGAGGTATACCATGATAGAACTTGTGCTCATTATCAGTCATGGGTCAGAGGTCATAGTGTCACAACCTTCAAAATAGGTTCAAAGGTCATACAAGAAAAGTCAAGTCCATCAGGAACCAGCGAACATTCAGAAACAACAAGTATTTGTTCATGTGGTGTAGCTGATCAAAAACTTTCACCGCAAAAAAGTCCGAGTAGCAATAGAGTACTTACTCAGAGCTATTCACCTGTGTCTTCAAACTTTGAAATTATAAGTCAGTCGTCTTTTGGCGGGGAGACAACAAAAGAACATGAAAGTAGTGATGTTCGTAAAACATTGTTTGACAATGAAGCATCGGAAAATGAAAATACTTTGGTCGAAGAAAAAACTAATGATAAAGGTATCGTGGATTTAATAGATTTAAGTGTGCCAGAAAATAAGACAGAAAAATTCTATCTAGAGGATAATGAAAATGATTTAACCAATCAAAATTCAGACAAGAATGATAATAAAGATGTTATTATTGAAAATCAACTTGTTTCTGAAAACAATTCTGGAAGTGATGATAAAAATGGAAATCAATCTCCGGGTGAGATGAGAATTGGTAATATTGTTTACATGCCTGTCTCTGAAAACAGCAAAGGTGAAGTTTCAGAAAAAGATATACAGGATGTCAAATCTACTTTGTCTAGATTAAGTATGACAGATTTTGAAAGCAGGGATCGAACATCCTCTGCTCCTGTTGATGTACCGATCGTTAGTATGACAAGTAGAAAAGAAAAAGAATCTTCGAGTCAACCAAAATCTCTGGGATCATTCAGCGGATCACTAACCTCTATTTCGCCTCACATTAACACTTTCGTAAATTATGCAACAGGATTATTCAAACCAGACAGTAGGGCTGATATTAAAGATGTAAGTGAAATCCCAAAGGAAAACCCACGGAATAGTGAAGTCCGGAAGGAAACTCCACGGAACTTTTCCTCATCTGGTACTAATTTAAGTATTAACATGACCGAACAAGATTTTGCTGTGGCTGTTGAAAGTGCTGTAAAACTTGCTGATAAACCAGAATTATTTCAGTCATTTGATAGTAAGTATTGGTGAAAATATAACTCAATATCTGAATGTTTTTGGGTAAAGATTGCATACAATGCTATCAAAACTCTATGGTACTGAGTTGATTTTTAAAACTTACAAGGTGTATCGCTTCTTTTAAGATACACTTAATAAAGTGCATTGATCAAAACATTCTAAACATTATATCCATGAACATTTCCAGAAATCAACGGTCTAATAGATGCAGTGTTAAAAAAAATGTGTACAAATCAACAACAAAAATTACAAATATAATTTGTTTACTCAATTTCATAAAAAAAAAAAAGGAAAAATCATTAATTGTCTGTTTGCTGAATTCATGATTATGATAAAAATCTCTAATAAAAATCTTTGACTATGATCAGAATCAAAAACATTTGAGAAAAGGTTTGAAGCTAGTAAACAACAAATTAAAGTTTTCATGAAAATTAAGCATTCTGCAGTACTGCGCAGTTGACAAAATATGACTTTAGCTTTTGTATTCAATATTTTAACAAAAATTTTTGAGTTAAATTTATATCATGTATTATTGTGTGGAAAGGAACAAGCTGTCCACACGCCACAGTAGGCAGAAAAAAATCCACATTAGCTGTAATTAAAGATACAGCCAAAATATTCTGCTATAGAAGCAAGATTTTTACAATAAATTGTAAGTTAACAGCTGGTTTATTCATAAATACTATTTATTTCTTTGACTGCTTAGTTATGGGTAAGTATCTGCATGTCTGGTTGTTAAACGTTGTCTTTAAGTCACAACCTTTGCTTCAAAATATTTTTGGAGTTAAAAAGAATCAAGATTCCTCTGGTCAAAAGACAATTTCCTGGATTTGTAATGAAGAATTGCATTATTTTGTTGAGTTAGTCTGACTATCCTGCTGATACAGGAAGGCCAAGGGACATTTAAGATCTTATATGACGTGAATGAAAGTTCTAACATTGGCAAATTTGACTTGTGACCTTTGGGGGTTTTAAAGATGACCTTTGAACCAGATGTCTCATTTAAATGACCCTGTGACCTGTAAATGATTGGGGGTTTTGCAGATGACCTTTGAACCAGATGTCTCATTTAAATGACCCTGTGACCTGTAAATGATTGAGAAAGGGGATCATCTTTACTTCTTCTGTCTTGCACTAAAACCCATGATTTTCCTGTTTTAATTTAAACTAAGAATAAGATCAGATCTTGAGATGTCTCCTGGTTGTTTTTATGTTGTTAGGTTACTGCCATATTTATATATACTGTAAACCAACTTATTTTCGCGGATACTTTATTTCGCGTTTTACCAATTCTAGTCCATTTCGCGCCTTTTAAAATTCACGATTTTCTTATTTCCTTGATGTAGATTATTAACGATTTACTTATTCGCGACGATTTATATTCGCATTATTTTTCTCCTCGCGAAAGTCGCGAAAATAAATCGCTCGCGAAAATAAGTTGGTTTACAGTATCCAAATACATGTACATGTATCTCTATATTCATGTTATAAGGTGGTTACCAACCATGCCAAGAATGAAAACAGAGTTTCTTATAAATATCGCCAAGGGAGATAACCTTATAATACCATGTTTACAAGGGAGATAATCTCACAATATTATATACATGTCTGTTATTATTGTTGTAGTAAGCATAGCCTTTCTTCAACCTATTCCTTTTAATTATATGATCGATTGATCTTAAAACATCATTTAGAAAGGATTATTTTTCATTATGAGTTGTTGTAAATACTTATAGCACTCATTTGTTCTTGTCCTCATATGTATGTTGAGGGTGGTAAAGGGTTATTTTCGTGCAATGTGTTTTTATATTTTTATTTCACGTGTAGCTGTGAAAAAGGTTCGTTATTCACTGTGTTTTGTGATGTTGGTAAAAAGAACAACGTGCAAGACATTTTTAAATGTTCGTTCATAGTGAAATGGCAATTTTATTTCACGCTCTACCGTGCAGATACCCCCCTTTATGCCCCTCTATGTAATATGAAATTTTTAACTCTATACCTTGCCCTTGATAGGTAGTGGATTTTGTATATAATATCCTTTTTGAACATTTGCTTTTAATGGTTGTATGCATGAAAGTGTGACAGAGGTGGCAAACCTCCAGTATTTAATATTTAAAAAAAGACTCCTTCCTGATGAACTAAAATTGTATTGACAGTACTGATTCAATGCATTTTTTTCCATTTTGCTGAAACACTAACCATATACTTTCCCGCATTTCTATTTTTGAGTTTTGAAAAATTTCATTGGCTATGTGATTTCATTCATAATTAAAATTATCTAATAAACTGATAACATGGCATGAGAACTAACCTTATTATGATATTGCAAAAATGCTTCCATTATTTAAATTGTGAAAGGTGCACATAGTGTACCTATGACAGTAATTCTAAAATCAACCAAATGATTGGAAAGACAAACACATTTAATGTTTATGAGCTGTGATCCAAAAAGGGTCAGATAGAACAGCCAAAATAGCCTGAGATCAACTTTTCCTGAGGGAGTTTGAAAGTATGTATAGTGGTCATGATTGTAATTTACAGACTGATTCTGCTTCTTATTTCCAATGAACTTCTATGACCTTGATATGAAAATAAACCCTGATTTGTGCTAACCCAAAGCCCTCAGCAATATTACAATGTGCTTAAGTTCACTATATATATAGCTAGGTAACAGTCCACTGGTAGACGTGTCACTCGACCTGGACACCTGACTAGTCTTTGCTCTTACCCTTATTAAATGCTGTGTGCTTAGCTGAGTGAAGCATCAATACCAATTTTCAAGTCTTTTGATAGACCAGGCCAGGGTTAAAAAATTAAATGCTCAACCATGTTTGTTTAGACATGTAAATTTTTGTAGTGTGTCAAAAATGTTGTGATTTTTCTATTGACATGATTCTGATGTCAAGATTTTTTTACTATAAAATCTATAGTTGTTGTGTAGTGCTCTTTTGTCAATTTTTACTGCAAATTTCTAGCACTTAGTAGCATATTTTCTTTTGCACCATTCTTATTCCAATTACGTCCTACATGTACTCTTTAGGTTTCAATTTTCCTCTTTAATTCTCACAAAGTCAATTAATCATTGAATGATTCCTGAAAGATGACTTTAAAATTTTGGGGTTTAAAGATACAGGAAATATAGAAAATATCAAATAATTCATGAAATTGCATACTTTTTCGAAGAAATATTTCAGTTTCATTTTATTTTCACACTAATTTTCTCTCTCAGTGTTGGAATTGACCAATAGATAGTCCTCCTGGGCCTCATGCAAACAATAACCAATCAATTTATCTGATTAAACTTTTAAAACTATATTATGATCAATCTCAACAAATCTTTTTTTTACTGTACATTAGGCAATAGACAATACAAAAAAATCATCTGACGTTTTAACATAAAAATGTAAACATTCGTCTATATTTAGATTAAAGTGTTTACAATCAATATCAGCTGTTGCCAGGGAAATTGAGTTTTTCTATATTTTTATTGAACAACCTAGATTTTATGGCAGATTTGCTTTTATTTTATCATGAATAAATGTTGTTGACAGTAATTCAATGAAATTTCATAACAAATGTCTAGTATTTGAAGGTAGGGTTTTAAACAGAATTTATAATAATTCAAAAACTTTAGGAGGTAAGTCATCTATTTTACTGTTGCAAATTGAGAAAAAAATGATAAGGGTAATAGATGAGCGGTTTATTTTTTAAAGAACTCTAAAATGATTGGATTATCTGCATTTTCATCCAAAGCCTGTACGAAGGCTTTCATTCCAATTTTTAATTTGCCATAAATAGGATCTCCAACGTGGCAGTTGCGTTCGACTGCAATCTTACATTTTGTATTTGACTAGGATTGCCAGTTTTCCTGTTACCGGTTGGTGGGTCTCTAAGGCTTCTTCCACCAGTAAAAACTGACACCCTTGAAATGTTGAAATAGGCATTCATGCTGAAAATGGCATTAAACACCAAAAATCAATCAAACAATAAACGTAACATTATACTTAGGAGATAACTGTATTGTATTTTAAGCTCCGACGGCATCAATTGGGGATTTGATGGTCGCAAATTAAGTTTACTGGTGACGCGTTAGCCGTCGGAGCTTAAAATACAATAATGTTATCTCCATTCTAATGAAACTGACAGAAAACAACGTTAAAACATGTATTTAAAATCTGTCATAAGCCGTCTGCGCTTGCGCGTACGTCCCATAGCATCAATTGTCAATTGATGCCATGTAAGAGGGGGGATAGGAGGGGTCATGATCCCGAAATCCCGGGCTTAAAAACACGAAATCCCGAGGTCCCGAATTTAAATAAATAAAAATCCCGGATCCCAAAATTCGAAAAAAAGAATTCCCGGATCCCGAAGGGGTAAATCCCGAAATCCCGAGCTTAAAAACACCCGATCCCGGAGTCCCGATAAAGGTCCTATCCCCCCTCATGTAAGAAAGTGACGTTATCCAATCAAAATGAACGTTACAAACGTTGTTGCATTAGAATATACCATTTTGATGAAATTTGTTCATGTTGTTATAGTACTTGAGACACAATTAATGTTAAAACTGGAGAAGAAAAAGGTGTTCAAAAGATGATTTGAAATTGCTGTATTTATGTAATTTTATGAACTTATACTAGAATTGTGTATCTTTTATTTCCAGAATTAATACCAAAACCAGCAGTAAGTTATGAAGATCCCCCATTGTACCTCTGCATACGACTAGGTAAACCAATCAGAGGAGAGATATCACAGACCTGTCCTATTGCTGCTTACAGTAAACAGAAAAAGAAACCAGAATACTGGTTCTCAATACCAAGAGAAAAGTAAGTGGTACCAGTTGTTTATAGACAACTGGTTGTCAGTACCAAGATAAAATTGTAGAACTGTGAAAAAAGAAATATTTGCAAAGGTTTTATCATTCCAAAATTGTGACAGGATAGGTGTAGCAAAACTAAAACAGAATTGAGAGTAAAAATGGAGAATATGTCAGAGTCAACTACCCGACCAAAGAGCAAAAAACAGCCGAAGGGTCTTCAACTGGCCTCTAAACAAGAATATACACTAGTTTAGCACACTTAATTCTGAAACAAACGTATAAACCAAAATTTAAAAAAAAGACCATCATAGGCTGGAGGTTCTAAATGTTCAACATACATGCAACAAATTTAAAAATTGAACTCTCATATATGATTTATAATATACTTAATGTATATCACAATTACAAAAAGTCCATAGGACACAATAAACAAAGCAATGAATGGTCATTTAGTAGTAACATTTTGGGACTGTTTTCTATGATTTACTGTTGACATGTCCCCCTGAAAATAGACCGTGCATATATTACCGTGAAATAATTATTCAAGCTACAGATGAAAACAGTCTGTATTAAGATGAACATTAAAATTGTTGGATCGTAATGTTTTCTTTGTTCAGAGAAACATTTATATATATATATATTATTTCGTATTTCAGAGTAGATCCTTTGTATGCTTTTTTCGTCCAGTGGAAACCTGAGATATACGGAGATGACGATGACATGATGGCGGAAAAACGAGGATTTGTTGTCTTGTCTGAGGATGCCGAAGAGTCAGGAGACATTGAAATTTTAGATGAATATTTTGGCGGAGGTAGTTTACAAAAAGATTGGGAGGTAAAAATATACCGAAATTTTGAGATGTTGTTAAATGGAAGATGTTATTTGTGTGACATGTCTAACAATTCAAAACTATTTTTTTCTATGGTTAATTGTAACTAAAATGGCACTTCTGGTAGCAAATGCTAGATGAGGGCTATACATTAAAATGTATCTGGGGAAGTTTAGTTTTTGAATGTTGATCATGGGTCTATTTTTAGTATAAGCAATTACCATTGTGCAAAATTGTCTAAAAAGTGGTTCTTGGTTGTAGGGATATTTTGGAAGTCTTTTCCTACTCTCCCACATACATTTTAATGGGATAGCCCTGAAATAACTGAACTTTTTAAAATAACATTTTAAAACTGCACTTAATTTTCACAATTGTAGTCTCTATTAAAATCTATTCTAACTTTAGGTACTAAATCAATGCTATTTGTCTTTTATGAGCTAACTAAAATCATGGGTTTGGTAGATTATCTTTTCATCATTAACAAAATTCCAAAAGGAAAAAAAATACCTATCAAGTGTAAAAATGGAAGATCAATCAATTATTGCTCAAATCCAGTTTGGGACTTCTATAAAAAAGAAGATGTGGTATGATTGCCAATTAGACAACTCTCCAAGAGAGACCAAATGACAAAGAAATTAACAACTATAGGTCACTGTACAGCCTTCAACAATGAGCAAAGCTCATACCCCAGAGTCAGCTATAAAAGGCCTCAAAATGACAGTTTTAAGTTAAAGGTAAGTTTTTGAGATGTGTTTTGTTTCTGCAGTTGAAAAAAGTTTGCAGAGTAAGTATTGTGTTTGCCAGACATCTGTATGTATATAACTATATATAACGCATATCATTGGGTAGATTAAATAGTAATGGAATGTTTTAATGGAAATACCTTATAATACTTTGGTCCCTATTTGGTTGATAAACTATATTTGAACCCCCTTTTGTTAATTCTTATAGCTCATCAGGCTCTATGGTTAACTTAAGCTAGCATCTTTAGATTTCAAACTTGAATACGAAACATTTTGGAACCTTATGGGGATTAAGATGTAAACAAAGTCATTCCTAGCTAAATTTTTTACGAGTTCATTTTTTCTTAAGAAATATACATGTATTTGCCAAGTGAGAAATTCAGGTTCATAGTAGCCATTGTAATTTGGCAATTTAAGACTTTTTAGAATTTTGAATCCTAATGCTCTTCAACTTTGTACTTGTTTGGCTTTATAAATATTTTGATATTAGCGTCACTGATGAGTCTTATGTAGACGAAACGTGTGTCTGGCGTACTAAATTATAATCCTGGTACCTTTGATAACTATTAAGAACATTTAGAATCAACTTCTGTATATAAATCAGTCTCTCAGTTTACATCATTTGATTTACTGATCATGAGCTGCTATCAATAAAAATTTTATATATCCTTCCACATCTTCACAAAATGGGATAAAATAAAATTTTATTATCCATTTTGGACATATCATCTAATACCATATAGCAGGTTATTTTCACAGGTGTAAAATGTCACAAGTTTTGTTGAATAAGGTATACGAAATATTTTGGCAGTTATTATTTTGGCAAATTCAAAACTTTTATCAATACCTTTTCTTGTGCACTTTGGAATTGGTTGAATTTATTATGGCAATTTTGTTCTATCTGCGAAAATTTACATCCCGTGAAAATAGCCTGGTATACGGTATTGTCCAGTCAAACAGTATTTGTTGTGAGGAAATTGACACAACCTATAACTTTAGCTACAAAGCTATGTAAATTACTATATAAATTGGCTGGATATTAGACTTAGTATAGATTAAGAGTATATGAAGATATAATAACTTATTCTGAATTACAGTTTATTGCAGATAAAAAGGTTTGAATAACTCAGTTTATGGCTTGAAATATTTATTAATATAAACTTTAAGGTGGTGGAAATACTGTCAATTCATTTATTTTCGTGGATAAAAGAAAACTTGCATGTTCGTGGATATTTGATTTCGTGGTTTTGCAGAAGACTGCAGACAAGCATATAGAAATTATTTATTCGATGAACATGTAATTTCGTGGTTCACCTGAACCCACGAAAGCCAGGACAATACACCTCATTGCTAATCCCGGCTGACCCTGTCGCTTGAACTTTTGACGCATACAACAATCACTTTTCCATTGTGGCGTCAGATATTTTGTTTTGTGGCGTCAAAAATTTACGGGAACCTGTGTGATATCCAGTAATGGCGGACAAATAGCAATAAGGTGTATTGGTATCCAACAAATAATAATGAATCTACAATAGTTTGCTTTAAAAATGAAATGATTGATAGATGACAGTTTAACACTATAAAGACTAAAGCTAAGTTTAATGATTGCTGCTAATAAGTTACCGAAATTGCAAAATTAATCTAGCTATGTTGTCCATTGTTTACAATTATCAATAGCAATTATTAAATGTTGGCAAACATTTCTGGGTATTAAAATTTCATACAGTTGAAATCAAAGTATTAAAATAGAATTAGATGTTTAAATTTTTTAAATTCTTTTTTATGCCCATACCCTTGTACATACATTCCTAAAATTGGTTTTCATTCTTGAAATGTTATGAAACTTATTTACAATGCTAATTACCACCAAACACAGATCAAGTTCAAATTTGGGTGGTGTGACTATAGCTTATTACCACCAAACCCAGATCAAGTTCGAATTTTGGTTGAGTGACTTTCAAAGTTCTTATGTCCCTTTATTAATTGAAAAAAGTGTTGAATTTGCCATTTCCACACTCTGACTCAAAATTGTCAAGTTATGTCCCTTTAAAAATTAAGAAATTGTTTTCTGTCCTGTAACTTTACTTTTCCTTAACCCAAAGTTATGAAACTTATAAAAAATGCTTATTAATATTATTACCAAATACAGAAAAGTTTGAATTTTGTTGTTGCCAATTTTTGCTGAATAATTTGACGTATATTTACAAGTATATGTGTCTTTTCTTTTGTTAATTGGATTGAATTTGCACAAGCTTTGTCACAAAGACATGCTTTTATAATTGATGTACATGTACAAACTAACAGATTACAAAAATTAGTAACATTGTTTGAATGATAGTCTTTTAAGTGTTTTATGCATGCATTGCTGAGAAAAGAAATAAATGCATGCTCTTGAGAGGAATTCTACTAAAAATGTCAGAGATTGTGAGCTTGGGTATTAATGTGATTTGGGTTGTCTTTCCTTTACCTTCACCTTCATTAAGGAAACAAGATTATCAGCTGAAGATTATGTCTTTAAAATTTCAAAGTATTCTTTTAAATATTTTTATGATTTACATACTTTCAATCTTTATGTTACCACAATACTTTTGAATAAGAAATGAGGATTATTTTAGTAATCAAAATATAAAGCTACCCTCATGTGCTACTTCTTACAGAATAGATAAATTTTAGTTTGAAAATTGAACCACTTTGCTAATTCCAATTTCCAATAAGGTTTATCTTTGGGATATTGTCTAAATTGTTGGGCTTCTCCAAAATGCTAATAAAATTCTTGTATTTGTTCCATAATACTTTACAGTTAACAAACATTCTGATACAATCTCAATATGCCTTATTTATTTAAGAAATGACTGTAATATTTTTTCTGTCTATGAAGAAATAACATAAAAAATTTGGTGCACACTGAATAACGTGGGTAGCGGGTTATTTAACAGTGTTCACCATATTTTTTATGCTATTTCGAGTAGACCGAAAAAATATTACAGTCATTTCTTATAATTTAATTCTAAATTCCATTTTAAACCGTAGAAAACCATGAAAAACGTTGATGACGTCACAGTCACATGACTAAATTATGTCTATGGGCTGATAACAAAATAACGTCAGCCAATCAGAAGACGCGTTACATCCAAAATTAAATTATAGTTTTATATTTTTTTTTCAGATAATCAGTGCTGAAGAGATGATGAAGAGGAAATCTATAGATACAGATGATATAATCTTGATGCCAGAATTACTGGCTAAATCTAATATCTTAGAAGACTTCCACTTAGAAATGGTAGGTTTTAAATGTCTGCCTACTGCCAATAAGCCAGTTAAATTAGCCTAAAAGTAACCTTGAAATTTTTATGCCACCGCCATAGTGAAGGAGGCATCAAGTTTTTCCTTGTCTGTCTGTACGCATACTATTATGTCTCAAAACTGGTTTCTGTTCTCTAACATAAACTTGCCTTAACCAAAGGTTATGAAACTTATACACAATACATATTACCACAAAACACAGATCAAGTTTTAAATTTTGGTGACATCACTTTTACCTATACACAATACATATTACCACAAAACACAGATCAAGTTTGAATTTTGGTGACATTACTTTTACCTTTCTAGATTAAACTTGTCTTTGTCCCTTAAGGTGGTACCCTACTTGAGCCCTCTTCATGGTTATTTTTCTATCATTGACAACTATATTTAATTAGGAAGAATAAAATTGCTAGTTCAGAAATTAATGTGATCTTTTTTTGTTAAAAAAATTGACAAGATTATAACCACTATGATAGAAAGTCACATTTTAATCTTTGAGTAAGACTTATTACACTATGTACTGTATTGGATTTTGTAAATCTAATATCTGTCAAAAATTAACAATATTGAATGCAAGAATCTAGTTCTAAATGTTCAGTATTTTGTACCATTTCACCTTCATGACCTTCAATATAAAAAAAGGAGATGTGGTATGATTGCAAATGAGACAACTATCCACCAGAGTTCAAATTATGTTGATTGTAGTAACTATAAGTTACTGTGCAGCCTTCTACAATGAGCAAAACCAATTCCGCTGAGCATATTGTAAAAGGTTCCAGTTTGCTATTATGTGTACTGTTGATTTGTTTATTTTCTTGCAATCAGAAAAAATTGTTTTGTCGTGAATACTTGATTTCTTTTTTGAAAATTCTTGAAAAGTCAATATGGATTTGAATTATGGTTCACCTACATCCAGAAATTCAAGAAAACTAATACTGCACAAATGATGATGAAATGATAATGAATAAAAGAGTTAAATTGATTTTGACTTGGTCAAAAAACAAAAAGCATTTCGGAAAAAATCTCCATAATTAGAAAACTAAAACAAACAAGTCGGGTGTTACATGCAAGTTGGTTGGAATACTTAAGAATTTTATTTTGGAATTCCCTGAGTTAAAAAAGTATTTATTTTCTACATCTGTACAGTTGAACTCTGTGATGCCTCCCCGAACTGTTGGATATCCTTGGTCCCTGATATACAGCACAGAGAAACATGGATTCAGTCTGAAGACCATGTACAGACATATGCATGATATAGATACTCCTATATTACTGGTCGTCAAGGATACTGCAGAAAATGTAAGTACTTGTTTATAGATTCATGACCATTTTAAAAAACATGGACATATTGGATTTGGTCCTATATTACTGGTTGTCAAGAATAATTGAAAACATGAAAAAAGTAGAATCACAAAAATACTGAACTCTTGAGGAAAATTCCAAATGGGAAGACCCTAATCAAATGGCAAAATCAAAAGCTCAAACACATAAAAAAAGTATAACAACTGTTATATTCCTGACTTGGAACTGTCAGAACATGGCTATGAAAAAAACACATGAACAATATAGATTAAGTCCTTCGTAATTGGTTGTCAAGAACTTTAAGGAAAATTTTAGATGTTAATCCTCTGTCACTAAATGCGATTTGTAACCAATATTTATCAAAGGTACCAGGATTATAATTTAGTATGCCAGACGCACGTTTCGTCTACATAAGACTCATCAGTGACGCTCATATCAAAATATTTATAAAGTCAAACATGTTCAAAGTTGAAGAGCATTGAGGATCCAAAATTCCAAAAATTGTCAATTTGTCCATTACCATTAGCAACAATGGGTATGTTTATTTGTTATAACCAAAGTTGTTTGGTGTTAAAGAAAATCTTTTCAGTTAAAATTCCACAATATTTCTGTGTAATATTTTAGGTGTTTGGTGCCATGACATCATGTGAGATGAAAGTCAGTGATCATTTCTATGGAACAGGAGAATCTTTCCTTTATTCATTTTATCCTGAATTCAAGGTGAGAAAGAAACATTGCTTTTTGATTATAATTGATTGGGATTTTTTTTCTTTTGCCTGTGTGGAGATCACAAGAATAAGACTGAGGTATCCTCTGTCTTATATTGGCAGTGTCAAAAATGATTAGGTCACTTAAGCAGGATATATTTTTACGTTAACAGAAGTTGATGAGACAAATAAAGTAGATTTTAAAATACTACAGAAAAATTGGTTTATTTTCACAATTTCACAATTTTAAGGTCCAAACATGTTTGTAAGGCTTTACATTCAGGTTTGTCTTATTCCTTACTCTTAAAGATAAAATTTAAACATGTGAACATTTTCTTGATTTTATATTATTCTACAAATTTTCAGAAATAATTCCCCTTGCTAAGTTTCCCACTTTAACAGTTTAACAAATTGAGGGTTTTTTTGTAATAAGTACTAGGTGAACTTTATAGAAATTGTTCTTCCAAATTAAAGTATAAAGCTGTCAGATTACAACAATAACTCCAAATTTCCATCTTTCCTTTGTTTTTCTGTAGGTGTTCAGATGGACAGGAGAAAATAACTTTTTCATGAAAGGAAACCAGGAGAGTTTATCTATTGGTGCTGGACAGTAAGTTTGTAAATTAGTTTTTGGGTAAAGATTGCATAAAATTTAAATCTCCCAAGATTAATCACTTTTGAGATACACAAAAGATAGTGCCTTGATTATGAACATTTCCAGAATTGTAACAATGTAATATATGCTCAGATATTCAAGGCACAAAATAATGTTACACTTGTTATGAAAATTATATAACTTTTGCAAGGTGTAGGAATCTAATATCTGTGCTAAAAATATAAATAATGTCATTGTTAAAGTCATCTTTAAAAAAAAAATGGGTTTTTCTTCCTGTGCTAAAATTGCTGTTGTGGTGGTACCTAACACTTTCACTAAAATTAATTTGACTCGTTTAATTTTAATTAAATTTTGACAAAGTATTTACTTTGACCCTTTAACAAAAATATAAAAATTTCAAAAATTTTGAACCAACCGTTTTGTCAGAAAAAATACACTGGTTATATAGCAGTTTGACAAACACCAATTTTGATCATTAAGAAGCTTAATATTCCTTATACAACACAACGTAATCAATGGTAAAAATTAGCTAACTTTACAGAGTTATCTCCCTGTAGTGTTAGGTACCACCTTAAATCATATACAACCAATGCAATATTTAATTTTAGTTCCCATTGATAAATTGAAGCAATTTTTACCATTGATTAAATATTGTGGTTGATTCATTAATATTTTCAGCGGTATGTTCAAACAGTGAATTTGAATTTTCAACACATGCAAATTTTGAAAATGGCTTATATGCAAACTTTGATATAAACCAGGAAATGAAATATCCCTAAGGCCAAATAAAAATATATGTGTGGTTCCAGTGACCCTACCTTCCCTACTTTTTCGTCTTGAAAATAGCCTACCCTTAAGATTTTATTGTCATTTTTCATTAAGCACTGTTATAGTCAGAAGGATTCTCCCATAGACTCAATGTAAAAAAAAAACATAAAATAAAAAAAAAATACCTACCTACCTACCCTAACTTTTTTTCAGATGTAACTGGAACCACACATACATTTTTATTTGGCCTAAAAATGCAATTTATTCAATTCACAGAAATTGATACGCACACAAATAAATGTATCCACAGTTAATAAGTTACTATAAATAAAATATTTCTGTTTTCTTTTTCTCACAACAAAAAGTCAGTAGTAGTCTCAGAGGACTCTCACCAATAAAAAATGGCCACTCTGATATAATACAGTGGCGGATCCAGCCATTTTAAAAAGAGGGGGTTCCCAACCCAGAGTAAAGGGGGGTTCCAACTATATGCTCCCATTCAAATGCATTGATCGGCCAAAAAAAGGGGGGTTCCAACCCCCGGAACCCCCCCTGGATCCGCCACTGCTGTAATCAAGAGTGCTGAAAGATGTGTTTAATACCAATAATCTATCATCAATAAAATCACTGAAAATAAAATTTGGTTATTCATTCAAATACAATAATTTGAGGATTGCCTTTATCCTTTTTATGCCCCACCTACGATAGTAGAGGGGCATTATGTTTTCTGGTCTGTGCCTCCGTTCGTTCGTTCTTTCGTCCGTCTGTGTGTCCGTTCGCCTCAGGTTAAAGTTTTTGGTCAAGGTAGTTTTTGAAGAAGTTGAAGTTCAATCAATTTGAAACTTAGTACACATGTTCCCCATGATATGATCTTTCCAATTTTAATGCCAAAATATAGTTTTGACCCCAATTTCATGGTCCACTGAACAAAGAAAATGATAGTGCGAAGTTCAGGTTAAAGTTTTTGGTCAAGGTAGCTTTTGATGAAGTTAAAGTTACATCAACTTGAAACTTTGTACACATGTTCCCTATGATATGATCTTTCTAATTTTAATTCCAAATTTATGTTTTGACCCCAATTTCACGGTCCACTGAACATAGAAAATGATTGTGCGAGTGGGGCATCCGTGTACTATGGACACATTCTTGTTATGTATTAGTTACCTTGATATAGCTTCTTAAAGCTATATAACAGGTTAAAACAACCAAAATAAATGTACATACTCTTTTAACAAGATCAAATATTTTGTCTTGTTGATAGATTTGTATGCCGTATTTAGCTGAGTATAGTATGCAGTTATGTATATTACACACCCATTCTCAACCCCTCAATATATACTTATCTGTACTGTATTTGTTCTTTTTCAGAGGTCAGTTTGGACTTTGGTTTGATGGAGATATTTACCATGGTAGGACCAATCGTTGTGAGACCTATGATAATGACATTTTAACAATCTCAGAAGACTTTGTTGTTAGTTGTTTTGAAGCATGGGGATTTACAGATTGAAAAGGTCAGAAAAACACATCTGATTGTTATGAATATTCATGAGAAGATTTCGCCAAAACAGCAAGGAAGAAATTTAGCATTATATCAATATGTCAGGATCTTTTTTATTTTGTAAATATTTACAGCAAAAATGGTTCAACTGTTAACATGTCAAATGCTCAAGGTGACAATGTATCACTAGCCTGCCATCACTGAGGTTGTGAGTTGGAAACTCGACAACTTGCAGGTGCATTCAATTCCAGTCTTAATGGACATGAACTAGAATTGTCAGTTTTTCTGGTGAAGGTCAGTGTGGTCTCTACAGGCACTCTGGCTTCCTCAAACCAATAAGAATTAACTGCCATGATATATCTGAAATTTATGTTTATAGAAACAATCTTCTGGGCCTCTTTCCCTGTGGTACCAATGGAATTAGATAGCAACCCAACTGTAAAATACTTTCGCGGTCAGCATAGTATTTATCAAAAAATTAGTGTCATGCTCTTTAATCACCCACTGGCTTGTGAAATAAATAGATACAAGATTCAATTTCAACCCAAAATTGTCAACCGTCCTGATTTTGGCATCAGCTTTGGAAAAAATGAATTGCAGTTAAGCTACAACATAAGTTTTTTGCTGTCATAGAACAGTTGATGATAACATGTTAACGGTCAAATGATTTTTGTTGTAAGTTAGCTAAATAATCCAGTCTTTCACTTGTATTATACATCGTGCACTATAAATAAAGATTTTGTAAATAATTTTATGTAGTCAAGTAAAACAGTGTATTAGAGTATTATTTGTACTTGTATTTAAAAGTGCACATGTACATTGTAGAAGAATTGTGGGTAAATATGTGTATTTATGTACATTACACAATAGATCATCACTTTCTGTCATCTGATATAGTGTAGAAATTCATAATTTATGTATTATGTTCACAATCAAATTTTGTGATTTTGGTATAGTGTGACCCCTTTTCCTTAATAATGTATTACCAGTAATTTGCATTTTCAGAAAAAAAGGGGGAAAAGAATGAAAAGAGTTAAATTATACAAGTTCACTGTTTCCTTTTCCTGTTAATCCAAATTTACTGTCATAATGTATGGACTTCATACATGTCTTACAAACATTAATTATTGAGTGTTTTGCTATAGTTCTGCTTGTTTTTGATTGGTCACAAATAGGTCAGCATTATGAAAATTCACAGAATTTTTTTGTTAAATGTTCCGTCCTTGTTTTAAGTGAAAGTGCTCTATAGAAAAATATTAAACAGATAGTCATATTTTGTGTATAAAATATTTCTACGCAATAAACATGGTACAGAAATAGTTATACAAATCTTTTAAACCAATAAAGGATCCTGTCCTAGTCCTCCCTTGAAATTGGTTTTGCAGTTCCGAATAATCATTATGAAAAAATCTGAAAATATTTCTTTCTTATTTAGAAAATATGTTCTTGACAAGTTTACCCAATAATATCACAAGTAAAGTGTATTTATCTGATGATGTTGAAAATTTGTTTCATTTTTGTTCAAAGTATTAATTTTTAGCTCACCTGGCCTAAAAGGCCATGTGAGCTTTTCTCATCACTTGGCGTCCGTCGTCGTCGTCGACGTCGTCGTCGTCGTTAACAATTTTTCAAACATCTTCTCCTCTGAAACTACTGAATGGATTTGAATGAAACTTAACATGATTGTTCCTTAGTATATCCTGCACAAAATGTGCGCTTCGATTTTTGATCCGTCAAAAAACATGGCCGCCGTTACTTAAAATAGAACATAGGGGTCAAATGCAGTTTTTGGCTTATATCTCAAAAACGAAAGCATTTAGAGCAAATCTGACATGAGGTAAAAATGTTCATTAGGTCAAGATCTATCAGCCCTGAAATTTTCAGATGAATCAAACAAACCATTGTTGGGTTGCTGCCACTTAATTGGTAATTTTAAGGAAATTTTGCAGTTTTTGGTCATTATCTTGAATATTATTATAGATAAAGATAAACTGTAAACAGCAAAAAAGATCAGCAAAGTAAGATCTACAAATAAGTTAATATGACCAAAATTGTCAATTGACCCCTTAAGGGGTTATTGTCCTTTAATGACAATTTTTCACAATTTGTTCATCATATTTGCTAACTTTAAAAAATCTTCTCCTCTGAAACTACTGAATGGATTTGGTTAAAACTTAGCATGGTTGTTTCTTAGATTATCCTGCACAAAGTGTGTGCTTTGATTTTTGATCCGTCAAAAAACATGGCCGCCGTTACTTAAAATAGAACATAGGGGTCAAATGCAGTTTTTGGCTTATATCTCAAAAACGAAAGCATTAAGAGCAAATCTGACATGGAGTAAAAATGTTCATTAGATCAATATCTATCAGCCCTGAAAATTTCAGATGAATCAAACATCCAATTGTTGGGTTGCTGCCACTTAATTGGTAATTTTAAGGAAATTTTGCAGTTTTTGGTCATTATCTTGAATATTATTATAGATAAAGATAAACTGTAAACAGCAAAAAAGATCAGCAAAGTAAGATCTACAAATAAGTTAATATGACCAAAATTGTCAATTGACCCCTTAAGGGGTTATTGTCCTTTAATGACAATTTTTCACAATTTGTTCATCATATTTGCTAACTTTAAAAAATCTTCTCCTCTGAAACTACTGAATGGATTTGGTTAAAACTTAGCATGGTTGTTTCTTAGATTATCCTGCACAAAGTGTGTGCTTTGATTTTTGATCCGTCAAAAAACATGGCCGCAGTTACTTAAAATAGAACATAGGGGTCAAATGCAGTTTTTGGCTTATATCTCAAAAACGAAAGCATTAAGAGCAAATCTGACATGGAGTAAAAATGTTCATTAGGTCAATATCTATCAGCCCTGAAATTTTCAGATGAATCAAACATCCAATTGTTGGGTTGCTGCCACTTAATTGGTAATTTTAAGGAAATTTTGCAGTTTTTGGTCATTATCTTGAATATTATTATAGATAAAGATAAACTGTAAACAGCAAATATGATCAGCAAAGTAAGATCTACAAATAAGTCAATTTGACCAAAATTGTCAATTGACCTCTTTAGGAGTTATTGCCCTTTAAAGACTTTTTTCACAATTTGTTCATCATGTTGACTTACTTTAAAAAATCTTCTCTTATGAAACTGCTGTATCAATTTCAGCCAAACTTAGGCTAAATGAGTTTCAGAGTTTCAGAGTTTCAGAGTATCTAGTATAAATTTTATATTTCATTTCCTTGTATGTCAAGAAACATAGCTCCTATGGCTAAAATAGAACATAGGAGAAAATGATTTTTTTTTGCTTTTGAAGAAAATAGGACGATTCAAAGAACATTTAAATAAATTGAAAAGCTCAAATAATCATTGATGAGAGATTAAACCAAAAAAATTCAGGTGAGCGATTCAGGCTCTTGAGAGCCTCTTGTTTTCTTTTTAATGTCTAATTATCGTTATTACAATATGTAATCAAGATGTAAATTTATTATCAATTATTTAAGGGAGAAAAAATTATGAATTGTATCAAATACACTTTTGTTATTCTTTAAATTTTTATTTGCAATATTGTAGTTGAAGATGCTAGTCATTATTTTATTAGATGTGATATTCTACTGTCATGTGTATCTACCATCACTGTGTTAATATTATAATATTTATAAGATCTCTCAATAGACCATTTTCATACTATCAACTTTTAACCCTTGATTTCATAATTTTTGATAGGTTACCTGTCGAAAATATAAACAAAAGTCTGTAATAGGAAAAAGTCTTGGCTCGTGCAAATTTATAGGTTTGATACGCAATAGTGCTACTTATGTTGCTTAATTGTGTCTATTGATAGAAACCAAATTTGCATTTTCAATGTTATTTTGTGTCAAACTTTATTTTATTAAAGTTGGATATTTTTGTGAGGGTTTTATTTTTTGTTATTGTTAATTTTGAAATATAATTGAAATCAAGAAATCACTTTACTTATGCACTACTTAAATCCTAAAGTTTTGCTTCAAAGAAGATTAGATTCAGAAACAAATAAATCATGCAAAATAATAGGGTTTGACTTGAAATTATGAAATTTGACCTCTGCAAAATAAACCACTTTACAATAGTTGACATAATCCAAGTTCTTTGTTAGTACTGTTAAAAGCATGGTCACAGTAACATGCAATAATCCATTTTGACTCATTGTTTTGTTTAGCTGGTTTGTTGCCTGATGAACATAGATAGACCCTTAGAAAAAAAATACTTCAATTGCAATGATTTGTTTAGCCTACAGATATTTAATGATATGCTTAAAGTTTTGTTTTATTTTGAGACCTAGTTGTGAATATCTTGTTTATCAAATACTCATAAAGTAATTTCTTGAATTTGCACTCTTTATTTTAGGGATTTTTTTCTATTCTTTCAATACTCATTTTTTTGAAAAATACCTACAATCATGCTTTTGCACATTCCAAAAATGAAACTGCATTCCTATATAAAGCTTCCTGGTATTTAAGTTAGTTATACTGTGATTGGTATTTTAAAAGCTTATTTTTGCTACAAGTGAAATTTTATATTTTTGTGAAATGTTCTATAATTGCAGTATTAAATTAAGTATACCCATGTCATTATTTGTGAGCTAAGTATGCTATGATTAATTCTAAAGTAAAGCATGTACTGCCAGTCTTTGTAAAAACATTGAACATTTTACCATGAAAATATTGAATATTGAAATATTGCATGGACTTCGTCTCCCTTTGTAATTGATCTCAAAGATCCTGACTATAAATGATAAATGGCACACTGAAAATGCATTTTCTGTGGACTAATCGATTAGCTTTTTGGGGTCCAAACTCACAAAATGGGCTGGAGCATAAAAATCAGACTCAATTTATTTATAAATTTTTAGAACTTCAAATCATCTCAATTTATTCACCAATTTTCTAAACTCAATTTGTTAAACAGCTTAGCATGTTTGTTATATTTGTCAAATATTGAAATCAGTATGTTGACCTCCAAATGTCTTTAGGTTTTAATTTGTTTGATATGACTCATTGGCATATATTTACACATAGATTTTTATTCACAGAATTGACAGTTTGAGAAGTAAATAAGCAACACTCGAATGAGTTTGAGTGTAAACTAGAAAGCTATTATGTTGTAATTATGTATTCATTGTTAATTTTTTTGCGTTTCTTTTTTGTTATTTAATAACAGAAGATGATGTTTTGTACAGTTATATCAAGTTAAAGTATTTTTAATGTATTTTATATGGATACCCTTCAATTAATATGCATGTACATGTAAATGGGATATATATGTGTGTTGAAGCACGTCCTTATAAACATTGTTGTTCCTAGAGAGGTAAAATATGAATAAGGTCATTGTGACCTAGATTTATAACATTGTTGTTGCTAGAGAGAGGTAATTTATGAATAAGGTCATTGCGACTTAGTTTTAAAACATTGTTGTGGCTAGAGATTGTTGTGGTAAATTAGGTATATTAAAGTAATGGTCACATTCTGGGTATATCTGTTAATTATGTCACTGTGACTCAGAAAACAAAATTGTATTGCATATTATTTGTATGTAACGGTAGACTTTATTATTAGCAAGGCCTTGCTTCATTTTTTGTTTCAAATTCAATATTTATAAACCATTGAACAATTAACATGATTTTTACACATTCGTTTATTTCAATAAATGTATTTATATTTAAAATATATTTGCACTTGTTGCTAATGTTTACAAATAAACTACATGAAATAAAAGCAGAAGAGTCCATTTTCCATGCTATATTTTAGAAGCATGAAATGAAGAGATTACAAACTTAAAGCAGATTGCAAATGTACATGCTAACAAATTTCTTTTAAAACTGATTTCCAGTTGAATGATTCTAGACAGAGTTGACAATGCTACTTATAATTAATTCTGTGATGAAAGGTCAATAAATGTTAATATTTAAACTCTTTCTTATTTATTGTCTTATCACCATATATCTGAGGATGCCATGCTTTGTTAGTGAATCTTGGCTAGACAGTTGTCTCATTGCCAATCATACCACATCTTTTTTATACATACGTAAAAGAGAGGTGAAAGATACCAAAGGACAAACTGATAAGTTGGAAACAAACTTACAACACCATAGCAAAAGACAAAAATGACCAAAACACAAACAACAGTACATGAAACATCACATAAAAGAGCAAAGACTGAGCAACAAGAACCACATAAAAAATGGAGGTGATAATTATTTTGCAGCAATGACTGCTGTTGATGTATTAATAGTCTTATTTTATATAAGCTAGGTGTAAGACAACTAAATACCTTAAAAATATCCAACCAATATTTAGCCTGTTAAAAGATGACCACTTCAGGTGTTGGTTCACAAGGGCTTCATGGAGTAATCATGCAATCAACATTTGCATCAGTGCATTGCAAATCATGTCTGCTCTCTAAATGTGAAACTCTTGAGAGTTCAGTGATTTAACTTGATACAATTTTTCAAGACTTTAAGAATGTGTGTTGTAGACAAGGAAGGTATACAGTAAAAATCACTATCAAAAACTTCAATTTTCAATTGAATCATCCCTTTTAATACACAGGTTTACAAATTGTTTTAGCTCTTTAATATAAAAGCAGAGTTCACATGCTGAAATGTCTTGCCTGCTTTATTGACCATTGGTTTTATGTTAAAGGTTATGGTTTAACTAGAAACCTCACAGAAACTCAGGTCAAATAAATGCTTAGACATATACATCTTACATTTTTTTATACACAAAATATATTTGTCTTTTTGCTTATATTTGTAAAACGGACCAAAAATAAAAAGACATTAACCTATCAACCATAACAATGAGGTTAAGTTCAGATGATACCTGCAGACAGACTTACACATTTCAATCATTCCTTACACCAGCTGTAGGCTAGCTATTGCTTATAGTACTTGAAAAACAGACTGAAACACAAAAAATAAACGTTGACCAATGAACCACGAACATGAGGTTTAATTCAGATGACATCTGCCAGACAGACATATACAACTTGAATGCAATCATTCCATACAACAAATATAGGTTACCTATTGCTTATAGTACTTGAAAAAATGACCAAACCACAAAAACTTAACATTGAACAATGAACCATGAAAATGAGGTCAAGGTCAGATGAAACCTACCATATTGAAATGTACCCATTAGTCATTCCATACATAATATATAGTTTACCTATTGCTTATAGTACTTGAGAAACAGACCTAAACAGAAAATCTAATCATTATTACCTCTGAAAATGAGGTCAAGGTCAGATGATACCTGCCAGACAGTCATGTACAGCTTGCAATCATTCCAAACACTATATATAGTTGACATGATGCATAATCGTCCTTAAAATATACTATGATATTGCCAGTGTATTTGTACTCAAATGCAACTGTAAACCAAGACCTCATTAGTCTCATGTTTGCCTGGAGTTCACAAGGTCATAGGTTCAAACCCAGGCAAGGTCAAACCAACAACTTCAAAATAGCTATTTGCAGCTTTCTGGGCAGGCTAATAACACAGCATCTGTCTAAAATACTGATCCTGCATCATGTTTTCTTTACATGGATTTGACAATGATCAATTCTACTTTTTGTTTTAGACCTTTAGGGGTACTCTAGTGTTTTGGCATAGTGATACACACCTTTAAAAATTTGAAGGCATAAAGATTTGCTGATGTAATTATTATTACAAGAACAAAAAGTAGAACATAGGGTTGTCAGATACTGAAAGAAACAAGAATGTGTCCTAAGTACACGGATGCCCCACTCGCACTATCAATTTCCATGTCCAATGGACTGTGAAATTGGATAAAAAATCTAAATTTGCAATAAATTTAGAAAGATCATACCATATGGAACATGTGTACTAAGTTTCAAGTTGTTTGGTCTTCAACTTCATCAAAAACTACCTTGACCAAAAACTTTAACCCGAAACTCTAACTTTCATTTTCTATGTTCAGTAGACCATGAAATTTGGGTCAAAAGTCTAATTTGGCATTAAAATTAGAAAGATCATATTATAAGCAACAAGTGTACTAAGTTTCAAGTTGATTGGACTTCAGCTTCATCAAAAACTACCTTGACCAAAATCTTTAACCTGAAACTCTAACTTTCATTTTCTATGTTCAGTGGACCGTGAAATTTGGGTCAAAAGTCTAATTTGGCTTTAAAATTAGAAAGAACATATCATAAGCAAAAAGTGTACTAAGTTTCAAGTTGATTGGACTACAGCTTCATCAAAAACTACCTTGACCAAAAACTTTAACCTGAAACTCGCACTTTCATTTCTATGTTCAGTGGACCGTAAAATTGGGGTCAAAAGTCTAATTTGGCTTTAAAATTAGAAAGATCATATCATAAGCAACAAGTGTACTAAGTTTCAAGTTGATTGGACTTCAGCTTCATCAAAAACTACCTTGACCAAAAACTTTAACCTGAAGCAGGACAAACGAACGGACGAATGGAGGCACAGACCAGAAAACATAATGCCCCTCTACTATTGTAGGTGGGGCATAAAAACTCGCACTTTCATTTCTATGTTCAGTGGACCGTGAAATTGGAGTCAAAAGTCTAATTTGGCTTTAAAATTAGAAAGATCATATCATAAGCAACAAGTGTACTAAGTTTCAAGTTGATTGGACTTCAGCTTCATCAAAAACTACCTTGACCAAAAACTTTAACCTGAAACTCGCACTTTCATTTCTATGTTCAGTGGACCGTCAAATTGGGGTCAAAAGTCTAATTTGGCTTTAAAATTAGAAAGATCATATCATAAGCAACCAGTGTACTAAGTTTCAAGTTGATTGGACTTCAGCTTCATCAAAAACTACCTTGACCAAAAACTTTAACCTGAAGCGGGACGAACGAACGGACGAACGAACGGACGAACGAACGGACGAACGGAAGCACAGACCAGAAAACATAATGCCCCTCTACTATCTTAGGTGGGGCATAAAAACTCGCACTTTCATTTCTATGTTCAGTGGACCATGAAATTGGGGTCAAAAGTCTAATTTGGCTTTAAAATTAGAAAGATCATATCATAAGCAACAAGTGTACTAAGTTTCAAGTTGATTGGACTTCAGCTTCATCAAAAACTACCTTGACCAAAAACTTTAACCTGAAACTTGCACTTTCATTTCTATGTTCAGTGGACCGTGAAATTGGGGTCAAAAGTCTTATTTGGCTTTAAAATTAGAAAGATCATATCATAAGCAACAAGTGTACTAAGTTTCAAGTTGATTGGACTTCAGCTTCATCAAAAACTACCTTGACCAAAAACTTTAACCTGAAACTCGCACTTTCATTTCTATGTTCAGTGGACCGTGAAATTGGGGTCAAAAGTCTAATTCGGCTTTAAAATTAGAAAGATCATATCATAAGCAACAAGTGTACTAAGTTTCAAGTTGATTGGACTTCAGCTACATCAAAAACTACCTTGACCAAAAACTTTAACCTGAAGCGGGAAGAACGAACGGACGAACGGAGGCACAGACCAGAAAACATAATGCCCCTCTACTATCGTAGGTGGGGCATAAAAATGTTGACACTATATTATTTTTAATAACTTTTTGTAAGTGTACAAAATGATACTAAAGGATCTCTCCTACTTGCTAGCCTCAGAAATCCTAACATGATAAAAACTCTTCACAAATCCTTGTAGAAGAGGTGACCAATGAGCAATCAGCTCAATTTTATCCTGATTCTACTATACAAATATTCATTCAACCATTTAGAATAATCTCAGGATTAACCAGGTTAATCCCAAGTGGTTAATCCCAAGCTTATTCTGAATGGTTAAATGAATATATGTCATTGTCTATGCATTCAGCCGTTAATGACAAGTGGTTAATGAAGTAGTTGTAGATGTGAAGAATACAACGAATAAATTATTCTAGTTTACAAAATGAAAGATTTCAAGAATCAGGTCAACAGCTAATGATTGGACTGCTGGGTAGCTGTCTTTATTAATATTCCGTTACATCTCCCTTTCTTCATATCAAAAGGTAACAAAGACAAACAATACTCATGACTATAATATACCACTGCTACAAGGAAGCAGATATATTTAGATCATAAAAGATGTAGTAATCAATAAAACGAACGCAGATTTTTCTTTTCAATTTATTTATAAAACATGCAAAAAAACAAAATGTGCAATTATTTAACCACTAATGTAAAGTTGAGCCCCAATTATTAACAAGATATAATAAATAACAAACAAATACTGTTTTTACAATGCGTAGAAGGTTTCTACCTATAACAGAAGCAAGTGTCAATTGGAACCAGTTAAACTAGTTTGTGAATGGTTCCTGTTCATTGCTGAGTCTAGCTAAATATGACAAGAATTGCAAGACATATAACAGAAGAACCCTAAAATGAACCATTATCCTGAAAAATATTAAAGTAAATTAAAAAATGTGTAATACATAAAATACAAGGGTCTTCTATAGTATTTTTGTTATTACGGTTTTCACTGCAGAATTGAAACCGATTCAATTTGTAAGTATAGAAATTGTCTCTATGGATTGCAAGATTGGTATAACTATAAATAGTTTGATATTGTGTCAATAGAAAATACTATACTGATACTTGTGGGTAGTATACAGCTAAAAAGGCTCATCTGTTTAGATAAACAGATTTGAAACAAAACTTATATCTATTTCCTCCTCTTACTTTCTCATATTTCAGAATCTAAAGAACTATGGGTAATTTTTCAAAGTGAAAATATTTGGTATAGTTTCAATTGTTTAGGACAATTTTAATCAATCACAATGCTTTGAGTGTATAATTATGAAAAAAATACCCAGAATGCATTAAATTCTGAAAAGGCAAATTTAAACAGATAAAAGATACTTATATTGGTGTATGCATATATCCTGAAATCAATAATTAATCTCACTTTTTGTCTATGTTTAAAAAAATACCCATAATATAATAAATGCTTGCAACAATTTCTGAATTTACAGTGCAAACATTTCAAGTTCTTGAATAAATAATAATTTTGACCTACAGCTGTCAGAACTTATATATTTGTTTTTACTTTGAGTCCCTACATACATAATATAGTCCTACATGTATATTGTAAAAAGCTTATGACTTCAGAAACAGTGCATTTTCTAAGTGAATCTTTATTTTAATCTATATTGTGTTGTTAATCGTAATATTTATGTATAGAATATTAAATTTCATTAATAAAAATTTACACTTTTGCTTATATGTGTTGTTGGATTGCCGTCAGATTGATGTATACTATACATTTAATTTATTCATTGAAAAAAAGGCTGACAAATTGAACTAACTATTAACATTTTTACAAATGAATAAAATCATATTGAGACCAATATTTGAGCATTACATTCTTTTATCATCAAGGCCGTAGGGCATGTTCATTTAAAGTGAGGCAATTCGCCGAGCGGAGCGAGGCGAAAAAATTTTGGGCTTTTTTTTTAGGGTAGTTCGGGTGCCTGAAACGGGAGAAGCTTCTTCCAGCATTACCATCTATAATAAAAAAAAATAAAAAAATATAACAGAAATGCGTTTTTTTTATTAACTAGCCTAGTAAGTAACAAATCAAGTTTCAATATTAAAGTTAATCTCTGTTGGTCAACTAAAACTTTCCGATTCTTCTGTGACCTGTACTATCGAAAAGCTTCAACATACGTTCTTATATGATATATACATACGAGTCTAAATTGAAAACTACGTTCAAACCTATGATTGTGTTGAAAAAAAACGCAATTTTTATACGTGTGCATGTAAAACAAATTTCGTTGTAGAAGGGTCTAAAAACAGCACAAACAACATTTTGCAAAAGACCAAAAAGTGAAAAAGTATATTTAAACAAAACGCATTTGACTAACATATATATAGTTATCAAAAGTACAAGGATTATAATTTAGTACGCCAGACGCGCGTATATATATGTATGTCCAACAGCAAGTTATAAGCTTCTAAAAGACGAGCATCAATAAGAATATATTTATTATACAAAATCATTAACCATAAGAATAGGTACAGAGAAAAATAGACCAACATTGTTACTTAACCGGATTTTTGAAACATTCCGCTGGAAGACCTACCTGGACACCTTTTTCTGCTGGAAGACCTATACCTGGACACATTATTCTATCAATTTTTAAGTCATTGGTTTGACCTACCGGGGTTCGAACCCACAACATATCGCACTAGAATCAATGGAACACGCTTGCTTAAAACCAGACAATGCTGATCATTAACAGAAAAAGAAACATGAAATAAAATATTTTCAAACAATACCAAAAATATATTTCATACTTTTATTAAAGATAAATAAAAATCAAGAATTGCCTAATACATTAAAGATTTCCATATAAAAGGCGCTTCATGATTTTGTTTAAATTAATTATGAATACTATAGTAATTATAATATTTTTGGCCAATGAATTATTTTAGTGTACAGATTAATAACTATAGCGTTATCGATTTAAAAATAAACCAAGAAAAGTAATAAGCCAGCATACTTATAGGGGGTGTTTATACTCATGAGTTACCTTTTTCATATTTTTTCTTTTTAAATAACCAATCTTCAACCAGTTTTGTAACGACATTAAGATTTGTTTCAATTTTTTTTTATTTTGATTTGTATTCGGAACACTTATTTTGTTACCGTCATCGCTATGGTAAAACTAGAGGCTCTAAAGAGCCTGTGTCGCTCACCTTGGTCTATGTGACTATTAAACAAAGGAAGCAGATGGATTCATGACAAAATTGTATTTTGGTGATGGTGATGTGTTTGTACATCTTACTTTACTGAACATCCTTGCAGCTTACAATTATCTCTATCTATAATGAAGTTGGCCCAGTAGTTTCAGTGGAAAATGTTAGTAAAATTTACAAATTTTATAAAAATTGTTGAAAATTGACTATAAAGGACAATAACTCCTTAGGGGGTCAATTGACCATTTCGGTCATGTTGACTTATTTGTAAATCTTACTTTGCTGAACATTATTGCTGTTTACAGTTTATTTCTATCTATAATAATTTTCAAGATAATAACCAAAAACAGTAAAATTTCCTTAAAATTACCAATTCAGGGGCAGGAACCCAACAACGGGTTGTCCGATTTATCTGAAAATTTCAGGGCAGATAGATCTTGACCTGATAAACAATTTATCCCCCTGTCAGATTTGCTCTAAAGGCTTTGGTTTTTGAGTTATAAGCCAAAAACTGCATTTTACCCCTATCTTCTATTTTTAGCCATGGCGGCCATCTTGGTTGGATGGCCGGGTCATCGGACATATTTTTTAAACTAGATACCCAAAAGATGATTGTGGATAAGTTTGGATTAATTTGGCCAAGTAGTTTCAGAGGAGAAGATTTTTGTAAAAGATTACTAAGATTTACGAAAAATGGTTAAAAATTGACTATAAAGGACAATAACTCCTATATGGGTCAACTGACCATTTCGGTCATGTTGACTTATTTGTAAATCTTACTTTGCTGAACATTATTGCTGTTTACAGTTTATTTCTATCTTTAATAATTTTCAAGATAATAACCAAAAACAGTAAAATTTCCTTAAAATTACCAATTCAGGGGCAGCAACCCAACAACAGGTTGTCAGATTCATCTGAAAATTTCAGGGTAGATAGATCTTGACCTGATAAACAATTTTCTAATAGTCAGATTTGCTCTTAATGCTTTGGTTTTTAAGTTATAAGCCAAAAACTGCATTTTACCCCTATGTTCTATTTTTAGCCATGGCGGCCATCTTGGTTGGTTGGCCGGGTCCCTGGACACATTTTTTAAACTAGATACCCAAAAGATAATTGTGGCCAAGTTTGGATAAATTTGGCCCAGTGGTTTCAGAGGAGAAAATTTTTGTAAAAGATTACTAAGATTTACGAAAAATGGTTAAAAATTGACTATAAAGGGCAATAACTCCTATATGGGTCAACTGACCATTTCGGTCATGTTGACTTATTTGTAGATCTTACTTTGCTGAACATTATTGCTGTTTACAGTTTATCTCTATCTATAATAATATTCAAGATAATAACCATATAACGGCAAAATTTCCTTAAAATTGCCAATTCAGGGGCAGCAACCCAACAACCGGTTGTCCGATTCGTCTGAAAATTTTAGGGCAGATAGATCTTGACTTAATAAACAATTTAACCCCATGTCAGATTTGCTCTAAATGCTTCGGTTTCAGAGTTATAAGCCAAAAACTGCATTTGACCCCTATGTTCTATTTTTAGCCATGGCGGCCATCTTGGTTGGTTGGCCGGGTAACCGAACACATTTTTTAAACTAGATACCCCAATGATGATTGTGGCCAAGTTTGGTTAAATTTGGCCCAGTAGTTTCAGAGGAGAAGATTTTTGTAAAAGTTAACAACGACGACGGACGACGGACGACGGACGACGGACGACGGACGACGACGGACGCCGGACGCCAAGTGATGAGAAAAGCTCACTTGGCCCTTCGGGCCAGGTGAGCTAATAAAAGCTGCAATCATATTGTATGTAGTAGTGTGCTGGTAGATAATTTGAAACGCGAAACTCGCATATTGATAATGTAAAATATATATTTTAAAAAATGACACTTTAAAAAGTTTGGTCGTCGTTTCAAAAGTGAGGCATTTGCCTCATTTGCCTCCATTACGCTACGGCCCTGATCATTATTGCATTTTAAACATTGCACTCAGCATGGCAACTAGACTAAAACTTTAAACTTCAATCCCAAATAATACTGCTGAAAAATATAATTCATACCATTTGCTTATCATACCAAAAATAATATATTCAAACATTTAATTTAAGCCGTTGAGAACTTTAATCACAGACATATTTGACAGACATTATAACAAGATACCAGTTTATCATTTTTTTAGGTACCAGATAATTCAGATTTAACAATAATAATAATTTTCAATCAACAAAACACAACACAATGTGCAAGAAATCATATAAATACAAACAAATACTGGAGCTTACATGTAAATATCACAGTTGTTCTAATTTTATATCACAGTTTATGTTTTTAACTTCACAATGGACGGACAAATACAATTTTGAAAGGAAGTTCCCAGTAAACTTAATATAAATTCATATTCATGATTAAACTAGAAAAATAGAAACTATTTAAGAACAGTGTGAATATCCACATCCCATAACTTCATTTTTTTTTCTTTAACCATTCCTTACTATCATTTTATGTCCATGACGCCCTTGCTCAATATTCATGCCCTGTTTCAAATTTTTAATGTAATTTTTTGGTTTCTAATCTCTTCGGACATGTCTAAATAATTATCAGAATGTATCAAATTGCCATGATAGTTTTCCACAACAAAGATGTTGCCTAAAACTGTGGCACTAAACATCACTTCATATCATATTCATATAAAGATCTGAAAAAGGGAGGTAATTTGAAAAAATTATTATTAAAATTATCTCCCTTGAAAACTCATTAAACTGTTTTTAATACAAAATTTAATATTATGAAATATCCAAACTAACATTAAAAGGATCATCAACTATTTTTTGATGAATTTCTATAAATAATGGTACATAAGTCACAAAGTCCATAAAATCTATATATCCTGTCCCAAATCTGTTAAACTTGCTTAAAACCTGAAAATAAACATAAATACATAGTTCGATTATTTATTTTTATTGAAAACATTTTTAAATACAGCCATTCAAGAAATTACAACCTTATTTCAAAATAGAATATGCAATTTAAAAAGGTTCAACTGATATGTGTTAAAAGACCTTTTTATTACACATGATACATACTGTTTGATATTTGTTGGATACCAATTTTCGTGGGTTTTGTGGGTACAGGTGAACAAATTCAAATGTTCAACAAATAACATATTTTTGATAAGCTTTGTTTACAAAAATTGGCAAAACTACGATCAAATATCCACGAACAAATATGCTAGTTTTTAGCAATCCACGAAAAGTGATACCCACGAAAATAAATAAATTCACAGTATTTTTTTGTGTTTTTTTTTGTTTTTTTTAGTCAGCACTGATGTTTTTTTAATACATTGCAAAAGATAACATTTACGACTTATTTTTTCAAGTGAATAACATTAAAAATCCCATTATATAAACATTTCGCAAATTCTAAAAACAAATACTATGATGAATTCAAGATGTTATTTCTATTCTTTCTAGGGTTGCTGTCTCATCGGCAAATTCATTTGATTTCCTTTATACAAAAAATATACAAGGTCCACATTTAGTTAATAAGAAACTTACATATCCCACACATTCTGGATCCAGCCCGCCTGCTGTTAATTCTACCGCTAGCTGTGATGCTTTAGCATTGCCATTGTTGTTTGTCTCATAATCGCCGTCTGCTAACAGTCCAAATAACTCCTGTAAAATATATTTTGGAATTATAATGTGTAATTGAATAAAAGCTGAAATACAGATAAAAACGTGTCCAGACTCACCCGGACAAGATGCCCGACTCACATTATCATTTTTATGTAAAGTGGGCCGTGAAATTAAGTCAAACCTCTAATTTGGCATAAAAATTAGAAAGAGCATAACATAGGGAATATGCATACTAAGTTCCAAGTTGATACGTCAAAAAAAAATATACCTAAACCAAAATTCTTAACCTGAAGAGGGACAGAAGGATGGACAAACAGATGCACAGCCACAGACTGAAACAAGAATGTGTCCCCAGTACACAGATGCCACATCCGCACTATCATTTTCTATGTTCAGTGGACCATGAAAATGGAATAAAATCTTTATTTTGGCATTAAAATTAGAAAGATCATACCATACAGAACATGTTTATTAAGGTTCAAGTTGATTGGACTTCAACTTCATCAAAAACTACCTCGACCAAAAAGTTTAACCTGAAGCAGGACAGAAGGATGAACGGATGGACGAAATTTTGAACAGACAAACGGAAGGAAGCACAGACCAGAAAACATAATGCCCATAAATGGGGCATAAAAAAATAATGGGTCTAAGTGGGACATAAAAATATCAACAGTGTTCCAAAAAAACGACTAATAATTAAACTAGACAAAAATTGCATTCGAATACAATAGACCATTTTCCTATTACTGACTTTTGACTCCAGTTTTTATAAGTTTTGGACAGGTTAACTATTCTGTCTTAGAACATCCTGGTACTCGGTCAACTACAACCAACCAAAAGAAGTATAATCAAATATATAAAAAGGTGCAATTTGGGCAGAAAGTTTACCGTTATCAGATCATTAAGTCGTGTAAAAAAAGCATTTAAAAACAGTTAACTTTCCCTCAAAATGTCCTTTCACAGAGAAGGTAACCCTGCAGAGTCAAAAATGGTTATATGAAAATGGTCTTATTCCACTGGTTTCAAAATGAACTAAATTATTATGACAGTGTTTACCTTTGAAGTTTCCATCTTAAGATCTAAGGCATCATAGCTTCTTCTTTTCTTCTTAGTTTCTTCTGGATTATCTTTAATTAATATCTTCTTTATAACAGGGCTACAATAAAACAGAAGAAATGCAACTTTTGTTTCAAAATAAAATCAAAAAATATATTCATAGAAACAGTAAAATATTAATTTCAGTAAAGTACTCCTTCGAAAATTAAAATTAAATGTCAAAATCTTTGTTTGCTGCACTTTTCAAATAATTTTGATACAAGTAGTTGCCTCCACATTCCACTGCTTATGACTTTTCCTCTAAACCAATCAGCACAGAGCATCTATTCAGATTCTGAAAATGTCAGCCAGGTGTTCAGAAAAAAAATCAGAATTAATGTTAAACAATTACTGCAAATGTCTTGCTGAAGTTTTGCTGTAAACTTGCTGGAATATACTAAATTCAGCCATTTTTAAGAAAAAGTTTTTTTAGAGATTCTGAAAATTTTAACAAGGTGCTCAGGAAAAAAAATCAGAATTCATGCTGAATGTTTTTTGAAAAATCTTGCTGATTTTTTACTGAACATTTGCTGAAAACTTGTTGCAATGTGCAAATTTAAGTCATTGTTAAGGAACGGGTTTAATGAATGTGTTTAGTAATATTCCAGCATCTTGTTCTGAAAAAATTCCCAAAGCTATTTTCATGAGGGTGGTACTTATTCCTATAGCTCTCATGCACTCTTACTCTTTGATGAAATTCCATCTCGATATCTTTATATTGCTTTATTGAAAATGTTTGAGTAAATTATCTTATTGTACTTACTCCATTTGAGATATTTTCTCTGACAATGCAGCTATAACTGTGAAAAGTTGGAAATTAATTTTTCTTCTGCCAGGTAAATTTAAAATCTACAAGAAAAAAAAGACAATTAAAATTAACTGTTTGATGCACAAAACTTGCTGACCATTATTTTATCTATTGACACACAGGGAAAGAATTAACTGAGAAACCAATATCCAATAGTTTTTGAAATTTCAAGTCAGGAATATGACATTTATTATCCATTCGTTTGATGTGTTTTGAGTTTTTCATTTTGCTATTTGATAACGGACTTTGGGTTTTGAATTTTCCTTGGAGTTCAGTATTTTTGTTATTTTAAATTTTTCATGAACAATCCCTCTTGAATTTTGTACCGTAAATTAGATTGAATCAAAATTGACATTTTGTAGTTATAAATACCTTCTAATTAACATACCTGATATATATAGTCAAACTCTGACTCTGATATTAAATTATGATTGACAACTTGTAATGCCCCTTCTAATTCTTCTATATTCATTTCTATATCCTAAAGAAGAAAAAAAATTGAAACTAAATTATAATCCTGGTACCTTTGACAACTTTTTACACCACTGGGTCGATGCCAACCCTCGTGGACGTTTCGTCCCCGAGGGTATCACCAGCCCAGTAGTCAACACTTCGGTGTTAACATGAATATCAATAATGTGGTCAGTTTTATAAATTTCCTGTTTACAAAACTTTGAATTTTTCAAAAAAACTAAGGATTTTCTTATCCCAGGCATAGATTACCTTAGCCGTATTTGGCACAACTTTTTGGAATTTTGGATCCTCAATGCTCTTCAACTTTGTACTTGTTTGGCTTTATAAATATTTTGATATGAGCGTCACTGATGAGTCTTATGAAGACGAAACCTGCATCTGGCGTACTAAATTATAATCCTGGTACCTTTGATAACTTTTTACATAGTCTATTGGTCGCTATGAATACACTTTATTTAAGTTCGAACTACATTCGTAAAATAAGCCATTATGAAGCACATGTAAAAATTTACCAGATATTCTGGAGAAAACAAAACATAAAAATGGTCCATTAGATGTAACAGAGGTCATATGATTAAATGTGTGTTGCTATAATTGTTGATAAACAAACTAGAAGATGAGGTGGGGTATATACCCTTTCTTAATACATGTTGTATATGATGCATTTAGAACACAGATGATGCCCAGTTTAGCATATGATGGGACATAACTTAAGAATGGTAAAAGTGAGACAACCCAAATCTGAACTTGATCTGTATCTTGTGGTAACAGGCATTTTTTATAAGTTTTTATAACATTTGGTTGAAGAAAACTCAAGTTCAGAGAAATGAAAATACTTTTGTGACGTACAGATGTACGCACAAAGGTAACACTATGCTGAAAACCCCGTATATCAACGATTCTTGTTGTAAGTTTAATTTAAGTTTTTCCAGATGGGGAGATAACTCTTGTACTTACAGGATCAGGATGTAGATGTCTGTAGAGGGCGCTCTGTTGGCGTCTAAATTCTATCGGCTGATTATTATCATTTTGTTCATTGAAGAAAACCTCCATACAATATAGACTCAATAAATTCTTCTCTCCTGGAATACAAAGAAATAAATTATGGATTAATTTATTTATTTTCAATATAATTTAAGATCCCATTATTCTTTATTCTCATTTTTTTGGCATAGATTTTTCTATATTCATTGCTTTTTTGTCCTTTATTCTGCATCCTTTTACAATTATTTTCTATTCTGTAAACTCCACCATTTTTCATTTTCCTTTCAGCCATGGTATTATTTTTTCTATTTTATTTTTTCAATTTTCAATTAGCCCCCCTTTTTTCCCCCTCTTGATTTCAAGCTTTAGCATCCTACCCTTTATAGAGATCTAATTTAACATACCTTCTAATTCCATTAGCCTATCATCTATACCAGTTAACTTCTCAGCACATCTCTGCATCTCAAGATCAATTTGTGGTATTTCTCCAGTCTTACAAATCTTCAACAGAAACAAATAATGCAATGTAGCTAATTTAAGTATTCAATGCAAAAAAACAATCAAAACTTCAAATTAGCCGTTTCAGAATCTAAAGAATCATGGGTAATTTCATTGTTCGTACCCCAAAATGAAAATAACGATACGTCATTGGTTAAATTTCCATTGTTTATGACATTTTTAACCAATTAGGACGTTGTGGTGTACAATTTTGAAAATATTACCCAGGATGCATTAGATTCTGAAACAGCGAATTGACTGACTATTTTGGAATTTATTACATTCTCTTTAGGTACTCATTCCATATTACTGGTCAAATTATCTAACTATTTTATTTTCAAATATCCAAGGCCACAGAAAACAGATGTATTTTATCTATTTGATTAGGTCACTGTGTCAGCAAATATTTTCAGAGACGAACATTCCCTTGTTATATTATTTATTTTTTGTCATCATATACAAAAACTTAAAAACAATTTTTCCTTCAATGTAAAAGTGAACATGAAATTCTAGTATAAATCATTCTTACCTTTTTGTACATAGATTCATCTAATCTCATAGCAATAACTTCATCAGTTATATCTTCTGCTCTAAGAGGTACAGAAGGGGGTTCATCCTCATCATCTCCAAAGTCATCCAAATTCTTACCCTTCTTCTTCTTTTTCTAAAAAAAATTCAAATGAATAGATAACCTCCTAAAAACAAAATTTTAACAAACAACAAAACAAATATGGGGTTTTAACCCTTCAATCATATTTGTTGTAACTCAAATGACTGTTTTTTCCATCATGATATAATATGCCATATTTGTTTTTACCTTGAAATTGATCAGGGTTCCAAATTAACCCCTTCCCTTCTACCACTTTATTTGCTTACCTTCTTTTTACTTTTCTTCACTTTAGGTTGGTACTGAACTCTGGATATTTCTGGAATCAACTGTTTGGCCCTCTCTGCTATCTGACCTAACTTTTTACCTAAAATTAAAAAAAATAATTTAAGCACTAATCTCCAAAAATGCATCCCATTACATTCTTTTCCTAAATCTGAGGGCACCATTTGTGCACTATGCTTGATTGGTTGATTTTTTGGTGTTTTGAACACTCTTGGATTTAGCGTGGCGGTCAAATTTTGTTCATAGAGAAATCAATTTTTTATACAAATAAGGCCGTTCGTTTTCTTGTTATCTTGTTTTACATTGTCATTTCAAGGCCATTTATAGCTATGCGGTATGGGCTTTGCTCATTGTTGAAGGCCGTAAGGTGACCTATAGTTGTTTATTTCTGTGTCATTTTGGTCTCTTGTGGACTGTTGTCTCATTGGCAATCATACCACATCTTCTTTTTTATAAGCTCCAGAATCTAGAGTGTGACAGAGAGTTGTCTCATTGGCATGCATAACACATCTTCTTATTTCTATGAACCTTTGACAGGGAATCTCGGACCACCTGGCCACCAAGATGTCCCTCCTTTTTAGAACTATGTTAAACAAAAAAGATTACTGTGAGCAGTTATTCTATTTTGTTGTTTGGGGGGGGGGGGGATTTTTCCATCAATGACCCTATTCTTTACCAGTAGACATGTTTTTCTGATTTTCCCAAGTCAAGAGCCTCTGGCCTTTGTTAGTCTTGTATTATTTTTTATTTTAGTATCTTGTGTACAACTTGGAGTTTAGTATGGTGTTCATTATCACTGAACTAGTATAAATATTTGTTTGGGGGCCAGCTGAAGGATGCCTCTTGGTGCGAGAATTTCTCGCTGCATTTAAGACCTGTTGGTGACCTTCTGCTGTTGTTTGTTCTATGGTTGGGTTGTTGTTTCTATGACACATTCCCCATTTCCATTTTCAATTTTATGTTGTTGATTGATATTTCTCCAAGCAGACACCATCACCACCCCTATAATAATGAGATCTTACTTTGCAGTACATGTAGATCGTCAGTGATCTGTCGTTGTTTCTTGTCCAGCATTTCCAGGGTATAAGAGATCTTCTCTAAATATTGCTCTGAAACACCAACACCCTGTAATAAATAGACTATATTTAGCTTTTGATATGAATTAAACCTTGGAAAAGAGCAATAAACTGTAAAATGGTTTGTTGTGTTTGATTTTCATAATTTCATGTGTCAAAGCTGTGTTTATGACGTTTACCTGTGTATTTATTGTCCATAATGCTGGTCTATTTCAAAGATTTTTTCCCAAATTTAGGAAAGTAAAAAACCCTAAAAAAAAATTCACTCCTTTACCCTTTCATGAAAATAAGAAAATGTGAAGTGTTGAAAAATCATTGATCAATCATAATAAATTTCCGCAAAAAACACTTAACTCATTCTTTTACAAGAATATAAACTAACTGAAATAGGTTAATCTACAAATGCCAGACAGATTTTTGGCAGTGTATAAAAGATCTTTATTTTCATTTATTGCAAAAACTTACAGGTCTTGCCACATCACGACCTCTACTAATTGTGACAAGGTCATGGAACATGTTAAGTTGGTGTTCTTCCCATCCCATACCATGGCTATTTCCATCATTTTTGTCGATCGGCATTCCCGTCCTTGGTGACAAGATGGGCTCCCTATCATATCTCATTGGCTGACCCTCAATTATATTCTTGTAAATTCTTTCATAGAATGGTAGTCTATCTTTACTGCAAAAAATAAATAATCAAGTTTATGAAATAGATACTGTATAGTGGGTTATTTTAGCGGGTGTAAAATTTCATGATTTTCATTGAAAAAGGTATACGAAATATTTTGGCGGTTATTATTTTGGCTGATTCAAAACTTTTATCAATACCTTTGCATTTGCAATTTTAAATTGGCAGAATTTATTTTGGCGATTTTGTTCTATCCGCAAAAAAAAAGGAAAAATTTCCCGCTATAATTAGAATTTTACAAATATTAAGCTTTCCTAAAGTAAATTTATGTTCTTTTGAAATTGTGATGATTAGAAAACCTTTAGTTTTCATATTCTTGCAAAGTATTAGACTTGCCATCATGCAGTTGATTCCAAATATTATGAGGATTTTTTTTTTATCAAAGAGAGTTCCAAGGGTACTAAGTTTTTAGTGAATCACAGAACAAAATGATTAATTAAATACACATTACAAATATCTTTTTGTGAAATTAAGTATCTATGAAAACGGATTTTTTTATAATCAATGAAAATTGTGGCCCAATAAAATTGAGAAAGGAAATGGGGAATGTGTCAAAGCGACAACAACCCGACCATAGAGCAGACAACAGCCGAGGGCCACCAGTGGGTCTTCAATGTAGCGAGAATTCCCGCACCCGTAGGTGTCCTTCAGCTGGCCCCTAAAAATATGTATACTAGTACAGTGATAATGGACGTCATACTAAACTCCGAATTATACACAAGAAACTAAAATTAAAAATCATACAAGACAAACAAAGGCCAGAGGCTCCTGACTTGGGACAGGCGCAAAATTGCGGCGGGGTTAAACATGTTTATGAGATCTCAACCCTCCCCCTATACCTCTAGCCAATGTAGAAAAGTAAACGCATAACAATATGCATTAATAATTCAACAGCATGCAAAATACAATTTACCTGACAATACAGTATTTAGCAAGGAAATCTAATGGATCTCTCATTTCTCTCACTTCTTCCTTAGTAACAGGGGCCTCTGCAGCCTGCTTACTTCTACTTCTTTTATGTGTTGACCTTGGCCTTAAATGAAAATTTAGAAATGAGGTTGACATCAAACCAACAATAACAATTCATTCATTACTGTGGATTTAAACAGTATATTGTTTTTCTTAATAAGTCAGCAATGCTCATTGATCAAAGCTAGTTAAAATGAAGCAGCACAAAAATTGATGAGAAATTGAAGGAAATTACTGAAACTCCATATTTTATAAGAATTGGTCATTCTAAATATTTTAATTTGAGTAAGTAACACATCAGGAGCCTGTAATTCAGTGGTTGTCGTTTGTTTATGTGTTACATATTTTTTTTTCGTTCATTTTTTTACATAAATAAGGCTGTTAGTTTTCTCGTTTGAATTGTTTTACATTGTCTTATCGGGGCCTATTATAGCTGACTATGCGGTATGGGCTTTGCTCATTGTTGAAGGTCGTACGGTGACCTATAGTTGTTAATGTCTGTGTCATTTTGGTCTTTTGTGGATAGTTGTTTCATTGGCAATCATACCACATCTTCTTTTTTATATTGTTAATCACAAGCTTAAGTGATACAAAGCAAAATATTCTTATTGCAACACTATTATAAACGATTTTTTGAACGAACAATATGTATTAAATCTTACATGTTGACTTTCTTCTTCCTCTGTGTTGGTGACTTTATTGCCTCTTTAAGTTTCGGTACAGGTAGAATAGCTGTCCGTCTGTCATCTTTAGCCGCTCTTTCCTAAGAAAAAGAATTCGAAAAAAAATTAGTATCAATTAAAAGATCTTTTGATTCGGTAGTTATTGTCACTTTCTTATGTATGGTTACTGAGACTCAATAAATGCTTGAACTTGCAAGAGGATTAACTTTAAAGTATAACCTATTTAGTTATTATAGCAAATGATAATTAACCTTTGAAAAATAGTAATACAAGAGAGTATCCAAGTTTCTCATATCCACAATAATTTCAATTCATTTATTTTTTCTACTCCCAAAAGTCCAGAAAAAAAATCACTTGTGAAAATGAGTTAGTAAGGAAATCCTACCCTTTTCTGTTCTGTGATTTCTGGTAGAGGTGGTGTGTCTAGTCGTACCAGTTCAGGTAGTTTGATGGGTGTGGTATCCTCTGGCTCGGGGGTCACTATGGCCGTCTCCTGTTCCTTCACCTGAGGTAGGGGGGTCTGTGGGGTACAGCTCTATAAAAATATATTTAAAAATTTTAAATCTTCATTCATCTCTATTGAATTCATTCACAATTTTTTTTTATAAAACCGACTACTTCTTTTGTGTAGAAAATGGCAAGTTAAAAGCATTTGTATAATGTTTTTGACCAAATTTGGGGAAGATTAGCTTTTGGGTAGTAAGAACAATTATAGTCAGACTTAATAACTGGGTAGGCAAATGCTCACATTTATCTGTGTCAATACAATATGCTTTGTGTCCCTCAAAACATTAAACTTTATACAGTATAATTGTATATAGCATTTTCTGAAATTGAATTAATTAATTATCTAGCATTTATGTCCTTTGTCCAACAATCACAATAATAAAAATGCACACAAAATTTCTGAATTTTATTGTACAGTTAGTTCTCAATAAAAGAAAGGTTAGTCTTAATGCAAATGGATCTAGAAATATTTGTCAAAAAGCTAACTGCAAAATCTTAAATTGTAATTTAAATAATGTTTAATTCATAGATTTTCGAGTGATACCTTTTTCTTTCTTTTTTCAAAATTATAACTTTTTGTAGCAAAATTTAAGTAGGTGGCAAAGTGTAAGACTGTTGCAGTAACCTATTACTTTTGGTACTTATTTAGAAAATCTTACCCTTGCTATTGGTGTTGGTGGTTTCCTTTCGATTTCCTTCTTGACGAACTGTTTTTTCTGTATGACTCTCTTTGGTTTTTCTACAACGGGAGAAGGTGTCCGGATTGGCCGAGATGGACCGGACTTTCCGACAGTAAACTCTGGTGTAGGGAATCTAAATGGTTGTGGGGTCATCGCTAGCTGTGGTGAGTCTATATAGAAGCATATAAGCTATAAAGCAAGCCCTAATTCCAGTTAAGCTATTGATTATATATATATGATAATACACAGTGTTCATGCCATTTTTACCAAAGCAGAAACAAATGGTTTATTTAGAAGTTTAAAAATTTACTTGGTTCAAAATTTATAAAAAGATGTATACTGTGGATTCATTTTTATTCGTGGTATACCAATTTTCATGGGTTTCGTGGGTCACAGCGAACCACGAATTTAAGAATTCAACGAAGAATAATCCCGAGAAATGTGTATGGAGTCGGATGTTTATTTCCGGTTATGTTAGGCAGTTCTAGTATAGTGTTGGTTAGGCAGTTCTAGTATAGTGTTGACTAGCGATAAACATTGTAACATAACACGTGTTTTTTATTGAAAGAAGATACAAGTATTTGATTGAATCTATAATAAATTTATCGAATATCAGAGATAATTTACTTTTTTAAATTGATTAAAACTGCAAGTTGTTAATTACCGTGTCATAGTTTGATTTACCAGTGATTAAAAATCAATAGGATTAAGTACGGAGATATTGCCCGTAGGTAATATTGTTTATGACAGGAACATTTATTTTCACACCTTATACTTATATCACTGTTTATTATATCGTGATTAGGGAAATGAGCTTTCAATCATAAAGTTTTGAATGCCTTATAGAATTCAGACAAGAATTTATAAATTGTAAAACAAACAACTAATTAGTTGTCTCTGTCCATTATTGTAATCGAAGTTATCAATGAGCACTTTAACCTAGAATGACCAAGCAAGAATTTTGACAATTCAATGAATTCCTTCTTTTCTGTTTTGTTTTATTATTGATCAAACCAAGGAGGTTATTTGATCTCCTAAATCAAAAGGAAATCCACAAATTACGTATCTAATTTTTTGGTGTTGTAATCAGCAATCCACGAATTTACGTATACCACGAAACGTCTTTTTTTCTCTATCCACGAAAATTGATACCCACGAAAATAAATGAATCCACAGTACTTAAATTTATTTCACTAAGTTATCTTTTCAGCTGAATTAATTGCAAACATTTGATAAGTCCAGAATTTGGAACCAAAATAATTCTAAAAAAATTAAAACATTTTGCTATGCTTCTTTTTTTCATCATCTTTCTGCTTTGATAATTTTTACCAATCTATGATTATTCTAACTAAATACTTCATCTTTACATTATACAATCAAATGCAGTTTACTTTATTTTTCTTGAATTTTCCTTTTATAAGTGTTCTAAATTTCTAGGCATTACTTAAAAAAAAAACGTTTATTTTTTTTCTCTTTCATGAAATTTTATTTGCTTTTTCTGAAATTTAAATATGCTAAAGAATGATGACCTCTTTGAATTTTTAAACAAAAAGAACAGAAAGTTGCCATAATTGCATAGATTGGCTAAAAAGACTTATAATTATAGTATTTAATCACCTATTTCCCCACATCTATATAATCCCGATTACCAAGAACTCTGTTCAAAACACCATTTCCTACAATTTCTTTCTTTATCCCAAAATGTTATTTTTTAAATCAATTAAACCATATACCAAAATTTAAATACACCCCAAATACCAGAAAAATAACAATTCCCAAATACTGAAGGTTATTGGCATATCAATTTGTTTAGCCTCACTTTGATATTTCTCATTTTTTTTTTATTAATATAAAAAAAAGTGCAGTATTAAAGAGTTTATAAAACATGCAAATACATAAAGTGATTCCACTCAAGGTACTATTACGCCACTATTCTAACTCTAGTATTCAAATTCTTGTCTAAACACTAAATTCTTATAGGTTATCTAATTAGAAGCATACACTATATTGGAACTTTTTCATGGATATGACTTTTGTGTTTTCATGGTCTATTTGTTCATGCATATACATTTTCACATCAAAATGGTATTTGTTTTTTAAACAGTGGCAAACTTAAATCCTTCTTCACAACAAAATGTCCTCTTTGAAAGTAAAAGTACATGAAAATGTGTATGCATATTTTAAAACATGAAAACATGGACAAATCAAGTTTACTAATGTCATAATATATAAATTCCTTCTAAAACTACTAACGCCCATCTATAAAATCTTTATTGAAATCATCAATTTCCTAATACCAGCAGGGGTAAAACATGCAAATGCATTATTGTATATTCCAACTGTTTCATTTCTCATTGATTGTTTTCAAATGATGTAACACAAGCTTGAGTTCTTTCCCTTTGCCACCATTTTAGAGGGATAAATGGTCTTTTTTTATTATTTGACTAGCCAAATTGAAACCCAATACACAAATATCTGATAAGAGATCATTACTAGATCTGTGTGCTGAATTTGAGAAAAGTGGGTAGAAATTAAAAAATAATGCAAAAATACTCTAAAGTATAGTGGTCAGGATAACAAATAAAATTTAGCTGATTTATACCTCCAGCATGGCGACAAAAAGGAAGTAAATTCTTGCATAAATTGTGTCAATCGAAACCCAACTTTAATCACCAAACATTTTATATAATAAACCAACTTAATTTTTGCAGATATATACTTCGTTTAACACCCCTCTCAAGCATGGACTTCACAGGGAATTAAATTTCCAAAGTTTTAAATTTTCTTGATGTATTTAAATAAGGGTGACAAACAAAATTTTACAATCATGACATTATGTTCACAACAATTCTTTTCATGTTTTTTGTGAATGTCACAAATAAACTGCCTGTCATATAATTAGTTGGTTTACAATATATTTCAAATGGGATTTTAAATAGTCTTTTGTCTCTAATTCAATTATTGTAGCCTGATTGTAATATTATATAGTGTATGTAATAAAATGAACGTTGGAAGATAAACAAATGCAATTCTATATCCTAAGCCTGGTTAATAAGTTACATATTCCCTTTTCCTGTATGAAATTTTGATCATGAAAGTTGATTGTTTGCTTATAAACTAATTTCCCTGTTTATTTAATCTTCATTTAAAAGAAACTTCATGTCTGATTATATTTATTCCAAGGAAATCACTAGACACAAAGGGTAACTTGATATATACAAGTGATAAAAATGTATTATTCATCTATGACCGATGAAATTTTAAATAGGAATCTGAATGTATCAAAGATTGAAAAGCAATATTCAATTGATATTTTTCTTTAACAATTCCTTTGGTAAATTATCTTGGACTTGAGCTATTCAATCCTGAGATTCAATGTAAAGATAGTTTATCTAAATGTTTAAAAATTCTTTTAGACCTTAAATGGGAACATTTCTATCTTTAAATTGCACCTGATAATTCATTATTCAAACTAACAAAACCCAATCAACTTTCACTTTGATCAAAATTTGTGATTACTAATAAAAATAAAGCTTGTGATGAAAAACCATTGACGTTTCATTTATCTACTGGTACCAGAGAAGATAAACCATTGATAGTTCATTAGGATACCAGTTTCTCTTGTTCTCAACCCTGTGCTTTGAGACTACTGCAATAAAATATTTGCAGTTTTTAAACTAGTTTATTTGTTTGTTCGGAAATTAATAGATAGAGGAGGATGTGATATGAGTGCCAATGAGACAACTCTCCATCCAAGTAACAATTTATAAAAGTAAACCATTATATGTCAAGGTACAGCCTTCAACACAGAGCTCTTTTACTTCTTTGCCAAAATAGATTAGCCGAAATTTTATATGGTGACCTAAGAATTTCAATGGTCTATCTTCTCTAAGTTGTAAGCCATATCTAATGAAGGAGTGTACTGTCTATTCCAGGTTTCTCGTACAAATAATCATAATAAAAGAATGTAAAATTATAACATAATCATATAATAAAGAACAAAATATAAAGACTAAAATCTATGTAAAATTAAGATTAAAGGAAAACAAATAAATAAAATATAATATTTTTAAAAGAAATTTGAAAAGAACATATAAAATAGCACTTTTTTACTTTACTTAAAAAAACATTAACATTTACACATAATTATACTGCATTCACTGCAGACTCTATGATACCAAATTTAGCAAAATTATGTGATTAAAGAATAACCCTTTTTTTATTTCAAACTTTCATTTTTGCTTGAAATAAAAAAATCAATAAGATATCAATTCTCTTGGTATCATTATGACCTGCTTTTTTTTTATATCTCTATCATTAATTGCCGAAACAGCTAAATAGAAAGAGAATTATATTCATTTAACTTATTTATAAATGCTGTTACACAAAAATTTACTATGTGCAAATTGAGCAGAAATATTTTTGTTCTTGTCTCCACAACATCAAATTGACCAGGAATTAAAGAGCACTAACATTTATAAGTTAATTGTATAAAATTAAAATCTCCAGTACAAACCTGGTGGTGTAGATATCTTCTGTGAAGCTGGTGTCAATACTCTCTCTGTAAAAAATAAAAGACATCTTGTTTATAAAATTAAAACTAATCTTTGAGGAATCTTGAGCAGATTTCCTAAAAAGATTATAGTCATTATAATCTTTGCTAGGTGCAGAATTAAAATTATAAATGAACTAGAGTATGTGTTTGTAGAATACAATGCCTCGAAAAAAAGTACAGTGAAATGTTAAATCAGTGTCAAAGCCCAATTTGGGGGGAGGCAAAGAGGGGGGTGCCCTCCAGCCTTGATTGGAAAAAAGAAATCCCTTGCTATGCTTGCCAGCATTTCTTAAACAAGCTTCTGTCCAAGTTTATTGGAAATCCAGGATAGTTTAAGAAAATTATTAAAATTTCAAAAACTTGAACCACAGATTTAATATTTGTGGACGGGCGCTGCCTCTGTTACCAATGCCAATGACCGATTGTAGGATTTCTATGTCTTATTTTTGTGACAAAAGTCGCAGTCTGAACAAAAATAAATGTAATTGAAATGTAATTAATTACTTTGACATGTTATTGACCGCCAGGTCTGCTCAAGATATCTTTATCAAGTTTATGTAGGTTGAAAAGTTAAATGATGAAGTAACAACCAGTGTAAACACTGACTGTTTATATCTCCAGTATAAGAACAAAGAATGACTTCTATTCAAGGTTTTTATCAGAAACTATTTCACTGAATTTTGTTATTTACTTTTGTAAAACTTTCTTAATTTCTTGTGGGAAAGCAGTGGATAGAAGAACATCATTGCAACATTAATGTAAAATAATTGCCATCACAAAGAATTTTTGCCACATTTAAAAAATGAACAAGGTGCAGTGGTCACTACCCTCTGAATAAAATAATACCCAACAAAAAAAATATCTATAGGTTTATAAATACCTGAAAATCACCTTAATAATTTATTAATAAGATTTTAATTAGACAATTAAAATCCTGTAATTGAAAACCTAATGAAATATACATTTTCTATTGATCTTTATCATGTCTAGATGCATAATTCAAGGTTTCAACAACAATATTTATTGGGAACACTTTCAATTTTCCAGATTCATATTGAGATATCAGTTTTTATTATTTGACTCAAGGTTAAGAGGGCTGGTATTTTTCTGATCACTTTTTTTTTTCATTTGGCTCGGACGTTATTATGTTGATTTTTTTTTTTTAAAAGATCATTGATGTGGTATGATTGTCAATAAGACATCTATCCACCAAAGAACAAAGGACAACGATATTATATATGTTCATAAACTCCTATCATTATAAACTTGAGAAGTAAATTCAATAGTTACTCTTCCATGCTAGTTATCTAAGCTGATACTAGACAAATGGGAAAATAAATTGACGAACAGATCGGAAAACATAACACCCCAGTACCATCATAGGCAAGACATAAAAAGACCAAAGGTTTTCTTGTCAAACATTTGTTGTCAAATGAGCATCGCCTTACATGGCCTTCAACAATAAGGAAGGCTATAAACAGTCCCTGGTTAACCAAAATTGGAAGATATTAAAGAGACATGCAACTGCAGATCTAACCCTAAAAAATACTATAAGGTTATCTACAGAAATTCATTTAGCACATGTCCTTGAACAGTGGTTTACCATACAGACTATATGTGATCAGAGCAGACAGCGAAGAGCTGTGGGAACAAATCCCAAATTACACAAAGAATTGTATGAAATATTTCCAATACACAAATATCTATCATCTAAAACATGTCATCATTTAGTTCTTACTTCATTTGAAAACATTTAAATACTACAGATACAATGATAATCAAATTTAAAATCAGTTCACACATTTACAATCTTGATTGTGTTAGTATATTACCCCTGTGATAAAACATAATCATGACCCTGAAACTTGAATTTAAATGCAAAGAGATTGTTTTAAATGTAGGGTCTGGTCAAAGATAAATCAATTTAACATGAAATTTGTTGTATCATCTTGTGAACATATCCATGAACTTGATTTAAAAACATTGTTAGACTTTTGAAGGTATCAAATATATGGTATTTTTTTCTCATTGTTGAAGGTCGTACTATTGCCTATAATTGTTTACATCTACTCCATTCTAAGCTAGGTATCAATCTCATTGGCAATCATACCAAATCTCCTTATTTTTAGTTTGTTATATATTTGTAGAATACAGTATATAATAATATTTCCTGATATTCTATTTCAATTATAAGTGAAGATATTCAATTTTTAATTAACTTAGTAGTCATATACATGCATTTGTGTCTTTTATGTATCATTTCATATATATCTAATTATCATAAAACAACTTGTAAAATTTCATTTAAATTTTTAGTTAAAATTTTTTAGTTAAATTCTAATCAAGTGACATTTGCTTCTTACAAAAACATTCAAATTGATTTGTATGACAAACTTTTCCCAAACATCAAAATGACAGTGAACTGATCCTTAAATTCATTGCTCTGAGCAAACAATCAAGGGACATAACTCCTGGACAGCATAAGTGGAAATTTGACAAAATTAAACATACCTCTTTTTATGATTTTATCATTAGAAAAAACATACAAATATTTTGTTATTATGAAGATTTTTAAAGGATCTGTTAAATCAAAATGGATGTCAATTAGTTATCACATGAAATAACATAAAATGCAATCTTCTAATCAATCAAGGAGAATAACTTGTGAATGGCAAAAGTGAAAATCTTCAATATTAAGCTTGACCTACAAGTTGTGAATAGAAAAAATAAATCTGAATTTAAAAGTATCCAAGTTTATAGATTATCATTGGTTATCTCAACGAGATTGATTTTCTCGCTTAAGCCGTCACGGCGAAAGCGAGAAAAGCAATCGAGTTGAGATGACCAATGATAATCTGTTTATCATTATTTTACCTACAACGACGTTGTCAATTTCATGTCAATTTCATTAGCAACGCCACGTGGCTCCTTAGTTTCTAGCGAAAATTTTTCCATCTCAAGCGAGTAGCATGATATGAAAAATTATCACAAAAAAAGATCAAAGGAAAAATGCACAAAATACAAACGTAGCAATAATATTCAATATTGCACAGAAGCAGATGCAGCCCACCACATTCACCTCCGAATTAATAATCAAATTTTTGGATTTGTCAGAAAACAATTGTGCTGACTTATGATGGATTGTTTGTTGCTAATAGTTTGTGTCCAGTGGCAAGTATTTCATGCATATTCAGGAAGATCCTGACTAATGGCTGGCACATGAGCATCGCTGCATGTGATAAAATTTTAGAGATCTGAGAACTCTCCCCTTTTTAGATAATGATAAGCAAACAAAAAAAAGCTTAATGCAACAATTCCTTCTTAAACAAACCTGATTTTAAATATCCAAAATTTTCATCAATCATACTGTAAGTGGTGACCTCTGGTGTCAGCTGCCATATTTGTAAAGTTTTCTCAACTTCCTGCGATTTAATTGATGGAGTGACCATGTCAATATTTTGTGACAAACTAGAATAATCTCTAATCCTATTTTGTGAACTTAATGGTGTTCTTGCAGGAGTTACACTTCTGGTAGCCATTTTGGAATTTGCAATGTTTAACAGTTTTTTGTAAACAAGTTCTTTTGACCAAATATTTTTCTTCCTGATATTTATAAGTACACCTAGATTAAGAATATTAAGCTTTGTCTGAGTTAGTTTTCACTTATAATGTCCATAAAATATCCTGTTCCATATCAAATCAAAATATACGAACAAAAATAATTTCTTACATAAAACATGCAGTAAATGTCAAAGGTCTCATAATAAGATTTCTTGTTTTTCAATCAATATACTCCAATGCATATGAGATTATTAAACTTCATTTCCATGTTTAATTAAAACTAAATCAAATCATGAATATGCTATATTTCATTTGATTCAGTAATTCCTCCTTCTTATATCTGAATTCCAATAATGAAGTTAATTTCTTGTTCTACAATGTCTTACGAATATATCAATTGCAAAAATTCCAATAATGAAGTAAATTTATATTTCCTTTGGTTCAAATTCCTCGGACATTATTACACAAAATTATGAATTTATAAATGTTAAGTTCCCACTTATTAACAAATTGACGGCTGATAAACTTATTCCACCTTTAACAATTTTTATCCCAGGTAGTGAAAATATCGTATTTAATCTCGTTCACAATTTGACAGACGCTTACATAACTATAAGAATACCGATGTTTTAGACGTGTATATCTTGAAAAGTCGATAATAAGCTATTAAGAAGTGCAAATTTTAAATGTCTATCAACTCCCAAGGTGTATCAATATGTACTATAACAATATATAATAAAAGATGTTTATCAAAAACAAAAATCTTAAATTGACGTAACAAAATACTTGTCGGAGTGTCACCTGTTCAGTTCAAAGAAGTGAGAGATTTTTAATACAATGTATGAAGTTAATTTACAATATTCCAGACAAAGAATAATAAAAAGTTCAATATTTCAATGATAACATTTTCTTTACTGTTACCCCACGGTAGAGAAAGTGTACAATTAAAAATGTCAAATTAACGATTTTTTGAAATTCAGTATTACGTGATTGAACCATGGACTATTTAATGACAAGGGTGCATTTGGAATTTTTGGTTTTTATTTTTTTCAACAAGAAATACTTTCTTTTGATAGCGATGTTAGTACTTGTCAAATTGAGAATAAAATCAAACGCAAAGTGTTCACTATAGTCACCCAGAAAAGCTACAAATTTGTTAATAAGTGGGAATTTACATCTACAAGTTAGTAATTTTGAGAAATAAAAGCCAAGGCATTTTTATCTGGTGGTCTTAGATAGACAAAATGCAGGCATATAAATTATTATTAACCTTGAATCTTTGTTGACTTTTAATGTACCTTTTTACTTTTTTTGCTAACTTGCAATTTTAAACTGGTTCTAATATATATTTTCAATGGATTTAAAATTCATTTATCATTATTATTCATGATTGTATCAAATTCTATGTGGAAATCAATGAATATACTCCTGTGAAATTGATTGATATTTTTTTTATGAATTATTAAATGCTATTCACTGAATTATCCAAAAAATTCAGAAAAATACTGACATTTTAATTACATAGAATTATACACGATTTAAAATCAGCATAAAAAAAGCTCAGTGGCAGCTAATTTATGCAACCAGCACAGCCAAATTGATGACTGCCTCATCTAAGCAAGGGTTGTACTACCGCAAGGGAGCGGAACAAAGGCAAGACTATATCCTAGTCAACCCTTGGGTTAACATTTGACAAAATGGGAGTTAACATGTGCTGATTAAAGGTCGGAACTGAGACAATATATCATTTTCAAGTTTGTGCATATTCCTGTACATTTCCTGTCACAATGCTTATGTTATTTTGTCACAGTAAGAACCAATTGGCCATTCATGTCATTTATGTAGATTGACCTTGGGACAATTGGTGAAATTCATTCAAAAATACAACACAAGTAAGTCTGTCTATGCAACAATCAGACTTTTTTTAAACTGACAGGAGACAGGATATATAAGCAGTGACTGACATTATTAAAATTTTCATTTTAATTTTGCAAGTAATATTCTATATCAATGTTCAGGTATTGAAATCACGTCAATCTTGTATCATTGCGGAAGAATCACAAATAATAAATTTGAACCATTAAATACCAAATTGCAGATACAAAGATTTACTGTCCTTGGCTGTTGCATGTCAATCAATTTTTTCCTCTGGTTATTGGTTATTAAGTCTTTAAATGAATTCAATAAAGTTAATTATACAGCAAATAAATTGAGTAACTTTAAATAAAATCAAATTAAAGTATTTATATCAGATTATCAAGCTTTATTTCTGCACCCTGCACGGTTAAAAATATGATCAAGTCGTTTTTATTGTATCCATGAAAGACAAACCGGAGAGATCAAGGCTCAGTAAAGCATTTTGTAGAAATCCTCATAATTTCGTAGTCAATTTCAAACATGATAAAATGCTAATATAGACAAAGATTTCATAAATCAGCATGATTTATCATTTTTCTAACTTTTCCAATATGTTTAATAACTTTAATATCTCAGATAAACTTTTTAATAAGAAGTTGAACCATAAGGTATTTGAACCCCCAGAAGATTGATAATAAATTATGTATGGAAATGTAGATAATCTATATTATAGAGATCAGACATTTAAAAGTTTAATACAGGCAGAATTAACATTGTGCCAAGGGAGATAATTATAAATCAATTCAATTTATTGTATTTCCCAAGGGAGATAATTTTTAATAAAATCTAATTCTGATGATCTGGTTCTATCATATTTCAGGATGTACAATTCTTATGCTTTGATGTACTTATCTAATTTAGAGTTCCAGTTCCTGGTGCATGTCAAAACATGGACAGAAATTTAAAAAAAAAACATATTTCTGCACTGAATCTTTTTTTTATCACAAATTTATTCTGAATTGAAACATTTTTCTAAATTGAAACATCTATCTGAATGGAAAAATATGTTGCAGTAAAAGGAGTATTTGTTATATCGAGGAGGTCAGTTTGTATTTGTGGGTGAAGGAAGGTAGAGTGCCCAGAGAGAACCTGTGACCTTTAGCAGACATTACTAGTTAATCAAGATTGGAGACTGCCCAACAAAGCACTACATTTTTTTTTAAAATATTCACTTGTCTATATAATTTTTTTGACTTTTTCAGATTATGGTAGATGACTTAGAGCTAAATAAAAAATCCCTCCTGTAAAAAACAGTATTTCATCTATCGATGTGATTGACATACCAAAAAGAGTTACCAATCAGGAAAGAGTTAGTACCCCCCTTATTTTTATATTGAATCTATAGAACTTACCAGCACCGTCCATTTCTTTTGCAGGTTCTTTACTTGTATCTACAAAATAAAAATATTCTCCAATTTTAATATGATGTCTAATTATACAAAGTTTCCACCATTGAAAAACATTTATTCCTCAGCTTCCAAATTCATATATTTTATAATTTGAAAATAGATAATATATATGTCCTGAAATATCAGAAATCGTCTTTTAAAATATGTTAGCACAAAGCCTGAAACAAATACCATCAATCCCATATGATTACCAAACTTAACTCGCTGTGCTTATAGGTAGTGGACATTCTAAAATCCACTCACCACATACCATGACCTAACACGGATCACTTGGATGTGGAGGTGGATCAACAAACAAACTTTATAATGATATACATATTGATAAAATCCATCTTTCAACTTTTAACCCTACATTTAGTCATGATTCAGTTTCGATATATATATTTTTAGGAGAGTACCAATATAATTGAATCAATAAGAACTTCATAATTTTATTTTAAATTGGGTCAAGTTTGAAAATCAAGGAAACATTAACATTTAATAATCATTTATCTCTGATTGACATAACAATTACCGATACAAAAGGAGGCGAGTAATGTCGGGATATTTATATCCTTTACTCTTTATTCAATCTGGTTTCACTTTTTCAGTTAGACCTTCATGTTAATTTTAAGACTGGATATGATTCTACAGATTTTAGAAAGTCTAGAAAATTTCCATACTTGCTAAAGAAACTTGCTAGGAGAAAAATTGACTGCATTTCTTTTAAAAAAAAAACCTGTACAATAATAAATCTTGTATGCAAACATAAAACTTAATTTGTCAGTTTTCAATTACAGCAGATTTCATTGAGTGTGTATCCAAAGGTAATGTCGTTGGTTAGCTTGCTTGTTAGCTGAACCGTGAAGTCATCGTTAGTTCAGGTAAACTACCCTCCTTTAAGAGTAGACTAGTCCGGCAGACAACCAATCTATCTGTCTGTTGGACTAGGCTACTTCGAAAGAAGGGTAGTATACCTGACCCAATAATGAATTCACGGTTCAGCTAACAAGCAAGCTAACCAAAGATACTACCTTTGGCTACATACTCAATGAAATCTGCTGTAAACCCCTTCAATATTTCATGCATGCTCTCTGGTTTCTCTGAAAATGAATCGAACTCACTTTTATAGACCTCACTTCTGCTACACATGACAGATAACAGACCTAAAAATATCCTTTGCAAATTAGTGCAGAAATGTTTTCCAATGAGAGCAAATAACAAAATCACCAACACAAAATCAAGCACAGCATTTTTGCCTAGATCTTAAATAAAATGCAAAAATTACATCTCCTTCACAAAATATTCCTCCATGTAAATACTGATGCTACTCAAGAATATCATGTAAATGGTAGCAGACGACCCTATATTTTTAAGAGATCAACAATTTCACACAGCTCATTCATAAAATTGAATTAAATTACAATTTAATCCAATAAATAATTCAAATTTTAAACATTAAATCTAAACGACTTACCTACTTTTCAAAAGTTTTTTTTGTGCATTAATATGCATTTAAAGCCAACAATAGATATATTGTATCATTTTAATTCCAATTTCGTTATTTTCACACCCCAAATTATTCCAACGTATAATTTTAATATAATAAACGTTTAAGTAGATTTTCAACGACAAAAAAAGTCAAATTTCTTTCACCACTTAATTTCTATGTCATAAAACTTTAAACTTGACACAACAAGATTATAGATTTTAAAATGTCATTTTAAAATTTTCGAAACTTTTTGAGTAGCTTTACTGCAAACACGTCATTTCTTTTTTAACTTTTCCAATTTCATTAAACATTGAGTTGCCGGCACAACAAACGTACCAGGTTTTAATTTACAATAGTGAAAAAACAAAGTTACAAGGGTATGAAATCCAATATCTCTTTCCCTATTGTTTGTCCGACCATGAGTGGTTTCTTTTGTAAATTGGGTTTATTAACTTTCACACGAATCAATTATTTGAACTTTTTATTTATTTAGTCCTTGTTAGTTGCTGGGATATTTAAAACTGTTAATGTATAAAAATTGAATTTCAGAAACAAAAAATAATATCAAAATAAAGAAATGATCTTTTTTAAATTAAAATTTAAGATCAAAAGTTCAAAGTGAACTATGGTCCAGAATGATCATTTTGGAAATAGCCTAAATTTCATGATTTATTATGAAAATGATAATCATATTTTAAACAATTGATTTTTTAAAATTGATAACAAACAAAAGTGAACTTTGGTCGTAAACTAATACTATTTAAGGACTATTTAAGGGCTAATTGTAACACACTTAAAAGTATTCAAAATATAATATAGATTATATATATACCTTAAAATAGTGAATATCATTTATTAGTACCGCTATATGGGCATTGTATTAAAATAGAAACACCAGTAATAATGTATTTGAAGAGACAGGATCTCTTAAAAGTATTTACTGTTATTTTGTATTTAAATTTTAAAACTGTTTATTTAAGGAATGACTGTAATATTTTTTCTGTCTATAAAGAAATAACATAAAAAATGTGGTGCACACTAAATAACGCGCGTATCGGGTTATTTAACAGTGTGCACCACATTTTTTATGTTATTTCGAATAGACAGAAAAAATATTACAGTCATTTCTTATAATTTAATTCTAAATTCCATTTTAAACGTAGAAAACCATGAAAAAACGTTGATGACGTCACGGTCACATGACTAAATTATGTCTATGGGCTCATAACAAAATCATGTCAGCCAATCAGAAGACGCGTTACATCCAAAATTAAATTATACAAGGATATGACCACAGTCTTGATGATTGAATTTTTACCAACTCCTTTTCTTTCTTTTTTTTTAAATAAAATTTATTGGCCTGCATATAACATTATTTCAGAACCAATATTAACCTCTTGTGTTTGAATTCAAAGATTATTTTCCTTAAAAAAATATAGTTATGTCATATCAATCAATACACATAACCAAATACTGTTAGTTATCATGTCAAAAACAAATGATAACACTGTTAATGCAACATGCATCATGTGTCATTTTTCACACATGGACATAAATGTGGAAAATGCAACAAAATTATCATAACAACAAGTTAATATGTTAACAGTCAACACAATGCATAACATTATTACCAGGTGTTAATATCAAGATTTGTTAATACTGTTAATACAACACAAACCATGTGTAATCATTCACTCATTAACATACATGCATTAAAATGTAACATCATAACCAGGTGTTAAAATATCAAGACATGTTCACACTGATAATACAACATACATGATGTAAAATATAACAATAACACCATAACAGGGTGTTAACATCAAACATTTTAGTTGATGTAGCAATCACATCATTCTCAGTGTTAACATCACAACAAATCATAATCTACAAACCATTCACTGTTATCGTTAATATGAAATTAACAAGTGTTATAATATTAGCATATAAACACTCCAAAGTATTTTTGACAACAAACTGTTAACACATGCTTTCAAACATGATGCATGATGGTTAAAACAAATCTCACAAATCACATGCAAACCACACTGGCTAACCTTTTGAACCTCTCAATACAGCTTGAGACGATGGCCATCTAGAAGAGTACTGTAATTGTGAACCAGTTTGGACTTCTGACTGTGTGTTAACAGTCGTAACAGTCATATCAGATATAGTGTCAGAGTCGTCTGTATGATATTTCTTCACTTGCCTGACTCCAATGCCTCCATGACGTACCTTTTTATTAGGATCTAAAAGGGAGGTAATTTATTTCCATGAAAGAATGTGCTGGCCTGTAAATAGTCTCCCTTTCTTAGGCAATACACTGAAGTTCAATTTTTTTATATTAAAAGTTTTATAACTTTATTGCATCTTTCATCTTTAAATATTTTATCAAAAACTATAAATAAATAAATAAAAATGAAATGTTAATGATATAATGTAAGGAGACCTAAAAAAAAAAATCCTGTTCAGAATAAAATTACCATCAAGTTTTAAGTAATGAATTTTGGTTTTCTAACAACAAATATTTTACAAATATTAACCTTTTGTTTTCTTTGGCCTAAATCTGTTTTTAAACTTTGGTAGGCAGACATGGTTTACTTCTGGTGTGGGATCACCACAAGTAGGACAGGCTTTTGTCGTCTGCTTCTGAGGAAAGTCAAATTCTTGGTATTCAAAATCAGGTATTTTCAGGTTGACAAAGTCAGCAATGCTTGGCAAAGAAGAAGTCCTTCTCAACATGGATGGGAAAATGTTGACCAAACGTTCTGGTGAAGCTGATTTAGGTCTATCAAGAAATTCTGATATTGTTGACAAAAATCTTTGGTCATTTTCAGATCCAAGTTGCTTCTGGTCATTTTTTTCAGTATGGCTACTTCCTTTGATTTCTTTGTCCATTGATTTTAATCCCTCTAAAAGATTCAACTTATTCTTTGGTAATAATTTGCTCAATGTATCATGGATGCTTGGTAGGGTACTGAGATCTATCTCTTCAATGTCTTCTTTTGCATTTTTCTTATCAAAATGTCTCCTTGATTTTATATTTTTCATTACCATTCTTTCTTTCTGTTTTGGAGCAACTTTTGATTTATTCTTTCTTTCATGTTTCTTGTACATTTCCTTTTCATCCTTTTTCTGATAATTAAAAGATTCTATTTTAGAAATTTCTGTGTCAGATTCTTCTGTGTCATCTGCCAAATATTCATCTGCATCTTTTAAATGTTTATCATCTTGATCAGTGTTGAATGAATCATCAATTCTATGCTTTCTTCTGGTTCTTTTAACTTTGTCATGCTTTCTTCTTCGTACCAGAGTTCTAAGTTTGATACTTTCTTCACCCTCCATTTTCCCCTCTGCCCTTTTTATATCCTCCTCATTACAACTGATAGAACTCCTATTGTCATCCCTTAATTGATATTTTTCTAAAGTATCATGTGCAGACATATCATCATGGTCATTGGGATGCTTCAAAGCATCCTGATCCCTATCATCTTTTAAAGCATTTCTATTTTCTCGTTCTTTCAATGCATCAACATCAGATCTATTTTTATTGAAATCATTGTCCATTAATGCTTCTTGACCATCATCTATGGTAAAATTTCTCTTTTCATCTATTGCATGTATAGGATGACCATCTTCATCTCTTGTCTGATTTTTATCTTCATTAAACTGATCTTCTGCTTCAGTCTCAGAATTGTCCATTAATGCTTCTTGACCATCATCTATGGTAAAATTTCTCTTTTCATCTATTGCACGTATAGGATGACCATATTCATCTCTTATCTGATTTTCATCTTCATTAAACTGATCTTCTGCTTCTTTCTCCGAATCACTGTACATATATGCCAACAGTGCCCTCTCTGCACTTGTGTTCAGTCTACGGGACTCATTGTCTGAATTTCCATATATTGTCAACCTATCCTTCATTTTATTGTCATTTAATTCAGATATTCTACTTTTGATTTTGTCTTCAATATCATTATCCCCTACAATTTCATCTCTCCTTTGTCTTTCCCTCTGATGTCTACTGTGCCTCTGATCTTTTCTTTTATCAACCTCTACATCATCTTGAGTTCCCTCAACTATTTTCTCGTCATCAACCCTTATTCGTCGTCTTCTTCGTCTGCCTTGTTGTTCCTCATCATGCCTATATTCTTCATTTTCATCAACAACAACATCTCTTTTATCATTGGCCTTTCTTCGTCTTCTTTGCTCTTTCATTTGTCTTTCCTCTTCGGCACTGATATTTCCACTCTTTTCATTATCAATCTTTCTTCTTCTGTGTTTTCTTCTACCTTTCCTTTCCACTGCAGCATCACTTTTTTCATCTTTCAGATTTTCTTCATCCTTTGCCTCATTCCTTCCTTTTCTGTGTGCCCTTCTTGTCATTAATTCTGGAGAAACATCATTTTCTTCCTCCTCTATTTTTTCCTTCCTTCTATGTCTTCTTACATTCCTATCTTGAGAACTATCTATATATCCACTTGGTTCAATATCACTTTTCATCGGATGTTCCCCACTGATATGTCGTCTTCTTCTGTGTCTCCTTCTATCCTTTCTTTCAACTGATACATTATAATTTTCATCTTTCATTTCATCAAACTCACTTCTATCTTCCTTCCTTACTCTTCTCCTTCTTCTATCCTGTTTTTCAGAAACATCATTTAAGTTTTCATTTATCATTTCCCTTTTCATTTCTAATGAATCCTTTAATTTTTCATCATCAATTTTATCTATTTTCTCATCTTCCTCTGCTTTTTTTATTATCTGATTTTTCTGGTCTTCATAATTTTGCATATTAGAATGACCTATATCTTCTTCTAATAAGGCATCATCAAAATCAAGTTCAAGGTCAGATTCTGTTGTCTGAGAAACATCAGAACTCTCTCCTAATTCTTCTTCCATGCTAGCATCTGGCAACTGGACATTGATCTGTTTCCTTGACTTCCTGTTGCCATGGTGATGATAATTAGCCTTTTCGTACTCACTATCATTTTCACCTACAAATATAGCTACAGTTCAAGTCTACAATAAGTTCATCTACAACTAAATCACATTCAGTATGCATAATAAAAAAAAATTAGGTGAATTTGATCTGACCTAAAAAAAAAAATAATTCAAAATTAGACCAAAGAGCTTTCAGAGATTAGTGGTCACTTAAAGTTATAACAAAAAATAATTTATCACTTGTTTTGTTGATTACAAACTCAAATTTTTCCAGTGAATAATATTGAAGAATTTTTTGTTATATATTTGAAATGTTAAAACAAAATAATTGTAAGACAAGAATGAAACCTGTTTTGTTTTAAATTAGCTTTCCAACCTATAAAATCATAGCAATGTTTTCAACCTATAAAATAATAGCAATGTGAAATAGATGTCTTAATATATCCTTAATTTTTCTCTCTCTTTCAATAAAAAACAACTCATCTCAAACATGTTATAATGTGATCACAAATAAAAATTATTTGAGTTATCTCCCATTTACCACTTGTGGAACCAAATATATATTTCCCTGATAATACTGTATAATTAATCAATGGTTTAAAGTCTTTTGAAGAAAATATTCGGCAAAGATTTAAAGTTCTGTGACATATTCAGAATCTGAGGCCATTTCAGGTGCACTCTTCCAAGGAAAACAAGATTTCTGATTTTTTGTAGATGGGGGGGGGGGGTGCACACATAATTGTCTTATTATTTTTAAATCAAGATATTTCTTTTCAAAATTTATTGGATAAAGGGGATGTAATTATGTGTTTTCCCTCCAACTTGTTACAGAGGGAGACAACTCTTTATGTGAAACAAACTCATTTATTCCCACAATGCATCTGTCAAATGTTAATTTACAATTATCACCTCATGCAGTTATAAAAAAATTGCAGTGAAACATATTTAACCTAAATTTTAAGTAAACAATAATATAATTGAATAATGACAATAGATCTGCAAAATTGACAAATGATTAGCATATTTCTAAAATTTATAATCCTGAATTTTTCTTTTTCAAATGGTCAAGAAGAATATAAATTACTTAAACATGCAATGATTCTAAGACAGTGGCGGATCCAGCACTTTTCCTAAGGGGGGCCCGCTGATTGACCTAAGGGGGCGCCCTCTCCAGTCATGCTTCAGTGATTCCCTATATAATCAACCAAATTTTTCCCACGAAAGGGTTGGCCCAGGCCCCCCAGGGCCCCCTGGATCCGCCTATGTAAGACCACCATCAGAGAGTAAGTCAATCTTTTAAAATTTTCACAAAACACACTTAATTTAAATAGAGATTCTTAATGAAAAATTCACTGCATATTAAAATAAATTGAATCTATTAGAACACTTTTTTCAGACAAAAATTGTCAAAAGATTAGTCAATAAAACAAGTTAATCACAAAACAAAAACATTTCACACACCAATGGAGTCTTCATGCAACATGCAGTAAAACCTGAGTTGATCCATGGGCAGCCTGATGTCTCATAGATGATGGGTGAGATGGCTCCTGACATTGATTGAATCACATGAGATTGTTTCTCATGTGACCCATGAGATTGTCTCATGTCCTGACCTTTGTCAATGTCTTTTCTGAAGTTCATATTTTCTGGTCGGACATATTTGTCTCCATTTTGAATTATTTCTCTATTTCTTCTTGTAGATTTTTCTTCATCTTTGTCATCAGAATGAGGCTGTCTTTTTGGGTCAAGGTCAAATGTGTCGTCTGGATTGTTTGCTGCTCTTACTATATTACAAATAGTTTGAAAGGTTAAAAGTTCATGGTTAAAAAAATTACAGATGTAAAAGAGGCTTTTCTAAAATAATGCAACATTATCAACAATAACAAGTTAATCTAATTGTAACACAACTATGCAAATCTTCAGAATTGATTTATCATGTAAATGCTGTTAATAAAATGATATTTTTTTTCTGTAAAATCTGAAATTCAAAACTCTAAAAAGAATGACAGAATTAAAAAAAAATCACATATTACTTTCAATGTAACAATTAATTTACAGGAATAGATTTATATATATTATTTAAGGAATGACTGTAATATTTTTTCTGTCCATGAAGAAATAACATAAAAAATTTGGTGCACACTGAATAATGCGCGTAGCGGGTTATTTAACAGTGTGCATCACATTTTTTAAGTTATTTCGAATAGACAGAAAAAATATTGCAGTCTTTTCTTATAATTTAATTCTAAATTCAATTTTAAACCGTAGAAAACCATGAAAAAACGTTGATAACGTCACGGTCACATGACAAAATTATGTCTATGGGCTCATAACAAAATAACGTCAGCCAATCAGAAGACACATTACATCCAAAATTAAATTATTGTCAGTTGTATGTGATTCCGTAGAGATAATTGTTCATTCATAGGATTCAGAAGTCACATGAATCATTTTTACCAACAAAAACCAAACATTTGTACTGTAGTTTGCTTCACTTGTGTCTACATATAATCATTTTTTTTTTCAATTTTAGTTGTTTTACAAACAACCTATATTTTATATACAGTTTCTTCAAAAACGGTCTTTTCCTCTACCCTGTTTCCAAGGTATAATTGCTGCCCATAATGCTACGACTTTGTTAGGTGTTCAAATACGGACACCAGCTTCTACACAAACAATCTTATCTGTGGTTCTGCAGAAGTTCTTTTGCAATTGAGACCAGGAAACAAAATGTCTATGTCATAATAAATGATATCACAATTTTCCAAAATAATTGGTGAGATTTCTTAAGTGCAAGAAGTTATTGAGAAAGTACGTGGAGGTGGATACCAGATCTTAAAAAGCTCTTAAAACCATAACATATCTGCAAGGACAGGGGACGTTTTTATCACTACAAACCCATACTGTAATAAGCTTAAGGTCACAATATAAAATATACTTAATATTCCCCATTTCTATATAGGAGATAACTGTATTGTATTTTAAGCTCCGACGACATCAATTGGGGATTTGATGGTCGCAAATTAAGTTTTAGCTTTAGCGGAGACAGTAAACGGGTATTTGCGACCATCAAACACCCAAATTGATGCTGTCGGAGCTTAAAATACAATATTGTTATCTCCATTCTAATGAAACTGACAGAAAACAACGTTAAAACATGTATTTAAAATCTGTCATATGCCGTCTGCGCTTGCACGTACGTCCCATAGCATCAATTGTCAATTGATGCCATGTAAGAAAGTGACGTTATTCAATCAAAATGAACGTTACAAACGTTGTTGCATTAGAATCTCAATTTTATTACAAAATTTCATCGATAACAAGCAATGAATAAACATGTCTACATGGTTATTTCAATCAAGAAATTGCCCAAATAACAAAGTACTAGTTCTTAGTAAACTGTACTCCACTTTGTAAGACTCCTATTATTATTTATTTTACGCATTACCACAATGATGAAAACAACACAATTTTGGCTTTCAAGAAAGATAACTTTGCAGTCAGAAGTGATTATTCTTAAGACAAGAGGAAACAAGACAATGAGCAACCCCTTCTTTATGGCTTATTCTAACAAGGAGTTGCATATAGATTCTACCACTGCATCGAGTGTGATACGATATTTATCCACTCGAGACAGTTAAATATTTAAAATTTAACTGTTGAGAGTGGATAAATATCATATTACACGAGATTTGGTTGTAGAATCTGTTTCTCTAATGATTTTCAAACATAACGCAGGCAAACGTATTCCTTCTTTGCGACTGATCTGCAAAAAGATGTGTTCGTTCTATGTGATGTCATCAGGCATGGTCGCCTTTTTTCATGCAGTCACAATAGGAAATTCAGAGGAAAACAAGACAATTCGATGTAATAATCGGATTTTAACCAATGAAGAACTGAGATCAAACAAACCACACATTGATTAAATTTTTTTATACAATGGTTGCAGAAATGGATAAATTGACGAAGAATTAGAGAAATAGTGATACACTAAACACACCCTTGAATATAATTAGCATTTATACCTTTTAAAACATTATTTTATGTGTTTGCACAAGGTTGCAAAAACTACACAAGTATTTTTTCCCAAGAAAGATAACTGTTACACAACCATGCAGATAGAGGTATTTTTTAAGAAAGAAGACAACAGGAGAATCACAAGTAGTAATTTTGCAAACAAAACTGTCTGAGATTAAAAATGCAATTTGACTTTTGGTTGTGATGGAAAAATCAGTGTAGGAAATGAATTTCAAATTTTTACCAATTCAAATGTTCATATTAAATTGAATTTTTTCTAGTTTTTAAAGTAATTCATTTTTTGTGCCTTCTGTTTTACCTTTATTGGTACATTTTTCACATTTTCTGTCATTTTTTTCCTCATAAAAGTTTTTGTCATGCAAATTCTACAAAAAAGTTGCCAAAAAAATAACTTGCAGAAAAAGATCAGAACAGAGTGAAATGACCAATCACATGGTGACAAAGAAAATAAGAGTGTAAAAATATTTCCAAAAATTCCATGCCAAAGTTTAACCTTTACTAATCCATGATTCTGACGGACTCATTGACTCATTTATATCAGTGGCAGTTTCCATTTGGGATTTCATATCATCATGTTGTCTTTCTTGCATGTGTTTTTGCTTGTTGTCATTTTCATGCAGGATTGGTTTTCGTTGAAACATGGGCATTCTCTCTTTTGTCAGTGGACGACTTTCAAGACCTTAAACAGGTTATATTTATGAGTTTAAATTCATCTTTAAAATACATATACATTAAAGTATTTGAATCAGTTACACAAACAGTATATTGTTACTGTATTCCTTTTACTTTAAAGGGGTTTTTAATCACTAAATTCATTTGTCTTACGAAAATAAATTAAATATAAAAGTAAATAACAATTTGCAGTCTGTCAAATATTAAACAAAACATTAATATTATCTAATATAAAATATGAACTTTTCTTTTTTAGCAAATACCTAAAAAAGATAATGCTAATAACTTAAAACAAATATTCGAAAGTGCCAATTAAATATCTATAATATGTATAGAATTAAACCTGTTCTTCTTACTGATCTATAAATTGTAAAGTATATAATGTAGTTGTGTATGGTCTGTCTATTTGTGAACAACAACCAACATGCAAAAGATGTCCATAGAAGAAATAAGACATTTCAAACCATAAAAAGATTTCTCATTCAAACTGTGTGGAAAATTTTTCTTAAAACACTGAAAATAATTGTTACTGAATATAAGTTCCGTACCTCAAGGGCTGACAAGAAAAAATGCAAGGTGGACTCTTTTTTACTATCAATGGAGGATTTTTTTGTAACTTTATGATAATTGATAAAAAAAATAAATAATCTACTCTTATTTGGTAACTGTATATGGCTATTTCTATAAGATTGATTAAAATTTTCCATATTAATTTCAACGGGAGGGTCTTCATTATATCTTTCAACTCACTTATGCATGAAAATGGTTTCAATTTTGATCTATAAATTCACTGAAGATTTTCTCAATCACTATATTTTCATATTTTTTCAATCTTATCTTAGATCTAGTATTTTTTTCATTATATCACATCAGGGACATGCTTAGTGACAGTTTTTGTGTTCCATGACAAAATTTGAAGACTTTCTTTTCACATCTATCTTATTGTATTGTCTCCCTTTGAAAAAGTTGTCTGCCCCTTCTTGACTCATTCTATAAAAATTGTATTTAAATACTTTAAAAGGCGGTAAAAAAGTATATACTCAAAGAAAAAAAACAACAGATTTTTTGTATTTTTCCATCACTTAAAAGATAAAGGTACAGGTATACCTTCAAAGTGAAAAGAAAATCTTCAATGATTTTCAACCAACAAAAAAATCAAACCACTTCCACACATATTGTGATTTAAAACCATATGGAATAAATATTGATACTGAAACAGTAAAAGGAATCAAAAAGTCTTATCCTCAAAATGTATATTTTTGTAATTCAAATCATTTCTTTTTATTTTGCATAATGATTCATGGTATCAATTTCATTCCATACTTTTACAAAAATCACACAAGTAAAACCTTTTCTGATTGGTCTGTTTGTAAGTTGACTGTTTGGTACCCTGTAGTTATCAGAGTGATCTCCCACAGGAAGGTTTTGTTCAGTAGTGTTTTTAATGTCAAGGTCATTTGGATTTTTTATATCAGTTAAAGAAACATCCCCCTGTTCTTCAAAATCTCTGTCGTTTATTTCATTAGGCAAATCAAACAAGAATGTCTGCTTAGGATTATCCTCTAAAATTTGTTTACTTTTTGCATATTTTGATGACTGCTTTTTAACTTTTGGTTTCTTCAATGGCTGTGTTGGAAAAGAATTCCTTTTCTTCGTAATATTTGGTAAAGTTCCAAAGGAAAACTTCCTTGCAAGATTTTGACTGGGTTGTTGATTATTTGACATTGGACTTTCAACCTCTACAGGTTCACAGCTGGTGATTTTTACTGTTGGTAAGGAGATTCTTTCAAACTCCTCTACGTCCAGTATACTTTCGACCTCTCTGGACTTACTGCTTTTACTGGTAACTGATGGTAAGGATATTCTGCTTTTACTGGTAACTGATGGTAAGGATATTCTACCAATTTCATCAACCGTTTTATCATTTTTAGTTTCCAAACAATCTTTTATTCCCTTATTATCAGATTGTTTAACTTGTTTCCTTGGGGATATTACTTTTAATTGGTTTATTTCGTTTAAGTCTCTTTGATCAACGTATAGTGAGTCATGAATAATGTCATTTTGATTATTTCCATGAGACAAATTTTCTTCCACCTCAGTTAAAGGAACCTCAATTTCAACTGAAATACCAAAATTTTGATCATCAGATTCTGGCAAAATGTTTTTACTTGTTACAGAATTTGGTTTTGATATAATTTTGTAAACATTTTTGTCTGAGTCTGGTTCATTAACATCATGGAAAATATCAGAGTTTTCTCCCTTTACATCCAAAGAAACATTTTGGTAATCTAATTTCTGACGATCTTTTACTGTTTCATCTCTATTTTTCCTCTCTCTATTCCTCTGTCTCTTTTCCTTTGTCAATTTTGACATATTTTTCTTCCTTTTTACATCATTACTGGTTTCACTATCTTGTAAATTTCTTACAAAATCCATGGTTTTGATTGGAGGAAGACTGATCACATGATCCAAATCTTCTTCACTGTCAATCATCTCATTCAAATCACTATCACTTGCTATTACAACAAAATCATCTGTTAAAGTAAAGATGTCATTTGCTCTCTCGTCTGCACTTTCTATTGGGATACTTTCTTTCTTCGTTCTCCTTTTCTTTCTATCTCTAAATCTGCCTTTCATTAACAGATCTTCATCATCATCTTCCATTTCATCTTTTATGAATTTGTCAGAAGGAATGGCATAGTTGTTTTTACCTTGATCATCATTTTTTACAACAGAATCTGTTGTTTTGTTTGAAATTTTTCTATGTTGCTTCTTCTGTTTATGGAATGTTTTGACCGGAGGTTGTTGTTCCTCAACTTCTTCAGTACTTTTTCCATCATTTTTCAAATGCACTGCTGGTAACTTGAAGACATTGATCTGTTCATCTTCTGAACTTACATCACTGGTATGGTCAGCTGCAGAATACTCAGCCATGGTTTTATTTTCAGTACTTAGCAGGGGTAATGAAAGCAATTTATCATTTATGTTGCCAAAACCATTTGCATCTTGTAGCTTCTTATCTTCATATCTGATTACTTCATCAATTTCTGAAGCACTAAACCTATTTTTATCATCATTTTCCACAGAAAGATTGTAATGCTTTTTATGTTTTCTTCTTCGTCTACGTTTATGTTTAGATCTAGAGTAATTTGCTGAGTCCTCATTTTCTTTATATAGCGTTTTATCTGGTGAATTTTCAAATTCAACACAACCTGCTTGGCTGTCATCACTTTCTATTTCAGCTCTTAAAATGTTCTCCATTGAAGGTTTGATTTCTTCCAAATCTTTCTTTCTAACTTTTCTCACATCAGTTAAAGGACCCTCAATTTCAGCTGAAGTACCTAAATTTTGATCATCAAATTGTGGCAAAATGTTTTTACTTGTTACAAATTCTGGTTTTGATATAGTTTTGTAAACATTTTTGTCTGATTCTGTTTCATTAACATCATTGCTAATATCAGAGTTTTCTCCCTTTACATCCAAAGAAACATTTTGGTAATCTAATTGCTGACGTTTTTTTACTGTTTCATCTCTATTTTTCCTCTCTCTATTCCTCTGTCTCTTTTCTTTTGTCAATTTTGACATATTTTTCTTTCTTTTTACATCAATCTGGGTTTCACTATCTTGTAAATTTCTTACAAAACTCATGGTTTTGATTGGAGGAAGACTGATCACATGATCCAAATCTTCTTCACTGTCAATCATCTCATTCAAATCACTATCACTTGCCATTACAACAAAATCATCTGTTTTGGTAAAGATGTCATTTGCTCTCTCGTCTGCACTTTCTATTGGGATACTTTCTTTCTTCATTCTCCTTTTCTTTCTATCTCTAAATCTACCTTTCAATAACAGATCTTCATCATCATCTTCCATTTCATCTTTTATGAATTTGTCAGAAGGAATGGCATAGTTGTTTTTACCTTGATCATCATTTTCTACAACAGAAGCTTTTGCTTTGTTTGAAATTTTTCTATGTTGCTTCTTCTGTTTATGGAATGTTTTGACCGGAGGTTGTTGTTCCTCAACTTCTTCAGTACTTTTTCCATCATTTTTCAAATGCACTGCTGGTAACTTGAAGACACTGATCAGTTCATCTTCTGAACTTACATCGCTGGTATGGTCAGCTGCAGAATCCTCAGCCATGCTTTTATTTTTGGTGCTTAGCAGGGGTAATGAAAGAAACTTTTCATTCATGATGCGACTACCAATGGTATCTTCCAGATTTGTAACTTCCAATCTACTAACTTTTTCAATTTCTGAAGCACTAAACCTATTTTTATCATCATCTTCCACAGAAAGTTTGTTACGCTTTTTATGTTTTCTTCTTCGTCGTCGTTTATATTTAGACCTAGATTGATTTGCTAACTCCACATTTTCTTTATATAGGTTTTTATCTGAAGAATTTTCATAATCAAAACATTCTTCTGGGTTGTCATCACTTTCTATTTCAGCTTTTAAAATGTTCTCCATTGTAGGTTTGATTTCTTCCAAATCTTTCTCCCCAACATTTCTCAAATGAACTTCTTTGTCCATGAGCTCTTTGGGTCTACTTGATTTTTGTTTCAATCTTGGTGTGCTTGATTCCTCTTCAATAAATCCTGAATCTTTTAAATCATTCTTTTTCTTTTCAACTGTATTTCCACTGTTAATTATCTGAATATCCGTATCTCCATTATCAATACTAATTTCAAATTTATCTTTCTTGCTTTCTCTTTCTCTTTTCCTTTTAACTTTCTGTTTGCTCCTTTGTGTTTTACATGCAATTTCTATCTCAATATTTTCTGCATTTAAGAAATCTTTGGTTCCATTTTCTAGATTCCCATTTAAATTATTAACTTCATCAATTGGAGATTTAAATTTTACATGCTTTGGAGAACTCTTCCAAGCATTTTCAAACATTTTTTCATTTGATTCTCTCCCTTTGGACTGATTCCCATTACTTATTTGAGTACTCCTAGCTGAATCCTTGTCTGCAGACTGGTAACCACCCTTCATTCCAATACTTCTTTCTGGTTCCTTGTCTGCTGACTGGTTACCATCCTTCATTCCAATATTTCTTTCTGGTTCCTTGTCTGCTGACTGGTTACCATCCTTCATTCCAATACTTCTTTCTGGTTCCTTGTCTGCTGACTGGTAACCACCCTTCATTCCAATACTTCTTTCTGGTTCCTTGTCTGCTGACTGGTTACCATCCTTCATTCCAATATTTCTTTCTGGTTTCTTGTCTACAGACTGGTTACCATTAGTCATTAGAACACTTTCATCAGATTCATTGTACTTTAAAAACTGGTTTCCACTAATAGAAATATCAATGCTCCTCTGATCATCAGTAGCTGATAAACTTCTGCTTGAAATTATAGTGTCTGTTTCTGAGTCAAATTCAATATCAATATCTCCCAAAGAAATATAAGGTGTGGAAACCATCCTTGGGGTTGAAGTGAGTCTAGACGTGATTACTTTCAGGTCATCATTAACTTCGAAAAGGTTGACAGATGGTATTGTTTCAACATCTGATCTATTGCTAGTTCCTATTCTATCCAAATTTTCCTGCTTTTGTCTGTAAGATATTCTAATAAGATCAACTTCTGTATCTTCTTTCTTGTGTATGCTGGTTTTTGGGGATATATTTGCTAAACCAGTGTATTTTGAAGAACAAGGTGACGTTAGTTTCAAGTCAATTATTTTTGGCTCATGGTAAGTTTCTAGGAACTCTGGATTTACATCAGAGGGGTTAGTTCCCAAGTCGAACCTTTCTGTGTCGAAATCAGATTCTGCCGTGTTCAAGTCAGACCCTTCTAGCATGTCCAAGTCAGATTCTGATATGTAGGAGACATCACTGTCTATACCACTCTTGTCAAAACTATAACTTTCTTCACTGCTAGCGTTAGATAAATTTTGAAGATTAGTCAAGTTGTCAATTTCATTCATTTGCTTATCACCTGAAACAGTCTTATTGTGCAAATCATTTTGTCTTCTATCAAAATCCTTCATCCCCATCCCTAAATTGCCCCTTTGTAAATCATTTGTCTTTTTGACTAAGTCAATACAATGATCATCCAATTCCCCTGTATTCTCAAACACATTTTCTGAGTCAGTCTGTCTTCTGTCAAAGTCACTAGTGTACATGTCATAGTTAGCTGATTGAGTGACTAAGTCATCATGAAGACTGTCTAAGTCACTCTGGTGATCACTTGACTCCTGGTAAATTGGCGGCAGGTGTGGGATAACAGAAAACAAAGACCTTCTCTGGACAGCACCTAATGTTATAACAAGAAAAACAATGTTGGTGTGACTTTCAAATAAATGCAACTCTTTACAGAGGTCGAGATGAACTTATATATAGGCCGTTAGTTTTCTCGTTTGAATTGTTTTACAGTGCTTTATGGGGGGCCTTTTATAGCTGACTATGAATTATGGGCTTTGCACATTGTTGAAGGCCGTACGGTGACCTATAGTTGTTAATGTCTGTGTCATTTTGGTCTTTTGTGGATAGTTGTCTCATTGGCAATCATACCACATCTTCTTTTTTATATTTATAGTTTTCAGTATTATTATTGAAACTCTTTGACAAAGGTTATTCCAGAAACATGTACTGTCAGCATGGAAACCATATCATACAATATTTTTGGTGGGTTTTTTTTTCACATTGTTAAAAAAGACTATGAAAAATAAAACTAGAGGCTCTAAAGCCTGTGTCGCTCACCTTGGTCTATGTGCATATTAAACAAAGGACACAGATGGATTCATGACAAAATTGTGCTTTGGTGTTGGTCATGTGTTTGTAGATTTTACTTTATTGAACAATCTTGCTGCTTACAATTATCTCTATCTATAATGAAATTGGCCCAGAAGTGACAGTGGAAAATATTTTGTAAAAATTTACAAAAATTTACAAAATTTGTGAAAATTGTAAAAAATTGACTGTAAAGGACAATAACTCATTAAGGGGTCATTTGACCCCTTTGGTCAAGTTGACTTATTTGTAGCTCTTACTTTGCTGTACATTATTGTAATTTATAGTTTATCTCTATCTATAATAATATTCAAGATAACAACCAAAAGCTGCAAAATTTTCTTAAAATTACCAATTCAGGGGCAGCAGCCCAACAACAAGTTGCCCGATTGGTCTGAAAATTTCAGGGCAGATAGATCTGGACCCAATGAACAATTGAGTCCACAGCAGATTTTCTCTAAATGTTTTGGTTTCAGAGATATGAGCCAAAACCTGCATTTTACCCTATGTGTTATTTTTAGCCACTTTGGCCATCTTGGGTCACAGGCCAGGTCATCATACACATTTTTTTTACTACATACCCTTATGATGATTGTGGACAAGTTTGGTTAAATTTTTTTTAGTAGCTTCAGAGGAGAAGATTTTTGTAAAAGATTAGAAAAATTTACAAAAAATTGTTAAAATTGACTATAAAGGACAATAACTCCTTCATGGGTCAGCTGATCATTTTGGTCATGCTGACTTATTTGTAGATCTTACTTTGCTGAACATTATTGCTGTTTACAGTTTATCTCTATCTATAATATTACTTGAGATAATAACCAAAAACAGCAAAATTTCCTTAAAATTACCAATTTAGGGCCAGCAACCCAACAACAGGTTCTCCGATTCATCTGAAAATTGCTGGCAGATAGATCTTGACCTGATTTACAAATTTACCCCATGTCAGATTTGCTCTAAATGCTTTGGTTTCAGAGTTATAAGCCAAAATCTACATTTTACCCCAATGTTCTATTTTTAGCCATGGTGGCTATCTTGGTTGGTTGGCCAGGTCACCGGACACATTTTTTGAACTAGATACCCTAATGATGATTGTGGCCAAGTTTGGTTAAATTTGGCCAAGTAGTTTCAAAGAAGAAGATTTTTGTAAAAGTTAACAGACGACAACGGACGCTGGACGCCAAGTGATGAGAAAAGCTCACTTGGCCCTTTGGTCCAGGTGAGCTAAAAAATAATGAAATTATTAAAGAAATTAATTAAAGATATTGTTTTTAAGCTAAAACACCTTTCGATTGTTTAAGACAGTTTTGTAAGAAAGGTATATATATATTTTAATTACCATATATAACATATTTCACAGCCAACCAATTATTATAATTAAAAACAATTTTTACCAATTTTGAACATCTAATGCATGCATCAACAAAATTATTTGAATTTGTGCTGAGACAGACTTTGCAAATCATGAAGGAATGTGTTTTGATGTGTTAGAAATAGTATACATTCAAGTTGTGTGGACATTTGGTAGATGTGCCGAAGATTTATAAAGTAATCAAAAATAATCCACATTTAAGAAACTGCATATTTTATAGATATACTTCAACTTAAAAGTAGAACAAAAAATTCAATGGGAGGAAATTTCCCATTCTCAACTGATACACTTAAATATCTTACAAATAAAGACAAAATAATACAACAATAATTGTCTTGATGATAATATGTCACTTGAGTGAAATTTTTACATTCGCAATGCCATTTTTGCATTTTTCTACCAAACCACAATAAATCAAAGTATATGTTGATTGCAAGTAATTTTTCAAATGTTTATTTTTTTTACAATCTGCGATTACAATTACAAGAGTAGAGTCAATATAATAAGTTTCAATATGGACTACCAGCCTTGATACTCTTAAGAAGAGTTACACTAATATTAATATTTTCACAATAATTGAATAAATGAATTGTTCATGACAGATTTGAAATAAGAACCATTATAGTATAAAAAAAAATACAGACACAAGAGAAAAATTTAGAGCGAGATATTCTCAGTGCCCAGAAAAGAATCAATATAAAAATATACAGTAACACAAGAGTTTGAAATAGAAGGGAGATAATTAAACTCAATGTAAAGGGAGACAATATCAGTGCCCAGAAAAGAATCATCCACAGTGTTGAAATATACAGTAACATAACAGAGTTTGAAATTGATGAGAGACCATTCAATTCAATGTTAAGGAATATTCTCAGTGCCCAGAAAAGAATCATAATACAGTAACATAACAGAGTTTGAAGTTGAAGGGAGATAATTCAATTCAATGTTAAGGAATATTCTCAGTGCCCAGAAAAGAATCATAATACAGTAACATAACAGAGTTTGAAGTTGAAGGGAGATAATTCAATTCAATGTAAAGGAATATTCTCAGTGCCCAGAAAAGAATCATCCAGTGTTGAAATATACAGTAACATTACAGAGTTTGAAGTTGAAGGGAGATAATTCTATTCAATGTAAAGGAATATTCTCAGTGCCCAGAAAAGAATCATAATACAGTAACATTACAGAGTTTGAAGTTGAAGGGAGATAATTCAATTCATTATAAAGGAATATTCTCAGTGCCCAGAAAAGAATCATCCACAGTGTTGAAATATACAGTAACATAACAGAGTTTGAAATTGATGAGAGATCATTCTATTCAAAGTTAAAGAATATTCTCAGTGCCTAGTGAAGAATCATAATACAGTAACATAACAGAGTTTGAAGTTGAAAGAGATAATTCAATTCAAAGTCAAGGGAGATAATTTCAGTGCAAAGACAAGAACCATGCACCTATGCACCTGAATCTCGGGTGTTGGGTCTGTTGTTTTTGTTTGAACCACTACCAGATGAAGGTGTGAACAATGATACTCTAGTCATACCACTACCCTGCCGCTGCATTTCTAAAAACAACATAGTCAAATTAACATATAATAATACAATATGAAAGGTATTTATAATTGCTAGTTTCTTACTTTTCTTGATTTCATGGGTTATAATTCTAATAACAATGGTAAAAGAATTAAAAGATCATACACAAAGTTAAAAAACACCATTGAAAGTTGACCACATTTTCACTTATCAACATGTGGTTTATCCTTTACATTCATTTCATTATTGAAGTTTAACACAATTTTCAACATGCATGGATATATAACGGCCGCCAGTTTAATTGTTACAGCTAGAGTGGCCAGAGAACACAATGACCCATCATCAGTAATATGCTTGGAGTAAAACCAAGCAGGGTTAGAACTCACCTCAGTTTTGACAGGCTAGTGATCCCTTATAAATACTGAAAATGCGTCTATCATTCATTACCAGTTGACAGACATTCTATTAGGCATCACATGGTTTATTTACAAACAAGCACATATTTTCAATGTATAACTGCATATTCCAGGCAATTTTGGTTTCTTCCACTTATTTTTTTTTTCATTTACAAAATAAATCTGGTTCCCTATTATCATACAGTGTACCAATAGAGTAATTTAAGTACATATCATATCTGATCTGAATTCAAACTTCCACTAGGGAACATTTATTACATTAGGCAATATAGGAAAGGTGTACTGACATAAATAACATTTATTACATTACTTAAAATATTATTGTAAATAGAACTACATGTGTGACACAAATTCAAACATAATACCAGCAAAGCTTTCATAAATAATCTTTAAACTTGTTGCAGAATCCAAATATTGCTCTCTGCAATAAATCTTATGAACAAAACTCTGTGCATATCAAAAACAATTCAGAACCACTTATGATCAATTTCAATCGTAACATTTTTTGAAAAGTTTTCCAGGATAAAAAAATGTACCATGACTATTAACCTACCTGCCAACTTTTCACTGTCAAGTCCAGAGTCTGGAGAAACATGTTCTGTCTTTCTTGATCTAAAATAATTTATGAACATCTTTTTAAAAGTCTTTAGTTCTATATTTATTTTTTTAGGACGTTGTTTGTAAACCAGTTACGGACAGAAATGTAAAGAAAAATTTATAAGAAAAACACCACTGATGTTTCTTTCACTGATAAGGCAGACCTGCCAACTTTTGAAAATCTCCATGGGGGATTTAGCGCGCGACCAGATTTTTAAGGGTTACAATTTTAGCGACTTTTCTGTGTGCATTGTTTTTTACTCCTAAAATAGTCTAAGTTCTCTTCTTTTTTCTTTTGGTATACTAATGATGAGCTTGTAGGCCTTGATTTCTTTTATTTGCATGATTCTTGTACTATTAAATTATAAAAATTAAAATTGACAAAATAACTGAAGAATAGAGAAAAATGGCATTAAAAATAAAGGATTCAAAGTTTTCCCCATCCAAAGACCTTCTTATCTATGATCCTTGACTCAAAAGACCTAAAACTACATGTCCTAAAGTAAGAAGGATGAAGACAGATTTTGATTTAGTCTTACTTATGGTCTTGTCAGTATCAATGAGAAAATGGATAAAATTTGAGTTATCTTTCTTTGTATTCAGAGGTTCTCTTACCGGCGGAGGCTTATACAGTAACACAGTAGAAGTGAATACAAAATGGCGTCGATTTTAAATCAACAGACACACAACGTCTGGTTTCAAAAATTAAACGAATTTCAAGATAAACGATGTTTTCTTGAGAGTTCATTACAGTTCTCATCTTTCTATTAATTATGATTTTGTTGTGGAACTACGGCAAATGTTGCAAATTGTGCTTGTATGATAAATTGATTAAAATTGAAAGGCTGTTTGACCAAATTTGTGTATACAAATTAATTTTGAGGACTGATACGAACCATTAGGTAATCTGATTACATACAACCACTAATTATGACACCTGTTGTGACTGTTGATTAGCGTAGGGTCGTTAACTTGTCATAATATGTCCCCAGGTATAATTATAGATCTTTTTTAATTGATCAGAAAAACTTCAAAATCGGTAAACAATAATTTTTTCGGGTATATTTGGTGAAAATCGGGATTTTGACTAGTTTTACGATCCCGATATCGGGATTCGGGTTGAGGGATAAAAATCGGGATGATACCGCGAAAATCGGGATAGTTGGCAGGTCTGATAAGGGGTCTTTTATCCCTCAATGCAGCAGAGAATAAATTTTATCCCGAACTGAATAAATAAATTTTGACATGTAAAAATCTAAATAATATATATACGCAATAATTTCTGAATTTACAGTAATTAATTGATACCAACTTTGCCAAAATGTAGGATATATAATTTGTGTACCTTAAATTGGTTTTACGCTGTCAGTTAACAAGCCAATTACCTCCCCTATTCCAGATAAGCATACTTGGATGAAACCAATAAAATATGAAAAATAAGATGTTTTAAAGTTTAAGTAATATCACCCTGAAGTTTACTCTTACCTGCTTCTTTTCTTGTTGCCCTGAAAAATAAAGTACCATGTAAAATAAAATATGTTTGTTTAAAATATAATAATAATAATAAATATTTTTCAAAACTTACAATTTCCTTAACACGTATCATTAGGCCTTTATCTCAAAAAAAAAAATACAACTAAAATTGATTGTAAGAAAATAACTGTTCGTCACTGACAAAAGTTATTTTGGAAAGGGCAGTAGAAAACTGATGGGAATCAAACAAGTCCACAAACCAATAACTCTGCACTTAAAAGTATGAATCTTTGATCATAGAAATGTGTTATTAATAGTAAGTCTTTCATTAAAACTCTTAAGAGATACACCCCACATCTTGATCTTCATAAGTTCATGTAATCTTATTTTAAATTTTCTTTTTTTTTTTTAAGTTGAAATATTGAAGTTTGATATGAACCAAGATCACTGAATACTTTAAAGCATATAATTACCTGGTCTTTCTTTTGTGGTGCCTTCCAAAATTTCATATCTTCTCTCTGGTTATCTTTTAGTTCAAATTTTGGTGGAGCCTGCAATATTAAAACAATAATTAATTATACTTCATAGGACTATGGATTTATTGTTTAAGGAATGACTGTAATATTATTTTTATTTTTTTTATGTTATTTCGAATAAACAGAACAAATATTAGTCATTCCTTATAATTTAATTCCAAATTCCACGGTCACATGACAAAATTATGTTTATAAGCTAATAAACAAAACAGCCAATCAGAAGACACATTACATCCAAAATTTAATTATTATTCTTTGGATGCCAATTTTCATTGTTTTTGTTGGTGCAAGTGTACCACAAAGGAGTAGGTCTGGTAAGGACCGATTTTGGCCTCAAATTTCAGGTTCATCTGACGAAAGATTTTGACCACTTTTTAAACACTTAAGTGTCTATTTTATTTGAATTAATTAGTTTATGTGAAAGATTTTAACAGATTTAGTCATTAAAAACGATCCGATTCAAGCTCAAAATATGAAAAATCTACCTAATATGCCGAAAAATGTCACTTTTCAGATGGTTTTTGGTAAAAATGAAAGTGACCGCATCCGTGTTCATCCTCAACTTTTATATATGTTATGTATTATCATAAAATACAACTTACATTTCAATATTAAGGATGAACACGAATGCGGCCACTTTCGTTTTACAGGGAAACCGTCTAAAATTTAACTAAAATGATAGAATTTTGAAGATTTCAGTAATTTAGCATGACTTAATGGTGCTACAACCCGATATATGTGAATTGTATTGTCAAAAAGAGCCCATATTTATGTAGAAGAAGCATTCAACTGTCCAATAAATAACTAAAAGAACACATTTTAACAATTTTGTAAAACTGTTATATTTTGGGGCCAAAAAGGGGTCTTACTGGACCTACTCCTTTGAATATTCAACAAAATACAAATTTTCTTAAGGTTTAAAAACTTTGTTACAACCAGAATATCAAATATACATAAAAAAATAATCAACTTTTCCTAAATCCATGAACATTGATACACATAAAATTAAAGGAATCAACAGTATTTGTTACCATCCAGGTATCAGTAGAAAATAAACTCATCATAGATACCAGGACTAAATTTTGTATATACACCAGATGTGCGTTTTGTCGACAAAAGACTCATCAGTGATGCTCGATTCTAAAAAAGTTAAAAAGTCCAAATAAAGTACGAAGTTGAAAAGCATTGAGGACCAAAATTCCTTAAAGTTTAGCCAAATTATATACAGCTAAGGCAATCTATGCCTGAGGTAGAATCATGCAACAATAATACTTTGCGTACAGGAATTTATGAAGTAGAAAACTGCCAAAGCTCATAATTCATACCACACCAGTCAACCTGAATACATATGAAAAAGTCCCTGTTTTGCTTACGAAAGTATAAAACCATATCAATCACATTGGTCATCAAATAAAAACTAGGTACAAAAGAATCATTGATGGAGTGTTTGTTGGTTGCTTAATGTTCAGAGGCAAATATTGCATGCATGACAAAAGATTAATTAAAAACTTATTTAAATTGATTGATTTTTAACTTGTGTTAAGACACTTTCAGCACTCTTGCCTATTTCATAAAAAAAAAAAACCAATATGATGATGAAAATGAAATCACAAAAATACTAAACTCTGAAGAAAATTCAAAACAAAAAGTCACTAATCAAATGTCAAAATCAAAAGCTCAAACACATTTACGAATGATTAACAACTGTCATATTCCTGACTTGGTACAGGCCTTTTCTGATGTAGAAAATGGTGTATTAAACATGGTTTTATAGCTAGCTAAACCTCTTATTTGTACGACAGTCCCATAAAATTCCATTATAAACAGTTAGCCACTATTCAGCCACTATTCAGCCACTAAATATTTTCATAATTTTTAAAACTGTTTAATCACCTTCCAATCTCCTTTATGTTGTTGGAATTCTCTGAACTCTGTACCCTTCCTGTCAGACTTTTTCAATTCAAACTTCTTATTGAGATTCAAATTGTAATCTCTGTTGCTACTAAAAGGTGACGAGGTTTTGACCTTTCTCCGTTCTGACTTCTTGATCTTAAATGCAGGTGGAGCTGCAATCAACAATAATATGTTTAAACTTTAGCAAATATAAATTCTACTCAAGAGTGAAAAACATTTACTTCTACTGGTAAACATAATCCCATTTGAAAATCACAAATGAACATTCAGATAGTTGGAACAACAATTTACAACACAATATATGTAAGATTCTAAAAAAATGTTTTAAAATGTTATTTATTATCTGCATTCCCTGAAAGCATGTTTTAAAATAGCTCAAACAAAATGAAAATAATACTGTTCATACATTTCAATCTAGTATTGCTTTCTGAAAAGCAGGAAATTCCTTATTTTTGTGGGTTTTAAATTTAATAATTCTAAAAAATATATTTATGACAATTGTTCTACATTTCTCAAATAAATGTTGAAGTATTTTTTGCCGCCTTCCTCTAGTCAAAATCATAATAATTGATCCACCAATTCTGACTTGAATCAAACCTCCATGTTAACATAGGAAATTACTTTTACTACTGTTTTACATCTCAAGGTCATAGTAAGGCAGCACTTCACTGCAAGTTCATGCTGCTCAGGCGCGGATCCAGAGGGGGGGGGGGGGTTGGAACCCCCCCTTTTTTTTGGACGATTAATGCATTTGAATGGGGACATGTAATTGGAACCCCCCCTTTTTAAAATGGCTGGATCCGCCCCTGCTGCAACTAGCATTGGTAAGAGATAAATTTCTATCTAGATGTTGATTATGGTACATTTGTACATAGTTGCTCAAAGATATTAGATATCATCAACAAAACATGGAATATATTGTTTGCAAAAGCAGAAATACATTGCAAACAAATACAGGAAAAACAGAATATTTCTGTATTAATTGTTAAGAATTTAACATTTGTTATGTTGAATCACACAACTATTTTTTCAATTCTGTTAATCAAACACTCAACTATTGTATTAGTTTTTACACAGGTTAATTATAACAACATAAATTATATAAACACACAAGTGTGCTTCGATTCATCACCAAAAGTGTAAAGGTCAAGGTTCATATGTTATAAAAAGATGAAGAATTATATATATATGTTACAGATCAAGTCCTGAAAAAGAAAACATTTTGACAGAGAATATTTTTATTTAGACGGAAATTGTCCAAAATGAAGTTGTCACTTTCCTATCTTGTTCCCCCTCTACACTGTGTTTAAAAACAGCATTAAAAGTTCATCTGATTTAGATTGAATTTCTATTCAATCTTTCGTAATAGATAGGTAGATATTTTTATCAGCCTCAATTGACAAAATATATCTTTGTTCAAAGTGCTACCATGGTAACCAGTGACCAACAATATAGTTAAGTAATACTAATCTTTACTTATAATGAACTTTCAATAATTTCCCCCCCCCCCCTTTTTGTTTATTTTAATTTTATTTCCTCTTTAACGAAAGCTTGAACCTCTGTATGACTGATGTGACAACTTGATTTTGTTTTCTCCACCGACCATCTGAAGAATTGTTTTTAAAATAACTACATGCTGAGATGCTAATCTGATTTATATCAAATTTTGATACAAACAATTATTGGAAGAAATTTGGTGTATTTTTAAAAGTATAGATTTGCCAATCACCAAAAGTTATAATTTAGAAAACACAATTCAGTCAAACTGCCCTTATTAAGGTCAGTCATAGTAACATCCAAGGGTTCAGCAGACACAATCATATTTGCCAGTCATGACCAAAACTAAAAGCTTTATGTCCAGAACAGTATATGGGAATTTAGAACATATTTTTTTACATCCCAAACTCAAAATTAAATGTATTAACCAAATTGACTTTATTATAGTTATGATTTAATTTTTTAGATGGTCAGTGAGATTTTTAAGGAAACAACCCAACAAGACATCAGTAACACCAGTGATTTAATATATTACTTGTGTATAATTCATCTCCACTGCTGCTATCTGTAAATGTATAAAATTATTACATCACATGCAATTTATTTCTAAAACTAATTAAACAAGGTGCATTCTATACAGACTACAGAGGTTCTTGGCCTGCAGCTCAGAAAGGACAAAAAATCAACTTGTAAAAATTGAATTTTATCTCTTTTGGGGGAATTTTTAACATTGCCTAAAATTTCATCTTTTATCATATTTAATGAACATACTTTAGTATCCATTAAAGAAGAAAATACAGAACTCCTTTTGTACAAAAACAATGTCATTTAATATACCTCACTTTATCATCTTTTCGAAGAGTTAAAATTAAGATTGAAATTATCAAGGATCATTCAGATAATGTACAGAATGCATCTTGCTCTTCTACATTTTATCATGCCCAATAATAAAAGCTTACATAATTCAAAAGACTATTTATTTAATAATTATAATGGACTTTTTGCACATTACAACTGGAAACAAAATGCGACTAGTGCAAAAATAAATATAAGTTCTTGAAATAAGTCTGACATACAACAACAATGTTGTTTGAATGTACTGACAGATTAAATCAGTGAACCATTCTCTCAGGACTGGGGTCAAAAAGATATGTATACATATAATCTTAATAAATTCAACAGAAACAGTGCTCTCTTTTTAACCCTCTTTTTTCAAGACTAGCTACCATTAAAAAAAAAATATTTCCTTTTTTCAGGAAATACTGTTTTTTGTTGTTATTTATAATTCTATTTCAATTTTGGTGTTTTCTTACAATCAAAATTGTAAACCATTTATTTAAACCCCAATTCCACAATTATAAAACAAAACGTTTGGATTTCATTAGCAATAGCCACTGAAATATTGGAGGTGGAGTACAATCTCTAAGGCTAATAACGGTTGCATGCATAAAGCTACTTAATTAAAGTCCTCTCTAAAACAAATCCTTATTGCAACTAGCTTTGCATGCAAATATAGATAGCAATGCATGTAATAAGTAAAGAAAGAAAGTATACCATTTTGATCATCTGATTGAAACACAGAATATAGAATAGATTGAGAATATGTGTAAATATACTTATAAATGTCATGTATAGACAATTTAAATATAAAAAATTCAGCATAAAAATAAAAAAAGAAATTTATGTGAGAGTATAGGAAAAGAGTGTCAAATCACCTCTGTAGAGCCTCCTTCTGGATGTAGGGCTACCTGACCCCTCTGGAGAATAAGCTTTACCTAGCAAACACAATCAAGCTTCTAAATCAATTATTAGTTAAATTTAAATTTGAGTTTCTCGAAGACAAATACAAAGCTTTTACTCTTTGGTCTGATAACAAAAGTTCTGAATAAGAATCCATTCCTCAAAGAATTTTAAAATTTTAAAATTAAGGCCACAACATACTTTTGGTTCTTCATATAACTGCTGTAAAAAACAAAATTTATTTTCTAATTACTGTGTCAAAATTAACTTTAATATGACAGAATAATGCTACCCACTATTTGGTCAGTAATTCCAGTTTTCAATCAATTAAAATATATCTGTATATGTAAGATGTTGAACTAAAACTGTTTTGACTAGCACATCACAACATAAACAGCATAAATTCAGCAGACTTTTATAGAGAGTCTAGCGAGCAACTGAGATGATATATAATAACATACCTTGATAAAGTCGGTTATATTTCCTGGAGCTTGGACTTGAGCTTTTGGTAACAACACTACCATCACCTAAAATGGTCAGACAAAAACTCAAAACTTTAGAATTATAAACATACTGTACTAGAGAATTTAAAACAATGGTCAAACTGAAAAAGTATTTATCTATTGCTTCGGTTGGAAAGCTTTTCTACGTGGGCTAATCAAAAAGCATGTACATGTACCAGGTTAACACAAAATTAATAGCATTTCTATAGAACTGGTCAGTGTTGCTGTATCAGAGACGTTACTTGTTATTTCAGTTTTAAATTTCTCTGCTGTTTATCAAATTAATGGTGGAAAATTTATATCTAGTGGCTCAGCCAGGAAATTTTCTTTACATACATTTTTAACATAAGGATTAATGCAGTCTTTAAAAATTGGTATATTTAATGCATGCAATAATTTTTTAATTTATATTATTAGTGTATTCTATTGAGGCACAGTTCATTACATGAGATGCTCTAAGATGACAATATAATTGATTTGGGGGGTTGAAATGGCAGACTTTTTATTTTGTCATTCTTATGGGCACACATACTGAATTAAAGCTATATGATTTAAAATAATTACCATCCTTATAATCATCTTTATTTCTGGTACTACCAGTCAGTATTTGTCTGCCATGTTTGTCTGAACTCTTATTTGACCTTGTCCTACTTCTAGATCTGGAATCATGGTCACCTTGATGAATTGAAATAATTAAATTTGCAACTTTATATCATAACAAATATTTGGAGAAGACGTTACTAAGTTGAAAAACTTGTGTCTAATCCATTTGTCATTTTTTTAATAAAATATGTTTAACATGTTTAAACTATAACAAATATTTCAAAACTATGCAATTGTATAAACATGATAAATACATATGTGCTGCATATTTAATTGATCTTTCTAATAATTGCTTATCTGAAGTCTATCACCTGATTTTGTATATTTTACATATTAACACAAGTAAAAAGGTAACTAGTGAAGATAAATATAAAAGTTATGCTTTTTATCTGCCAACCGATGACTGACAGTAAGATCAACATGAAACATGCTCTACATGCTTTGCAATTTTTGTGGTTAAATATCATTAAATGGACCAAAGATTTCTATTAAAGAAGTATTGCAAATTCCATAATCACTATAGAATTAAATCATGTGTTTCATAGTGTCATGCATGCAGAAAGTATATATTAAACTGAAAAAATAATTAAGATATTTCTATATACAGATATAGGAATGATCAAATCTTAAATACATTCCAATTTTTTTTTTATAGATATTGGATCAAATAAAAGTTAAAATTTTCACTTTTTTTCAAAATTATATCAATTTTTCTGTAAATAATTCATTTGACCATCAAAATTTACCATTATTTTCTTCATCTTCACTATACATTTCCTGATTTTCATCATATTCTTCACCATTATCGGTATCCATTCCTTCTCCCTCTGTATCCTCATTCCTGTACTGTTCCTCATTTTCTCTAGTCCCATTTGAAGCTCTGTCCATACTTTCTTTGATAAAATTTTCATCCAAACTAAGCTGATCCTCATCATTGTCCTGTTGACGTAAATCCACAATACGTGGATGTGGAACCACTTGTACATAACCATTCTGAGAATTATCGTAACCATAGTAACCTTCACCAGACTGATCTGACCCTTGACCTGAAGTTCCAGACATTCTAGCTGATCTACGATCTTTTTTAGATAGTTTGTCATCCAAACTTCTACCATCAGCAACAATTCCCTCATCCTCGTTCTTTTCTTCACTCTCCCTACTGGTGGAGGACCCTGCTGTCATTAGACCTGGATAAATATATAACAATGATTATAGGCCATATGGAAAGCTCCAAATGTAGATGCAATATTTTCAGTGCAGTTGTCTTGCTAAATGTTAAACTTATCAGTGGTTGCCAGATTACATTTCTAAAACACTTTTAAAAAGAAATATAACAAGATTGTGATATGGTCCATTGTATCATTGTTTTTTGTCAATAAAAGTCAATTTGGTGTCAATGACAAATCTTTGATAGTCTTTCTTCAATCTATTCACAACTTGACTAAGACTGTCAGGCAATTTTGACACCTATCTGAATACTGTTAGTTGTTTTGGAGATGCTTTTTTACATGTTTAATTGTTTCAGGGTTGCCATCTCATTAAAAATGTCCCAAAGGAGTAGGTTCAGTAAGAACCCTTTTCGGCCCCAAAATATAGCAGTTTTACAAAATTGTTAAAATGTAATCTTTTAGTTATTTAATGGAAAGAAAAATGCCTCTGCTACATAAATATGGGCTGTTTTTGGCAAAACAATGCACATATATCGGGTACTAGCATCATTAATTCATGCTAAATTACTGAAATCTTCACAATTTTAGCATTGTAGTTAAATTTTAGACGGTTTCCGTCTTAAATGAAAGTGGCCGCATTCGTGTTCATCCTTAATATTGAAATGTAAGTTGTATTTGATGATAATACATAACATATATAAAGGTTGAGGATGAACACGGATGCAGCCACTTTCATTTTTAACAAAAACCATCTGAAAAGTGACGTTTTTTGGCATATTTAATAGATTTTTCATATTTAAGCTTGAATCGGAGCTTTTTAATGACTAAATCAGTTAAAATCTTTCAATTAAACTAATTGAATCAATTGTAATAGACACTTAAGTGTTTAAAAAGTGTCCAAAATCTTTTGTTAGATGAACCTGAAATTTGAGGCCAAAATCGGCCCTTACCGGACCTACTCCTTTTCTTTTATTCACTATAGTCTACATAACATGGTAAGAGATTGGTACATTGGGGAGTTTTATTGCACAAATGTCTAGAAATACATATTTTCTTTACCTTATTAAATCATATATTTCAGTACTTTGTTGAGATGCCTTAAAAATATGCAAAAGGTTTGCTACAAAAATGGGACAAATGGACACTGGGAAAGATGGAAAGAAGGTCTGACAAAGGTGCTGTCCCCATCTATCTATCTCAGAACAGGGGCATTAAAACTTACTATCTTTATTGATTTGAGGCAGTGATACATTGTTTTCCAACATAGCCTTTAACAAACAGTTCTCATCATGTTCAATATCTTCTTCTTGTAACCCTAAGTCTTCTTTATCGTGGTCTGAAAATAAAAACAGAACTTATTATATTTAGTACTTTTTTCTAAGTAACCATTCCTTTTGATGATCTAGATGTATATAGCTTTCATTTAATTATCTTGCTTTAAATAGTTTTTTTTGTCAGCATTCTAGTAACTTGTTTATGTCATCCTTATCCTTCCTTCTCCTGCAGTTTCTGTCCGCTAGTCACCCTAACCTCTATAAACTAGATTTTATCTTGTAAAAAGCCATTCCATCTTATGACATGAAAAGAATTCATGCATTGATCATGCACTGTTTTTTAAAATGAATTTCTTTATTTGCACATTTTTATGTATTATATTACAATTCTTATAATAAATTATTTATTCATTCATTCATATAAGGAATAATATAATACATAGGCAAAAGATATTCAACAGTTTAATAGATAACAATAAATCAATTGATTTAAGAATGTATAAACATCAAAATTTAGTTCATAGATATAGGAAGATGTGGTGTGATCATACATTCTAAGCAGATTATGATTGTAAGACAAAGGTTGCTTGGATAGATAGTACATATGATCTGCTTCCGATAAAAATCAACTTTATGCAAATCAATTTCGATACGTCTTTTTTGGATTTCAAAATATCTAGGCAAAAGCTATAACTGTTTAAAAATTGAGTTGATATAAAAAATAACACACCAAAATTGATTTTTTGGGGGTATTTGAATGTTCTGAATACAATCAGTCTGATACATGCATACATGCACGTGCATAAGGTCAATTTCTATCTGCCACAGTTTATAATTAAAAGTTTATACAACATATGAGCTGCGTCGGATAGAAATCGACCTTATGCAAGTGCATGTACACATATACATATCTAAGACTTTGATCGATTTTGGAATAACTAAGATATAAAAGCTGCATTTTGGTCAGTTTAAAAGGGTTGTCTTCTTATGAAAACCTACTTTTGAAACATTTACAGACTTTCCGTAGAAATTATTTTAACCCAAAATAGGTTAAAAGAGGTATTGATTTTCGTTTGCATAAGGTCGATTTCTATCCGTCGCAGCTCATATGTTGTTATCTTTGTAGTTATGACATGCTTTATTAGCTTTCTTGTTATCAAATTCTTTATTTTGAAATAACCATTTGTATTGACCCAAAAAAACAGAACTATTATTGAATATAATTGGTGTTGTATAATAGATATTTAATTGATTTCATTTAATTCTTATATATTTGTCATACCTATTATATATTTTTAAACAAAACTAAAATATGAAAAATTAAGTGAAGTTATAATAACCTTTCTTACCTACATGTATATACATATTACTAATAGTAATATAGGGTTATTGCATGAATATTGGGGAATATTGTCCTGAGTAGAATTTTATATTGCACGAGCTTGCGAGTGCAATATATGTTCTACAAGGGACAATATTCCCCAATATTCATGCAATAACCCTTTTATTGTATAGCAATATAATATTTAAAAGGAAAAATTGGTTTAAACTAAGATTTTGTCGTTGATGACGTCATGAATTTTGAAGATTTATTGTACTAGTGCAATATTAGAATTTATTGAACGCTAACGTTTGGTTACTTTCTGTGGGAAATATTATATTGCTATACAATAATACTATTTATTGTTTGGTTAGTGTTTGTTTTATGTCCAGTGGCAAATGTTTCATGCATGTTTTTTCCATGAGATAGGAACAATACAATAGGTAGATCTTGTAAAAGAAGGTCAACCAGGATGAAATGGAGAGCAGAAAGGCTCTTTCCACAAAACAAAATTCAACAAAAAATTTATTATGCAAGTTGTACTGAAATGTTTATATGATTTTTTGTGAAATGAGTCTCTGAAATTTGGACTGCCATTGAAAATAGGTATATATAAGATCAGATATTAAAAATATGAACATATATATTTAACAAACATATACAAACAGAACATAAATATGACCAAAATATAAAAAAAATACTGCTTCAGCTTTCAAAGAGATAAAATTAACCCACTGAGATAATCTTTACTAAGGTATAAACTACCATCAGGTTTGATCAAACACCCTACTTATTCATCGTGTTATGAATAGATAATAATATTTACGTACTGCACCAAGATTCTAAACCCAAATAAAAGACCCATTTAATAATCAGAATTTGCATTTATAATATGCATGCACATTTTAAATATTTTTCCCATGCACTTTCATAACTTTTCTTTAAGAATGACATAGGTTGATATCTTGAGGGTCATCTTAATGTCGTTTGCATGACAATGAATTGAAGTATAATTCAATAATTCATAGCCTATAATATGCATGTTGAATGCAAGGGTTAATATATAAATACTGTGAAATTCATTATCATTCGTGTCAGATACAAATCAAAGTGGCCTCCGTGGGTATAGGTAAACTGTGAATCTAAATGTTAATAGAAGTATTTATTTTCTATATGCACACTTTGGCATAATCAGAACATAGTTGGGTAACAGTCATGGATATTTTCTATGTTGATGAAAAACTTTTTGTTTGTCATCTGAAAACTCAGTAGAATGTTTTTTTGCCTACACTATAGCATGTATGTAGATCAGACAAATTTTTCTATTTCTGTCTATTTTGGAGTGGTTGGAAAAACTTCTGGATGGTCCTTGTACTTTATCATGTTTGTACGAACTGTCTGGAGCAGACATGGAATGTCTACTCTTAGTCATAAGGCCAAATAAAAATATATGTGTGGTTCCAGTAACCCTACCGTCCCTACTTTTTCAGCTTAAAAATAGCCTACCCTAAAGATTTTATTGTCATTTTTCATTAAGCACTGTTAAAGTCAGAATGTTGCTCCCATAGAGTCAATGTAAAAAAAAAAAAAAAAATTAAAAAAAATCCCTACCTACCTACCCTAACTTTTTTTCAGATGTAACTGGAACCACACATACTTTTTTATTTGGCCTAAAAACATGAACTTATGCTACACTGTGGAAAGACTTGAAGTTTTTGTATTCAAACTTTCTTTTAACAAATCTGAGGTTCAATTTGAATGACCTGGAGTTGAGTGACCACAGTTGCAGGTTTAATTCCAAAAATCACCTCAGTTGAAGTGGAAGAAAAAAGTTTCAAATGATTATCCATGAATTAACATAGAAAGTCTGACACCTTTTATACAGCATATTCATTTCAAACAAGCTAAATATTTGAGGTCCTGCTGGGGAAAAAATGGCTCTAAAAAATTAAAGGTCCCTAACTCCACATGTTTGAATTGACAGTTTACCTTCCATTACAGATTTTAGAGCTAGTTCAGGAAACTGAATTTTCCAGTTGAGGGGATGTCTCCCTGGGATTTGATGTTCAGGCTTGTATTTCTTGTAGTATGTAAAACCTCCTCCTGTTTTCATCATCTTGTCTGCATGGTAACTACAAAAGGCAACACAAAATGTATACAAAATGTGTCTTTCTATGTTGTCATGTTACACTATTGTTTCAGATCAGGATGAAGGTTGGTACCTATTTTAACGTTCAAACCCTTTGCATTTGTTTGCACCTGTACTTAGTCAGGAATCAAATGTTCAGTAGTTGTCATTTGTTGATGTGGTTCATAAGTGTTTCTCTTTTTTTGTTGTTTAAATAGATTAGACGGTTAATTTAGACCGTTGGTTTTCCCGTTTAATGGTTTAACACTAGTCATTGTAACTGAATAAAAACTGAAAAAAACTTTTAATGACAGATACAGTCTTATACATACTGTGGCATCGAGCTTTGTTCACATCCATAACAAAGTCCTGCCCTCCTACAGCCAGTACAGAATCCTGGGAAGTTATAAATAGCATCTCTCTTGTCCGTTTGCTTCATAAACCTTTTGTGTAGTAATATGGTATTCACTATCTGAAAGTAGTTCTTTGGTTCCGCCAAAATCTCTTGTCGCAGGAAAGACAGTGATGGTATATTCGGTAAATTTCTGATACTGAAAAAAAGATAAAAAAAACTTCATTTCTCTTTTTGGATGAAAACACAAAATACAATAGTAAAAATAGTTGTATTGAAAAGAACTTTTTACACTTTTTGATGCTTAGGCCTAAAATAAAATATTGTTTGTTTCCCCAATCCCAATCGACCTTGCAAAAATGGTGCTACTAATATTATTTTATTCATTTCCAATTTTCAGGTTTGCCGGATCGACAGTTATTGTTACACCTTTTTGGAAAAAATAAAATTATTTCCCTACCTACCTACCCACACCTGGCTTGGCAGGGTCGAAATTGGGGAAACAAACAATATATCAATTTAGGTCTTACATTTAATATGTTTACGGAACAGTAATTGCAACGCTACAATCTTTTGTGACTTCAATTTAATTTTCAATTTTTTTTTCACTTGTTAATAACATTTTACAAACAGGGATGATTCCAGGTGTTTTCAAATGGGTCCCTTGAACAGCAAATTGGGAATTTTTTTTCTGATTGGAAATTTTTTAAGCATAAAATCTAAGACGAAATAACATTATTTTCCTGAAAAACGAGAAATGTATATTATTAAGTTTAACCTGTACACTGATGTTTCATGTAAGTTGTAACATTTTGAATAATTCTGGATGGGCTAATGTTATTACATGAATATCATTGAACATGATGCACTAGTCTATTATCTTAGCTATAGTTACCTAGGCCTATTACAAAAACATATATTTCAGCTAACATAAACCACTGAAAAAAATCATTCATCGGGTATTTTTTCAATAGCAGGTCATCTCTATAAATTTACCTGAATTCAAATGGATTTCAAATTGAACTGGTCAATTGTCGAATTCAGAAAAGCAATTACAAAAGTTCATATACTTGATTGATAAGATATTTAAAGCATTGAACCAGTGTTCTTTAAAATTATTTAGATCATCTTCAAAACTTTTGAAATAGTTCAATAATGATGACATCGTATTTCATGAATGGTCTATCATCAACATTATTTTCAAATAACGCTCAAATTTTTGTCTTTTGAGGAAATAATTTCTTATACAAAACAAGTTTTCATCATATTATATAACCGGCTCTGCTGGGTGATCTGCTTTTACGAGATTGGCGTCCATTAAACCTTATCCATCAATGTTATATCAAAATTTGAATTTGATCTCTGCCGAGGTCTGCTTTGACACTCATTTTTATCAACCTGCTGTGCGATCTGCTTTTACAAGATCCAATACTCCCATAACATATTAATCAATTGTATTTGGCTGCTAAAATTGTTTCCCTCATGTTGACATAAATAAATCGTTGTTACTAAGATGCGATTGTAAACAGCATTCTTATCTGGATTTTAAAACGTTTTGACAACAAACTATGAAAAATTATAGTTGCCTTAATCGGTGACAGAAACTTTTACGGAAATATCGATTTTTATTTTATTTTCCTGAATTGGGAATTCATTTTCATGTACATTTTTTTGGGGCCGCTGGCCAATTTAAGGGCCACTCAGCGGCCCTAAACTATAAAGTGGATTCATCCCTGACAAATGTAATGTGTAATGCAAATCATTACTTTTCAAAAGTAACTGTAATGTAATGCATTACTTTGATAAATGCATCTTATTGTAATTGTAATATAATGCATGGTTTTGTCAAAGTAATTGTAATGTAATGCATTACTTTGATAAATGCATCTTATTGTAATTGTAATATAATGCATGGTTTTGTCAAAGTAATTGTAATGTAATGTATTACTTTGATAAATGCATGTAATTGTAATTGTAATATAATGCATGGTTTTGTCAAAGTAATTGTAATGTAATGCATTACATTGCAATGTAATTTGCCTCATGTCTGATCACCAACATAAGACTCTTAATTCTATCATAGTACTGTAAAACATATGTTACAGTGATTTCTCATCATTTTACAAAGACAAAACAAAATCAAATTGTTGACTCATTTGATAATATTATGAACTTTATAACATAAAAATCAGTGATCCAGGCAAATATTTTTTTTCTTCTGAAAACTGTTAAATAAAAATTAAAATAAAGCAAGAATAATTTAGTAGATACATACCTCTGTTGTACAAAAGCCACATCATCAACATCGACTTCCTAAAAATGTAACATTATATAAAAATAAAATAAGACATGAGTTAGGGAGCTACCATTTGATTTTTATGGGGGGGCTAGGATGAAATTTGAAAAAAATAGGCAGGACAGGAGTTTTGAGTTAAAAAAAAAGGCAGGATGAGACACCTGCAAAAAAAAAAGTCAGGACGACAATTTAGGCAAAAAAAGTCAGGATAAACTAAAAAAAAAAAAGGCAGGACCGAACAGAGTGAAAAATAAAAAGGCAGGACAGAGATTATAGCTAAAAAAAAAAAGCAGGACAAAATTTTTCATCCTAGCCCCCCCCCCCATAAAAATCAAATGGTAGCTCCCTTAATCATCAATGATAAACTAACAGTGAATCTCTTCAGACAGTGTACTTTTTCCTTTTGGAATTATATGGACTTGTGTAAAATTTCCATGTAAAGTTTCCATGGAATAATCACACTGTATAGCAATTATATGTTTACACCTCAGTAATCAGTATACAGGTATAGTATCATAAAGACATCTTTTAATTGAAAAATGAATTATCACAGAACTTAACCTTTGTGAAAGTGCAAAGATTTTTTTATGACATAATAATTTCTAGTTACATGCCTGTTTTAACCTAAATATATACCAAGAGATATAATTTACACCGCCACATTCTGTATGTGCCTGTTCCAAGTCAGGGGACTGTAATTCAGTTTGTTGTCATTTTTTGCTGTACATGCTGTATATTAGTTTTCTCGTTTGAATTGTTTTACATTGTCTTATCGGAGCCTTTTATAGCTGACTATGCCGTATGGGCTTTACTCATTGTTGAAGGCCGTACGGTGACCTATAGTTGTTAATGTCTGTGTCATTTTGGTCTTTTGTGGATAGTTGTCTCATTGGCAATCATACCATATCTTCTTTTTTATATTATATTTGGTTTTCGTTTATAATATTTTGTACATTTATCAGGCCATTTTCTCTTTTGAATTGTTTTACATTAGTGATTACATCTAGGCCCTTAATAGGACTATGCAGTATAAGCCCATTAAGGGTAGTAATGCCTTTAATTATCAGGCATCAAAACAATAATTTCCGGCTACCGTTTGCGTCAAAAAGGTTAAAATTTTAACGTGATTTGTCAAAATATCCTTATTGTGATTCATCAGAAGTCTCAAATAATTATTGGAAAAAAATTAATCTGATGTGTAAAACACAGTGGATTTTTTAGTGTCTAAAATAAGTGTACATTGTGTTATGCACCCAATATTACATTCGGCAAGAATTTTTACCGTTATTCATCATGAAGGTTCCCCCATTACTACCCTCTAGTATGGATTTACTCATTCAGTCATTGCTGAGAGCTGTATTGTGACCTCTAGTTGTTTTAACTGCTAGGTCAATTGGTCTCTTGTGTAGAAGTGTTTCATATTCATGATATTGGCAACAATGAGGGGCCTGATGCGGGGGTCTCATCACGATTCACGAGTTGATTTTTTTGTCAATCACGATCGATTCACAGAAAATAATTTTTTCCATGATCACAGATCACGAAAATATAAATAAAAAAAAATCTGTAGAAAAACGGATCACAAAGAACGAAAATAACCCATCAGGCCCCTCAATAATACCACTGGCAATGTCAGTTTTTTTTCTAATTTATAATTTACCTAGCTCTTGATCTATGAAAGGGGGCACTGACTGTCAAAATAGGGGCCCGCTACAGTGCTTCAGTGAGTCACTCCATATATGATCATCCATTTTTTTTTCTAGAAAGGGGGGCCCCGCCCACCCATGCAGCCCCCTTTTTTTCTCCCCTTTTTGGATCTCATGATATCTTTGCCCCTGTAAGGTTATAGGTTTGGCTACAAGGGTTGTTTTGTCATTCCTATACAAATTGTCAAAAAAAGTGGTTATATTTTACGCTCTGTACAGTACTGTTTTAACTGTGAGAAAGGCTTTGCTGTTCTTCATACTTAATTTTGGCGGGAATTAAGAAGATGTTCATGGGAGATAACTCTAATTTTTCATGTAGAACTGGAACATCTTTTTTATATTTTTTGCATATTTTATGCATTGGTTATTGAAGGTTTCATTGAAGAAAATAATTTAAAGGCCTGTTGAAATGTTCCGTTAACTTTGACCTTGAGTTGCCTTAATTACAGTGACAGCTTCAGGGTACCCCCCCCCCCCCCCAAAACCCCCCAACCGGTGGAAGTTGGGTGATAGAAATATGGTTAATATATATTTTCACGTAACATTTGAATTTTCTTGTTCTCAAACTAGTAATATATATTTTCACGTAACATTTGAATTTTCTTGTTCTCAAACTAGTAAGAGGGGTACGGTCCGGGGTTCGTGCTGATCAGCCTTAACTTGAGTTGTCTTTGTCATTTTGTAGACTGACTTGGTGTTTTTTTGCTGGTTTTTTGGGGGTTTTTTTTTTATGATTACTCAGTTTGTCACAGTTTGTTACAGGATAGTAGTCTCAGATAGACGATAGAATTACCCTAGAACCATAAATGTCACTGAAGCTTACATTCAATATAAGAACTTTTATCTAAATAAATTAGCACACACATCAACGTACACGTACATGATATACCTTAATTAACTGACAAACAACAAATCCAATGGACACGTGTTCATCAGTCACGTTAGAAACAATTTATTCTGGATTTATTTCTCTTTACCATTGCAGGTGCAGATGAGCTTTTATGTTCAAATACCAATTTAAATTCGAGTACTTATAAAAACTCATTTTCTCGTACGTAACTCGCGAGAATAATGAGATATTAAAACATTCATTTCATGGGAATTATGTTCTCTTTTTCCTTTTATGAAGCTCATCTTGATAATACTTATATGCTATACTTTGTCATGCTTGATACTATGTTTGATACTTACATAACCATAGCATATAACATGTTCTTATTAACTTTAAGTGCCCGATATCTCAGATGTTTGGGGTTGATTAAGTCTCAGTCTGGACCATACATGTAAAGACATAAACTGCCTGGACTAAAAAAAACTGTGTGCGAAGGACAAAGTTTTTTGTTTTTTTTTTGTAAAATACTTACAACAATTTTCGTTGCAGTTGTTTTTGTAGTTCTTGACAATTGGTTTATGTCACCTTTTAACCTGTCTCTGAATTTTGCTAAAGGAGGAGCTGCGCGTGAGTAGTCAGGTCTTGCCGGTGGAGGTGCGTGAGGTAGTCTCCATTCGTCTGATGTCAAAGCTTGTTTCGTCTGCTTTATATTTTGTCTTGCTCTATAAATAGCTTCTTGAAGATGAGTAAACGTGTCAAGACGTCTACCAGTAACGTCTTTAACAACGATATGTGGAAGTTTTTCCTGTTTGACATGTTCGGTTCTATTATGTCCGTCTCGATGAAAACTTCTAGAAGGAAGCCGATAATCCGATTCAAAAATTTGAAAATCCTTCCGTTGATCGAAATCAGTTCCTGCCATTATTGGATAATTTCTTTCTGTTTTAATTGAAAATCTCGATAGTTTATTGTTGTACAATTGATTCTTGCATTGACTATTTTAATCAATCTGTGAAAATTATATTATCCTAATTGACACTATAAATTTATTCATTAGTGATGGCTGATCCATTCATACATCGTATAGATTTTTAGAAGTCCAGACTTAATTTTCAATGAATACACAATATTTTCAATTAACCTTGTAACACAAATGAATTAATTCCTTAAGAATGTATTTGAAAACGGCATCATGATATTGTTGGAATTCTTCTTTTTGGTGCCTGTAAAATAAAAGAAGAATATTAATAATAATATTGCAAAAACTCACTCTATATAATGAATGAAAACATCCATTTTAAAAAGTAATTGGTTCTCAGAAGAGAACATTCCTCAGGCTAGAAAAAAGTAAAATAACAAAAATTCCGTAATCAAATGGCAAATTCAAAAGCATAGATACATCAAACGAACGGATAACAACTGTCATATTCCTGACTTGGACGAGGCATGTTCTCAAGTTATGCAGAAAAAGAAGGGTTTTGATCTGTTTTGTCAGCGAACTTCGATGGAAACACGCGAACGATTATACCACCAAGGTTGCGTAGAGCTTTGTATTTAATTCAAACCTGAGTAAAGATCTGTTACTTGAACATTGTAGATACAACATAACACCCTTGTTACTTTGATGAAAATATAGCTCGAATGGACGTTCCAGAGCACTTAGAAATATAACAGTTACTATTTCGTGGTGGTCTGGATTTCCCTTAGTTTTTTTTCTTTTTCAATTTGCGGTCGTTATATCATCTGTATTTTGTTTTTATCTGTTGCTATTAATTCAACTCATGTCACTGACTCGGCTTCCTGAATCAACTTTATAATGTAGTGATAGCAGGAGATAATTTAAATCAATATGTCCTTTATTAAGTGCATTACATCCGTAACGATGGAAATAGTCATGCATTTGTTTGATCTTATCTTTGCGTGGCTTATTTGTGAGTTTTATGCCTCTCTTTTTGTTTTACTGTGGCGTTTACAGAAACACAATTCATATGAAACGCGGAAGTGCTACTTGCTAAAAATGTGTGCATGATCAACACTTTTAAAATCCTATAAAACCATAAAAATAAATTATATTCTTATAATTACAGTTTAATGCTGCAATAGGAAATTACGAGTTTAATAGAGCATTTCTTTTGTTTTGTTTTAAATATTCGAATACAAACATTTTGTAACGTTGCGTTTAGTCATTAGATGTAGATATAAGAAGATGTGGGTATGAGTGCCAATGAGACAACTCTCCAGTTAACCAACTTGATGAACCGACTTACTAAATTGATTGTTTAATATGTTCCGCTTGTCTTGAGTGCATGACAAATTTGTCGCTTAACTTATAGCAAATAGCAATTGTATTTATCATTAGTATTCAGGAAGATACGACCACTATCAACATTGTTCATTGCAACTTAAAATGATTAAAATGACAAAGTTTTGTGTCCTGAATCGGCTAACTATAATATTGCCACAACGAGCTATAATGAATATATGCAATTTTGGATTTTGAACAATAGCGAATATTTACGTAGAGTACATATTTTTTTTTGTAAATTATAATCTTTGTTTCAACTTAACTAAAAGGATTGATGTTGTAAACTTTCAACGGTATATTTTAATTCAGTGTAGATATGCACCCTAACAAAACAATTTGAAAATATACAATGTGTTTCAATCGACTTTGTTGAGAGTAAATAAAAATGTGTCTCACCATGGTGTATACTGCAATTTCCCTGCCAAAATCCGCCTTATTTTCATTCAATCCATGTACACAATTTTAAAGACCTATTACATTGAATAATGCACACCCGTTTTACATCACAAAACTGCACCTTAAAAGTCAACACAGTTCTAACTTCAAAATATTGAATAAAAGTATTTTTCTATTGTTACATAAATACAACTATCATCAAATTAATTATCCAAAAATTGTTTGAATTAAAAATATTGATTTCCGATTCGTGATAAACAAGTGTTTTTGAAAAAAAGACATGTGCTATAGACATGACGAATTAGTCCGAATAACTATTAAATATATTTTTTTTTTATTCGCAGCTTTGACAGTTTGATTAAGTTTCCCTGTTGTTGGTATATTTTAAAGGTAAAATTGAGTGAAGTTAATTGAAAACCCAGTTATGACGCCCGTGTTTTCGACAGATTGAATATTTTGAAAGTTATTGATGCTTAAATACATAAAAAGATCAATATAGCTAAAGATGGCTTTTCAGGTAATATAAGTATACTATTTATCCCTTTATGTGGTGACGACTTAAAAAACATAAAATCAAATTAAACCACAAGTCTTGGGCTTATACTGCTGTACTTAGAATATATATGTTATAATTAAAACGTTTAAATATACTGAAAGGGTGCCTTTAATGCAGAAATGTGTTCTTGTAAAGTAAACAAAAATATTTTTGCAGTGCGGTTATTAGGGCACAGTGTGTGTGTGTGTTTGCTTGCTTGTATTTTTTAAGGGACGGAGTGGGGGACAAATAAGGCATTTGCATAAACTTGTTGAAAAACTGTAAATATATCTTTTGTTTTCACTGTGAAGAAATAGACACAAAAATGTAAAACGTAGTTTTTTCTATCGAAAATTTAGGGCATAATAAAAACAGTGTCATTTCTTAAAACACATGTTTTTGTTCGTGTATATATATTTAATTGGAGAAAATGACGAAAATACGTTGTTTTGCCATGTTGTTATCCGTCTTTCTGTTGTCTGGAGGTTTTAATTGTCCTTTTGATTTCTTAACTCTTTATTGTCAAGATCGCGTCTTGAGAGCATATGCCGTTAGTATATTATATCCCAGCCATAAGTTGTCTTTTATTTTTTTTAGATTTTGCTTTTGTGTCGAATTTTCACCGATATACCACAATTCGTCTTTTGTTATAACTAACTGATCTTATAAATACACTCAAAGAACTGCGAACATGATATTCTTTGTACACGAATGAAAGGATAACTCTTATCTGTACTCGCTTACGCTTGCTCGAGAATTGATACAGTTATTATTATGTATACATACATTATGCAATGCAATTGATACTTTCCTTTTACAGTTCATAATTTCATGGACCTAAGATTTTAATTTAGATAACATTATATATGTAAATCTTTTAAGTTGTCTAAATGATTTATCTAATGGTATTTCTACACGAAAAATGACACCGTGTGAAAAACAGAAATTTAATAACTCTGAAACTTGTCAATAACAAACTTTATAAAGATTTATCATTCTTTTATATACATTTTAATAAAAGTGACATAACAAGATAAAAATGTTATAAACTTTATATTTTTTATTCAACATTTATGTTTTTATATGGAACGCCGGTTATTGTTTTTCTCGGGTTGGGTTGAAAGCTGACCTTTATTTAAAAGCACATGCAGCAAAAAATAAGAAAAAGTTATATCGGCCGTTATACCAAGAAGAGTATACCATTCACAAGATAGCAATTAATTTTAATAAATTGTTTTTTTTTGTTTATGAGGGTCCTGGATTGAACGTCCAGTGGCAAACATTACATGAATTTTAGGACGAATTACTGTACGAAGATAATTCAATATCCAAAACTGTAAATGGTACTGTCTTATGGTTTAGAGTCAATAACCACTTTTAAGTGACACCAAATCAAACAAGATAATATAGGGGTTTCATATGTGTAGCATTTTTTTGGGGGAGAGGTGTTGGTTTTTTGCCCTTTAAAGTGCACAAACGCACAAAGTAAACATTAAAACTGAACGACTTTTATAAAAGAACCACTGAGCTACAATGCATGGGTTGTATTCTTTGTTGAAAAATGTAACAATGCAGGTTACCAAGACTGACTTCAAAGTGTATATGAATTAACTATTTGGTATTGTTGAGAGTCCCAGGTGGCCGAATAATTTTAAGTTAAACATGATTTATTGCACTAAAATAATGATTTTAATTTATATCTACTCATGTTATCGTATTGTGCCTGTTACAAATATAATAGTTTCATTAAAGTTTACTCTACTTTAGTTCTCAATTAACATAATTTTGAACCATGCAGACTTCTCAAACGATCGATCAAGCGATTGAATATATATATTTGATAGGTTTTATTAAGTTGATAACGGTATTATTAAATTTTATTAAAAAGATAGCTATCGAAATTGAAAAGATAAAATTATTCGATTTTTTCCCTTTTCAAATATCTTACGTAAACTCTTTGTTCAAATTTTCATTTCTTTAAAAATTTTCAACAATCACGTTTCAAGGCTGAAAAGGATCATCACTAATCATCGTCAATATATAATATAATAAATAAAAAGCATGTCTAATGCTAGAATTATGTAAGAAGATAAGATTTTTTTTTTCTTCTTCCAAATTAAAGTACTCAACAAACTTCACAAAAGAATACAAAGAATCACAAATATGTATACATGCTGTTTGGTTTCCGAACACCCCGAACAACAAGAATCATTCAAGTTGTATTTCTCTTTCAGAAAATTTAGTATTCAACGAAAATGAAATCCTCCCTTAGAAACGTATGCAATAGAAGACATCGAAGACATTCTCCCTTAGTAACGCTTTGAAAGAGTTTGGACGCAACGGAGAAAAAACATCCATTGGAAACACTTTGAAAAAGGGAAGCAACAGAGAAGAAACACTATTTAGGAAACCCTTTGAAAGAGGACGCAACAGAGATAAATTACTCCCTTAGTCTTTAGTCTTTAGTGAGTGTCAACTTGACACTATAATCTCTCTGTATTTAGACTGATCACTCTGGTAATTTTATGTTGCTAACGTATACACATTGACTATAAACACATGAAGGTTTGTATGATCATAAAACTGGAATAACTGTAAGTACATTTTGTGCCTGTACCAAGTCAAGCGTTCAGAACCATGTGTTGTTCGTTGTTGTTATAAATATAGAATCAAGAGGATGTGCTATGTTTGCCAATAAGGCAACACTCATGGGCAGATCAAGCCACAAACACCATGACAAGTTCACATAAATAAAAAGATAATAATGAAAAATTGATAATCGAAAAAAGGGGGTTCAAACCCCCACCACCACCCACTCTAGAACACCTACCAACAACCCTCAACCAGAGACCAGTTAATGTGGATTTAGTAAATATAGGGTACTTCAACAATCGTTCGTCGTACCCTGGGGGGGGGGGGGGGGTACTTCCTGTATTTTTAGTGGTATGAATGCCGCAAAACAGGGTCCCTTTTCATGCCCTGTTGATTTTAACAGGGTCGCTTTTTCATGCCCTGCTGGTGAGAACGGGTTTTTTTTAAACAAACTATTTGTCTAGTACAGGATCGCTTATTCAACTGTTTAAGATACAGTCTAGAACCCGGGTCTATAACAGCATCTATTTTATACGGTCTAGAACAGGGTATACATTTTCTGAGTGTGTCTAGAACAGGGTATGTTTTTCAATATGTGTTTAGAACAGGGTATGTTTTTCAAGGTTTTCTGGTTAGAACAGGGTATGATTTGACATGTGCTGTCAGCACAGTTATACTCGAAAGGATAGCCAGTAACATCCCCCCCCCCCCCACACACACACACACCCCGGGGCGTCGTACAATTTTTTTTTCGGGAAGTCGGATGTTGGTGTGTCTAAATGCACTACCGTAATTGTTGCAGTTATCATTTTTCTTGTATTATGTATTCTCAGAGTGATTCAACTAAAAAGTTATTCAAATTTAAAAAGTTATGTGTGCATGGTTTATTAAGTTCACGTTTCATAATTTGATTAAATAATACAATTACCTTAAACGAGTATTCAGATGACAACGGTGTTTGGTGTGTGTTAATAGGTGCATGTTTTTATCTCATTTATATATTTATTCCCATGGTTGTTACAAGTATTTCTCAAACCACTTTTACCATAATATACTAAATCATGGCATAGTTTTGTCGAAAAAATTTAATACATGGATGAGATATGTCACGGTGTCATGAAAATCGTGTGTTAACCGTTTTGTGTCTTGATAAAATTGAGAATGGAAATGGAAAATATGTCAAAGAGACAACAACCCAACCAAAGAGTAGAAAACAGCCGAAGGCCGCCAATTGGTCTTCAAAATAGCGAGAATCCAACACCCGGGGGCTGTCCTCAGATGGATTCATAAATAAAATGTGTACTAGTTCAGTGAAAATGGACGTCATACTTAACTACTAAAAATATAAATGAACTAAAACTTAAAAAAAAACCAAGACTAGCAAATGCCAGATACTCCTGACTTTGGGCAGGTGCAAAAATGCGGTGGGGTTAAATATGTTTTGTGACATCTCTACCCTCCTTCTATACCTCTAGCCAATGTAGAACAAAGAAACACACACCAATACGTACGGTAAAACTCGATTTAAAAGAAATCTGATAACTTAATTAAGTGCAAAGATAAGAATAAAAGAAAGGATCTCACCAATGTATTTGAAATTGAAATCCATATGCATAAATCGAAGCTAATAGACATCCAATATTCCTTCAGAACCACTAATCCAGTTACATTATTTTTTTTTTCACAAATGAATAATTGAACTCTTATATCACAATATTACCTATTCCCAGTGTTTATTAATTCAAACAGTGTTACAACTAATGCAGTCGCTTTAAAAACCTTAAAAGAAAAATCAATTCCATTTCAAAGATTTAAGTTCTGATTCAGTTCTCCACAACCAAACACAGCTATATAGTCTCTGCTCATAAGCAGGAAAATTCAATTTATTTTATTCATTTGTAGGTAGAATTACTCCCTAGTCAATAGATTATCCTATCGAGTCAACTAGTTCATTACTGCGACTAAATAATAAATAAAACCATAAATGTACCATCAAAGGAAATGTCCATATTGGAAATTATTGGTTTATTATCTGTTAATAATAATTTCAACACGCTATAAATGGGTAATGTCAATAATTATAATCACCGTACGATTTATGTGTATTTAGTTTTTATAAAAATTATAGAAGAAATGGACGTTACTTGAGGGTGGGCGATTTAATTTGCATTTTAAAACCTTAAGTTTTTGTCAAACTTTTAAACATTTTTTTAAGTTGGTATATCTACGTCAAATTAAGTGTAAACATATAACCTTAAATAAATACAAAAGGGTGGGTGGGTAAATAAAACTAAATATACATACATTTAAGGATCTTTTATTCACAATTTCAACAAATTTACGGTAAATGTGTACTCGTAGTATATATATATATATAGTAATTCAATTCCGCAATGTTGAAACAACCGGAGACCTATAGCTAGGACCTTGAAATTAATCTCTTAGTTTCTTACTGTTTTGCTATATATAAGACTTACGGTAAAATGATAATAAGCGAGGGGAAAAATAATATAGATACGATTTTTCTATCTCATTGATTGATTGTTAGTTGCCTAACGTCCAGTGGCAAATATTTCATGCATGTTTAGGACGAGAACAAGCTAACAATAAATACAATACAGGGGCGGATCCAGCCATTTAAAAAAAGGGGGGTCCAACCACATGTCCCCATTCAAATGCATTGATCGTCCAAAAAAAAGGGGTCCAACCCATGGACCCCCCCCCCCCCCCCCTTGGATCCGCCAATGCAATAGGACGGTCGTGAATAGAAGCCATCTACTCCGGTTGGTGCAATTTGAAAATGAGGGTATATTGGATGGGGACAGAAATTTTGCCTTGCAACATTACACCTACGGAGCCCTCAAAGAGTTGTTGCAATACGGAAAAGAAGATGAATAAAAAACAAACAGTCTGCAAACTCTATCAAAACCGATAGTGGACTCAGGCGCTTCGAAATAGAAACCCGTTATCATTGCTCTAGTCAAACCCATAACAAAATAAATATTTAACACTTACCTTTAATTTGAACATTTAAAAATTTCCAGTTTTATTTCATTGTACATAACATATATAATAAAAATTGTTTATAACTGCTTTAATGACTTCTTAAGAGTAACAGGTCTATATACATTTATATTAAATTAAATATGTCGTAAATATTGTGGTATATGGCACTAGACAACAGTTTTATTGAGATTTAAGTTAAAAACATAAAAGCATGCAATAAACACTCATTTTTCCAGTGTTTGTTACAGGGAAGAAAACGGATAAAAGGGGGTGATCGGGAAGTTAAAGAATGCTAGCAAGTCTCGCTTAACTTTGATACAGGCTGTAATGTCGAATGTTACTTGATTTCTTCTAAGCAGTTCCAGTTTCAAGTCCTTTATCGACCTACCTCTCAGAACTTGCTTTTAAAATATTTTTTTTTCATTTCTTTTCGTAAAAAACTACAGAAAATTTTTAAACAAAGACGTTAACTTGGGCCAAGCAAAACTTACGGTGCATTCGCGTAGACACGTTATTAGCATTCGAAACGTTTTACGTCCTCGGAACGTAAATTATAATTCGAATTGCAAAACGCGTCAAACCCGTTTTACTGTCCGAACGACGTTAACTGTTAATTCGCATTATAAACTAAACCGCAGTTATAATGCGAAATAGCCATCTAAAAGTTTTAAGACCTATCCAGAGGTGGATTTCTTTCATAAAAAGGGGAGGGGTGGACATGGACCTCCATTTTGTTGAAACAATAAATTGATTGTTTATGAAATCACTGTTACGGCAGTCAGAAGTCCCCACTGCTACATCCCATGGAATTCGAAGTTTATATAAGATCATATAAGGTATTTATGATACCTTAATCGTATCAAATTATTTTTGTATCATTTCCTTATATATTCAATGAGATATATTGCGGTTTCGAAAATATTACTAAGTACGTTAATATGTTGAGAATATACTTACTGTATAATTTGTTTTAGTACTTTTGAAAAATGCCCTAGTTTGTATATGGATTCCTGGAAAACATTTGTAAAATGATTTGTTTTGTAAAATCCTTAGTCTTGTGCTACGCCACTGAAACCTTGATCATGTTTTGTTAGAGTTTAAAACATATTGTTGTATCCAGAAAATATTACACCCATTAAAGGATGATTAAAGATTAAGTAGAGGAAAGTCTTGGATTACCGAAATATTTTTCTTCCAATGCTCATCCGTCAAAACATCAACCTTAGAAAGCGTCGTCTTATATGCGCCAATTGTTCATCATTATACTATGTTACGTTCTATTGAATTGTTTAACATGCTATATCAATTTAATCCCAGCTCTTTAAAATAAAAGCATGCATTGATCAATAAATTTAAATAATCATAACACATTTTTACACGGATGAGTACATGTGATGAGCATATATACGATAATTAGAGAAAGGTTCCAATTTAAGTATTCCTTAGTTAAGTGAAGGCTTAACTTAAGTTTATGCATGCCTACTTACCTAAGGAAATTCTTAGTGAAATCTAAGTTTAAGGAATACTTAAGTTAAGATGTTTATGCATACGGCCCCTGTAGTCCCGATAAACTGAATGACGATTGTGTTAGTAGCATACGGGACTCCGAAAATGATAGAGCTCTGTCTTACTTAAATCGCGTTTAAAAATACCATTGATTGTTCCCATCTATCATACAATACAATTTTCACATTTTTTGCTAATTTCTAAATTTGAATATTCAAATGCAGACCACATATGACCTGTAGTTGTATATTATAGTTCTATGTGTTTGAAAACTCATGCAATTTTATGATAAATATTTTAATGTGAAGTGAAATTAAAATTCCTACATGGAACTTCTTATGGAGAAGTGTTTGACTCCACGGCTCTCGACCTTACTTTATTGCAACATAAACAGTTTCCACTGCCATTTTCCACTGCCATAAAAGCCATTAAAATTGATAAATATGTCGAATATTATTTCGTTCGGTTACATCTTCATTATTTCAAATTAAACTTTTATGTAAATATGTCAATTTTCAAGTTAAAGGTGAGTTTTATTACTTGTAAGTAAATTTTATTTCAAGTTTCACATGAAATATTAATGTCAACAAGTTTCCACTTAATTGGAAAAATCGTATTTCCATTCGATAAAAATCTTTGATTGCATATGTATGAAATTACGTGTTTATTAAAAAGCATTGATGTGGAATTGAAATGAACTCGTGCGAAAACAGATTTGTAAATAGCTATTTGTTCAATTGCATCAGTTTTTTAACATCAGCTTGAAAATTGAAGATGGATTCTAGATTAGGCAGCAAATGCTTGAAAACAAACGACAGCTACATGTATGCTCCACTTACCGACCAAGGATTTATTCATACTACAATGTTTTCGAAAATGTGTTTTATATGAAACAAGCGGGAAGAATCTTGGATAGGCGAAACACTTTAGACTTAAGACTGTATAAAACATCCTTGCTCCAACTAAATATTATTGTTTTTACATAAAATATTGGAAAAAGTAAAATCCTTAATTGCTATTCGATGTATCGAAAAAGTTTGCACAGAAAATACAATATAGATCAAAATAACATTTAAAAGGATAATCTTACAAGTTACATACGTGTATTGTTTGCTAATGCCTTTGTAATGTTTTAAGCAAACAAATGCATGCCATCTTAAAACTCAATACAAAGACCGTTTAATTTTACGGTTAAGTTCAAGTGCTTAACTAGGCCTATACTTCTTACATTTTAGATAAGTTGTAAAATATAAGTTTTGATTTATATCAAATATAACTAAATTCGCGAATAAATATGATTAGGTACAATTTATGTGTTTCTGAAACGGTTTACCCTCTTACACTTTTTAATATTGTGAGTATTAAGTCTATAGTACATGTATATGGTAAATACGTTTACTTGATTAATGAACTAACTTTTTTATTTAATGAGTATGTCATGACACTACCAAATGTTTATTTGAACACCATATTTGTCAAAGATATTTAGATTACGAACATTACAACTGGTACACAAATACCATTGAAAATGTATAATTAGCCTTACCAAGTTTTAAACACAACATTAAACTTGTTACCATAACACGCTTGTTGATGTATTCTAATAACTAGTACTATTTATTAAAGAATTGTTTTTCTCCTTAGTCTCTGCATCTTTTGTTTGTGAATGTTGCAATTACTTGTCGCAAAGCAGGGCCACCCGTGGGTACATCTAGCCTCTTTATGATCGTTTATGTTTTGTTTTTGTTTGCGGTTGACCCTAAATACAAATCATGTGACGTGAATGTACAACTTTGACATCATATAGCGTTATCGTTCGGGTCATACTGTAAAGAAGCGTAGCCAGATGTCACCACTGTTTCGGAGTTGCACCTATTTTGACGATTTTTGTTAGCTGCGTTTATTTACGATCAAGTTTCCAATCTGCGTTTTTTTTGTAGATGTGTCATTATTTACTATATTATATAGTTCCCCTTATTTACTGTTGAATCTATAAATAATAAAAAAAAAATGGGATTGAACCCACCCCTAAACGGTATATGACTCTGTAATAAGGAGTTTCCAAATGCACAGGTATGCAATTTGGGTACAGTGACGTTACTAAATGGAATGCACTGACAAATTTTTGTGGTTGAGTATATCGATCTTTTCTTTTTTCATTCGGGTATATTTTTTCCCTTAAAGTGTATCGAATGCACTTTCATTTTTGTCTAAATACGTATTATTGTAACAATTAACAACATATTATGGTTTTAAATTGAGTAATTGATACAAAAAAATACACTCATGCTGGCTGACAAATAAAACTAATGGCTTTTTAATCTATTGATATATAGAGTAGAGTTACATAAGCGATATCATCAATGTTACTTAGAAACACCCCTGGCGCAATCATACACTATTTTACAAGGTATAACAATGGTTTTATTATCCGTTACAATCCCGTTATTTGCAAAAAGTTGTATTGAGAGTTTGCGGTGAGTTACGGTATTTGTATAAAAATTCGTTTTATTACCAGTCCGCGTAGAGATTTAAACGAAAAAAGATTCGGTAATTGGTGGTTTGCTTACGTAGTTTTAAACGGGTGACGAATTGATTGCGTAATTAACACAGTTGAGAAGATTTCTTATTTAATACATGTTAAATAATATTCTTTTTGTTGAAATAGATAATTCTCGGGAGAAGTCATTACTATGGTTGTAAAACATGTGTCTCCGTCCGTTTGTTAGGTTATGAACAAAAACAGTTGTTCAAAGTTATTTATACTTAATTTTCAAGTTTTATTTAAGAAAGCAACCCGTAAATATACCCCATATACTTGCTTGATTTGGAAAATTAAGTCCAAATGCCTTACTCGTTTGTACTCGAGCGGTTGCCCAAGTTAATCATTGAATTCACGTTCCCAATTAGCCGGGTGCTGGTATCCTTTACTTTGACTGTTTTCTGAGCATACTTATGCTGACAACCAAGAAACGCCTAACAAAGGCAAGATCCAGTTGTTGGTTTCCGGTGTGCACAGTAACTTTTAACATTAAGAATTAACAGAACATAGAAATTTTCGACTATGTTAGCACATAACTCTTGGTTGCTTGTTATGGTGAATCAAAGAGACAACTCGAAACTGACTGTCTATTCGATTGTGTTTTTGAACTTTAATAAGTAAAACCAGTTCTTAAAACATGTTATTTTAAAACTTTTAATAAATTTGCAACAGATTTTTTAAACTAACAATATAATAAATCCGCCTTTCGTTATATTAACCATTTTGCTTTATAATTTCTGCAACCGTGGTGCTTGTCACAGTTTTGACATCGAATGAATTAATTAAAAATTCGATGCGAACGCGAAATACAATGACCAATTCAGACGGGTATTATTGTACGTATATAGCAAGTGTAATACAATTTAGATTTAGAAGATAAAACTTTTTCTGTCGTTCTGCCTTAATATATTTAATTATATCATTGTTCGGTAAAAATTATCTAACGCAGTGTTAACAAAAAATGTAACGAAAATAATCTGGCATTTTTAATGAGTGACCGGTATCAGAGTACAGTTAGCACATTGTCACTCCCAATTTAGGACGATTCATGATTACAAAAGGTAGTCGAATTGAATGTTACATGCTGAAATTACAGTGACAAATATTTCAGACATATTGGGGACGATATAGTAGATTTTAAATACTAAAATATCGTATCATGTATATCACTTTGATGTTTTACTTATAAATAAAAGAGTATGTAGGTCTATTATCTTGTAGTTACTGAAATAAATCGATCTGTCTTGTCAGATATGAAACTTCAATGTAATCTGCCTTCCATTATTATTCGTTCGGTAGTTATTTTCGTGAATTTCGTAAGTAAAGCTTAACCACGAATTTAAGTATTATCGTGACAATAAACAAATTTCATATTCTCTTGAATACAGAAGTTGCTACATCAAAGAAACCGAGTTTTAACGAAAATGTAATATTCATCAATCCACGAAAATTGGAGCCAAAGAAAATGAATTAATCGACAGAATCGTAGAATAACATATATTTACAACTGAATCAGATATTAAATATCATGGCAGGGTTCTGGGAACTTTTCTATTAAAAATTCATATACCCCAAAAAGTTGATTTATTGAAAAAGGCTGTCCAATTATAAGAAAGATTATACAAAATTCTGAAGAAAACCTATGATATTAGAAAACTTTTTTTCTAGCAGTTTTTTTGTCAAGTCACCGGCCTTTTTCTCGGGATTTTTTTCGTGTCAAAAGACTGGTATCTAATCTTCCTTTTCTAACTATAAAACCCCATACACCAGTTTTCTGACTGGGGTCTAAACTGCCAGGTTGCTATAATCAAGATTGTATTATTTACAAGGGGTTAAAAAGTAATAAATATTTGATCATAGTATTAAAATAGAACGTTTGACATGTTCATTAAAAAAAATGATAAATTCTAAAATGTTACGTACCTCTGTAGCTTTTGACTAATCCTTCAATTTTTATATATTTGTGTCTTTAAAGTATATCAAACTCAAATTTATATCCATTTTGAAATCGACATCTCTTTAACACTGAAATGTACATCTGAATGAAAGTGATTTACCTGTATAAGTATATTATAAAACTCTATTAAACTTATACCTCAAAATAAATACTGGGTACTTCAAATAAAGCTAATTTATTCATAAACATATATGGATTTTAAAAATGCACTCTGTATTGAAGATGGGTGTTGTCGACTTATTTTTGGAGTCTAACATTTACATTATTATAAAGTATTTCCAAAAGGTTTACTACTTAGTAAAGTTAATATTAAGCAAACATTTTTTATTACGCTTAAACGCTTTTGTCCCATCTGACCTAAGAACTAAGTGCCTAAAATAATCATAGATAAAATATTCCCGTCAATCATTTGGCAGTCTTATTCATGTCCACCCTGTCACTTATGGCCAACAATTATTTTTGAGACATTTTTGTTTTAGTTTGACTGTAGGACCCTCTTCAGGCTCTTGTTTTCAAAACCCATCCGATTCGTTCTTTTTATTCCGCCATTATCCACTGCTTCTATATTTCTAGTTTGATGAACATGTATTTTTTTCTCTTTTAGTTATACCGTAATTGATCATGCAACGTTTACATTCAATTTTGTGTGTATTTAGTTAAAATATAGAATACAACTCCATGTCTGTTTTTAAATCGACATTTTTTTCGTCACGAAATGTATAATGGGGTATAGGTTTTGCTCATTGTTGAAGGCAGTACGCTGACCTATTTTTGCTAACTGTTACGTCAAATGGTCTCTAATGGAGAATTGTCTCAGTGGTGCTTCTTATTTATATGGTTATAAATAGTAGAGTAACTATGAGGTGGCGACCCGTCGCCAGGTGCCGTTTTCTTGTTATTGATTTCTGCGCTGTTTTGTCACGGAAATTCTGGAAATTGATCTTCGAAAACTTTCCGATGCAAATTTCTTAGTAAAAACTATAAACCCCCGACTCAAAGTAGAATTTACTATTCCGATCTAGTTTTTATGAGGTCACGTAAATGAAATTTAATGAAAAATATGATTTTAGCAACATAGGAACGGATAATAATTACATACGGATACTACAAAGTATCATCTATTCTGACAGGTTAAAATATCTACAGATAAAGGGTACGTGATTTCCAGTGTGACCTTTGTAGGAGAAATACATTTATTTTGAATTACGAATTTATCAAAATGTGTTACGTGACGTGACAGATAAGACAAATGTACTTCCTACAATAACTCATAGTTTAAAAATGCCGTCAAAAACGAATACTTGCATATTTCTATGATGCCATGTATTTATGTTTTATACCTTACAGTTGACTTATTGTGTTAGGCGTCGACCGTTATTGAAATTGAAAATGGAAATGGGGAGTGTGTCAAAGAGACAACAACCCGACCAAAGGGTAGACAGACAACAGCCAATTTTGTTGACAGTTTTGCTTTATCAGTATGAAATCACGTTCCATTTGAGTGTTTGGTTTCTTGTTAAAACGAGAACAATGAACTAAAATCTACTTTAACATAAAAAGCCTTCACAATCCACAAACACCCCAATCCTTCTTTTTACAAACTGACCTAGGGACTATCACCAATCAATTGTTTTTCACTTTTTTTTTTATTTCAAGATTAAAATAAAAAAATACTGTGTTAGCGATAAGTTGGGAGCGACGCTCAAGAAGTACACGATTCAGTGATGGACACATTGACACACGAACACACGCAATATAAAACAAATCATGAACTTTGCGCGGCATTTTTAAATGCAGTTTATATCTGAAGGTGAACCAAATCAAACCAAAGAACATATAAATTCCATAGATTCCTGCTTCGATTTAAGGTTTGCATGAGTCGAATAACTTGTTCTTTAGGGAACAGGGTCTTCACCTTTTAATGCCCCATTTATGGGCATTATGTTTTCTGGTCTGTGCGTCCGTTTGTTCGTTCGTTCGTCAGTTCTTCCTTTCGTCCGTCTGTTTCGCTTCAAGGTTAAAGTTTTTGGTCGAGGTAGTTTTTGATGAAGTTGAAGTCCAATCAACTTGAAACTTAGTAAACATGTTCCTTACGATATGATCTTTCTAATTTTAATTATAGATTTTATCCCATTTTTACGGTCCACTGAACATAGAAAATGATAGTGCGGATGGGGCATCCATGTACTTCTTGTTTATTAAAGTAAAGGTTTAGGAAGTAATAAAATCCTCTGCATGGACATGTATTATATCAGAATTGAAATTTTGTTCTTATTTCAACTTGACCGATTGGTGTTACACGTTATCTTTGGTATTTTTTTGTCGAGTGAACCACACCTGGCTAGTTTGAAGTATCTAATGATAAATCTACGGAAGCCGATAAGGGCCATTCAAAAAAAAAATTATGTCGTATTTACGACATAGCATGTCATAATTTCGACATAATATGTCGTTATTACGACATCGCTATATCGTAATTTCGACATAACATGTCGTTATAACGACATCGCTATGTCGTAATTTCGACATAACATGTCGTAATAACGACATACACTATGTCGTTTTAACGACATAGCTATGTCGTAATAACGACATCGCTATATATTTAAAAGAATATGTATTATGATTGCCAAGAGACTAAATGACACAGAAATTAACAACTATAGGTCATCATAATGCCCCCAATAATTAGAAAAGCCCCCGCATAGTCAGCTATAAAAGAGGGACGGTCGAAAGATACCAGAGGGAGAGTCCCCGAAATGCTGTGTGGCAGACAGTGTTATTAATTAATTATTAGCTCCCTTGGTAAAACTCCAAATTTCATATTTAATGTATTTCATTGTTAAATAATTTACATGAAGCTTAATAAATATGTATTTGTTAATTGCATAGCTTTGCTATTTAAATTCATTGGTTAAAGATATTTATTTATATTATAAAGTTTAATTTTTGCATCGTCGCAAAATCTCTGGTACCTTCTTTGGTTGCCTTCTATAAGAAACTTATATATTTTATAGATCCCAGTCAAGTTGAACATAGTTACCGACCGTGCAAGGGCTGTATAGCCAGTCAAGGTCGTTAAAAACTTCCATTTGTCAAGTTGAACAAAGTTCCAATCGTGGAAGGGCTATATAGCCTGTCAAGGTCAATTAAAACTTCTCTTTGTTTCAGTCCTACCAGGGCAAGCCAAGCTGTCCACCTTCCTGTAAATAAGCGCAAACTACATGGCTTCTTGTAATAAGGGTGAACTGAAGTATTAATTGCTCTATATCTACTTTCAAACGATGGGCACGATGTTCCTACAACAGAATCTTCAAAATTTCATCCGCAAAACAAAATAAAAATGTTAGAAAACACGAACCAATATTAAAACAAAATCAATATATGTTTTAAATTATGTTTTTACAGCTCTTCATCATGTAGTAAGTAATACCTAGTTTATTTGAGGATAAAAATAACAAAGCTATGTGAAAAAAACGGATGTCCAACGTTACATTTATGAAAAACTGTTTTAACTCTTATGTAAAGTGATTCTATTTCTTATTCTCTGATCTTTTTGATTCTTGGCAGGAACAGCGACATGTGTCGGTTCTTTGTGGCGGTAAAGCCGTTATTTTGCCAAATTTCATTTGACTCGGTGGCTGCATATTAAGCTGGAATAAGAAAAATGTCCAACGACGTATTTCGTTAACTCAACGACTGAAAGTGAATTTTATAAGTAGATATAGCAGAAAATGAATAAAAAGAGTAAGACACTAATAATATCTAACAAAAGTACAAATATTTGCCTCATTGTTCGTGAGTTCAAATATTGCTGATTCAATAAAATCTTCTCTTCACAGTCGTTTTTCTAACGGTAGCCATTTTGTCCAAGTTGATATTTCATTTTCAAAGCAGTTAACGCGTATTTTTTTTATAATTGATCAAAACAAAAGTTAGATACACGAAGAGTAAAAAATGCCAAGATTCTTTTCTTATTAACTACATATTTGGGTCTTCAAGGAATAAAATGATTCCACACATTACAAAACGGTAGCCAATTTGTCCAAACGTCTGAAAACGTCTAAAATCCGAAAGACGCTAATTTCCGACGTTACATGTGCTAAAGTTTCAATTAAATGTTCATGATAATTAACAACAAATCGTGTTATGAAATTTGGAAAAAGAGGTTGATGATTGCTGCCGAAAAAAAGAATAGTGCATGTTGCTATAGACTCCGCCCGGGGACATAGGTTCGACACAGGTTAAATTTTGCAATTTTTATTAATCGTTTATAGCTTTTAACGATTTATTTAATAGAATGGGGAAATGGGGAAAAAATCACATGATATTCGTCGACTTTTTGCAAAGACAAATTGGAGACACCAAGACAGTCCTCTAAATGTAAAATGCGAATTGAAATTTATGTTGCGGAAGTACTCTGAAATAGACAATTTAAAGTCGTCACTTCAGTAAGGTGCAATCACCAATAATAAAAGACTTAATACCAGTTCACGGAATGTTTTAATTCGCGATTTGTCCTGCTATTCATGTTATAACTGTCTTGATGAAAGTAATTCCTGTACTATCGAAGCCGGAACTTTTCGTCAATATAAACTTGTGCTTGAAATGGAGGTAATTGAAAGACGAATCCCAAACAGCGACGAAAACTGTTTCATCGAATTAATAAAAACCCGGGATTATATTAGCCGTTTTCGCGGACGATCCAGGAGTAGATTACTATATTTTAAAATGTATATCAGAAGTTGAACACTATAGATGACTTGGGAAATAATTCTCAAGCCAAGGTTCAAGTAATTGAAGGGGTGTATTTCGACAACTTGTGTGCCAGGGAAAATACAATTCTATTCAAATTTAACCAAGAGTAAAAATGTCCGATTTACTTGCAGTGTCAGATATATTTGAATTGGAGTTGAATTAAGATATAGAAATTTTACAATGACAGATGATATGCACCTTGAAAGTTAAACATCCTATGAAAAAAGTTTTGTACATCTAAAAAAATTTTTTTTTATTGAAAACCGTATACATGTACAAAAATGTACTTCCTCCCATCTTTCTTTCCGACATTACTTGCGACAGTTCTGCATTTTTTGTTGAAATAACTTAAAGGATAAACATTATTAAATCGAATCATTTCCACAACTTGAGGTAACTTATGATAAAATGACATCACAAAACGAACAGAACCAGAATCAACCAACATATAAAAAACCGAATAAAACTTGCAAAAATTAATCGAAGTCAAAAACCCTCTTCGACGCCGCATTTTAAGTGTAATGTGGTGTTGTAGGAACACCGTGCCCAACGTTTGAAAGTAGAAATAGAGCAATCAATACTTCAATTCACCCTTATTACAAGAAGCCATGCAGTTTGTGCTTATTGATTGGGATGTGGAAAGCTTAGTTTGCCTTGGTAGGACTGAATGTCAGTCCACATATAGTTCCACATATTATTCTTCTAATAAATTGAAATTTTTAACGTCTCTGACTGGCTATGTAGCCTTCCACGATACGTCGGTAGTTGAATGAAATTTGATAGGTTCTATAAAATATATAAGTTTCTCACAGAAGGAAACCAAAGAAGGTAACCAAAGATTTTGCGACGATGCAAATACTAAATTTTACAATATAAATAAATATCTTTAACCAATGGATTCAAATAGCAAAAGCTATGCAATTAACAAATATATACTTATTAAGCTTCATGTAAATTATTTAACAATGAAATACATTAAATATGAAATTTGGAGTTTTACCAAGGGAGCTAATAATTAATTGATAACACTGTCTGCCACACAGCATTTCGGGGACTCTCCCTCTGGTATCTTTCGTCCCTCTTTTATAGCTGACTATGCAGGGGCTTTTCTAATTATTGGGGGCATTATGATGACCTATAGCTGTTAATTTCTGTGTCATTTAGTGTCTTGGCAATCATAATACATATTCTTTTATATATTTATGGCGATGTCGTTATTACGACATGTTATGTCGAAATTACGACATAGCGATGTCGTTATAACGACATGTTATGTCGAAATAACGACATCGTGATGTCGTAATAACGACATGTTATGTCGAAATTACGTCATGCTATGTCGTAATTACGACATAAAATATTTTTTTTGAATGGCCCTTATCGGCTTCCGTATAAATCAACTGTGAATTTGTAATAATTTTAATGAAAGGATAATTTATATCACTTTACAAGCATGCGGCAGTACGTATTTGATATCTGTTTGTGCATCCCATCGTGATGGAATGTTTACAAAAGCTTAACTTAAAATAACGTTCAAAACGTTCAGACAATATTAAAAATAAAATCATAAGGGTTCCGCGAAACCCAATGTCTCGCCTACTTTTGCTGTTAGTCGCAGGCTCATCAAAAATGAGGAAAGAAATTAATAAAGATAATCCTCTCGATACTATCTTTTGATTGTAAGAAGCTTCTGTCCAAGTTTGGTAAATCCAGAATAGTTTATGAATCTAATATTTTTTTTAAAAAACTTGAACTGCAGACTGTACTGTACGTATGGAATGTTAATTGGAAGAAAAAGTCCATTTATAAGTAGATTATGGAAAAACTAGATTTTTGTTTACAAAATTTACTTCTGAATACTATCTTATGATTATAAACAAGCTTTTGTCTAAGTTTGGAAATCCAGGATAGTTAAAGAATGTTATTGAAATGTCAAAATCTTTAACCACGTGAATTTTTGTAGACGCCGCCGACGACGGAATAAAGGATCGCTATTTCGACAAAAGTCGAAGGCTCAACAAAAAGGATGTGGTTTGATTGCCGATGTGACAACTCTTTACCTTAGACCAAATGACGGTAGATTTAAGCAACTATGTGTCACCATAAGGCCTTTACTACTTTTATTACAATTTCAGAATTCAGTATAACATATATTTAAATTGACATGTGTATAGTCTTTTAACATCTTCGCTAGCCAAGGGTTACGATCCACTCCCGGGAGTGGATCGTAACCCTTGGCTAGCGAAGATGAGTCTTTTAAATAAGGGTTTCCTTTCTCGGAAACAAGGGTAAACGATTTTTAAGTTACAATATCGGAGTACAGTCATGGAAATCGGTTAGTGTCAGGTTGAAGTTTTCTTTTCTTTTTTAAAAGTGATCATATGCATGCAGTTATATTACAGCTTAGAAAATAGGGGCACAAAAGTCGTTAAGCTTAGAAAAAACTTGACATAAACACAACGAGGTGAAAGAAGAACGACAAACAGATGAAGAAATTTCACAAGATATTAACGTAGAAAAAATAAGAACAATAATTTAAGGGATGCACTCAGGTTCCAGGGCGAATTATTGGATACTTCATTTAAGGTTAATCCAGACCTTTTACCGCTTTCACTATACATTTTGGCGAGAGATAATAAAGGGATAATCACACTCACAAGTCGAAAACAAATTGACAATGACATGACAAAGAAGCCCTCACCAACATACAAACAACAGTATACAAAACAGGTGCTTTGCTTTTGCGCCAATTGGCATTTCATTTGCGCCAAAAAAATCTTTCATTTGCGCCACAAACCATATTTTATTTGTGCCAAAAATAAAACCTTTCATTTGCGCAAATAATACAGGTAAATAAAGGTAAATAGTATTCATTTTTTTTTCTTTCAGAAACTGACACTTTGAAAAATAAATACAGGTTTTTTGGCATTATAAAACATATTCCTCAGAATTCAGGCATCTTAAAATCATACGCAAGGTATATTAAAACTTCGTTAAAACACAGTTCTGTTAGGGACGACCATTTGATATTCTGGGGGAGGGGGTGGGGGTGTGGGCAGGAGGATTTTGAAAATAAATAACTCAGCCTTGATAATCACAAAAATAAATGGTTTAATCTGTGGTAGTTTGAAAATAAATTACCTGACTTGCAATGTATTGAAAATAAATAACTCAGCAGGTCTAATCGAAAGTATAAGATGGCACCAGATTCTTCATAAATTCATCTTTTCCCCAAAAAAAATCGGGAAACACTTCCAAATTTTTTTAATATTTAAAGTATAGATATTATTTAAATATACTTGAAATGTCTGAAAATTGGTTTCATTTAACTTGAGGTACTAGTATATTGTCTCAGGAAACCTTACCTCACTTTTATTTTTAACAGGGCCGTAACTACATTGAGGCAAATGCCTCATGTAGGAAAAGACCAAACGCTTGTCTCCATATCAAATTGTGTTCACGGCGAGTGCCTTGCAAGAAGCAAGTTCTGTTTTCCCTCAGACGTAGGCCTGATTTTTCGGTATCAATGTTTCTTCATTATTTGTCTTTTGTTCATTGATTGCCATTCTATATTCTGTTAGTGATGAATTCCTTTTGTAATCTAGTAATTTTGTTATGAACTTGATCATGAGTTAAAAAAAAAACCACAACAGCCACAGACTTAATTTTGTGAAATCCATTTTTGCTTTACCATGCTCATTGGTCTTTTGATTTTGTCCCTAGAAACTTAAGTTAAAACCATTAGCCTTCAGTGGCTCCAAAACACTTCAAAACATTTTGTGCCTCTCGCCGCTCGGCGAACTATGTTTGCCAATACTTTTAAAGAAGCTAGTTACAACCAAACTTTAATACTAAATAGGTATGCAATACATGTACATGCAGTTGGGAATATTAAAGATTAATTTCTGCAGAGGATGATTAATTATGATTAAATGGTACACAATGACTTGACTATACATGTATTATTTATAATAAACAAATCTTTAAAAAAAAATGTTTTCGAATATCATAAATATAGTTTGAAAATGAATAATCTGTCCTCTTAGTTAATTATAAAAATAAATAACCGATCAAAAACAAATCCTCCTGCCCCCCCCCCCCCCCCCCCCCCCCCCCCCCCCAAATGCAATGCGTCCATACAAAACACAACACTGTAACTATCAACAGAAGCTTAAATGCAAGTCGACGAAAGCAAAAATGTGTATTTTAATGTGCATTTCTTTAGTAGATTACAATAAAAATATGAAATGGTTGTTGAAATTAGAATTGGTGTAATTTAAATGAGACCGTATGAATCTATTGACATCATTTCAAAGCGATATGTAGATCCTTTGATCGAAATATATTACCTCATTAAATGATGCACAAATGACAAAAAATCAAATATCTTTAAAACATCTTATATATTACTGTTGTAAATACATTTAAATAGTCTATGAACTGTTAAATAAATGTAATATAAAATATAATATTAGAAAGATAAATCAAACTATCGAAAAGTAATAAACTATTTTAAAGGGTTTTAAGAATAAGAGTTTTTACAAATTTATGATAGGTTTTTCGTTTTCTGACCCACTTCAAATATCACTAAAATACATCATTAACTGTTGTATATTTCATTTTGAATTTTCGGTGCATGGGTCTGGGCGTACACTGGAAAACCAAGTGCAAACAAAACTTAATGTATATACTATCTTAGAATAAATGAAGAGGTTTAACTTGTAAGATCGATTGAAGAAGAACGTGTAAATCTGATTTAAAAAGGGGCAAGGCAACTTATATCAAGGGTGATAAAGAGCCAAAAACCAAACAATAAGAGGAGAATAGATAACCACAACGACCTAAGGAAAAAAGATCAAGAAGAAGAATATCAACAATAACAATTATGTACAAAAACTATCATTAAAAGAGGGGCGAAAGAAACCAGAGGGACCGTATTCAAACGCATATGTCGAAAATAAACAGACAACTCCATGGTTTAAAAAGACACAGACCAAAAGTAAACAATAGTACATAAAACACAACATAGACAACTACAGACTGAGTAACACGAACCCCGCCAACAACTTGGATGACTATAGAGGATAGAGATCAGAGCGATTACGGAGTTCCACGCTCGATTTTGGGAAGACACCAAAAGATCAATGATAGATAAAAAAAAACTTAATTCAAATAGTTTGGGGTGGGGTGGGGGTCGAACTGCAGCAAGATTTGGTTATCCGACATGGGTCAATCAATTTTGAACACGTTGAGGTTCAACATTGATAGTAAAAAAAAATATCCGATAAAAACTGCGCTGAATGATGTAAATCATATGAACCTGCAACGTCTTATATTATAGGACTACGTAATAGGAGTGAAACACTTTTGCACATATTCAAACTGCTGGCTAAGTCGAACTAGTTGTTTTACCATAACGTACTTTCGATGTATTAAGTAAGTTAGTTGCATCACTATTTATTCATTTACTTGAGCGGTTTTCTCCCTTGTACGCGACACATATTCAGTGGCGGTCAATTGATTCTGAAAAAAATAGCATATGCAGACACCAAGATGTTTTAAAGTTAGAGACTGCAGAATCGACATAAAACAACGGTTGGGTCCTTAATTACTATACGATGGGACAATACAAACTCAACTAGAACCCGGATGGTTGAACACAGGCGTAACGAGAGGGTAAGCAATTCCTGTTCATTTGGTATTGTTCCAGGGCCAAAGCCTGGTTCATTGGTAATATCGAAAAGGTAAGCATATATTATACCCGTTTGTGATCCCTATAATTAACATAGGTCAAACATGCAAGCGAAAAAGCATGCAAATGTTACCAAACTAAAAAAAAAAGGCTGACCAAGGTTGGAACCAGTGGCGGATCCAGAAATTTTCATAAGTGGGGGCCCACTGACTGACCTAAGAGGGGGCCCGCTCCAGTCACGCTTCAGTGATTCCCTATATAAGCAACCAATTTTTTTTCCCAAAAAGGGGGGGGGGGGCCGGGCCCCCTGCCCCCCCTAAATCCGCCTCTGGGAACCACGACTGGTAAAGTCGTAAGTTAGGAAAGGAAACTAGTGATCTTGGTCTACTTTTGCATAAAATTTTCCTTTGTGGCCCCTGTAATTTAAAATAATAAGTCAAACAAGTTTGAAAGCATCTAACTACAAATTGTTTACAAAATAACTTTTAAATAGCCACGTTGAATTGATAAAAGTTTTTATGATTATAACATAGTTAACCTCCTTAATTTTATGTACTAAAATACATTAACTGATATAAAACCTAATATAAATGATAAACATGGAACTATTTTTGTTATAAAATTTGTTTTTCATACATTAAATTAAAAATTTAAATATTTTTCACAAATAATGTTTACAAATCAATTAAAATCGGTGCTTTTAAATTTTCAACCTATTGTTGTGAAAACTTAATGAAATTTTGTCTGTTTGGGTAAATATATTTTAACTGTGCAAAGTCTGAGACTTTAAAACTGACTGTAAAATATCGCATTTGTCAATATTAAAACTTCTTAATTCAAAACATCAAACACTTTGATCCATGATTAAAAAAAGTATGAATATTTTCTTACACTGGTCAACTTCTTGGTTGAATGAATCAGAGATTTCAATGATTTTAAATATTTTGCAAAAACCAATTCAATATTTAATAAAAAACAAGTGTACAACTTTCAAATGTCTTTTTTTTAATTATTTGGAGACAAAGTCTCGAAAAATAAAATAAGTGGCATATTGGCACAAAAGAACATCAAAGCAAACACAGTATTTACGACATCTGATGAGCTTTTCTGGATAAATCATAGACAAATAAAACATTACACAAAATAATACAAGTTCAAAGAATGCTCACAGTTGCTGAAAGCAAGCTTTAAGTTATGAAATCACGACGTCCTATACAATTTAATTAAATTGTTGACACATACATATGCCTCGCCTGTATGCAACTTTGATAGTTTAACTCGCCTTAATTTAAATTATGCTAAAATAAATGTCATTAAACAATGTTACATGTAAACTATGCAAAAGATTTAAGACAACGGAAAAATGGGACAATGACTGAGAGACAGGACCCAACTTACTTGTCGTTTGTTTATTTGTTACTTATTTGTTTTTCGTTCATTTTTTGTACATAAATTAGGGCGTTAGTTTTCTCGTTTGAATTGTTTTACATTGTCATTTCACGGCCTTTTATAGCTGACTATGCGGTATGGGCTTTGCTCATTGTTGAAGGCTGTACGCTGACCTAAAGTTGTTAATTTCTGTGTTATTTTGATCTCTTGTGGAGAGTTGTCTCATTGGTAATCATACCACATCTTCTTTTTTATATTATGATATCTCCATCGAAATGATATGTGCCAGTGCTCATACAATTGCCTGCCTACTAATATCATCGACTTAGGGAGCTACCATTTGATTTTTATGGGGGGGGCTAGGATGAAATTTGAAAAAAAATAGGCAGGACAGGAGTTTTGAGTAAAAAAAAAAGGCAGGATGAGACACTTGCAAAAAAAAAAAGTCAGGACGACAATTTAGGTAAAAAAAAGTCAGGATAAACTAAAAAAAAAAAAGGCAGGACCGAACAGAGTGAAAAATAAAAAGGCAGGACAGAGATTACAGCTAAAAAAAGGGCAGGACAAAATTTTTCATCCTAGCCCCCCCATAAAAATCAAATGGTAGCTCCCTTATTGTAATTACCCTTGAGGTAAAATAATTACAAAAAAAAGAGTTCAATAGTTAATAGATCATTGTTGAGGGGGCAGGGCAAAGTAATCGTCAGGAAAATGAAATGTACAAATGCTAATACAACTTTCTGACATCATGTGAAGTTTGATAAAAAAAAAAAAAGACACCCACAGACGCTGAGCAGTTTCCTTTTTAGATGAGTATAAAAGATGCATCATTAGATTTTTGATTACATAATTATTTGGGTGTTTTAATAGTGATTATCTGTTTACTAGACTAACATTTGATAATATTAAATTGAGTATTTCATAATCTAGGTCTTAAACAAGAATGTGCCCCCAGTACACGAATGCCCCATCCGCAACATTTTCTATGTTCAGTGGACCGAGAAATGGGGGAAAATCTCTTATTTGGCATTAAAATTAGAAAGATCATATCATATGGAACATGTGTACTAAGTTTCAAGTGAATTGAACTTCAACTTCATCAAAAACTACCTCGACCAAAAACTTTAACCTGAAGCAGGACGGGCGAAAGGACGAACGAACGAACACACAGACCAGAAAACATAATGCTCATAAATGGGGCATACAAAAAAACCCAAATCACCAACACTTAACCTAGAATGATGAACCCTGCCAGACTGACGTGCAGCTCACCATTATTCCATAGTTTATTTGGTGCCCAAAACATTTTGGCAAATTGCTTACAGTATATAAGAATCTAACCTAACCAAACAAAGTAACTTCGATCAATGATAGATTAATTGAGGGTCAAAGTCATATGAACAAATAAAACAGTTTAATTATTCCGTACACTAAATATAGTTGACCAGTCGCATACCGTATTTGAGGAATGAAGAGGGGACAAGGGTTTTTTAAACTGCTATGATCTTTTGGGACAATTTGGTTCTTTATTATCTTGTTATTCTGAAAATGCATTTGCTGTTAGCTGTTATTGATTTATTCCTTGTTAGCTGTTAAAGGACTCTTATTTTTGTTTGTTATCTATTGTTGTAAGAATGTATTTGCTGTTAACTGTTATTAAAAATTTGACTGTTAGCATTTTGGGAGCCAATCTTCATTATGCTGTTTGATGCATTTTTTTCTGGTGCCCAGGAAAAATTAACAAAACATAATGTAAAACTTTTTGAATGGAGTTTAATCAATAAATGAAATTTTATCAAAATTTTTGCTGTTATTAGATCCCCCTTGCCCCCTCAATGAACCTTACCACGCAAACTTGTCAAAGTCAAGAACTGTAAAAATGAAAAAAATCTTGATCCGTATATTGTGGTTATGTTCCAGACCATATGAGTATTTGGACCGTACGCGTACGGTCCGGACCGTATACGTATACTCGTACGGTCGGACCGTATGAGTATACGCAATGGTCCAGTAAGAGCTGACCATACATGTTGTTGGATCATATGGGTTAAATTTAAATAAACATTTATTTTTAGTTTTATAAATTGTTATCATTGCAATTAGATGGATAAAATGAACAAATGAACAATTGAAATTAAATATTTGTTTAATTGTATATCTGAATCCTATTTTGGTATTCTCGCCCAAGGTGACACTTGCTACCACAAGTAATGTAATATATTTTACAATTACATGTTTGCAGGTCATTCATGTTCCTTTGCATTTGCATTTTTGTCGAGCCTTTGATTTTAGTCGAAAAAGCGAGACTAAGCGATCCTACATTCCGTCGGCGTCGTCGTCGGCGGCGTCCACAAGTATTCACTCTGTGGTTTACGTTTTTGAAATTTTAATAACTTTCTTAAACTATACTGAATTTCTACCAAACTTGGACAGAAGCTTGTTTATGATCATAAGAAAGTATTCAGAAGTAAATTTTGTAAAAATAAAATTCCATTTTTTCCGTATTTTACTTATAAATGGACTTAGTTTTTCTGCGAGGAAACATTACATTCACTCTGTGGTTAAAGTTTTTAAAATTTTAATAACTTTCATAAACTATCCTTGATTTGTACCAAACTTGGACAGAAGCTTGTTTATGATCATAAGATAGTATCAAGAAGAAAAATTTGTAAAAATAAATTTCCACTTTTCCGTATTTTACTTATAAATTGACTTAGTTTTATGCCAGAAACAAAACATTCACGTTGGGTTAAGTTTTTAAAATTTTTATAATGTTCTTAAACTATCCTGGATTTCTACCAAACTTAGACAAAAGCTTGTTTCTGATCAAACGGTATTATTCAGAAGTAAATTTTGTAAAAAGCAAGTGAAACTGCGAGCTACTGCTCACTGATGATACCCACGCCGCAAGTGGATAATATTAATAGTGTAAAAATATGCAAGTGTTTGGTAAACAGGAAGTTGTCGAGTGATGAATCTGAAAACGCATCACACGGTATAGCTGACTTATAAAAATCCTGAAACCAAATTTCAGAAATCCTTGTATTGTAGTTCCTGAGAAAAATGTGACGAAAATTTTTAACTTGGTTATCATGTGTAAAATCATACAAGTGTTCGGTAAACAGGAAGTTGTCGAGTGATGAATCTGAAAACGCATCACACGGTATAGCTGACTTATATAAATCCTGAAACCAAATTTCAGAAATCCTTGTATTGTAGTTCCTGAGAAAAATGTGACGAAAATTTTCAACTTGGCTATCATGTGTAAAATCATACAAGTGTTCGGTAAACAGGAAGTTGTCGAGTGATGAATCTGAAAACGCATCACACGGTATAGCTGACTTATATAAATCCTGAAACCAAATTTCAGAAATCCTTGTATTGTAGTTCCTGAGAAAAATATGACGAAAATTTTCAACTTGGCTATCATGTGTAAAATCAGACAAGTGTTCGATAAACAGGAAGTTGTCAAGTGATGAATCTGAAAACGCATCACACGGTATGGCTGACATATATAAATGTTGATACCAAATTACAGAAAGGGTGGATGTGTAGTTCCTGAGAAAAATGTGACGAAAGTTTCATGGGACGGACTGAATGACGGACGGACTGATGGACGGACGGACTGACGGACGGACGGACAGACAGAGGTAAAACAGTATACCCCCCTTTTTTTTAAAGCGGGGGTATAAATATCCACTTTTTCCGTATTTTACTTATAAATGGACTTAGTTTTTCTTCCAGTTAACATTACATACAGTCTGCAGTTAAAGTTTATAAAACATTTATTAGATTCATAAACTATCCTGGATTTTTTTTTTACCAAACTTGGAAGCTTCTTTCAATCAAAAGACAGTATCGAGAGGGAAATTTTTATTGATGTTTTTCCTCATTTTTGTTGAGTCTGCGATTAACAGCAAAAGTAGGCGAGACACTGGGTTCTGTGGAACCCTTACGAATTTTTTTGTAAAGTTTCTAATATCTTCTCCTTCTTCTATTCGTAAATCCTTCCAGTTATGGAACACCTCCTCATCAGCGGATATCATCCAGACGGGAGTTAATTAAAATTTATGCACTAAAAAAATTCCCCAACTAACTTAAAATTTTTAAATTCACTGTACACGGGTAAAATCGAAAATATTTAAGGACTGATAAAATAATCTACGCAATAAAGGTAAAAATATCTAGGCCCTATTAGATAAAATCAAAAATATGTAAGGACTGATAAAATAATTCACGCAATAAAGGGTAAAAATATCTAGGCCCTATCAATATTTACTTATTCTAAAACAATTGTCCTCCCACATTATGTTTACTTCCGATATCGTCAATTAAATGATTCAATTAATGTATTACTAGTCGACATGCTAAAAACAAGATAGTAACAGATTTGATTGGCGTGAATTTTTTAAATAGTTAAAAAATAAGGTTTTTATTTCAATTACAATTGAACTTTTCCATATTGATTTGAGAGTTAAGTTATGTTGATCTGTTACATGCATTTGTAACTTATAAACTTAAGCAACTTCTTAATCATATTAATCAGACCGTACGCGTACGGTCCGACCGTATGAGTATTTTGAAAAAGTAAGCATACGGTCCAGACCGTACGCGTACGGTCCAAATACTCATACGGTCTGGAACAGTTATAAACATTGTGTATCAGATTCATAACATTTAGTTGAGGAAAACTAATTTAAAAGTTAAGATAGAAAACGGAAACAAATTCAACAAGTTGTCATTCATGAACTGTGTGTTTTGTGGTAATAAGTAAGAATTGGGTTAATTGAATAATAAGTAATAATTATATTGCATAACATTTGGTGGAGGCAAACTTAAGTTAGAGAATGAAAACATAAAATTCAGCAATTTTTCCATTTGTAAAGGGTCATAACTCTAGCATGGTAAAAACTAGATGCTCCGCAGGGCGCAGCTTTATACGACCGCAGAGGTTGAACCCTGAACGGTTGGGGCAAGTACGGACACAACATTCAAGCTGGATTCAGCTCTAAATTTGGATTGTGATTAAATAGTTGACACAGCATAGGTTTCTGACAAAGAATGAATGTGGTCTAATGAACTTAAATTTTTTTTTTGCCTTTGAGCAATTCACTATGCTGTTGAATATTAATCCTCTCAAAAAAATGTTTGAAGAAATTTTCTTTTTATTTATGAAATCTGAAATGAGAAAAATTGAACACCCCCACCCAATTTTTTTTCCCACATGCCTCTTTCCCTTATTCCAAAAATGATCTCAATTCAAATTTCTAATGGAGTTTGCAACAATAACTACTCATTTAAATACATCATAAAATATTAAAATGTAAAAAAAGTGCTTGTTATCACTGAATGGTAAAGATTGTTTTAATTTATCAATTGGTAGTAAAAGTGAATATACATTGTATATTGTATAACACAATGATTTAAGTTGATTCAACTACTATTCTGAACAAAGAAAGATAACTCCAATTGAATATTTCTTGCTATTGTGCAATATTGTGCAATTAGATATTTCTTGCTATTGAGCAATACTGTGCAATTGAAAATACTTGCTATTGCACAATACTGTGCAATTGAAGATTTCTTGCTATTGCACAGTAGTGTGCAATTGAAAATTTCTTGCTATTGCACAATACTCTGCAATTGAAGATTTCTTGCTATTGCTGAATACTGTGCAATTGAAAATTTCTTGCTATTTCACAATACTTAATATAATAATTTTGGATCCTGATTTGGATCAACTTGAAAACTGGGCCCATAATTAAAAATTTAAGTATATTTTTAGATTCAGCATATCAAAGAACCCAAAGAATTAAATTTTTGTTAAAATCTAACTTAGTTTAATTTTGGACCGTTTGGACCTTTATGTAGACCAATTTGAAAACAGGACCAAAATTTAAGAATCTACATACACAGTTATTTTCAACATATCAAAGAACCCCAATTATTTAATTTTTGATGAAATCATACAAAGTTTAATTTTGGACCCTTTGGGCCCCTTATTCCTAAACTGTTAGGACCAAAACTCCAAAAATCAATCTCAACCTTTCTTTTATGGTTGAAAAAAATTTCATAGATTTCTATTTACTTATACTAAAGGTTTGGTGCAAAAACCAAGAAAAATGCTTTTTTGGGCCCCTTTTTGGTCCCTAATTCCTAAACTGTTGGGACCTCAATTCCCAAAATCAATCCCAACCTGGCTTTTGTGGTCATATACCTTGTGTTTAAATTTCATTGATTTCTATTAACTTATACTAAAGTTATTGTGCAAAAACCAAGAATAATGCTTATTTGGGCCCTTTTTTGGCCCCTAATTCCTAAACTGTTGGAACCAAAACTCCCAAAATCAATCCCAACCTTCCTTTTGTGGTCATAAACCTTGTGTCAAAATTTTCTATTTACTTAAACTAAAGTTATAGTGCGAAAACCAAAAGTATTCGGACGACACCAACGTGATACCAATATACGACCAATAAATTTTCAATTTTTGCGGTCGTATAATGACACCAACAAAATTCAAACTTAATCTTTATTTTCAAATTTTGTGATAATAAGTATTGTGAAAATTTTCATAATATTTGGTTGAGGCAAAATAAATTTAATACTGACAACAACCAATTTCCCTGATGTACACAAAATTTACAGACTGACGAGGGTAAAACTAAATGCTCCTTGGAAAGAGGGTGTTTCCAAGACAGAGGCTTCCATAAAGTTACCCTTACAAACCATCCCCATTGTGTACCTCCAATTCTATAGACAATCATTGATTTTGTATTTACATTGTATCATAGATCAAATTTATTTGTTCAGAGTATGTTCACTTATGTTAATATGTCTTTTGATTGAGTCAAATACTTTTCGTTTGTTGATGTGGTTTCTTGTTTTTTATATAGATTAGACCTTTGGTTTTCCCATTGGAATGGTTTTACACTAGTTATTTTTGGGGCCCTTTATAGCTTGCTGTTCCTTGTGAGCCAATTAAGGCTCCGTGTAGGTGATCATACTTTGACAGTTTGACCTCTAATGGATTACTTTTATAAATAGTGACTTGGATGGAGAGTTGTCTCATAAGCACTCATACTACATCTTCTTATATCTATGTAGTTATCAACTTCACAAGACATCTGCTCCAGTGCATCAACAAGAACTAGTAACAAAAACAACATACACTGTAGTGATGAATTTAATATAAATAACAACAATGTAACAAGCTGCAACAAACAAACAAAATAGTATACTCATAATTCAGCACTTAATGCCTTGCACATACATATTCTCATTAAATAATATGGTATTTTAACAAGGGAGATAATAGAACAATGGTATCTAAATAAGGGAGACAATTCAATGTTAGAATTGTTTAAATGAACTTTTATATATAATAAAGTGAGGTTATGCAAAATATTTATTGATGTATTAAAAAATAATTAATTCTGCAAATTTGTTCACTTATTTTATCATGGTGAAAGATATTCTTAAACCAAAACTGAATCGTTTTTTTAAATTTAAAAAATTCAACATTTGATTCTGTAATTTAATATTGTTTAATATACATTTGATTTTTGGATGAATTTGGTCCAAAAATGTACCATCCCCTTTTTATCTGAATAGACAAATGTGTAAAATATAATATCTACGATTAAATTACAACCTTTGTGAACCTGATTGGCACGAAAAAACAATAAAAATTCCAGACAATACCTTTCAGTTAATATAACTACAAAGTGGAGTTAATACAATGTTACATAAGTTATAAATTAACTCCCTTTATAAATTTGCATAGTTTATAAATTATCTCCCTTCATAAGGTTACACAGGGGAGATAATAAGTTATTAATCAGGGTAGATAACTGTCTGCTTTAATATTTAGGAATATTACATTGCTACAAACCAGAAATAAAAGCGACAGTAGCACTAGCACTTCTCGATGGATCCATAGGTGGATGGGGAGAGGGAAATGATAGCACATAGAATTCAAATATACAGAGATCGATCATCCATTCATTAAATTGATGTATTTTTATAACTAAACATTGTTTACTTGATAATTTAGCTAACAAATTAACTGTGTGTGGTGAATTTTGTAAAACTAGTAAAGTAATAAGTATTCAAGTTTTGAGGCCTATAAGCTTTTAAACAATTACTTGTATTCCTGCTCAAAGACATTCTAATGTGATTCATGAGAGTTACTTCCCTTATAAATGGATGATAAAATGATTTTGAGTGTTTCACTGAATTCTTCATACATTCTATCAAACCTGGTGCCATGAAAACATTTAATGGCATGATCAAATGAATCTTGTTAGAATGGTTATAATTACCATACAAAGTGAAACTGTCCAACCAACAAAAAAAAAAAACCCAACATAAAGTTTAAATAATGCCTTTTAAAATTGCATATGAGTTCATGTTGTTAGTATTTCAGTTCCAAAACAAATACTTTCAAATTGTATAATTAAGTGAAGATTGCACACAAAAATCTACTCAACAAATAAATAAAAGAAAGCTTGCAGATCATATCATACACATGGAAACAATGAAGAAAATTTGGCACATCTTAAACAAAAAGAAAGTAAAAATTGGTGGACATGGTGGATTGGACATGAAATTTACCCTCAAGATAACATATAATATTTAAGGATACTGTGGTTGGGTTGGGTTGGGTTTGGGGGGGAGGGAGACTCAAACTTGTTGTCAAACTGATATGTACTGTTATTAATACAACATCATACAAAATATCATTGATATATTACAGGTAGTTCTTATCAAACCAACCCAAGGCCAAAACAAAATAACAATTATTGCCTACGATAATGTTATCAATGCTGGAAAAGCTATACTTTTGTCAGGCAAGACAAAAATCAAACATTGCAATGAAATCTTGTACTTGTATGTACAAAGGGAGATAATTCAAACTTTAAATATTACTTTGACAATGACATCATTTATATTTATTACCAATGTTATTTCAACTGATCGGGCGGGGCTTAAGTTTTAATTTGCATAAGGACAGTCTATTAGAAGATGTGTGTCATAAGGATGATTGCTGTTTTAATTATTACTGATTTCTAATCGCCTATGATGTGAAATAAATAGAGTAATATTAAGAATGTATACTATATTGATACACCATGCATAATTAATGTTATTTTCTTGACAAATATGATTGTACAAAGATTGTTTGCATTCACATAATTTTGAAACTGGAGTATTTGAGTATATAAATTTCTTGAAATTTAATAGGTAGCTATAGGATTTATAGAATGGTTTGCTCAATGCTTTGTGTATATATCAAAAATGGTGATAAAATCTAGTAAAATGATAATATCATGCCAACCTTATGATGTATATGTTTGGGACATAGAAAAATAAAAATCTACACACAAACAGGTTAATTTGTGGTTTTATGCTCTAAACCATCCTATCCTGTGCTGAAAAAAGAGATATTATTCTGTATTTATTTGCACACTTTTTTGTCCTAAGGTCATATCTAATCTTTATTGTCTACTACCTTTTCCTAATCAAGTAGTTACTGTAAATTAAGGCGGTACCTAACACTACAGGGAGATAACTCTGTAAAATCAGCTTAACGTTTTGATTACACTGTGTTGTAAAGGGAATATTAAGCTTCTCAATGATCAAAATCAGTGTTTTTCAAACTGCTATATAACCAGTGTAATTTTTCTGATAAAATGGTTGGTTCAAATTTTTGAAATTTTTATATTTTTGTAAAAGGGTCAAAGTAAATACTTTGTCAAAATTTTAAGAAAATCAAACGAGCCAAATTAATTTTAGTTAAAGTGTTGGGTACCACCTTAAGAAGTTATTGCAATTTTGTCACTTAAGTTTTTTGCAATTTTGAGAAAAGTCCGGTTTATTTCATATAAAAAACCTTGTCTTCGATGTCAGACAGATCCATACACTTACATACAAGTGTGGTTCAATCTAAGAGCAATCAAAATACTTCTACATAAGTTATTATTCTTAAACTAGAAAAATGCTTGTTTCAGGCCCCTTTAGACCCCTAATTACTGAACGGTTAGGACCATCAACCCCCAAATCAATCTCAACCTTCCTTTTGTGGTATTTGTGACCTCACACACACCCACAAATACAGTTAGCTAGGGTACATACTCATTTTTGTGATGATGTAAACACAATGACTTCCTCAATCTGATGTATTTTTATACTTTGTTGAATATCAGTGATTATCAATAATATAGTGATGAAATTAAGGGAAAATAAAATGTATTTTAATAATTTTAGAATTAATGCTTGAAAATCAGGTGTGTACTATCACAATTTCCTCTACACAGTGGGTTATTTTATATGAAAGAAAATGAATTTGAAGTATATAAAAGTCCAGAAATTAAAACTTGTCATTTGACAAAAAATTCAGCAAGAAGTTTTTAATGATTTCTCAAGGGTTTTTAAAGAATATTTTTTTAACATTCAGTCTCTAAGTCTAATAATTTTAAGGATTTCAATGCTAAATATGAATCCTAATTTTTCTTAAATAAAGAATTTTTATCAATATAAAGTACAGTAAAAATCAACATGATTAAGGTTCGAAGCCATCTTTTCTGGAATGTAAAGAGTAAAGAATGGTGCCCTTTATTTATCCTTTGAATTTTCTGTTTTCAGCAATGAATTATCACATGTATATTTTGATTCCAAATTTTGTTCAAATTCCGGTAGACTCTTCATGTCTGTTTTAGAAGTGGTCACAAGAGAAACTGTCGTCTGCTGTGTGTGTTCAGTTATAGCACTTGAAGAAGAGGCAACCACACTGGGATCATCAGTGTGTTTGTCCAAGTCTGACTCCATGGGAGTCGAATAATCTTTTCCTGAATCTGATTCAGTAACATCATTAACTTCTGTTTCCATGGAAACAAAATCTTCCTTTTTCCTCGCCTCACTTTCTGTTGAGTCAGAAAGTGTTTCCATGGGAAAAGCTTTTTCACTTGTGTCATCTTTTGAACCTGACTTTGTTACCATAGGAACAGTCTGCTGCTGGTTCAAATGTTGATCGATATGTTGTTTTAGAACATCAGAATGTGCAAATGTTTTACCACATAAACCACACACATATGGCGTTGCCTGTCAATCAAGGAAAGAAAAGATACATGTTTATAGTGATATTAAACAAAACTTGATCCGCTTTAATGCCATTAATAAATTTTATTATAAATTCATTAAAAAAAAAATTTGTATTGTGTTTAGGCATAAGGCAAAAAATTTGGCATTAAATAGGCACTCCAATAGAAAATTGTATCATGAAGATAACATCAAAAACAAAATATTCTTAGCCTGAAAATTTGTTTCTTTGAAAAAAATCATCAAAAAAGTTAGATTTAAGGCTATTTGAAATTTCCTGATGTTTTGTCAAAGGGGTACACATATTCACCATTTTTAAACATCTACTTAACACCAGATAACTGCAGCTTTAGTTATCAAAAGTACCAGGATTATAATTTTATACGCCAGACGCGCGTTTCGTCTATATAAGACTCATCAGTGACGCTCAGATCAAAATAGTTCAAAAAGCCAAATAAATACAAAGTTGAAGAGCATTGAGGACCCAAAATTCCAAAAAGTTGTGCCAAATACGGCTAAGGTAATCTACTCCTGGGGGTAAGAAAATCCTTAGTTAACAATATTTATCAAATCAATTTCATTTTAGATGAATAGCAGACATTTCAAATTTAGGGCAATCAGTCAAAGAATTACTAAGAAATACTTCTTTGAAATCATTTTTTAATTCAGGAAATTGGCTGAAAATCATTGTCTGTTTTTCAGTCCTTTGCGGTAAGTGCCGAAATTTTGTCTTAGTTTAATAAATAATCATACTTGTTATAGTAACATAATTTACCGGCATATTTCTTCCATTTCACCCATTCTTTGAAGTTTTTACACCTCAAAATCATAAAATGGCCAAATTGTGTCCCCGTCGAATATGAGTGCACCACTCTACCCTTCTTATGAATTTGCATGCTTTTGTTAAAAAGTTAAAGAGTTTTCTTATGCAGCTTGCAAAGAGAAGCATGAACACCATTCAAGATAAAAGGTGTATACATTGCATTGAAGACCTGTTGGTGACCTTCTGCTGTTGTCTGCTCTATGGTCGGGTTGTTGTCTCTTTGGCACATTCCCCATTTCCATTCTCAATTTTATCTCATTCTAACAGTCTTTTTTTCTTTTTAAGATATTTTAAGGTGGATAGAGGTAATAAAAATTCAAAAATAGTGTGATTTTCAATTTTTCTTCAATTTTAGTTGATTAAAGAGATGTTTGTCAGACAAAGTGACATATCTCAACTCTATATTGGTTAGAACTGCATATTTTTTTCACTCTCTTTGTTATCTTTGATAGTAGCTTCATTGGCAATCCCACCACATCTCCTTAATTTTATAATGTATGAGTTAATTTTAAAGTTTGTATGCAAGGTTTCAAGTTTGGAATTATTTTGGCCAAAACATTCACTAATATAAACAGAAATCAGTTTTCGAAATGGTCATCTGGATAAAATTTGTACAAATGGTAGTTTTTTTAACATTTATCTTACCTGTGCATGAGACTGTAAGTGAGTTTTCAGTGACTGTGCGTTTGTGAACCCTGCATCACAATATTCACACACATAAGGTCGTAGTTCAGCATGAATTATCAAATGATTCTGAAAAATATAGTTTGTTTAATGCTTCATCAATAACTTAGAGTCTCCATGAGAAATAAAACCTTTTTTTTATAACAGGGATAACAAAAAAAATCATAATATGAAATTGTTTGTTTTTGTGTAATGATATTGTATTTTAATTACGCTATTTTAAATATTAGTTTGCTGTATTTTCTTTACACAAAATTCAATTATACACCTTTACTGACATGTGTACAATCTCCTGGCTAATCAGAGCCATATTTTTTTTACAATTGCTTGATTTTGTTATCAATACCTGCACAGAAAGTTCTTGTTCAGTATTTTCCTTTAAAAAGTAAGTCTATATTCTGTATATCATCTTTGGATTGCATTTGCACATAATAAAATAATCAAAGAATGTGATTGTGATGTATGCCTCATTATATGCAGCTAAGATCTTTTAAGTTTTGAGTGTCCTATAAATTTTTAGTGGAATGTTGTTTAAGTTGCAATTATACCAGATATCCTTTTTCCATTTTTATTAAAAAATATAGAAACCACCTGTCCACTTCAAAGGGGGAGGGGGGTGGTACAAGCCAGAATTGTTGACCTTCCTAAATCATGATTAAAATTATTTTTTCATTGAGAATTACCTTCAGATGTTCCAAATTAATAAACCCTCTTCTGCAAATCCCACACAGATGTGGTCCATTGTCAGAACTTTCATCTGCTTGACCTTTTGAACTGTCATCCTTGACAGCATCTGTATTATCAATTTCCATTGTTTCCTGTTTCACTTCAACAGCAACTGGTTTACTAGGAGAGAGATCATTTTTGCTTAGCTCTGTGGGTGAAGAAAGAAAATGCTTTCTAGATGTAGGTGTAAGTTTTCCACTTTCAATACTAACACTACTTTTCCTACTTGACTGGTACGTTGAACTGGTATCTTCACTTCTGTTTTTCATAAGCTCAAGCAATAAATTCAGAAATAATGCTGAATCAGATGCTTCTAATGTTCCGATGAAATGTTCTAATTTTTGGAATGTACCATGAGGGATTTTACCAAGGTGCTCCCAATTTAAGACATGAGCCCTTGACCTCAGGTGTTTGGCCAAATGACCTTTAACCCTAAAAGCAATATCACAGTCATCACACTTGAATGGTCTTGGATTTGCGGAGGTTGGTATAATGATGGGTTGCTGTAGCATAGTCAAATGGGACTGTGTTTGTTCATGAACTTTAAGTAGATCATTGGACGTAAATCGTAATTTGCACTTTTCACATTTATAATATTGGTCTAAGAAGTGTGTTTTTCTGTGTAAAATTAACTGTTGGTGTTCTTGAAATCTCTTTGAACAGATTTCACATATGAATTTTCCTCCTTTTGAAGACGCAATAAGATTTTGTGATACAGCTTTCTCATGAATTAAATCTGTGTGTGTTTTTACTGTAACTTCTTTGATAAATTCCACATCGTCTGATTCGTCAACTTGATTTTCTGACAATGTTGCATATTTTTCTTCTAAAACTTTTCTATCCTCTTTTCCTACATCACTTTTCATTTTTGATTCTATTTCTTGACTTTTGATTGGCTCACTTTCAATCTCGATTTCATGTTCTATACTTGTTACCAATATCGTTTCATTTGGATTGTTTCCAGGTGATGTTGCCATAACAACAAGCCCATCTTTTGTTATGGTAGCCATATTGGGAAACGGATGACTGAACTGAAATGCTGGAGATTCAATACGAAGTGCTTGTTTTGAATTTCGAACTGCATTTTCAGTCAATTTAAAAAGCTTAGCAAGGTCAAATGACCCCTGTTGTCCCTGCTGTTTTGGTGAAACACCAGGAGTTCTCCTCATTGGAGGCATATATCCACCAAGAGGAACAGTCACAAAAAGATCTTTTGGTCTTTCTGGTTTCTCACTAGATAATTTTTCTGGTAAGTTCTCTTTTGTCTCTGATTTTGAGTCTTTGGATATATTGGATGAATCTGTATTATCTGAGTCAGATAGACTCTTTTTAGATACAGACTCTGGAGAAGGGGAGACAACCATTACATTGCCAACAGGAAGTGAGGCGCTGCTTGGTGGTAAAATCTAAAAATAAATATTGAAACTTTTAAAATGAATAAAACAATTCATCTACTCCAAAAAATTAACAAAAATGTCTTATAAATATGCAAGTTTGCAAGAAAAATTATTGAAAAAAGACATATAAACTGTTGACAGAGATATGTTATGCCTTTGTGTTTTGTTTTTTTTTTTTTTATAATATAATGCAAATGTTGAAATTAAAATGACAGTTCTTTAACATGCAAACTATGCAAAACATTCAGAAACAACATGTCATAGTCTTGACCTATCGACTTTGTCAAGGCAAGTCAGAAGATGTGCCTTATATGTGTGAAGTTTGACAAAAAAAATGTTGGAAAAAATCAAATAAACTGTTAATACAGAGATAAGATTTAATTTGATCATAAAATGCAACTGTTGAAATTAGAATAGCAATACTTTAACATGTAAGCTATGCAAAATATAAGTCATTGAACCAAATAGAAATGAGATATGCCAATGTTAATACAACTACATACCAAATATCAGTGACCTACCACAAGCGGTTCCACATTAACTTACCTAATCACAAGAAAGTACATGTAAACAAAGCAAAAATTTCAAAGTCAATAGACCATGACTTAAAGTGTGGGCCAAACAATCTATGTGGTATTTATATGTGCCAATGATAATTCAACTGCATACCAAATATCATTGACCTTCCACTTGTGGTTCCCTATAAATTGACCTAATCACAAATAAATACATTGTTGACACCCCTGTTGCCAATAGAAACAGCACATATGTCTTTCTTTTTTACTTTGCCAAGGTGAGTCAACAAAACCCCAAATATTTCCTTTACCTCTTTCAAAAAAACTCCCCTGCTTCCTACCTTTGCTTTTTCATTATCCATGGACTCTGAAGTTGATAACTGGACTCTGGGTTCTCCTATCAACCAATATGGCTGCTCAACTGAAATGAAACAATAACATAGTTTATATATTTCCATCTATGTTTCTGTAAAAAAAACAAAAAAAACATACAATTAATCAATTAAAAACAATTACAAAATGAGGATTTACAGGTAGCCTTAAACTATGTCAACACTAGTGTTTCATATCCTCAACATGGAAAGACAACTCTGATTGATTTTGTTATTTTGTGTATGGCCATTTTACTATAATTATTTGCTTCAGTATTGAATAAGATTGAAGAATGTGTTTTGTGTTGATTGCCCTGACATTGATTGCAATAAACAAGTTTAGATGATTTTCATCTGAACTAATTTCAATCATCATTTCAAAGAAAATAAATTCTGTTCATATTGTTTGTCTATGCCATTTTAAAATCTAAAGTAAGCTTTCTTGTATGTTTTTTGTTGCATTGAAGACCCATTGGTGGCTTTCGGCTGTTGTCTGCTCTTTGGTCCGCTTGTTGTCTCTTTGACACATTCCCCATTTTCATTCTTCATTTTATTTGTCATTTGTTTGTTATATTATTCATTGTCATACATGTAAATCTTATGAATAGTTAAACACATCCAAAACATTGTTATATTCAGCAAGAGGAAAAGTTACTTTTATTTTATTACAGATAGACTGAACTGTTGATATCTCCTAATCTGCTGATTTATTAAAACCAGAAAATGCAATGCAATGTTTCATCACAAAACATCATCAAACTGATATGTGAGAGTCTTTCATTGCTGCTTAGGGACGACATCAAAAGTTCAATGTAGGATAAAAAACTTAATTCACATAGTTTTTTTTACTGACACCCCCCCCCCCTCTTAACTTAATTTTGGAAAAATTGATTTACCTATATGGATATAGGTAAAAATCGATTTTGGATTAACAAAACTTGCAGCAATGTTGACCCCCACCCCCAAACTATTTGATTTTAAGTTTTTTATCATACATCGATCTTTTGATGTCGTCCCTTTAAAAGTTCAATTTTATACAATACGGATACATGTATTTACCCTTATCTTGACTGGTTCCTTGACTAGAACTGGATTTCTGCTCAGCTAGTGCTAGCAAACTCTTGGCCACCTCCGACTGCAAACCTTCACTTTTATCTAAAATTTCAAAATAAATAGTTCAATCATACACTTAAAACCTTTTGCCACCTTTATTTCAATGTTTTCCGTAGTTGTTGTATCTTTTGTTTGCTAGCTTATAGCTTGTTTACCGCTTTTTCTTCAACATAAATTATGAAACAAACAAATAAAATTAAAGATCCTTTAGAGTTGGAAGCAAGCAAGAAAATTATTTCACAAATTTTTATAACAGGGTGTTTTATAGCAGACTGTATTGTATGGATTTATCTCCTTGTTGAAGGCCACTTGGTGGATGTATTCATAAATGGCTTGGATAAAGGTTCAACAGCATAACAAAACTGTACCTGAACTACTGGAGTCTTTCCTTGAACTGAATCCATACACTGTGCCTAAACTGAAAAACAAATCAAAAACTTAGTATAATGTTCAAATATAAACAAGAGGCTATCATAACAAAAGCAAACTAGATTTGTATTATTTATTACTGTGGATTCATTATTATTCGTTGGATACCAATTTTCGTGGATTTCGTGGGCACAGTCAAACCACGAAATTGAATATTCAACCAATGATAATTTTTCTATAGGTTTGTATGCAGACTTCAGCAAAACCAAGAAATTTAATATCCACGAATATGCAAGTTTTTCTTAATCCACGAAAATTGGTACCCACGAAAATAAATGAATCCACAGCAGTATCATTTTCCAATCAAGGACCACAACATCAACAGCAAAAGTAAACTTTGCCTCTGTGTTTTTATCAGCACACCTGTAACAATATATCAAAATTAAGTAAGCATTGGTTGAAGACTTTAAGTTAGTAAACAGGAAGTTGATAAAAGATTGACCTGAAAACACATAAAAATGTATACATTTGTAGCATGCTACCATGAAAACACATAAAAATGTCTACATTTGTAGCATGCTACCATGAAACATGAAAAAAGATTTCAGCTCTGATTTGTAGTTTCTGAGAAAAATGTGACAAAATTTATATACATAGCCATTCTTGAAATTTAAAGTATTTTGTAAACAGTAAATTGATTAGCATTTAATGTTATAGCACATTACACAGCACCACATGCTTCCAACAGAATGTAGGACAGAAAGTCACAGGACAAAAAGTCACGGTAAAAAGGCACTGACAAAAAGTCACAGGACAAAAAGTCACAATTAATTTTTTCTGATTATTTTCTTTGAATAAAAAATAATTATTTTTACAAAAACATTTTTGTATTTTTCTTGAAGTATTGAATACTAACCAACTTTGTAAGCAAAATTTATCAAACAAATATCAAAGATGATCAAATAATTGTTAAGAAAACAAAACAATTGTCAAACCAGGTGCTCCGCAGGGCGCAGCTTTATACGACCGCAGAGGTCGAACCCTGAACAGTTGGGGCAAGTATGGACAAAACATTCAAGCGTGATACAGCTCTGAATTTGGATTGTGATCAAATTTTTTACATTACATGGTTTTTTTTTTACACAAAACAATGTCAAGATTTTACAAATCAATTAAAGATTTCTTCTTCAAACTTTTTAAATCTAAAATTAAATAGTTGACACAGCATAGGTTTCTGACACAGAATGAATGTGGTCTAATGAACTTAAAAAGTTTTTTTTTGCCTTTGAGCAATTCACTATGCTGTTGAATATTAATCCTCTCAAAAAAATGTTTGAAGAAATTTTCTTTTTATTTATGAAATCTGAAATGAGAAAAATTTAACCCCCCCCCTTTTTATTTCACATCCCCGTTTCCCTTTTTCCAAAACTGATATCAATTCAAATTTCTAATGGAGTTTGCAACAATAACTCTCTTTTAAATACATCATAAAATATTAAAATGTAAAATAAAGTGCTTGTTATCACTGAATGGTAAAGATTGGTTGGTAGTAAAAGTGAATATACATTGTTTATTGTATAAAACAATAAAAAAAACTTCATCAGAAACATTTTATATTGGCAAATTTCCAATGAAGTTATTTACATAAAGTTATTGGCAAACCAGGTGCTCCGCAGGGCGCAGCTTTATACGACCGCAGAGGTCGAACCCTGAACAGTTGGGGCAAGTATGGACAAAACATTCAAGCGTGATACAGCTCTGAATTTGGATTGTGATCAAATTTTAGACATTACATGGTTTTTTTTACACAAAACAAATGTCAAGATTTTACAAATCAATTAAAGATTTCTTCTTATTTAAATCTAAAATTAAATAGTTGACACAGCATAGGTTTCTGACACAGAATGAATGTGGTCTAATGAACTTAAAAGTTTTTTTTTGCCTTTGAGCAATTCACTATGCTGTTGAATATTAATCCTCTCAAAAAAATGTTTGAAGAAATTTTCTTTTTATTTATGAAATCTGAAATGAGAAAAATTTAACCCCCCCCCTTTTTTCACATCCCCGTTTCCCTTTTTCCAAAACTGATATCAATTCAAATTTCTAATGGAGTTTGCAACAATAACTACTCTTTTAAATACATCATAAAATATTAAAATGTAAAATAAAGTGCTTGTTATCACTGAATGGTAAAGATTGGTTGGTAGTAAAAGTGAATATACATTGTTTATTGTATAAAACAATAAAAAAAACTTCATCAGCAACATTTTATATTGGCAAATTTCCAATGAAGTTATTTACATAAAGTTATTGGCAAATAAAAATAGAAAATGACATCATAGTCATGTCTGGCAAATTTCCAACATACATTATCTAAAACATTTTAGATAAGATAAGGAAAAAAAGCTTCATCAGCAACATTTTATATTGGCAAATTTCCAATGAAGTTATTTACATAAAGTTATTGGCAAATAAAAATAGAAAATGACATCATAGTCATGTCTGGCAAATTTCCAACATATATTATCAACTACTATTCTATACAAAGAAAGATAACTCCAATTGAAAATTAATTGCTAGATATTTCTTGCTATTGTGCAATACTGTGCAATTGAAAATTTCTTGCTATTGCACAATACTTGATATGGAATCCTGATTTGGACCAACTTGAAAACTGGGCCCATAATCAAAAATCAAAGTACATATTTAGATAAAGCATATCAAATAAGCCCAAGAATTTAATTTTTGTTAAAATCAAACTTAGTTTAATTTTGGACCCTTTGGACCTTAATGTAGACCAATTTGAAAACTGGACCAAAAATTAAGAATCTACATACACAGTTAGATTTGGCATATCAAAGAACCCATTTATTCAATTTTAATGAAATCAAACAAAGTTTAATTTTGTGGACCCCCATTTGGACCAACTTGAAAAATAGGCCAATAATTAAAAATCTAAGTACATTTTTAAATTCAGCATATCAAAGAACCCCAAGGATTCAATTTTTGTTAAAATCAAACTAAGTTTAATTTTGGACCCTTTGGACCTTAATGTAGACCAATTTGAAAACGGGATCAAAAATTAAGAATCTACATACATAGTTAGATTCGGCATATCAAAGAACCCCAATTATTCAATTTTTGATGAAATCACACAAAGTTCAATTTTGGACCCTTTGGGCCCCTCATTCCTAAACTGTTAGGACCAAAACTCCCAAAATCAAACCCAACCTTCCTTTTATGGTCATAAACCTTATGTTTAAATTTCATGGATTTCTATTTACTTATACTAAAGTTATGGTGCAAAAACCAAGAATAATGCTTATTTGGGCCCTTTTTTGGCCCTTAATTCTTAAACTGTTGGAACCAAAACTCCCAAAATCAATCCCAACCTTCCTTTTGTGGTCATAAACCTTGTGTCAAAATTTCAAAGATTTCTATTCACTTAAACTAAAGTTATAGTGCCAAAACCAAGAAAATGCTTATTTGGGCCCTTTTTGGCCCCTAATTCCTAAAATGTTGGGACCAAAACTCCCAAAATCAATCCCAACCTTCCTTTTGTGGTCATAAACCTTGTGTAAAAATTTCATTGATTTCTATTCACTTTTACTAAAGTTAGAGTGCGAAAACTAAAAGTATTCGGACGACGACGACGACGAAGACGACGACGCCAACGTGATAGCAATATACGACCAAAAAATTAAAATTTTTGCGGTCGTAAAAAAACTATTTGTGACTTTTTGTCCTATCAAATTTGTGACTTTATGTCCTGTGACTTTTTGTCCTGCGACTTTCTGTCCGTTTACCTTCCAACACACAGAAGGCTGAGAATTGTCGTTCCTAAGAATAACACAATGAGGATCAATGGGATAAGCATGACACAGGATTGCCGATTTTTTGTAAGGGTCACATGTGAAAGTTAAGTTATTGTGTCGTGAAAACGGGAAATGAGGTCCGGCTGGACCCGGGAAATGACAAAAAAAAAATGAGATTTGCTTACTTATATAGCGCAAGCGGGATACGGGAATCTGACAAAACAGTAAGTGGGATCCAGGATCAGAACCCCCAATAAGACCCCCATGAAACTAACAGAGGTAAACAAGAATACCCCCTCCTTAGTTTTCTTGTTTGAATTGTTTTTACATTGTCATTATGGGGCCTTTCAAAGCAGTATCTGTACAGTATGTGTTTTGCTCAATGTTGATGTCAACTGTTGAACTATAATTGTTAACTTAAATGTCATTTAGTCATTGGTAGAGAGTTGTCTCATTGGCAATCATACCATGTCTTCTTCCTACAAATTAATATTCTTCCACTTTCAAATATAACCAGGTGCTCCCAGGGGCGCAGCTTTATACGACCGCAGAGGTCAAACCATATACAGTTGGGGCAAGTATGGACACAACATTCAAGCTTGGTACAGCTCTGAATTTGGATTGTGATCAAATTTTTGACATAATATGAGTTTCTGACACAAAACAAATGTCAAGATCTTACAAATCTATTGTGCAATAGAAGATTTCTTCTTTAAATTTTCATAAATTTGGAATTTGTGAAATTTTTGCAATTAGTCCAAAACCTGACATTCCTTTATACATAATTTACAAGAAGTGTAAGGGAGGTAAATCAGAACATACCCAACAATGTAATGTTAAATGTTTTTGAATTACCTCCCTTACACTGCTTTTAAATTGACTCAATTGTCTATTGACCAGAAAAAACTAGTTTTTCCCCTTTTGCACCAATTCTAAAACAAGTTGAGCAATAACCCCCAATTAACTTACCATCCCTTCATGATATGGAAACTTGTGGTATAATTTCAAAGAGATTCATACACTAAAACACAAGTTATTGTTTGAAAACTACAAAAGTGCTTATTTTGTGCCCCCTTTTGCCCCTTATCCCTAAACTATTGGGACTATAACCCCCAAAATCAATCCCAACCTTCCTTTAGTGGTATTGAACCTTCTGGGAAAAAATTATAGAGATCCATTCAATAAAACAAAAGTTATTGTCCAGAAACAAAATGCATCTTCAGACAAAGACTCAGACGACATGATACCATTATACGACGCAAAAATTTCACACAAAAACATTACATATACTACCTAGATGACATCTTGGAATCAGATCTTCCTAAAGTCTTGCTTTCTGTAGTGGCTGTCACAGAAACATGATCAGGTAGAAGCTTGGCACACATGGCTGGTCTAGATGAAAACAAACCTGCACCTGATGAAGAACTTGACAAGCTGCAAATGAAAAAAATAGTTTTGAATACATATATTATAATAATACAAAACAAAAGAAAGGAAAGCACACTTTGAGGTTACCTCTAAAAAATTATTAAACAATAGTTGAACTTGGATAAATTAAACTCTTATGTACCGGTATACTTAAATCTTGGAAGTTTAGCGATCTTAAGGTGGTACCCAACACTTTCACTAAAATTAATTTGGCTAGTTTAATTTTCATAAAATTTTGGCAAAGCATTTACTTTGACCCTTTTACAAAAATATAAAAAATTTAAAAAATTTGAACCAAGTGTTTTATCAGAAAAATTACACTGGTTATATCGCAGTTTGACAAACACTAATTTTGATCAGCTTAATATTCCCTTAACAACACAATGTCATTAAAACGTTTAGCTGACTTTACAGCATTATCTCCCTGTAGTGTTAGGTACCACCTTAAATACATGTATGCAGAATATCATGAAGAGAATATTTTGTCATTGCTAGTGTGCGCAGGGCAATGCTATCATTAATGTGAGAATTATATCCATGCACAAAAATTTTCTAAATGAATTGAATCATGAACAATAACAACCTGAACAGTATTCTTCATTTATATCTAAACTTGTAAAAATTTGTTTGATTTAAACAAAATCTTTAATATAAAGTATTTCAGCGCAGGCATAACTTTTCAAATCTCACATACCTAATTTCTACGTCTTTTGAAGTTTCATCTGATTCATCCATTCTAATATCATCCCCATTGTCCATGCTATCTAGATTCTCATCGTCTGCATCCATTACATCATTTTCATCTTCATCATCCTCCATTGGTTCCCCTTCATCGCTCTCTTCATCTGCTTCGTCAGTGTCCTCTTCATTTTCCTCATCTCCTGTCTCAGCCAGTTTTGTTTTGATTTTTGCTTTCTTTGAATATTCACATTGCAATTTCAAGGCTTCTTGATCAATTTGTGATTCATCAATCTGGGTTGGAACAGGAACAATCCCCTTTTCAACACATTTTTTATGGTGGGATTTAGATTTCATGTGTTTTGTCAGATTACCTTTTGTTTTAAAAGAAAATCGGCATGTTTTACAATGGTATGGTCGAAGGTTAGTATGTGTGCGGATGTGCTTTTTAAGCATGCTCGGTTTTTTACATCGAATTCCACATTTAGAGCAGACATATTTACCTCTCCCTCTTCCTCTGACATATGTGTAATCTTCCAAAGACTTAAATCCTCCTTCTACACAAGATATCTTTTGCCGCTTTGCAGATGGACTAGACGCAGAAGATTCAGCACGATCTACAGATACTGATTTCTTCATGGAGCTATCATCCTTTAATCGCTTCATCGCCTTTTTATTCGATTCTAAGTCTGATTTTCCGATTTTCTGATTCTGTTTAAACGTCCAGTAACTACTGTGAGTCAATAAGCCTCCTTTTGGAGAATATTGATGGGCATCATTGTAAACAGGATTTGAAGAATAAGAGGTTGAATAAAGACTGAGCAGCATTTTTGATGTCAGTCCTTCAGGGTTTGGATCATGACGTGCAACTCTCCAATTTGAGTACATTGATACCTTCTTTGAATGACTCTGCATGACATACATTGGTTGTGGTCTCTGAAGGCAACAAAATGAGGCATATGTCGAGGACTTCAAAGATGGAAAAGAATGTCCATGGAGCAATAATGGATATTTCTCTTTAATTTCTATGGCCTGTGCATCACTTTCTGAAAAACTTCTGCTTCGGGATGGAAACTTGTTCCAAATAGATTCTTTAAGTGGTTCTTTGCTAGTTAAAGCAGCTTTTAGCTTAGAAACTTTTTGAGCAGTTGTTCCTTTAGATGGGCTGAGCGCATCAGAACTGCCGTGTGATTCAAATCCAGCTGTTCCACTATCGATTTGTGGTGACCTATAAATAGCTTGTTCCATCACTACAGGTACTATTATGTTAAGTCTTTCTATCAACTCTTTTGTTAAAGCAAGTTTGTCTTCTAATAAACTATCGCCCTTCATAATTCTCAAATTATCTCCCTTGCCAATTTGTACATTACTAATCTGTTTCTCGCCTTTATCTGAATCAAATAATCGTTCTGCAGTATAGAATGATTGGCTTTCTTCTAAATGGGGTGCAACAGGTTCCGTGACATATTTCAAAAGTATCGGGTGATTTTTCGCTGGAGTTGATTCATCAATTTTTAAATTTGGATTCGCCTCTTTCCATGAATCAGTATCTTGTTCTTCCTCTTTAATATGTGATACAGAAGCAGATGATGAACCAAGTCTTCCTTTAACCTGTGATACTGAGGCAGGTAGTAATTCCAGTCTTCCTTTAAACTGTGGTACCAAAGCAGACGGCGATTCAAGTCTTCCCGATGGAGATGCCAGCTTGTCTGTGCTGAGAGACCTTTTCATTAAAATCTTCTGTTTAAGTGTATTTTTCCACATAGCCTTAGCTTCTTCTGCTGTTTTTTGCAACTGAGAACTTTCAAGAGAAGAAGGACGGTTTGTCTGTGATGGACTGACTGAAGAATTTTTCTGCTCTATCCAACGCAATTTTCCGGAATCATGAACTGGTGTTTTGACAGTGACGGTTCCTCCTCCCATTATGTCAAAGGATGTTGTTGCATCTTGTCTGTTCAACATTCTCCCACGACTAGATGATACCATCACAGCATTTCCAAGGGACATAACTCCTGGAGAAGCTACTTGAGGTGAGCCATATAATGGTTTTTCAACTAATTTCAGTTCTCCTTCTTTAGTTACATTCATATAATTAGTGAGTCCCTCAAGTTGTAAGCTTTTACCTCTTTTTGCTCCCTCCATTTTAACTTCAGAAACTGTGTCTCCATCTTTATTGACCTCCATTTTGATTATTTCGCCATTGACTTCCATTTCTACAGATTTACATTGGACTTGCTGATGTCTGCTTAGCTCGTACTCATTTTTAAAAACGTTCCCACAAATAACACAACCTTGTTTCTTGTTATGGTTTTCACTAATAGCCAATGATTGACCAGAGAGAACAGGTTTCTGTAAAGTTTGACCTTCAGTTATTTTAATAAATTTACACTGGATTCTTTCATGTTTTCCAAGCTCATACTTGTTCTTAAATATACAACCACATACAATGCATTTACATATCTCTTTTATATTGTCCTCTCTTACATTATTGCTCATTTGACCTTTAACCTCAAGTTTGTTCGAACTTTGACCTTCTTGCTTAGCTCCATCTGGAGTCTCATCTGGGTTATTAAGCTTGATTTTTACAGTGATTTCACGGCCATCTAAGTCTTTCGTTCTTGTTGTACTGAAAACATATCCATCAGACTGTGAAGATTGACTGGTCAACAATGGCTTGGTAACTGGAGCAATGTTTTGGAATCGTGTTGTACTAACATTTGTCTGCAAAGTGTGATTTTTACTGTCTATACTACCAGCACTAGTCACTGTGTGTAGTTTCACTGATGTTGAAACTTTATGACCCATAGACACTGGAATGGATAATGCATTTCCTAAAGGTGACATCACAGATGCTGACTTTGTAGTGGCTGTTTGTTTTCTGCTATCTGGTTTTAATATATATATTAATGGTGTTTGCTGATCCCCGACCACATCAACACTGGGAGAAATAGCTGTACTGGTTAGAACTCCTGACGACGACATTTGACTCAATGCAGCCATGTTAGGTAAAATCACGGTATTTTGTAAACTGCTTGGAAGATTTTCCAAAGAAAGTTTTCTGACTAGATTACCACTGACAGGTGGTGTTTGTGGTGGCAGTTTCGTAGTCTGAGGTTCAGTTTTGGGTAAAATTTCACTGTTTTGTCTTGACATCTTTCTGTGTCTTGGAGCATCAGCCATAGGTGTACTAACAATAGCAGCATTTGCTCTTATTAAATTTTGAATTCTTTCACTTAAAATATCTGCACTTTGCACTACTTTAGAGTCCTGTTTCCTTGTTGGTGATTGAGTTGTAATAGGCTGCTGAGGCATTATGGGAAATGCTGATTGTGTCGTCTGCTGTTGTGGGTGGTAATGGATGACAACTTGACAACTTCCATCTGGAAGAGTTGTTACTGCTGCAGTTAATTTTGTACCAGCTTTGGATGCTTGCTGAAAATTTTCAGTCAATTTTTCCAAGTCTTGTAATGCTTTTGTAGTTTCTGCTGGGTTTCTATCTGCATTTGGTAAATTTATTGTTTCAATGTGCCCAGCAAGATTTGGAGTTGGTTTAGGTGGTATAATGGCAGTTTCTATTTGTCCTACCTGAGTAACGGTACTTTTAGGCTGAGAAGTCTTTATTGGTAAAAGAACAGAACTAGAAGGTATACTATTCTGAACAAGGTTTTGTAAAGCTTTTGAGGAATACTCTTGCATGTCTGTAGGTTGAACAATGACTTTCTGTGGCTGAGATATCTGTGACATCAAATCTTGTGTCAAATGTTTTTGTTTTGGAGCTATTTTTAAAAACTGTGTTTCAATAGCTTTTGGATCAGCCAAGGTGCTCATGCTTCTTTTCAGTAATGGCACTTTTGGTGGTTCTGTTAACGATATTGACCTTTCTAGTTTTGCCTTTAGTTTGTCATGTAAAGATTTAGACCTATCGAGTGATTTCATTGGTCTTCTATATTCAGTAAATGGTTTTCGGGTGTCTAGGATTTCTGGCACTTCTATTTTAGGTCTCTCCTCTTTAGGCTTACCTAAATATTTCATTACTTCTTTTAACACATGGTTCTGAGCTTGCTCTTTCTTATTTGGATCTTTTGATTTTTCATCCATTGAAATTTCTATTTCTGGCACTATATGACTTGCCATTTTCAGAACTTTTTGATGTTCTTCTATTGGCAACCTTGAAAGTGGATTATCTACAAGTTTGCTTGCTATGTATATAGCCTCATTTACAACTTGACCTTGATCATATTCAACTCTGACATTTGAACTTTTGTCATCAACCTCAGTTTCAGATTCAGTCTCACTTTCAGATATGGCAGAATTTTCTTCTATTTCTAGAGAGTCTTTGCTTTCTGATCCAGATATTTTGTTTGATGATTTACGTAGCAAACCAACTTTTAATCTATGTGTTCTTGATTTGCAATGTTTATACAAGTTACTTTTTGTTTTAAAATGGAACCCACAATCGTCACATGGATATGGTCGTTCTCCTGTATGGGCACGGAGATGTTTCTGCAACACGCTTGGCTTTGCACATCCACGTCCACAAAATGAACAAATATATTTTCCTGGTTTCTTTGCTGTTTTTTTACCTCCTACTTGCATCATATCTTTGGAGGCCTGGTCTAGTGAAACTTGTGTGACATAAGCTGTTTGTGTTAAAGGATGCTGGTTCCCTGAAATATTACTAGATGGAACAGAAACCAGGAATTTACTAGTAATGACTTTTTGAGAATCATCTATTATTAGTTGTTGAGGTGACAATGGTGTTGTCTTACTGATATTTTGAAGCTCATTATCTGTAACTTGAAACAAGGCTTCTAATGATAAGTTCCTTTTCTCATGAGAATCTAAAGCTGCGTTAGGTTGACCTTCTAAATTCTTCTGGGCTCCAATAATATAAGCCTGTCTCTGCGCATCGGTCAAAGATTCTCCTTGCGGAATCACAACAATTTGAGCCAACTGGTCTTTGGATGTATTCTGTGCAAGAATCTGAATATTTGCAGTGCTATTTATACCTTCTGCTGATAAGACTGACCTAAAAACACTAGATGGCAGCACTGTTGGCACAGGCGATTGTGCTGTGACAGCTTCCTTTTTATTTGCTGCAGAAATTGTAGTTTCTGAAACGTCTAGAATAGTATGGTCTTTCTCATTTATTTCTTCACCAAGCGATAAATTCTGACGTTGTAGTTCTTGAAGTTCCTCTAACGAAGCAAGATCTGTGCAAGTTAGAGATGCCGGTGTAATAGTTTGCAGCACCAGGTGACCAGTGTCTGGTGATGTCACTATTGTCACTGGAATAGGTTCTGCCATGACAACATCTTGAACCAGGGCAGACTGTCCATCATCAGTAGACAGGGATACAGCTTAAATGAAAGAAAAATAAATAAATAAATGTTGTTTAGAAAAAAGGAAATTTAAATAGTAATATGCTTCCAAATAAAGTGTCATTTTAGAGATAATGATATTTCTATGTTGCTAAATCTAAAATTAAATGATATCATAATGATAGTATATTATTTTAGAATACATTTTGTACTAGAATATTTGTCCTCAGGAATGAGATCCCTTATTTTGTCCTCAGGCATGAGACCCCTGATCGCACTTTTACATTTCCATGTTCAATGAACCATGAAATCTGGGTCGAAACCCAAATTTGACATATATATTTTAACAGTCATGTGTATTAAGTTTTAATTTAGTGTGATGTGACCACAAACTACTGGAAGTACATAACTTTGACCCACTTTAAAGAAATATAGGACATGCCCCTCTACTATCATGACTAAGACGTAAAATTTATGTCAAATTTCAGTTATTTTGATTTTTATGGAATTTCAGTTATAGGGTTATGATTAGAGTATATAAATGTCATGTAGGCGGATTTAGGGGGGGGGTCAGGCCTCCCCTTGTTGGGAAAAAATTTGGTTGCTTATATAGGGAATCACTGATGCGTGACTGGAGCGGCCCCCCTTAGATCAGTCAGTGGGCCCCTCTTATTAAAATTTCTGGATCCGCCACTGTAGATAGGAGTATTATATGAAAATGTTGTACAGCAAGGATGTGTCAAGTTATAAAATAAGTGCCAGCAGTAAGCTCCAAATTTTCTGATTTTAGAACATGCAGAAAGAACCTACCATTTTTTTAAGATTTTATTAAAAGAATTTCTTCAACTTTGTTTTTAAAATCATTATATAATAAAAAGTTATTTAAAAAAAAACTAAAAGACAGATTTCTCTAAAATATATTTGAATAAAATAAATATTGATTTTCTTTGTAGCAACTATTTATGACCAGGTGCTCCGCAGGGCGCAGCTTTATACGACCGCAGAGGTCGAACCCTGAACAGTTGGGGCAAGTATGGACAAAACAATCAAGCGTGATACAGCTCTGAATTTGGATTGTAATCAAATTTTTGACATTACATGGTTTTTTTTACACAAAACAAATGGCAAGATTTTACAAATCAATTAAAGATTTCTTTTTCAAACTTATTTAAATCTAAAATTAAATAGTTGACACAGCATAGGTTTCTGACACAGAACATGCGCGTAGCTACGTTTACGTCAAAACGCCCGGGCGTACACTTGAATTTTGAAAATAAAACAAATAATCGACATAGAATAAGAAAAACTGGTCAAAAGCACATCAGCCTTGTGCTTCTTTTTTCAATGGATTGTAATTTTGAATAAAAAGGGACTAAATTTAATCAAATAGATCTTTGTTCGAATCTTTTGTAAAAGTCTGAATCTACTATGAATTCTACGTACTTTTCTTATATTTAAATCAATTCACTATCTGCTCAGATTCGATATGCTGTTTGTATTTTTGTCGAGCCTGTGATCTATGTCCCAAAAGCGAGACAAAGCGGCGTCAATATTTAAGTTCCAAATGTGAATAAAGTCTTTTGAATGACTCTCCGTGAAATTTTACGAAAGTTGGACAGAAACTGTTTATGATCAAAAGAGTATTCAGAGCAATATAATAATGCAATTATATCTTTAATTTTCCCGCATTTTAAGGACAAAATGTATTTCTTTCTGCAACTAATAAGTGGTCGTAGTTTGGGCTTACATTTTGTTATTTCTCAATTACATTAACTACTTGTCAAACCTTCATCGATAAAATTCCGAAGAAGCTTTTTCTATGATTAATGTCTTAAGCTAAAATTTTGAAAGCATTTGTTTTCGTTCATTTTTCTGTTCTTTTCTGATAGACAGATAGCCGGACTCTAAGACTTCTTTACGCAATTAATTGTTTTACATGCTCAATTTATAAACCTTCATAGATTGTCGTGAAATATTCCAGATCAAGAAAAAAATATCAAAAGAAAATTTTAGATTTTTTTTAAATCCCTTTAAAGGAATGATAAATTGATTTACTTTTTATGGGAAGAAATCCAAGGTGTTCTAGAATTATATTGCACCTCTTAGAAATATTTTGTTTTGGTGTTCATTAAAAGGTGCTTTTGTCGATTGTATGCTCACTCACGGCACCCTTTAAACTTATTTAAAAGTAATATTGGTTTGGACGTTTTCTCTAAAACCAATGACCATTTGGCTAGCTTCCAGTTTAACACGATGAATAAGTTAACATATTACAAAATTTAACCAGAACAAATAAACCATTTAGATTCAAAAGTATGTTGCTATCAATGATTTTTTACTGACAGGAATCATTACGGTATCTCATTCTCGATAGCTTTTGGGGGCTTTGTCCTTTTCGAACCCACTACCCGCAGGTGCTTTAACATTGAGCGGTTGGCACCCCTCATATCCCTCGCCAAGGTTTGGGCGTACACGTAAAAATGACCCAGCTACGCCACTGCAGAATGAATGTGGTCTAATGAACTTAAAAAAATTTTTTTTTGCCTTTGAGCAATTCACTATGCTGTTGAATATTAATCCTCTCAAACACAAATGTTTGAAGAAATTTTCTGTTTATTTATGAAATCTGAAATGAGAAAAATTTAACCCCCCCCCCCCCCCCGCCCCATTTTTTTTTTCACATCCCCGTTTCCCTTTTTCCAAAACTGATATCAATTCAAATTTCTAATGGAGTTTGCAACAATAACTACTCTTTTAAATACATCATAAAATATTAAAATGTAAAATAAAGTGCTTGTTATCACTGAATGGTAAAGATTGGTTGGTAGTAAAAGTGAATATACATTGTTTATTGTATAAAACAATAAAAAAAACTTCATCAGCAACATTTTATATTGGCAAATTTCCAATGAAGTTATTTACATAAAGTTATTGGCAAATAAAAATAGAAAATGACATCATAGTCATGTCTGGCAAATTTCCAACATATATTATCAACTACTATTCTATACAAAGAAAGATAACTCCAATTGAAAATTAATTGCTAGATATTTCTTGCTATTGTGCAATACTGTGCAATTGAAAATTAATTGCTATTGCACAATACTTGATATGGAATCCTGATTTGGACCAACTTGAAAACTGGGCCCATAATCAAAAATCAAAGTACATGTTTAGATAAAGCATATCAAATAAGCCCAAGAATTTAATTTTTGTTAAAATCAAACTTAGTTTAATTTTGGACCCTTTGGACCTTAATGTAGACCAATTTGAAAACTGGACCAAAAATTAAGAATCTACATACACAGTTAGATTTGGCATATCAAAGAACCCATTTATTCAATTTTTGATGAAATCAAACAAAGTTTAATTTTGGACCCCCATTTGGACCAACTTGAAAACTAGGCCAATAATTAAAAATCTAAGTACATTTTTAAATTCAGCATATCAAAGAACCCCAAGGATTCAATTTTTGTTAAAATCAAACTAAGTTTAATTTTGGACCTGCTGGACCTTAATGTAGACCAATTTTAAAACGGGACCAAAAATTAAGAATCTACATACATAGTTAGATTCGGCATATCAAAGAACCCCAATTATTCAATTTTTGATGAAATCACACAGAGTTCAATTTTGGACCCTTTGGGCCCCTTATTCCTAAACTGTTGGGACCAAAACTCCCAAAATCAAACCCAACCTTCCTTTTATGGTCATAAACCTTGTGTTTAAATTTCATAGATTTCTATTTACTTATACTAAAGTTATGGTGCAAAAACCAAAAATAATGCTTATTTGGGCCCCTTTTTGGCCCCTAATTCATAAACTGTTGTGACCTCAACTCCAAAAATCAATCCCAACCTTCCTTTTGTGGTCATAAACCTTGTGTTTAAATTTCATTGATTTCTATTTACTTATACTAAAGTTATTGTGCGAAAACCAAGAATAATGCTTATTTGGGTCCTTTTTTGGCCCTTAATTCCTAAACTGTTGGAACCAAAACTCCAAAAATCAATCCCAACCGTCCTTTTGTGGTCATAAACCTTGTGTCAAAATTTCATAGATTTCTATTCACTTAAACTAAAGTTATAGTGCGAAAACCCAGAAAATGCTTATTTGGGACCCTTTTTGGCCCCTTATTCCTTAAATGTTGGGACCAAAACTCCCAAAATCAATCCCAACCTTCCTTTTGTGGTCATAAACCTTGTGTTAAAATTTCATTGATTTCTATTCACTTTTACTAAAGTTAGAGTGCGAAAACTAAAAGTATTCGGACGACGACGACGACGACGCCAACGTGATAGCAATATACGACCAAAAAATTAAAATTTTTGCGGTCGTATAAAAAAAGATGCAGTGCTGTTATTTTCACACCGATTAAGTTCATATAACATGTATAACTATAGTGCATTTTTATACATAGCTATGACATGTTCGACAGTTTGATTAGGTTTGTGCGATGTTGGTATGTTTTAACGGTAACATTTACATTAATTGAAAACCCAGTTATGACGATGTTGGTATGTTTTAACGGTAACATTTACATTAATTGAAAACCCAGTTATGACGATGTTGGTATGTTTTAACGGTAACATTTACATTAATTGAAAACCCAGTTATGACGATGTTGGTATGTTTTAACGGTAACATTTACATTAATTGAAAACCCAGTTATGACGTCTGCCAAGGACGTATATATATGTGAGTTATACATACTTGCGTCTGCATACTAGACATATTTCATTTTTCAAAAGTTATTGATACTTGTATCCATTTATAGATCACTATACCTCAATATAGATGTTCATCATGCATTGTCATGTAAAAGTATATAGTTTAGATTAAAACCAATTTAATAAATGAAGAGCTTTCTTTTCATACATGTCATATTTTATTCTTTTTTAATATGAATATGTTGGTGCTGTGTAAGATGGGTTTTTTTTTGTGTAAACATACTCTTATATTTAAGTGTAATAATTGCTATGTTCTTTTTCTAGATTGGCAGTATAATCAGCTGGGGAGAAAACTCAAACATTCCCTTTCCACAAATAAATAATCCATACATTTGCCTTAGATGCAGTCATTTGGAATTGAAACTTTGATAATGTTTTAAGTTTTGAAATATTGTGTAACAAAGCATTAAGGGAGAGCTCTATCATTTGATTTTTAGGGGGGGGGGGCTAGGATGAAAAGTTTTGTCCGGCATGTTTTTTCCTGTTGTAATCTCTGTCCTGACTCTTTATTTTTCAATCTATTCAGCATGTTCAGTCCTGCCAATTTTTTTAGTTTAGGCCAACTAAAATTAATTAGTAGATTTTCATCCAAATTTTTGAAAAACATGGGGCGGGTGGGAGGATTTTATTTTTTAAATTTTATTTCATATGAAACCCTTGTCACAAGTTCTTCATACCGCGGGGTATATGCTTGTGGAGAACAAGCTTGTATAATGTATATACATGCTGTATAAGGAATCTGACACTATTTTTTAAACTCTTAAATAAAAATCCCTGATTGGCAACCACTGTTATACATGTAATTGCCGCTTTAGAAACCTATTTATAGTATACATCAAATGGAAGAGAAATGCTCTCTTCAGTTGGACTAGACCTACACCAAATTTATTTTACTTTCTAAGCAATGGTTTGTAGTCCACATATAATCAATAAAATGTATTGGTACAATTGTATGCAACACAAGTACTATGAGTACAAAATAAAATGTAAACTTAGTGTGGAAAGTAATTATGATATAAAACATGAACTTATCCAAAAAGTAATTGTTGTTTAATGACTATATTGAGGGTATTGGGACAGTTACAGAGGGTGTTTGCTGTTTGTCAACAAAAACAACAGCCATGGGTTAATATAAGAGATTCCCGAATTAAAATGCGTGTTTGTCGACTTTTTTTTTCTCAATATACGGTCATAAATCAAACAAATTCGTGCTTTTGTCAATTTCTTTAATCCAGTCATGTTTTTTGTACCAATTTGTTCTACGATTCTTGCGCTTTGGATATCATTTACAGTCCAAATTTCCTGACACAAAGTCATCGTATAAATAAAGAAAAAGGTTTTCGATTCACTTGTGTCACTACCGCAATTTGCGTTAAATGACAAGGCGTTTTACTCGTTACTCGAATATTTCATGCCCTTCTCGTTATCAATCTCTATTCTCGGAAGATGTTGTCATCATAGAGCAGCAGAATATGTCGACTCAATCATATCGTTATTAGATTACTCGGAGAAATACAAAAACGAAATTTGAAACAGGAAGTGTTGAATGAAACGAAATTATCGATGGTTCCCGGTAACGGACATGATAAAATCCGGAAATCGTATTTTGTTAAATAAAAAAAATCGGGGCGGGACGATTTCAGAGGGGCGGGCGGGGATGAAAATCTAGCAATTAATTTTAATTGGCCTTATCCTGACTTTTTTTTAACATAAATTGTCATCCTGCCTTTTTTTACATAAATTGTCATCCAAAGATTTTTTTTACTCAAAACCCATGTCCTGACTTTTTTTGAATTTCATCCCAGCCTCCCTCCCCATAAAAATTAAATGGTCATCATAATTCTACGTGTTCTTATACATGTTATACCTGGATTGTCCTGAACGGACTCTGATATTACAATCACTTGTCTGTTCTCTTCACTTTCTTCTTCACTATCATTTTCTGAAGCAAAAACAGAAAAATAATTTAAAATCAAAAACAGAAAATATTCTCAATCAAGATTTAATTTCATTGAATTTAAAAGTGAGTTCATCATTTTTCTAATTTCAAATCAAAGACCCCATCCCCCATCAAACATGATTCTTTTTGACAATATCATTATTTTTCTTATACATGTATGTAAATGTACAATGTACATGTAAACAGGTTGATAAACAAAAGGAGCTTGTAATAGTGCAGGAATTGCTTTCTCTACTTTATACACCATATACACACAGGCTGCGTTGGTAGGGTAAGTGACAGTGATGAATTCAAAAATTTTCATAGGGGAGAAGGGGCACTGCCTGCTAATGAGTTGGCCTGTTCCATTGATTCCCTATTTAAACAACCTAATTTTACCCACAAAAGGAGGAGTGCCAGGTACCATCTCTCCCCTCCATCCCCCCCCCCCCCCCCCCCCCCCCCCCCCGCTTTGGTTGACTGTTGCTTGTCTATTAGAGTCCAGCGGCGGATCCAGAAATTTTCATAAGTGGGGGCCCACTGACTGACTTAAGAGGGGGCCCGCTCCAGCCATGCTTCAGTGATTCCCTATATAAGGAACCAATTTTTTCCCCAAAAAGGGGGGGACCTGGGTCGGGCCCCCTCCTAAATCCGCCTCTGGAGTCAGACAGGAAGTTGTTCTAACTTCTGCTACTAAATACAGTGGTTTTGATTATCCCCCTTTCGATGAAGCTTGATTTTTAAAGCAAAATATTCAAATGTTTTCCTTCACTAATATTTTACATTGTTTTAGTAATATTTCAGAAATTTAAAATCATTGAATATTGGGAGATGTGTCAGTGGCAGGGATCAGGGATCATGGGAGGGTTTCGGGGTTGAAACTCCTTCTTTTTTATGACAATCAATGCATTTGAATGGGGACATATGGTTGGAACCCCCCTTTTGAAATAGCTGGATCGGCCCCTGTGTGTGTAGAAGTCAACAAGACAGGTACACATATGACCTAAATATAACATTACACATGTCAAGAAAAAGTAATTTTGATCTTGAAAAAAAGGATAAAATAATATCCCCACCCCTAATAATTGCTGTGTTGCTTTCTTTGTGTAAACATGATAAACCTTCAAACATAATTAAATGTTGTAATACGCTATGAAATAACGGTATATATATGTACAAGTAATGCATCAATCTGAAATATGTATATATGCATGTCATGAGGCATCAGCTACCAGGTGCAAAATGTGTAAATATTGAACATTGGACCCTTGATCATCACGATGAAAAACAAAATTCACAAGTATTAAGTTAGATTATATATTAGGGCCATATCATTAACAGATCTTCATGATCCAAAATTATGAAATCTTGTTTCTTTAAATGCTATCAAGTCCCTTTCCCAAAATTAGGTTTAATGCATCTTGGTCTCATATCTTAAGCTAGGTCCCTATTGTAAAAAATTTGAATTGTTTGTTTTAGAAACCCAAATTTGGGACCACCCTCTTTAAATAAAATAAAAAAAACTCTAAGGGAAAAATGAACAACTGTTAAACAATGTCTTTTATTAATGTAAAAGTTTTATTTACCAAATGTTGTACAATATCTTTATGAAAGGCTAAAGATTTCATAGAAAAATAAAGGGCTGCGCTTTAGCGCATGATACGCCCATTGCTCTTTTAACTTGTCTTTTATGCTTTAAATGAATTTATATGATCAACTAGAAATATATATACAAATCAAAAGGGATGTTACATTAATATATTCACCAAAGTTTCATAAAATCCCCCTTTTTAAAGTATAAAAATTCATTACTTAAGAAAACGTAAAATCTAAAATTTATAAAAATGGAAAGGCAGCTTATGTCAATAGATATAAACAATTTATTAAAGTTGAATAAAATTTTGTGAAAGTGTTAGTTATTGTCCCAAAATTGGAAAATCCCCCCTTTTTTAAGCATAAAAATTCATAACACGGAAATGTAAAATCTGAAATTTATAAAAATTGAAAGGGAGCTTACATCAATAGATATAAACAATTCACCAAAGTTTCATGGACATTGGTGAAAGCCTTTTTGAGTTATTGTCCGAAGTGTTGAAAATCCCCCTTTTTTTTTATGAATAAAGCCCCATAAATCCAAAACTTAAAATCTGAAATTTATAAAAATTGAAAGGGAGCTTACATCAATAGATATAAACAATTCACCAAAGTTTCATGGACATTGGTGAAAGCCTTTTTGAGTTATTGGCCGAAGTGTTGAAAATCCCCCTTTTTTTATGAATAAAGCCCCATAAATCCAAAACTTAAAATCTGAAATTTATAAAAATTGAAAGGGAGCTGACATCAATAGATATAAACAATTCACCAAAGTTTCATGGACATTGGTGAAAGCCTTTTTGAGTTATTGTCCGAAGTGTTGAAAATCCCCCTTTTTTTTATGAATAAAGCCCCATAAATCCAAAACTTAAAATCTGAAATTTATAAAAATTATAAGGGAGCTTACATCAATAGATATAAACAATTCACCAAAGTTTCATGGACATTGGTGAAAGCCTTTTTGAGTTATTGTCCGAAGTGTTGAAAATCCCCCCTTTTTTATGAATAAAGCCCCATAAATCCAAAACTTAAAATCTTAAATTAAAAAAAAAACGAAAGGGAGCTTACATCAATAGATATAAACAATTCACCAAAGTTTCATGGAAATTGGTGAAAGCGTTTTTGAGTTATTGTCCGAAGTGTGGACGACGGACGGACGGACAGACGGACGGACGGACAACGGTATACCATAATACGTCCCGTCTAAAAGACGACGGGCGTATAAAAACCACGCACATTATAATACAAACTTATAACATGTATGATGTACAAAACTAAACAAAACTTAATTACCATTGAAATCTTCCGATATTTTTAGTCTTTTTCCTCCACTGCATTCATCAGAATCATCATCGTATGAACCTAAAATGAAACATTTTTTACAATGATGAGACGCTTTAGAAATAAAATCTTCCTGTCATTTTATTTTCATTTGTGATTCAACCAGAATTCATTTAGAGAGTACAAGGGTTTTTATAGTGTCACTTTACAAATCCTTGGAGAGTAGAAGAATGTATATCAGAATTTCACTTGTTGTCTGTCTTGATTTGAATTTGAATATTTTTCTATTTGATGTTAACTACATGTACATGATGTAGCACTTCATAAATAACTATGACAAGATTCTTCTTGCAACTGTTTTATTAATAGATGAACACAACAATAAAAATGTTGCCCCCCCTCAAATTATTGAAAAAAAGTGGGAAAAGTTTTAGAATTGTAATAAATATGAGATTTTTTTTTTGTATTTAAAAGGTTTTGTTTATGCAAAAAGTTAATTATAACTTTCAAGTTGTTTTTCTTAAATATACCTGGGATTATCATAAATTTAGCACCTTCATAATGTTTTATGGTTCAACAATACTTTAAAATACATATGATCACGTGATTGTCTATTTCGAATCTCCCCTATATACTTTGCAAAATGGGTCAATCCATAATGTAATTATGTTTGGGAACACCCACTCTGAGTAATGTGACGTAATTTCCAAAATTATAAATGACACAAATATAAAAAAAAAATACAGGTTACAAATGTTCTAAACTATATCATGCTAAATTACGAATTAAAAGAATAAATTGTCTTCTCCAATGTGTTAGATTCATCAATAAATATGTTAATATTGTTGTGTTGTGGGTCCGTGTAACACTTATCAATTCAAAGTTTTAAAAAGTTTTGAAATTTTAGATTTTTGGAATTTTGATCAAAGTTTTAAAATATCAAAATTTCAAATTGTGTTAAAGTTTTGAAATTTTGAAATTTTAACCAAATTATTAAAATATCAAAACTCTAAATATCGTTTATAAATTTGATATTTTAGAAACTTGATCAAACTTTTAAAATACTAAACCTAACGTGCAATTTTGATTATTTCACTTTTTGAAAGTTTAATTTTTTAAATGTTTGCTTAAAATATCAAAAATATAAAGGGGCGACAAGAGGGGTACCCGTAATCACTGATGTAAACACGGCTCTGATAAGAACTATTCTTAGTTGAAATATAACAATGAACTAAAACCAAAATCATACAAGACTTAGAAGGACATAGGCTCCTGGATTGGGACAGGCGCACAAATGCGGCGGGGTTTAACATGCTTCGTGAGATCACAACCCAGCTTCAGACCTCAACTTATAAACTAATTGAAAGGTTTTATATGTCTTCATTATACACACTCTCTCCCTGTTGCATTTATTGCTAATTTGTTCCGGAACATTCATGAAATATTTCTCACTGGCAACAAAAAAAATCGATAATTTAAAAAGGTTGTTTACATACAAATTACGAAGAAACGTAAGATTCAACTTCCGAGGACAAAGTTTCGCTTATAGATGGATTTAAATATGTATTAACTTCACATTGGTCAAACACCTCTTTAATTGTTTCGTTCTTATTTTTCTTGAATTTCAAATTTCAGTTTCAGCGTTCCGTAGGTGAATTCTTTACTTAAAATTCAGCGTTTTACATTGTACTGGTTTTTCGAGAGCAACATAAGTGTACGGCCAAAAATGGAAAAAAATCCATCATGCAGCTGACAGTGTGGCTTCTCTTTGCACGCCCCATTCTGACTGGATGTACATGTGTACTTTTAGTTTGTTCAAAGTCGATTGTCGTACGATAACTTAAAAATACCCAAATAACAAAATGCAAATACTGGACAATAATATCCTTTAATACAAAAAAATCTGATTCTTATTATAAAACAGTGGTTGATTTAAAACCTATAATGGAGCTACGTGTATGATAACCAGTCCAAACGTTGTCTTTAAGGGAGCAACCATTTAACTTTTAAAGTGAGGTGAGGTTGTTTTGTCGAAGCACTAACAATTTTATTAAGTTTTTCATCGCTATTAATCAACTTGTCTGGTTCAAAATTTAACACTAAAAGGCATGGATAACTTTTCTTTTGTCCTCTGCTGGCACAGAATTTTATATCACCAAATTAGGGATCAGAATATTTTAATGTACCATTATCGAAGCCCCTAGTGGTAATATCAAGTAAAAAACAGGGACTATCTAAATATTGGTTCCCCAGAAGATTACCATTTATCGCTGATAGAAACTTTTGAACACAATTTTCAACTTTCAAAATGCCGGCACCTACAACTGGATAGATGGGTGCTTAATGTTGTACAGCGGCAACTATTACATAAACATGAATGCAAGTTGGGTGCTTAATGTAGTACAGCGGTAACTATTACATAAATATGAATGCTCGTGAAAATAATGTTTATGGTATACGTTTATATATGATATGAAAGGTTTCAACTTTTACAAAACTAGAGCTATACTTTGGATTTAAAAGTTTACTTTATTTGGCCTTTTCAATTTTATTTGACTTTATTTGCCTTTTTAACTTCATTTGGTTCGAGTGTCAATGATGAGTCTTTTGTAGACGAAACGCGCGTCTGGCGCAAAAACCGGCAAAATTTATATTCTGGTATCCATCTATGATGAGTTTTTGTAGATACCTTGTAACAGTATCTTAGTTCCAATTTGCTGATATTGGATCTTAGTACCGTCTTAATTTCAGCGTAAATAAGATTATATTAAAAACCTCCCACATTGTGGACTAGCACAACCTTAATTAGGACACCATCATTCAGTATCATAAAACCAGCAGGTAAAATGGTCAATATCAGAGCCGTACGTCTGTTTTTTAAATAGATTATCTTCTTTTAAGAAATATTAATTTTGTCATCCATTTTTTCACCGCTTACAAATGTCCGTTTTATTTCATACATAAACTTTTAAGTATCAGTATGTTTTAATTCATATTGTTTCGTTTCGTTCCGCTTTTATTTCGTTTCGCTTTTTACAGGTATCCCTCTTATTGCCCCTTTTCTATTTTGATATTTTAAGCAAACATTAAAAAAATCAAACTTTCAAAAAGTGAAATAATCAAAATTGCGCGTTAGGTTTAGTATTTTAAAAGTTTGATCAAATTTCTAAACTATCAAATTTATAAACGATATTTAGAATTTTGATATTTTAATAATTTGGTTAAAATTTCAAAATTTCAAAACTTTAACACAATTTGAAATTTTGATATTTTAAAACTTTGATCAAAATTCCAAAAATCTAAAATTTCAAAACTTTTTAAAACTTTGAATTGATAAGTGTTACACGGACCGTTGTGCAATGATCTTACACAGTTTCTATATATAAATGACTACATAGCCTTGAGGAGTCCATTTTGTTGATAGGTATATTAATATACATATTTCGGATCTCACAGTTGTTTATAAAAACGTATCATAAAGTTATGACAAAATATTTTAATTCATTCCTTTAAAATTTCCTAAAATGAAAATAAACAGTTTCCAACGTACATTAGCAAAAATTAATAACCGCATGTATACAATGACACCCCTATCTTCCGTTCTTCTTGGAACCGTCCAAATTGTTGGCCTGGGAAAATTCCCAACGGTTGTTCGGTACAACTAAACCGAATATTTTATATCCCTGCAGCTTCAAAATATAAATTACTTGTTAGAAATAGCTTGTATAAACATCCAAATTCAGCTTCTATTCAAATAAAAACAAGTCAAACTAGATGCTTATCGTAAATTGAGAAAACAAAATCATTCATGGTTATGGGTAATCCCACATCAACAAACATGGAGGGTGTTCCCTTGTACGCGGTTTCTCCAACAAGAGCACATAGAAAACTAATTAAAACAGACTTGACAAATGTATTTAAATGTATAAAAATCACTAAAAAAGTCATATTATAATGTGTTGTTCTTGTCAAGCATACACACGAACAGAAAATACGTACTTGTTTGAGGAGAACCAAACACGGATTTCCGACGTGGCATCCCCTCTGATCATGGATGTCCCTCTCTCGAGTTTAATGTTACTAGCACATCGTATAACTACTTCACCATTACAAGAATATATTACGGTTCTTATTTTAGAAAATACTTTTCAAATAACTATGATTTAAATCCAATTGATCGATAAATCCAATCAAATATGGGGATTTTCTCAATGTTGTGCAGGATTTTAATGACGTCAGGAATTACCCTTTTGACCTTGCGAGAACGAGGCAGGTGATTTCCGAAAATATGCGAAATGTTTAGTTTCGACGAATTAAAAACTTTATAGGTTCTAGTTTAAATATCACCGCATTTGGAACGAATAGGAAGGGGAAGTTAAAGGATAGGCGACGGTTCCCTTGGCTTAAATTATATTTGAATTACAGTATATGTATTTTTAACTTATCGAGTTCGAGCTTCATGCATGTTTAGTCACACAGGGACTCCGCGCGGTCAGCAGATAATAATTTATGATCAGCGTTGGCAATGTGTAGGTTTCGTTCCATATCAATTTATACCAAGCGGTCCGCCACGAGCAGCAAGCCCGGCAGGAAAAAGGGAAAAAGGGGGGATATTTAAGCATTATATGAACACGAACCAAAAAAGAAATTTCATACAATATTTTCTCAGCTAGGGCACATAATCTCCTAGTTTTGAAAGATTCTTGTTCCGAAACATGTTTATGTTTACGGATCATGTTATTCGGTACATATCGAGAAAAATATATATTTGACCGTGAAAGAATACATCAACTAACGGCGGTCCGCACTGATTTAAAAGAAGTTGCGGTCGGAGAGTGAAAGATCTGGTATCTGGTATCCATATCTTCATTTCTCAACAAATCAAATTACAATGGTATAGAGATACACACAATAATTACATAATGTATATGTACAGACATACACTGCAAAAATTATACGCCGTAAAGCAAGAGGGAGGCACACATCATATATTACGGTATACATATTAAACTAAATGATATCGTGGAAAGTACATGAATTACCCAGGAGAGCCTAAATGCATATTTATTGATTGATTGTTGATTGCTTTACGCCGCATTAGCACAAGTTGTTAAAAATATATAAGATCAGAAAGATTTTTACCGTGCTATTCATCAGTTCATTAAATTTCAATGAATTTGCTTGATTTCTATATAGCTATCGGATAGTATAAATGCAATTAAGTGAAATTCTACTTTAAAATTCGAGAAAAATCTGCTATATTTTTAAAAGGTAGAACAAATCAGAATAAACGCTATCTGTCAAAACTATTCAACTTTCACGGCTAATACTGTACCGTGACTAAGTTTAAGAAACATGCTCAATTCTATACAGTGACTACTATTTAAGAAATCTATAATGGGCTGACCTGGGACTGTTATAATCTGGATAATGCACAGCAAAGGCATGCCGATTAATTACTATACCTCAGATATATACTGCACAGTTCGACAATAAAACTGAGAATGGAATTCGAAATGGGGAATATATCAAACAGACAACAACACGACCGAAGATCAGACAACAGCCGAAGGCCACCATTTGGTTTTTCAACGAAATGAGAAAATCCTGCACCCGGAGGTAGATCTCAGCTGGCTCCCAAATATACAATTGTGTGTACTAGTTTAGTGAAAATATGGACTAAACTCCAAGCGCTTAATTACATATTTAAACCCGTCATTATGTAAACATGTTAGTTTTTTCTTGTTTGCATTGTTTTACATTGTAATTTCGGGGCCTTTTACAGCTGACTATGCGGTATATGGGCTATTTTTTTTTGTTGAAGGCCGTACGGTGACATATAGTTGTTAATTTCTGTGTCATTTTGGTCTCTTGTGGAGAGTTGTCTCGTTGGCAACCATACAACATCTTATTTTTTTCCTATATATATCCAAAACATATGAATGAAACAAGATTAAATAAAACATACAAGACTAACGAAGGTCAGAGGCGCCTGACTTGGGACAGACGCACAAATGCCTCACCTCACCTATCCTCTTCATGCCGGTCGGCATTTAAGGCCCTTTCTTGGGTTTCCGTAATCATAATACTCTGTCTGGTGATTAGCCATACGAGAAACCTACTACCTGTAGGATGGGGTTTTGTTGTCTAGGGTTCCCTTCCCAGAGACGGTTGCCTACCATGGCTGACGAGTTCCATCTTCCCGGCTTTTCATTTTGGGTCTGCTCACTCTAGGGCCCTTGCTGCTCCGAGATCCTCTACAATAAAACGTAGAATGCTAGATCCTACTTACCGTGCGCTGTCGCAAAGGGGGGGGGCATTGTAGAAGTCTTGAATAGTGTAGAGGCTATGTACTTGCAGAAAGCCTTACGCACTCGGCTTTCTTTTCACTTGTAATGCAGGCTAGCCAGTGGTGATACCGTGATAGAGGGCCTATATGGCCCTAACCCCATGCACTAGAAAGCACAAATATGTTTTGTGAGATCTCAACCCTCCCTCTGTACCTCTTATATCTAGGGACGGTTCCTGAATTTTGAAAGACGTGTAATTCCTTAAAATAAAAAAAATATCACTGAGTGTAGAGGGGGGATAGAAACTTTTTCTGGACTCCGGGATCGAGTGTTTTTAAGCTCGGGATTTCGGGATCTGGGAAATCTCTTTTCGAATTACGGGATGTCGGGATTTCAATTTATTTAAATTCGGGGCCTCGGGATTTCGTGTTTTTAAGCCACGGATTTCGGGATCAGGACCCCTCCTATCCCCCTTAGGTGTAGCGAGACTAAAAAAACAAATTTGACGATTTTATGCTTAAACATGATATGATTTCCAATCAAAGAATGGAACAATGTCTTCAAATCAGTGTTTAACAGTCAAACCAATTTTTTTTTTTGTTATTTCCGCCAAAAAAAGAAATATATTTTAGAATATCAAAATAGAACACGGAATTCTGATTTGGATTCGTTTAAATTTTGTTCTCAGAAGCACAGGCACTTGTCTCAGATTTTTTCCCCCTATATACCTTAATGTTATATTAAGGTATATAGGAATTTTTTTTTCTGAGACAAGTGCCTGTGCTCAGAAGATTGAAAATTGAAACCAAACGGAATTAAAATTGTTAGAGATGTAGGTTATACGTCAATAAGACAGCAATCAAACGACAAAAAACAAACGAATGACTACTAGAGGAAAACATCTATATAGTATAGTCTTCAACAAAAGATAGGTGTCTACACAACGTCACTAACTAATTTATACAAAAAATAATCTTCATAGTATCAGATAGTCAATTTGTATGCCCGACCTACGATAGTAGAGGGGTATTATGTTTTCTGGACTGTGGGTCCGTTCGTTCGTTCGTTCGTCCGTTCGGTAGTCTGTTCATCCTTCCGTTCGTCCCGCTTCAGGTTAAAGTTTTTGGTCGAGGTTGTTTTTGATGATATTGAAGTCTAATCCACTTGAAACTTTTATATATGTTCCCTATGATATGATATTTATAATTTTAATGCCAAATTAGAGTTTTTACCCCAATTTCACGGTCCACTGAACATAGAAAATGATAGTGCGAGTGGGGTATCCGTGTACATGGGACACATTCTTGTTTTCCAAAATTTAACACTATAAAGTATAGAGAAATTCAGAATACGTTTTTGGTCATCTGCTTAACTTAGGCTACAATATGTTTTTCATCAGATTGGTATCACACTTTTTTTTTGGAAATTTAACCCTTCTTTCTTTGGATTAAATTGTCCTTCCCTAATGCATGCATGCCCTTATGTATTGTATTGTTCAATATGTTAAACGGAGAAAACTTCATATGTTTGGTTGACTTTGTTTTCTTTGGTAACATCTTCTGACATCAGACTCGGACTTCTCTTGAACTGAATTTTAATTTGCGTATTGCTCTGCATTTACTTTTCTACATTGGCTAGAGGTATAGGGGGAGGATTGAGATCTCATAAACATGTTTAACCCCGCCGCATTTTTGCGCCTGTCCGGCCAAGTCAGGAGCCTCTGGCCTTTGGTAGTCTTGTATTATTTTTAATTTTAGTTTCTTGTGTACATTTTAGAGTTTAGTATGGCCTTTATTATCTCTGAACTGGTATATATATTTGTTTTGGGACCAGCTGAAGTGCGGGAGTTTCTCGCTGCATTGAAGACCTGTTGGTGACCTTCTGCTGTTGTCTGTTCTATGGTCGGGTTGTTGTCTCTTTGACACATTCCCAATTTCCATTTTCAATTTTATTGTATATCATCAAATTTGTGTTTATGCAAATATAAAAATATGTTTAAATTAAATCTATTCTACAACAATTGATATCAACAGGATCAGGACTTGAAAAGAATTTGTCTGGTAGATCATTTAATAATAAATATTTAAAACATTTTTTTTTAACTTACCATCAGAGACATATAACACATGTATACACACATGCATTATATATATGTCTAGCTGTCACCATTGTGCATACGTATATAAAAGAGTGGCGAAAGATACAAGAGGGACATTCAAACTCATAGATGAAAATAAACTGACAACGCCATGACTTAAAAAGAAAAGACAAACAGACAAATAATGGTACATAAGACACAACATAGAAAACTAAAGATTAAGCAGCACGAATCCTACCAAAAATAAAAGGGTGATCTTATATATGCTCCGGAAGGTTAGCAGATTCTGCTCAACATGTGGCACCCGTCATGTTTATCATGTATGTTATTACAAACCCGGTAAATAGTTTAACTCGATAGGTCACATAAGTGAAAAGGGAACGGGATTGTATAGTTACGACGTCATTAGGAACATATCCGATATCATCTGTGAAACGGATATTCCATAACGGTCAACCAATTCGTGATAGCGTCCGTAAAATTTACGGAGGGATAACTTCAACTTCACCCTTTGGAACTCTTGGCTTAATAGCTTCCTTGTGTGAAGCGACCCTATATCAAGGAAATCATGATAGGAAATACAAACCCGATAATATCGTATCAATTAGGAGATATGTACTCCGTATGCAGGCGCTGCTGAAATGTTACTACTTAGAAATGAAAAGTTCACATGCAATTGGGTACAGTACTGAAATCATCTCTTTTTGTCGTAAAGTTTTATTTTCAACCGACCATCGATTGTCAATGTATAGATGTAAGTCAAGATACAAGTAGACTTAACTATATCTGTTGTATCCTTTATCTCTAGCTTGGTGGGATAGATGAACTCAACATAGTCACAAAACAGTTTGAATTATAGCTAGTTAGAGAACATCATCCGATGCTATACAGCGGAAGGTAACGGCGTTACGTTAATTAAAGGATGTTGCTAACTTCTTTTCTTTCTTTCTAATAAGTTCCTATATGCAGTCAGCCTCATAAGAATTAAGAAACAAGTCGACACGAAGAGGGCACAATTGGTTCCCATGTGAATGCAGATAGTGTGTTGACTAGCCTGAAAACACGTCCTCGAAACGTAACTTGTGACCAATATAATTATTGTCAATCAAGAAATCAAGCATCTTGATAATGTTTGTTTCAGAGAATTTATTGTTTGATTCAGAATTATTTTTTATAAAGTAGGCCGAAATTATCCTCGATAAAATTAATATGACGTCTTGCAAGGCTATTTTAGAACCACATTTCAATGTTTATCTTTCAAAGTTTATCATCGGAAACAAAACAATGACCAACTCTTTCAATTCAAGTTGTCTTTTAGTCTTGGCTTATCATCATGTTTGTAATATAAAAGATCCCATTTCAGAATAACCTTCTGCATTAATTAATCTGTAAAAATAACACCATTTTAATTCGACGGGCACCTGCTCATTAATTACGTCAATCAAGGATTTGTATAGTACAATCCTTGCGTCAATGGAACGTTTGGTCTTCCATAGCTTTACAAATTATCACGTGATGTAAACAATTTTTACCTGCAAACTTTTGAAAATGTTGACGTATCATTTTCCAGTTTATGTTCTCTATATTTTCTCCCTAACCTATGACATCGTTAATATAGAAGTTGGTTGGCAAGGATATGGGGGAAAATTTAAATTTCTAACATTTTGGAATTTAGTAAGTGGCATTTCGAGTGCATATTATGACACCGAACAGGGAAAAAAACCCAGATCGCGTGCTCTCCAATTGCAACCATGCTTTGTTCTAGCTAAACTCACAGTAATTAATTAACAATGCGTTCAATTAACCGCCAAAAATTTAAATATCAAGTACTTAACAGATTTAAATTGTTTACTTTATCGATTTAAATCTGATAAAACCGGGTCCAAAGGTCTTCCGAATCAAATAAAAACAGAAATTATCTCCCTTTGTCTGAAACGTTCTATAATTTTCTGATGAATTCCCTGCTTGTGAAAGTTTATCATCTCACAACATTTGTTGTGTTGTTGGGATCATTCATTTACAATCAAATTCAAATCAAAGATGAACATGGAAGAGGGGTACTCGGCTACAAAGGATTTGGTGGAAAATTCAAATATTTAACATTTTGGTATTTTGTAAGTTGCAGGATGTATATTTAGGCACTGGCTAAGGTTACATGGAAATGTAACAATAATAAAATTATTATTGTTACATTGGAGACTAATTGCCAGAATGCAGTGTTGGGTAAGGAACCGATTAATTACGAGTGTAACAATAATAATTGAGTCTACGGTTACGTACGTTGCGTTATTGTTGCATGAATTTATTTACAATGTTAGTTTCTACAAATTCTGTATGTCATGTATGTTGTTTATGGAAGCATGTTTTTGTCCGACATATTTTTGTGAAACCATTCTAAAATGTTCTAAGCAGCCATCACAAAAGAGTGATGCAGCAACGTGCAAGTCTGTATTGCATACTGTACAATTCCATTTTGCACTATCCCTTTTTGGAGTTCAAGAAACTTTCAATCTCTGTCATGATTCATGTGATTTTTTTTTTTTTACTCTTGCTATGTTTATATTATATTGTGAAGGCAATTCAGAGATGTTAACATTTGCCGACATGTTGAAACTGGTGGAATCAGTGCTTTCATTTTCCGATTCCAGATATTATGTGATCGTAATTTCATTCTTATTGGCGAAAAAAATAAATAAGCATCAAAACCATAAGGTTTAAGTTTAATAAATCTAGTGTAGGTATATTGAAGTGCATTAATACATGTATGTAACGATAACGCAATGTAACCGTAGACTCAAATAAAATTGTTACATTCGTAATTAATCGGATCCTTACCAAACCCTGAATTTCGGCAATTAGTCTCCAATTTCCATGTAACTGTAGCCAGTACCGTATATTTATGGTCAGATACTATTCTCTCTTTCTTTCTAGTAAATCCCTCCACTATCTGGAGCACCACAGGTTATGTATGTAGGTTATCATATGTTTTTGCACGTCATATGAATTTCTACTATGCATCACCATGCTATGCATGCTTTTTCAATGCAAATTGTGATAATGCATTCCTTATATGACGAAAATCTCATGAGACGAGGATATATATAGTTTTATAAATACCTGGGAGGAATTGACAACAGAGAATGATCCCAACCTACCTCATCATAAAAAATCATTACTTTATTGCTTGAGAACATAGCACATTTTAAAGCACTTGCCAACAAGTCTGAAAGTCATAAGAAATGAGTGACTGGTGAAAAATAATGTTATTCCAATTCTTGAACCAATACATACAAACATCATAAACTTAGTCTTCTGTGCATGATTTTATCATTTTTTTCACATAAATTTTGTATAATCGTCTTTTTTTTTCAATCAGTCAGTGTTGTGAAAATATGGCAGGTAATTAAAGTTCGTGTTTTGAAGCCAAAGTTTAACGATTTTCACCTGTTTGTAAACAATCAACAAAAATCATGGATATTGAGCACTTGTTTAACTTGGTACAATCAGATAATAGTTTATTTTAAGGACATCCATGCGTATTGGGATCACCGGATTTTTACGCGATTGGTCACACTGAGGTCACTTTGCATACGGAAAATTTGTCGGGGAATTAAAATAAAGTAAACTTCTTCTAAATATGAACAAATTAAAGAATTTTCTTCAGTAAAAAGTATATGTTCATAAGTTTTATAATGAAAACTATGCATTGAGTTATAAAAAACATATGCATACTTTTTTTTAATTTGAGGTTTCTTATGACCATGATGACTTTTATACATGTAAATCATGTTAATTGGAAATTTGTAAATGTGGATCCTGGAAGATCAATATGTTATAACAATTACTGTGTAGTGTCATTATATTGGGGGGGGGGGGGGGGGGGGGGGGGATTGGATGGGGGTATCAATTGTACAAAAATCACAGTGTAGTGTCACATTGGATTTTTTACCATGAAGAACTGCATCATGAAAGGATTTTTAGGGAATGATAATTTACGGAAAAATAAACCTCACTTTAATTTTTACCCGAAAAATTTAACCACATATATGTGAAAATGTCTCAGCTTCAAAATGAGTCTTCATACATGTACATATCCAAGTTTACTATATGGATGGAGCTACACAAGAAAATGTTACCATTACTAAATTTTTAAAATTGCCCAAATTGTCCCATATATATTTATATATTACATAATGTATGATTAATTGTAATTATTCTTGTGGGCGATGTGATTAGCAGAATAAAGACTTTTAAAGGATCTTTATCTATTGATAAACAATAGAAGATAAGTGAATTTTCCCTATAGGTCTCTTTTATGATAAACATTTAAATAGTGGGTACAGTATTGACAAAGTGATTGATGGTGTCACCATGGTCATAGAATATAAAAAAGAAGATGTGATATGATTGCCAATGCGATAACTCTCCACATGAGACCAAATGACACAGAAATTAACAACTACAGGTCACTGTACCCCAGGCTACCCCTTCAACAATGAGCAAAGACCATACCGCAAAGTCAGCTATTAAAGGCCCTGAAATGACAAATGTAAAATAATTCAAACGAGAAAACTTAAATGGGCTATTAATTTATGTACAAAAAATGAACAAAACACAAATATGTAACACATCAAGTATATTTTCTGACAAAAATAATATATAAATATACAAGTGCCCAATAAAAGGACTAAAGAAAATGTACTTTCTAAAAGAAACTGTTTTAAATTGATATTTTTTTTATATCTTTTCCAGTGTATTCAGACATTATACTTTGGCATTACTGTACTGAATGATTTTTGTGGATCCAATGTTCGACCATCAGAAAAGGGACAAAAAATATCATCCATGCAGAAATTTAGAGATTATTTCTTGGCAACGCTTGTTTTTCCTGTTGGTATGGTAAGTCATTTTGCAAAATATTTAGAAATAGGAAATTTTATCAGATATTGTCATGATTGTTGCAATCACCAACATGACTGACAGATCATTTTTAACAATTCTTCTTGAGTTGTTTCCCCTTACATTTACACATACATGTACATGAAGAATATAATGCAAAAAATTACAACTTCAGTCACAAAAATTAAGTGGGCTTAATATGAAATAATAAAGACAGATCTAGTGGAGGTGGTTAGCAAGCATCTAAATATTGAAGGCATAATAATGATAAAAATCTGGATGAATTAGTGAGAAGGACAGATCTAAGTGTAAATTTTACAATTTTTAAATTAATAAAAATATTGAGATCAAGACAGATTTTAATAATATCATAGCTTGCTTCTTTGTTAAAATTTGAATAAAGATTAGAAATCTAAGGCAACACAAAATCTTCTCTAATAGAAATGTGTCTATCAAATATATAAGTCCTGCCAAGGTTGAAGAATTTAAACAGAAACTATCAAAAAGATGGATAAGAAAATAAAATAAAAAACATCATTTTATACAGCAAATCTGATGTAAAATACAAGACGACATTGTCTGAAGCACTGCAATTATCGGAAGCGCTCACAGTACAGAAATTCAATGCAGGAAAGCCAAAGAACTGTTTTACAAACTACAACATGTACAATGTAATGTGTAAACTGTTTTATTTAAATTTTCCCTTTAGTTTGTGGTGATGACATTCTGGGGTATATATGCTGTAGACAGAGAACTAGTCTATCCAAGAGCGTTAGATAAAATTATACCACCATGGCTCAATCATATTATGGTAGGTACATAGTACATAGTATACATACACTTGAAACTATGTTGATGGGGGTTTACAAAAGAGAATACAGGAGATTAGTGAAATTTTGTTCATTATTTATATTTATATCTAAAGTCAACAATACACCATATTATATAATTACAATGGTGCAAATAAAAATTTAAATAATTGAAGTCATAGCAGTTTTTATAGGACCGCAAAAATATTTTTGGGTTTGTATAATAGTATGATATTGTCTGCGTTTTCATTGTCGTCAGAATTTTTTCTGGACAATAAGTTTTTAGTTTATAATGGATCTCTGAAATTTTACAACAAAGTTTAATACCCAAAAAAATTAGGTTCTGATTGATTTCAAGGGTTTCAGTACCAACAGTTTAGGAATTGAGGGACAAAAACAAGCATTTTTAAAGTTTTCAGATAATATCTTGTGTTTAAGTGTATGGATCTCTCTGACATTGTACCGCAATGTTCCATTTCACACAGGGAAGGGTTGGATTGAGGTTGAGGTTAATTGCTCCAAACATGCAAGAATTAGGGGCAAAAAAGGGGCCAAAAATAAGCATTTTTCTAGTTTCAAGACAAAAAATTGTGTTTAAATGTATGGATCCCTCGACTAGCTCTAAAATTGTACTACAAGGTTCCATACTACAAAGGAAGGCTGGGATTGAGTTGGGGGTAATTGCTGCAAAGGGGGAAGGAGGGTCCATTTTTTAAGGGGCTCATAAATTTTTTCCCAAAATTTTTCAAATTTCAAATCTTTTGAAAAGTTTCAAGAAGAAAAATTACACAATAAATTATCACAATGCAATGGATTTCTAAGGTCTCTGACCACATTAATTTTGTTTCAAAAATTGATCCAAATCCAAATTCAGACAGTATCATGAGTATCAAGCTTGAATATTGTGTCCAAATTTGCCCCAACTGTTCAGGGTTCGACCACTGCGGTCATATCAGGCTGTGCTCAGCGAAACATTTTATTTAAACTTTGCTATACGATTACAAATGATACATTCCCAATCTATTGCAATATGGAAATGTACTCTTGACAATTTTAATCCTGTAGTAAAGCATGTATATTTATTGTTTGTTTTCTTGTGAGTAGAGGAAGTATCATTTATCATGTTTATTGTGCTTTTGAAAATAAAATTTACTCTCTGAACATGTCATTTGCTTCAGAAATTCAAATTAATTCACAGTAAATATTGAAGTATTTTTTACTTTCAGCATACAACCATTGTACCATTTTTATTAGTAGAGAAATACATAGTATATCATCAATATCCACCACGTAAATCTGGTTTAATTACCTTATTGGGTTTTGCATTGCTGTATTTAGTGTGGTAAGTATACATCATATATACATGTATTGTCAATATTGAAGGACGCCTCCAGGTGTAGGAATTTCTCCTTGCATTGAAGACCTGTTGGTGACCTTCTGCCGTTGTCTGCTCGATGGTCAGGTTGTTGTCTCTTTGGCACATTCCCCATTTCCATTCTCAATTTTATCAATAATATGGAATTTGATACAACTGTCATGCAAGTGAGAGGTTTAGCTAGCTATAAAACCAGGTTTAATATTTCTATATAAGAAAATGCTTATACTAAGTCTGGAATGTGACAGTTGCTATCAATACATTTGATGTGTTTCACTTTGGGCTTTTGGTTTTGCTATTTGATTTTGGACTTTCCGTATAGAATTTTTATTTGAGTTTGGTAATTTTGTTATTTTACTTTTTTTAGTACATTAAAAATACACACTTGAGTGTATCCCTTTTTGCTAAAATGAGCATAAAAATTATAGCGACTTAGGTTATTATCAAGTTTTTTGGGGAAAGACAGTTTCAAGCCGTCAATCCCCTATGGGGTTGACCAGAGTGACATTCCCTCACGTCATTCAGTTTGTTTTAATTGTGTGGAAAACCTCCCAACAAATCTTACTGAGATTGATGAGAAGGAGTTACACAAATGAACAAATTGGCTTTAAACACTTTTTTACACATTTCCCTTCTGTTTCTCTCGAAATTATTGTATCTTGAGCTCTCCTTTACACTATTTATGTTTCTTTTACAATCCGGAAAAATCAGTATGATGGGATATTCTAAATATATCCAACCTAATTATATTTAAATAGTGACATCATGGTTGGAATGTCACACTACGCAGAAGCAGTGATATCTTTCACTGACACTGGTTATTTAAATCATTCTCAGAGTTTGTTCAGCTATAATTAAAAATTGGTATTTGTTAAATTTAAACACAACTATGTTTGCTGTAGATGATTCAAACATCAACATGCAATACTTTAATTTGCAGGTCACAACAAAGCCCGTGGGGATACATGAGATTGGGGAGAGAAACGATTTTTAAAATTTTTGTAAATTCTGTTTTGAGAATCTTTCTCCAATTCAGGAGCACCTAAATTGATGAGTAATGATCCTCTAAAATAAAAGTGAATGTATCTGAACACTTAAAATGTGAAATTTTGTAAATGATTAGTAGTCTTTCATTAAAACTAAATTTTGTGTACCAACATAATCATTGTAATGGTTAAAAAAAAATTGAATTAAAAATGATGCATTTTGTAGTTTAAACCTATTTATTCATCATGTTCATGAAATTTACAAATAGTTCAAAATGTAGGATCTGGAAACAAGCTTCACACAGCTTACATCAATCATATTGGTTTTTATTAGTACCTGTATCCCTGTGATGAGAGTTGTAACTGGGAACCTTTTCAATGGAAATTTAAAAGTAAAAAGATTTTTCAGCCCTAACTTTCTTAAGAAAAAAAATATCTTATGGTATTGTCACAAAAAAAAATGGAAAATGACCCTAGCCTGCAGTTCAGTGGTACACAATTAAGATTTAAAAAATATTGTAGTTGTTGTTAAATGACAGAATTCAGTTAGATAATTAACTATCAACTTTAATAGAATGTTTAGATTTAGAAGATGCAGATCTCTTCCATTGGTCCAAATTGAATCCTAAACTAAGGAAACGAAATTACATTAAACAACATTTGATTTCAATATTGTCAACCTTTCTTAATGTTCCATAGCTGTTCTTTTTTTCATTCTTTATATGAAGACTATCAAAATATACAAGTTTTCACCATATTCAGACAAGTCTAACTACAGACCATTGATTGCTACCTGATGAACTATAAAATTAGTATACCAACTCAGCATATGTTGGTGTACCCCATATTAGGACTCATATTCACATTACAGTATCATATTCTTATCCTGATATTTATGTACTATTTGCCACTGGACATTTAACACCAAATCATTAGTATCTTGAATCTATTTATTCTTTATATTTCAGGATATTATGGATAGCTTATTATGCCAATATCTGGGTATATCCTATATTGAAAGTTTTACAGCCTCACCAGAGAGCTGTGTTCATCATAGTACTGTTATTCCTATTCATTAGTTTATATATATTAGGAGAGGCTATTAATAAATTTTTATGGGGTAAGTTTTAAGATAATATGTGATGGTATAGTTTATATTGTCTACAATAAATTAGATAGGTTTGGATATGATGTAAATTGAGTTTGAGTTATTGCCCTTGGTAACATTAGTTGAATTTCCTATTTTACTATTTACCAAATTGAAACCTGCAGTACATACAATATAAAAAAGAAGATGTGGTATGATTGCCAATGAGACAACTATCCACAAAAGACCAAAATGACACAGACATTAACAACTATAGGTCACCGTACGGCCTTCAACAATGAGCAAAGCCCATACCGCATAGTCAGCTATAAAAGGCCCCGATAAGACAATGCAAACAATTTAAACGAGAAAACTAACGGCCTTATTTATGTAAAAAAAAATTAACGAAAATAAAATATGTAACACATAAACAAACGACAACCACTGAATTACAGGCTCCTGACTTGGGACAGGCACATACATAAATAATGTGGCGGGGTTAAAGTCTGATAAAAGATCCTTTCTATATCATAGATAATATCAAGCAAGGCTGATCAGAATAAAGCTTTTCAAAATATATGGTGGTCAATATGGCATGAAGTGTGCACTGAGACCTCTAACATTGCATCAAAAGGGAAGTAACTCGTGCTCAAAATGTGTCAATCAAATCCTGTCTATTAGAAAAAATGTGAGCCAAGTCTAGATATTCATACCTTTATTTCCCATCAATTGGTATAAATGTGGCACATGTTAAACCCAAAAGTACTTCCATTGGTATAAATGTGGCACATGTTAAACCCAAAAGTACTTCCATTGGTATAAATGTGGCACATGTTAATCTCCAAAAAGTACTTCCATTTAGTATAAATGTGGCACATGTTAAACCCAAAAGTACTTCCATTGGTATAAATGTGGTACATGTTAATCTCCAATAAGTACTTCCATTGGTATATATGTGTCACATGTTAAACTCCAATAAGTACTTCCAATTGGTATAAATGTGGCACATGTTAAACCCAAAAGTACTTCCATTGGTATAAATGTGGCACATGTTAAACTCCAAAAAGTACTTCCATTTGGTATAAATGTGGCACATGTTAAACTCCAAAAAGTAATTCCATAGGTATAAATGTGGCACATGTTAAACCCAAAAAGTACTTCCATTGGTATAAGTGTGGTACATGTTAAACTCCAAAAAGTACTTCCATTTGGTATAAATCAAATGTGGCACATGTTAAACCCAAAAGTACTTCCATGGGTATAAATGTGGCACATGTTAAACCCAAAAGTACTTCCATTGGTATAAATGTGGCACATGTTTAACCCTAGTCTAAATTATTATGATGTCTTGAAAGGCGTTGTTATTTTTTGCTATGAACCGTTTATTTAAATATTCATTAGTCATTTTCTTTAAGGAATGACTGTAATATTTTTTCTGTCTATGAAGAAATAACATAAAAAATTTGCTGCACACTGAATAACTTGCGTAGTGGGTTATTTAACAGTGTGCACCACATTTTTTATGTTATTTCGAATAGACAGAAAAAATATAACAGTCATTCTTATAATTTAATTCTAAATTCCATTTTAGAACGTAGAAAACCATGAAAAAACGTTGATGACGTCACTGTCACATGGTCAAATTATGTCTATGGGCTGATAACAAAATAACGTCAGCCAATCAGAAGAGGCGTTACATCCAAAATTAAATTATAATTTTTTTTTTACCTGAAATATTTTGTGAGAAAAAAAATGTACCAGGTGTCAAGCCTGATAATGCTATTTTTGTTACTTTCTGGAAATAAGTTTCAGTATAAATTAACAAATAGCATGCATATAATATTAGGTAGATGTTGTATATACAAGAAAAGTCTTCATTAACCTTTATAATTGGCCAGAGAACACAGTTATTTCATAGTGCATTTCTTTTAGACCATAAATTCAAATTAAAAAAATCCCACCTGCTCTTTCTCAAACAAATTTTTACAGTGTAGTGTACTACCATGGAGACAAATAATATCAAAATTATAGAAACTTCTACTAGCTCTAACTCAAAATATTGACAATTCTGTGTTAAGGGGGTGTAAAATTCAGTTTGACAGCTTCAGACGTGATAAAATATGAACTTTTTGAACTGGACCAAATCACTACTTAACATAAAGATTCAGCACCCAAATTGTTTTAACATGTAATTACATCCCCCTACTTAATATTTCATGCATTTAATATCAAGAAATAAATTGGGAAAGTGTATTAAATCAAACATGCAAGTTATACACTGTTTACACTAGGGACTATATTCATAGACAACGAAAACCAAAGGACGATCACTGTGTCCTTGGACCAATTGGTTATAAACTTTTATTATCTTTGTCTTATATTCTTTTTTTTTTTATTTTGCAGGAAAAGAAAGATCTGTTGTTCATTCAAGAAAAATGAAAAATACACAAAAAGTCAAATAGCAATCAGAAATTATAAAAGAATGAATTTTTTAATATTTTATGTGTGTATTTCTAGAATGTCTCACTGTTGTGAACTGTAATTTCTTAAAACATGTATTTATGAATTTTGCATGTACTATTTTATTTTTTATAAAATACCAAATGTATTTTAATTTTAAATGTTATTATAGTGTTGGAAGAGCAGCATAATGATGTTGTAAAATATTTCTCTCATAAATTTTATCTTTAACACATGGACAGAAAACCAGTTCAAGAAAAAAAAAACGAAAAATTAAACAGAAAATCAGTCCCAGAAAAAAAATAGAAAAAAAAAAAAAAAAAAATTCACTTCCCTGGGGGTCATGATAGGGTTAACAGAATAAATAATTAGGACAAAATATGCAGAGTAGAGAAAGACAGGTCAAAACTAGATGTGTTGATACACAATGAATGACCAAGCTGGAAAATTTTGAAAGTCCAAATAGATATAGGAACACTACTCAGTGGTATGAGTGCCAATGAGACATCTCTCCATCCAAGTAACAATTTATAAAAGTAAACCATTGTAGATCAAGGTACAGTCTTCAACACCGAGCCTTGGCTCACACCAAACCACAAACTGTAAATTAAAGAACCCCAAAAATTACTAGTGTAAAACCATTCAAACGGGAAAACCAACGGTCTAATTTATATAAGCCTGTAATTTCAGCAAGAATAGCAAATCTCATCAAAACCTAAACTGGATTAGAACATTTATAATCAGAAAATTTCTTGATTTACCTTAATTGCTAATAAGAAATCAGTATTACCGATTATCAAAATCAAAGCACAAAAATTGAAAATGGTATGTTATCTGTAATCAGAAACAACTATATTTATTTTGATATATATATAAATGTTCTTATTAAGCAGTGTGATGTTTGAATAAATGTATGATAGTCTTGTTTTAGTATTATTATTTTTTTATCACCACCAATAACAGAGATATCAAAAGATTAATTAAACTAGTGAGTCAAAAACAAACTGTTAATGCCATGGAATTTCACAATCAAAAGAAAGAAAAACAGGTTTACTAAACACATCCTAAAAAACTAAGTGAATAAAACTATTTCAAATAGAAAAGACTTCAAAATAAAGTCTGTTTGGCTTGTGTCTCATCTAGTTTGTATTTAGTGCATAAATAAACAAACCCCTTAAAAAAACTAGAGTGATCTCAGGTGCTACTGATGGTAATGTGGATTGTGGATTGTGCTCTAAATGTGATGCCTGTTGTTATTCTTATAGAGTATGCTGTTAGGCATCATTGGTAATTGATTCTTTTATAACCCTTAAACTAAGAGCGGATAGGACCTTTATCTGTACTCCGGGATCGGGTGTCCTGTGCTCAGACTTTTTTTTTTTTAAAATGATTAATCAGACTAGACTTCGTGAACTTTGCCACTTCCTGTGTACTCTCTATTGTATTTTAATGCGACAATTCTTTAATTATAAAGCTATTTTTCGCTGGAATCTACTGATTATCAAAGTCATGTGTCTGTGATTCGCTATGGTGGAGTTGACCAGTGCATCGAAAAAACCGTCGCTCAGTCATTTTAATATTCAAATTACAGTAACACATTGCTTTTGCTGAGGATGACAATCATGACACCTTCAAAGCGACACAGAATTGAGCAAGAACGTATTGACTTCTAATTCATTATTCCACCAAACAGAAAGTATTACTCTATATATAAGACTATTACACTCTCATGACAAAAAAGTTCCGCATCAATATTAAACACCTACGAAAACATGTTTAACCCCAAACGCCCCAGCCTATTTTAAAATAACATAGCTGGATAATGATCCCCTGTTAGTATAAGCTCTATATACATTTAAAGTATAATATACGAACAATTTGATTTGAGGAGACCGGCCGTCTTAGATATTGGACAGAAAAAAATTGAATCTGATTTTTGCCTTAAAACAAACATTCTGGTCGTATATGGATTGAAAACAATAATCTTGTCCACATTTTTGCTATTAAAACGAAAATTTCCGACAGAATTAACATGCCAAGAAATCCTCGCTAAAAATTCCGGTCGACCTTCTACGGCAGTCATTAGTAGCTAAAGATTTGATTTCATTCAAGAAATTAATTTATGACCTTCATGTACGTGTCGCTTAGAACACGGTCATATACCAAATGGTCAATATTAATCATCCATGTAATTTGCTCTATGGGGTGTTTGCAGAATTTCAACGGAGGCAATTTCTTGGCATGATAAGTATTCAATGAACATGATGAAAATAAAACGGGCATATTTTATTTTGTGGCAAGAGTTTGCATGTCTGGCCGGCATATCTGTTTCGCCGAACTGATATTTTGAATATTTTTTTCAAGACCAGACTGCAACCTGCCTGCTGGTGTGGCCTTTATATCTCAATTTGTCGGCCGTCAATCATAACTTCGTTGTCATTTCAGACCCATTATTAGCCTTTTGTTGATTTGAAAACCCTCACTTCCCTTAATTTTGTTGGGTGAAATATATTAAGCAAACATTTGTATAAAAATTGCTTGTTTGTCTTTTTTTAACTCGTGACTGTCGTATTTTAAATTTAATCATATAGCCCGGCGTATATCATCTTGTTTACAACACGTTTGTGAGGTTATGATAAACTTATTACTTGCAACAAACCGGCGAGACTTTTCCAAGTCTTTTTTTACTGATAAGTCCCATGCACATCAAATTTATCAGAACATAGCTTTGGATCCATACTACTAGTATCATTTAATAGGGAGAATACAGCATCGAAAATATCCAACCCTTACACTTTACAGCAACTACAAAATATACATGCCCCACGCCAGGAACCGTTTAAAAAGTGCATAGTACACTTTATATTTTATGTTTTTAGCCCAAAAAATGTCCCCAAAATTTTAAGCGTTAAAAACTTCGCCCCCCTTCGTAAATCCTGGATCAGCCCCTGCCTCCTACCCCTCTAAACTACCACAAAGTACACATTTATTATTGTCTTTCTGTCTGTATATTTGTTTATCATATGGATGAGTGGTACTTCATTTCTGCGTTCTTTCATTAAAGTTTAAGTCCATTTTTCATTATTTTATTATTATTTTTTCAGACTATTCCGTATCTATCTATATATAGGCATCTTTATCGCATAGACTTTGATTTTAAGTTTTAATATCGTATTATAGTGACCACTCCAGAATGGTTTTATTTTTTTACTTTATATTGTTTGTACAACTAAATTATGATTGTATCTAATTCTTTGTCATTGAACTTTATTTTTTATAGTCCTATAACATATGACTTGGCATTCTTATTCAATTTTTAACGTTTTTATACTGATATTTTCATTTTATTTTTTTTGGCACATTGATAGTAAAAAAATTATATCAGAACAGTAAATAGAAATAGTAAATAATGCCCCCGAGGTCATATGTTATAGGACTAGTGGCACATTGATAGTAAAAAAATATCAGAACAGTAAAGAGAGGGCGGAAAGGATAAAGGGAGACAGGGAGAGAGGGGATGGGAGAAAGGAGAGAAGGGGTGGGAGAAAGGAGAGAGGGGCGGGAGAAAGGAGAGAAGGGGCAGGAGAAAGGAGAAAAGGAGACAAAAATGTATATTTAAATTATCAAAATTTAGCAGGAAAACAATTATTTAATACAGGAGTTAATCAAAAGATTAAAGAAAGTGCTAATAAAAAGTAAAATAACCTAAAAAAAAAAACGACACCAAGGAAATTAAAAAACGGAAAGTCCGAAACAAACGTCAAAATCGAACAAATGGATAACAACTGTTATATTCCGAATCGGTACAGGCATTTTTATGACTAGCCGAACCTCAGGCTCACTTGGGACAGTCGCAGAAAATTCCCCAAAATGGCATAGTAACAAAAAAAATATTCTGAACGTCGTCAACAATTCATTACGATCTCTTATATATGGAGAAAGACTGAAAACTAACAATTTCCTGGATTTTATTATGAGCCCGTGCATGTATAGAGACCGTGACATGATTTTTTTTAGATAACATGCTTCAAAGTTGACTGATATGTATAACCGGAAGAAAAGTGACTTCAGGAACTTTTGTAATAATTCGCAAAGTGCTTTAGATGAACTCTCGTTTTAAATTGAATATATATATATGAACTCTCGTTTTAAATTGAATATTTCTCATTTTAGTTTTAAGTTGAATATTTCTTGTTTTAAATGTTTCTTTATTCTTAAATATAATGTTTCTTTATTTCAAATACCCAAAGAGATTAATTATAGATTTACTATTTTACAACTTAATCCGATGGCTGTCAAAAGTGCGAAACTTACACTCAACTTCAAAAGAAGCAATTATCGCTATTTTGCTAAGTTGAGCCGGAGGACAATAATCCTATTATTATTACATAACATTGGACAATTATATTTACAAAATGTATATTTTATGAGAACCTTAATACCCTTATCTTTGACTTAATTTATGTTTTGTAAACTGTTGCTGGGGCAGTCTTCCCCTTGCTTTCGAACTGTAAACTTGTGTGAATAAATTTGTATATATTTTTATACGGTCTTGCGTTCAAAGCAGTCATAGTGTCGATTATAGACCTACAGACTTTAATGTAACCCGTGCCGAAGTTCACGGACTGATGCCGGAATTTCACGGGGTTATATATGCATAGAATTTGGCAGAAAAAGGATGACATTACTTAATATAGCTAGAGTAACATTTTTTTTACTGAGAGGTATTGAAAAATATGTAACGGGATCTGAATGGTGTTTGTTATTTTGTTTTCATTTAAATTGTCTGGTTTCCGTAAATTTCCTAATATAAATGATGAGTTCACACGTAATTCAAATTCGATTCACATTAACTTTAGTTTTATTTCCAACTAACAGGGTACACATTCAGCTTCAAAAAGTTGTTTGAGTGAACAGTGATTTTTAAATACAATATGAATTGATTGATTTGAGGTTGAAAAATGTACGGTGGCAAATATATCAGGCATGTTCAGGACGATACATTACAATATGAAATTAATGTGTCTAATGCAGCCACCAAAAAGGGTACTAATAAAACATCCCGTAAGATGTAAAAGTGAAAGATTAAATAATACATGTTTTAATATAGTATATTCTCTGTATGATATAAACGTTTGGGTAGTGTGCACGTGCAAAGTGCAAACTGTAAGTTCATCATTGTCATTCGTGAAAAATGATATAATAAAAAATCTGAGAACATACATGCATCCTCTATAAGTAAAACACTCGATGCATTATAAAAGTTCCACCTTGAAATTGTACACTGTAGATGAAGGAAGTCGGACTCTGCGTGCCTTTATATATTTTCAAAATACCAAATTTGAAAAAAAGGCTTGACTGAATTTTCGGACTTGTATATATATTTATACTAAAGTTGACATAAAAAAATATAGCACTCCGAAATAAGTTGTATAAATTAGCTACATCCTTTATACAGAGTAAGTGAGGGACAGGCGGCCAAATGGACACGGGTAAAACAGAATGATCGCGTCATTTTTTCGAGGGAGCAAAATATTTAATTAGCGTTTATGATTGTATCTGTGTTCTATTTTTCAAAGCATTTGTTGACAACCATGATTTTTTTTTTAATAAGTAGTTCATAATTGAATATAGTTCGGAAATCATCAATCGTACATCATGTCAAACTCAACAACAAAACACACCCATCCCTGTACACCCAAGTGTCAATTAACATGAACCAAAATGATGTTAAAATGTATTTTTTTTCAGTTGGTTTCTGCATTTGAAGAAATATAGGCAAACAATCATATCTCTTTATTTTTTTATTTTTTTTGGCGTTCAGAGTGCTTTTCTGGGTTTACCTTCATCAAAGCACCGATTATTCATTTATTGTTGGCCACTGGGTTTTATTTAATGAATCGTTGGATTGTAAATTTCAAGAAATGATTTGTTTTGAAATACGGAATTATAGTGGAAAAATATGTAACGGGGTTTGAATGATCTAATTTTTATTTCGTTCCAACAGGTACATCGATGCATTACTGAAGTGTTGATCGACATCCCAAAATGACAAGCCTTTGTTAATTTTTTCAGAAACTAAAACAGGGCTACAGAATAGTCTCAACAATTTAGCTGTATACTGTGATAAATGGCAGATAGAATTGAATATTAAAAAGACAAAATCTATGATATTTAATAGGACATGCTCTAAACTAGAAAAATCATTTTTAAATTTTAAAAACAGTAACATTGATAATGTATCAGAATACTCATTTTTAGGCTTATTAATTAAATGCAATGGCAACATGTCTCATAGTACTAAAGAACTTGTCAAAAAAGCCCAAAAAGCATTATTTGGGTTGAAAGCATACACAAAGTCTTTGAATAATTTACCAGTCAAAGTTGCATGCCACCTCTTTGATTCCCTCATAAAACCAATAATGATATACAACTCTGAAGTTACATATTTAGACACATATATATCTCTTTTTAGAGCAAAAAATAGAGCTTTAAATTCTGGAAAAGAAGTAGATATTTTAAGTTTTGCAGAAAAAAGTCCAATTGAAAAATTACACTTGCATTTTTGTAAATTTTTACTAGGAACTAGAAAGAATGCATCTAATCTTGCAACTAGAGCTGAATTGGGGAGACTTCCTATAGAATTTAATATTAAAACACAAACTTTATTATATTTAAAGAGATTTGAATGCTGTAAGTTAAATCCTCTTTTGAAAGAAGCTTACACACTTAGTAAAAACTTAGACTCAGAAGGAGTATACTCCTGGTTTACATATGTAAAAAATATTTTAAGTGAACTTAATCTAGATATAGCACAAATTCAAAAAAATACTAGTTCAGACAAAAAAATAAATAATTCATTTAAAGTTTATATAAAAACAAGCTCTAAAAACTACTTTGAAAATTTGATACATGATAAGATACAAAACATTGATGAAAAAAGTAAACTTTATTTATATAAGAATCTTAAACAAAATTTACGTTTTGAAGACTATTTAAGAACATCAAACTTTACATATAGAAAATTAATAACAAAACTAAGAATTAGTGACCATAATTTAAATATAGAAAAAGGCAGACATACTAATATTCCTAGAGAGCAGAGATTATGCCTTAAATGTAAAACATTAGAAAACGAAAAACATTTTATATTAGATTGTAAATTAAATATGGAACTAAGAAATAACTTTTTTAACAATTTGGATTTTAATTTTTCTGTTAAAGATTTATCTGATGAAGAAAAGTTGATTTTTATACTCAATCCATCAACACCATCACAAGTAAATAAATTGGGGTCCTACATCAAAAGGTCATTAGAACTGAGGACAGGGGACACTGGAATATTTACTGTAAATGAATGATTGTGTATATTGTTTATTATTTTGTATGTCACAAACTTAATGTTTAAAGTTTACATGGCAATAAATATTTGAATTTGAATTTGAATTTGTTAACTTTTTCTTCATTCCGATGTTGCTGTCTTGTGTAAACTTCGCTTATATGATTACAGTATTGGCAATCTATTTCTTACAAACTTCCGGAACCATATTTTCTGTACAGTCCAATAATATTTCATAAAATGCTTACACTGGAACATACAGGGAAAGTTGTGCGCCAAAATAGCTTTAATTATAAAAATCATTTTCTGTCTGATTTTCAACGACTGCTAGTACTATGTATTTTCGATAAATTATATCTGTATCATTTTCATAGTTTTTCGGCAACCATTTTAAACAAATTGGTTTCTTAACGAAATTGCACTAATAGTTTTACAAAAATTCCCCGTATTTTAACACATTATCCTGCGTTTCTATAGTTTGGATTTATACTTTAAAAAAAAATCATCCGGAAATTGCGTGATGCATTAGAGTTACAAATTCAACGCAAACAGACAGCTTCACTGTCAGTGAAAAAGTAATAGAGGTTCTTGGTTCTTAAAGCAGAAGAAACAACACTTCCTACCTTGTGACAGGACAAGACATGGACGAACCATAAAAACAAGAAATTTGATCGATTTCTTTAAAAAATTAGCATCCTGTAGACTATTTTTTCATGATGCAGGGTGGGAGACAACAGAAAGGGGTTGGGAGAAAGGAGAGGAGGGGCGGAAGAAAGGAGAAGAGGGGCGCGAGAAAGGAGAAAAGGGGTGGGAGAAAGGAGAAAGGTACCCCCCCTTTCCGCCCCCTCAGTAAATAGAAATAGTAAATAATACCCCGAGGTCATATGTTATAGGACTAGTGGCACATTGATAGTTAAAAAAAAGAATATCAGAACAGTAAATAGAAATAGTAAATGATGCCCCCGAGGTCATATGTTATAGAACTATATTATTTTTTGCAAACATTTTCGATTATCTAAAAAACACGGTTACTTAACATTTCAATCAAATTCAGTTACAGTTATTTCCCTTTAATTAGAACCAATTCGACATTTTATTATACATTCTCTAAAATTATATTTTGATAATATCCAGCTGAAAAAAATATTGTTGATACAAATTAAAAGCTAAGAAAAGGGACGAAAAGGAAGAAAAAATATAGATAAATTGTTTAATTGCAAAAGCAAATTTTATATTATACATATAGCAATAATATTACTAGTTTATTTTATAATCATTTGTTGAACTATATTTTGTTGAACTTGACCGAAAATGGTCCAAAGCTTGACCTCTTTGGACCATAAGTTTTTAAAAATTACCTGTTGTAAACGAATAGGTTAAAGCCACAAATGTTAACAGCACAAAAGAGGTGATGTAGCCGCCCGTAGATAAAATGAATTGTTTAATTTATATATCTGCAAACCGAAAAGGGGAAAATAGTTGTTTTCGTTGAGAACAAGTGAAGAAATTACAGCTCCTTGAGTTTCAAATTTGTTTCTAGTTCCCGTATGTCGAGATATAATCTGTTTTTGATTAAAGCCGAAAAATCATTTGGTTCCACGAAAATAAATACATTGTCGGAAAATATAAAAATTTAATCAAGTTAAATTGTATGAACTTTAGAACAAGACGAAAAACGAGGCTCGTCGAGCTTTTCTTCTGTTTCGTAGGGAGTGCAAATACATTTTTATATATTCCGGCAATGTACATAATATTGTTTTTATCCTGAAATGTACACCTTTAGTTTTCAAAATCTAAATCATTATCTCTAATTGGCCAAAGAAATCAACAGAGTTTAAAAACATGAAAAAGGGACGAAAGATACCAGATGGATAGTCAAACCCATAGATCGAAAATAAATTGACAGCGCCATAGCTAGAAAATAAAATAGACGAATAGACAAATAATTATAGTGCACAAGACACAACACAGAAAACCAAAGACTAAGCAACACGAATCTCACCAAAAACTTGGGGTGATCTCAGTTGATCGCGAAGAGGACCCCGAAATCAACTTTTATGCAAAAAGACATATCCATTTTACCGTTTTCACATGGAAACGGGATTTATACAAGTTTAAATAAGGCAAAAATGTTATTTGCACAACAGTTGGCTGATTTCAGGATAGATAACTTTAAGGTAAAACAAACAAGGGTAAGGATATAATTCAATTCACTGCACTCTTGACCATAAGCAAGGCTAAAGTAATCATAGTCTTTTGTGATAAATTCTTAATATAAAATCGAATTAAATGGTGAAGATGATATCCTCGCTTGTTATAAGAATCTTGCACAAGACAGTTTTTTTAAAAGCGCATGCGTAGCAATACATGACATTTAATTTTAAATTAAACCTATAAGATATTCTCCTCATCACACCCCAAGATTATCAATTTATCTAACCCTAAAGGTCGTTTTGATTTGAATTCATTGATTTTGGAACTCGAGCTCGGACGACTCACTGACAAATTGAACATTTAAAGACACACAGTAGTTTGGGCTACATGTTCTTAAATTTTCCAGTTCTTAACAAATGTTTCCATTCTTCTTTGGTTGTATTTAGCTCACCTGAAATGACGGGACAAGTGAGCTTTTCTCATCACTTGGAATTCGGTGTCCGTCGTAGTTAACTTTTACAAAAGTCTTCTCTGAAACTACTGGACCAAATTTAACCAAACTTAGCCAAAATCATCATTAGGGTATCTAGTTTTAAAATTTGTGTTCGATGACCCGGCCAACCAACCAAGAAGGCCACAATGGCTAAAAATAGAACATGGAGGTCAAATGTATATTTTGGCTTATATCTCTGAAACCAAAGCATTTAGAGCAAATCTGACCTGTGCTAAAAGTGTTAATCAGGTAAAGATCTATCTGCCCCGAAATTTTGAGATGAATCGGATAACCCGTTGTTGGGTAGCTGCCTCTGAATTGGTAATTTTAAAGACATTTTGCCGTTTTTGGTTATTATCTTGAATATCATTATAGATAGAGATAAACTGTAAAAAGCAATAATGTTCAGCAAGGTAAGATCTACAAATAAGTGAACATGACCAAATGGTCAGTTGACTCCTTAAGGAATAATTGCCCTTGATAGTCAATTTTTAACTATTTCTTGTAAATTTTTATAATCTTTTGCAAAAATCTTCTCCTCTGAAACGGCTAAGACAAATTTTCCCAAACTTGTTCATAATCTTCATTAGGGTATCTAGTTTAAAAAGTGTGTCCGATGACCCCGCCGGTGAACCAAGATGACCGACATGGCTTAAAATAGTACATATGGTAAAAGGCAGTTTTTGGCTCATACCTCTGCAATTAGTATTTTATTAGTATATCTGACAAGGATATAATTGTTCATTTTGTCAAGATGTATCTGCCCTGAAATTTTCAGACCAATCAGGCAACCCGTTGTTGAGTTGCTACGCCTGAATTGGTAATTTTAAGAAAATTTTGCAGCTTTTGGTTATTATTTTAAATATAATTATAGATAGAGATAAACTATAAACAGCAATGATGTACAGCAAACTAAGACGTACATACAAATAAGTCAACATGACCAAAGAGGTTCATTTAGTCCTTATAAGGAGCTATTGCCTTTTATATATAGTCGATCTTTAACAATTTTCTTAAATTTTGTAAATTTTTATGAAATATTTTTACACTGTAACTACTGGACCAAGTTCATTATAGATAATTGTAAGCAGCAAGAATGTCCAGTAAAGTAAGATCTACAAACACATCACCATCACCACAACACAATTTTGTCATGTATCTGTGTTCTTTGTTTAATATGCACATAGACCAATGTGAGTGACACAGGTTCTTTAGAGCCTCTAGTTTTGTTTTGTTGTGGTTATGACTGCAATACACTTAATGGGCCAACGAATAGAATTTACTTTGTGATTTGTATCAAGGTCTATAAATTTTCATCGCACAAACGTGATATTTTGAAATTGTACTTATTTTTCATTTGCAAATCCCACAGAGGGAAAATGAGCAAAGACGGTCTGTCTTTGAGGTTTGTTTTGGGCTGAAACGATTTTGTCCAAAATTCAAAACTAAAAGCAATAACATTTAGAGTCTGTACAATACATTTACCCAATTAACAAAAAGAGCTTTGAATGAATTTGCAGACTTCAAATTTTAAGTTCATCCAAAATTCAAACTCTTTAAAAGACAAACACATATTACAATATTGCTAGAGACGTCCATATGCACTGACAAGACTCCTAATTTGAGATGTATAGTCTTAGTTTTTTGTTAAGTTCACTTTAGATGAGGGTTTTGTTGTTGAAAGTTTTGTAACTTCAGAATTAGACCTCATGACTATTGGGGATATTTTCCCGAAGGTTACAATCGAAAAGAAACGATAAGACTTTTTTGTCCCTCTTACTACTAGTATATTGACAGTTTTGATGATACATTGTGTTGACAGTAACAAATAAATAAGGACAACAGAAGTATACCATTGTCTGTTCGAAATTCATAAATTAATTGAGAGAAAAACAAATCCGGGTTACAAACTAAAACTGAGGTAAACACATCTAATACAAGAGGAGAACTACAACACAACAAAACACAACACTAAAATGTAACACACAGAGAAACTATAATATAACAATGGTCATAAACCAGCTGACAAACGTTCCTCAAGGCTCTGTTAGCCCATGTCATTTCCTAACTGATATGAACCTAACATGCCAGACAACCTGCAGATGGCACAATTGTGTATTTAACAGTATCATCACTTACTGACTGTTACACCCTTCAATCAGACTTACATAAATTGGAACAATGAGAGCAAGAATGGATAATGACTTTTAACGCACAGAGGCGGATTTAGGGGGGGGGGGCAGGGGGCCCGGCCCCCCTTTTTCAGAAAAATTTTGGTTGGTTATATAGGGAATCACTGCAGCGTGACGGAATCGGGGCCCCCCTTAGGCAGTCAGTGGGCCCCCTCTTATGAAAATTTCTAGATCCGCCACTGACGCAGGCAAATGTGAAATCATCCACATAACAAGAAAGCGTAAACATATACTAGTAATCTTTAAATACACACTACATGATCACATATTAAAAACAACAGATAAAGCAAAATATCTTGGCGTTACCATCACAAACGATCTGACATCAAAATTAACATATAAAAAACATCACAAATAAATTTGAAATAAAGCAACTGCATTACTGATATTTATTAAAAGAAGTGGAAAACTATCAACATACCTACAAAACAGATAAAAATCAGGGTTCAATCCACCATTTTCTACATTTCAAAATGCCTGTACCAAATCAGGAATATGACAGTTGTTGTCCATTCGTTTGATGTGTTTTATCATTTGATTTGATTTTGCCGGGTCATCGAACACAAATTTTAAAACTAGATACCCTAATGATGATTTTGGCTAAGTTTGGTTAAATTTGATCCAGTAGTTTCAGAGAAGAGTTTTGTAAAAGTTAACTACGACGGACACCGGATTCCAAGTGATGAGAAAAGCTCACTTGTCCCGACATGTCAGGTGAGCTAAATACAACCAAAGAATAATGAAAACATTTGTTAAGAACTGGAAAATTTAAGAACATGTAGCCCAAACTACTGTGTGTCTTTAAATGTTCAATTTGTCAGTGAGTCGTCCGAGCACGAGTTCCAAAATCAATGAATTCAAACCAAAACGACCTTTAGGGTTAGATAAATTGATAATCTTGAGGTGTGATGAGGAGAATATCTTATAGGTTTAATTTAAAATTAAATGTCATGTATTGCTACGCATGCGCTTTAAAAAAAAACTGTCTTGTGCAAGATTCTTATAACAAGCGAGGATATCATCTTCACCATTTAATTCGATTTTATATTAAGAATTTATCACAAAAGACTATGATTAGTTTAGCCTTGCTTAAGGTCAAGAGTGCAGTGAATTGAATTTGTTTTACCTTAAAATTATCTATCCTGAAATCAGCCAACTGTTGTGAAAATAACATTTTTGCCTTATTTAAACTTGTATAAATCCCGTTTCCATGTGAAAACGGTAAAATGGATATGTCTTTTTGCATAAAAGTTGATTTCGGGGTCCCCTTCGCGATCAACTGAGATCACCCCAAGTTTTTGGTGAGATTCGTGTTGCTTAGTCTTTGGTTTTCTGTGTTGTGTCTTGTGCACTATAATTATTTGTCTATTCTTCTATTTTATTTTCTAGCTATGGCGCTGTCAATTTATTTTCGATCTATGGGTTTGACTATCCATCTGGTATCTTTCGTCCCTTTTTCATGTTTTTAAACTCTTTTTCATGTTTTTAAACTCTGTTGATTTCTTTAGCCAATTAGAGATAATGATTTAGATTTGGAAAACTAAAGGTGTACATTACAGGCTAAAACAATATTATGTACATTGTTGGAATATATAAAAATGTATTTGCAATCCATACGAAACAGAAGAAAAGCTCGACGAGCCTCGCTTTTTGTCTTGTTCTTAAGTTCATACAACTTGATTAAATTTTTATATTTTCCGACAATGTATTTATTTTCGCGGAACCAAATGATTTTTTCGGCTTTAATCAAAAACAGATTATATCTTGACATACAGGAACTAGAAGCAAATTTGAAACTCAAGGAGATGTAATTTCTTCACTTGTTCTCAATGAAAACAACTATTTTTTCCTTTTCGGTTTGCAGAAATATAAATTGAACAATTCATTTTGACATAGGGTTCATCTTTATATACGGGCGGCTACATCACCTCTTGCTATTTTGTGCTGTTAATATTTGTGGCTTATACCTATTCGTTTTAAACAGGTAATTTTTAAAAACTTATGGTCCAAAGAGGTCAAGCTTTGGACCAATTTTGGTCAAGGTCAAGCAAATACTGTTCAACAAATTGTAATAAAATAAACTAGTAATATTATTGCTATATGTATTATATAAAATTTGCTTTTGCAATTAAACAGTTTATCTATATTTTTCTTCCCTTTCGTCCCTTTTCTTAGCTTTTAATTTGTATCAACAATATTTATTTTCAGCTGGATATTATCAAAATATAATTTTAGAGAATGTATAATAAAATGTCGAATTGGTTCTAATTAAAGGGAAATAACTGTAACTGAATTTGATTGAAATATTAAGTTACCGTGTTTTTTTAGATAATCGGAAATGTTTGCAATAAATAATAAAGCCAATGACAAAGAACTAGATACAATCATAATTTAGTTGTACAAACAATATAAAGTAAAAAAATAAAACCATTCTGGAGTGGTCACTATAATACGATATTAAAACTTAAAATCAAGGTCTATGCGATAAAGATGCCTATATATATATATACAGATACGGAATAGTCTGCAAAAATAATAATAGAATAAGGAAAACATGGAAAAATGGACTTAAACTTTAATTAAAGAACGCAGAAATGAAGTACCATTCATCCATATCATAAACAAATATACAGACAGAAAGACAATTATAAATGTGTACTTTGTGGTAGTTTAGAGGGGTAGGAGGCAGGGGCTGATCCAGGATTTACGAAGAGGGCGAAGTTTTTAACGTTTAAAATTTTTGGGACATTTTTGGGGCTAAAAACATAAAATATAAAGTGTACTATGCACTTTTAAACGGTTCCTGACGTGGGGCATGTATATTTTTTAGTTGCTGTAAAGTATAAGGGTTGGATATTTCAATGCTGTATTCTCCCTATTGATGTCTATCATTAACATGATTAAATGATACTAGTAGTATGAATCCAAAGCTATGTTCTGATAAATTTGATGTGCATGGGACTTACCAGTAAAAAATAGACTTGGAAAATTCTCGCCGGTTTGTTGCAAGTAATAAGTTTATCATAACCTCACAACCTAACGAGTTAAAAAAGACATATTAAAAAGCAATTTTTATCCAAATGTTTGGTTGATATATTTCACCCAACAAAATTAAGGGAAGTGAGGGTTTTCAAATCAAGCAAAGGCTAATAATGAGTCTGAAATGACAACGAAGTTATGATTGACGGCCGACAAATTGAGACATAAAGGCCACACCAGCAGACAGGTTGCAGTCTGGTCTTGAAAAAAGTATTCAATATATCAGTTTGGCGAAACAGATATGCCGGCCAGACATGCAAACTCTTGCCACAAAATAAAATATGCCCGTTTTTATTCATCATGTTCATTGAATGCTCAATAAATCTGTTGGAAATTTTCGTTTTTAATAGCAAAAATGTGGTCAAGATAATTGCTTTCAATCCAGATACGACCAAAATGTTTGTTTAAGGCAAAAATCAGTCATTTTTTTTCTCTCCAATATTTAAGACTGTCTCCTCAAATCAAATTGTTCGTATATTATACTTAAAATGTATATAGAGCTTATACTAACTGGGGATCATTATATTCAGCTATGTTATTTTAAAATAAGCTGGGGCGTTTGGTGTTAAACATGTTTTCGTATGTATTTAATATTGATGTGGATTTTTTTTGTCATGAGAGTGTAATAGTCTATATACTTACATAGAGTATTACTTTCTGTTTGGGGGAATAATGAAATAGAAGTCAATACGTTCTTTCTCAATCCTGTGTCGCTTTGAAGGTGTCATGATTGTCATCCTCAGCAAAAGCAATGTGTTACTGTAATTTGAATATTAAAATGACTGAGCGACGTTTTTTTTTCGATGCACTGGTCAACTCCACTATAGCGAATCACAGACACATGACTTTGATAATCAGTAGATTCCAGCGAAAAATATCTTTATAATTGAAAAATTGTCGCATAAAAATAAAGTAGAGAGTACACGGGAAGTGGCAAAGTTCACGAAGTCTAGTCTGATTAATCATTTTAAAAAAAAGTCTAAGCAAAGGCCACCCCATCCCGGAGTACAGATAAACCTCGCTCTTGTATGACAGTCGCATCAAATAGCCAAAATACGGTTACAGCAGTCACCACTGTGTTACAAACAAAAAATTACAAAAAGAAGATAAATTTGTACAGCCATTCTCTCCCACAAATTACCATATATAATCATTATTATCTAGAACAAGAAAGTTGTGGAATTCATTACCATATAATATAGCCTGTAGACAGACTTAGAAGCATTTAAGTCTGATGCAAAACTACATATTGCTAGATTAATATCCTGTTTTTATCTTTATACAACTTTATAAAAAAAAAAACGTTGTTGAAGTTATTGTAAATAATTGTTTAGTGTTATTATGAAGTCAAAAACATTTTTAAATTCCGTACAAAACACGCTGCTTTATGTAGTCAGAGACAAAGGTACTCCTACAAAGGAATTCTTCTTTGGATAAAGATTAAAATGGAAATAGAGTTGATAATTTGAAGATGAACTACTAGTACTTTATGTTACCATATAAACCAAGGGGATGTGGTAAAATGGTAAATGAGAAAACCATCCAACATCTAAATGATGCGGAATTAAACAACTATAGGTCATCGTACGGCTTTCAATGGGCAAAATCCATATCGTATATTCAGTTAAAAAAGGCATGACTAAACAATATAAACGAAGAGCCAAAGACAAAATAATAAAGAAAAAGAGAACAAATTTGAAAGACACTAATCAACAACAACCTCCTGACTTGAGATAAGCACTTATATAGTATGGTAGGGTTAAACATTTTGACGAGTGGTCAATCCTCCTCTTGCCCGGGACAGCGGTGTAACACCACAACATAAGAACAAGCAGAATAAATTAATTTACAATGGCGGGACTCTTTCAGATTGGCACGATGCAGAAAAAGACAACTAAGGACACGGTGGGTGCCACACGTGGAACATGATCTGCTTACCCTCCAAGAGCACCTGAGATCACCCCCAGTTTTTGTTGGTGCTCGTGTTGCTTTGTTGTTATTTATGTTGAATTTTGTGTACTATTGTTTGTCGGTTTGTCTTATTTAGTTTTATTTAGCCAGTGCATTGTCAGTTTATTTTCGATTTATGATAGATATACGAAGATGTGGCATGAGTGCCAATGCGATACGTCTCCATTCAAGTCACAATTTGTAAAAGTAAACCATTTTTGGTCAAAGAACAGTCTTCAACACGGACCCTTGGCCTACACCGTACAGCAAGATATAAAATGCAAAACTGCACTAGTGTTAAACCATTCAAACGGAAAAACTTACGCTATAATCTATACAAAAAACGACAAACATTTGTGAACCATAACAACAAACGACAACGACTGAACATCAGGTACATGACTCAGGACAGATAAGTTTTACCTGCAACAAAAGTGTAACATCACAATATAGAATGACACACTATAAAATATCAATTGCCATAGTTTAGCTCAATCAAATAAAAAGATCAAATATAAAAAATAATAAACAATTAGAGAGTCAACCATAACCTTGAACAAAATGCCACTATATAACAATATAAACCTTGAACAAAATGCCACTATATAACAATATAAACCTTGAACAAAATGCCACTATATAACGATGTAAACCTTGGACAAAATGACACATGTGTTTGATTGTCCCTCTGGAATATCTTTCGATATTACGCTCATATCAAAATATATATAAAGCCAAACAAGTACTAAGTTGTGGTCATATTTATAAATTTCCTGTTTACAAAACTTTTTTTCGAAAAACTAATGATTTTCTTATCCCAGGCATAGATTACCGTAGACGTATTTGGCACAACTTTTTGGAATTTTGGATCCTCAATGCTCTTCAACTTTGTACTTGTTTAGCTTTATAAATATTTTGATATGAGCGTCACTGATTAGTCTTATATAGATGAAACGCGCGTCTGGAGTACTAAATTATAATCCTGGTACATTTGATAACTATATCGACCCTCTTTTAAAGGTCTCCCACCAAAATTATCAAATATAAAACACTTGATACAAGCGTAAAGTAACGGTCAAGGTTATCTCGCCAGCAGAATCAATTTACGTATTTCTTTATAATAATAGTTTATTACAAAAACAAAACAAAAAATATAACAATCAAACTAATTTTAACAATCAACAATCAAGTCACCAAGAAGGCAATTAAAATACACACACATTTGCAGTCACAAACAAAAAGTAAAGGTTCATAATCTCATTTACAAACGACATGCTTCATAGTTGCAGACATAAATGTTACGCTTCATAATCACATACACTAATAACATGCTTCAAAGTCGCATACAAATTGTCATGCTTCATAATCACATACACTAATATAACTCCCCATAGTCAGATATGAATGTAATGCTAAAAAGGCACATATTCCAAAGTATGCATTATATTCCCATTCATACATGTTTGTAATTCAGTGGTTGTCGTTTGTGGTTGTATAACATATTTGTTTTTCGTTCTTTTTTTATATATTGATTAGGCCGTTATATATATAGTTTTCACGTTTGAATTGATTTGTGATTTCGGGGACTTTTGTAGCTGACTATGCGGTATGAGCGGTGCTCATTGTTGAAGACCGTACGGTGAGACATAGCTGTAAAATATCTGTGTCATTTGGTCTCTTGTGGAGAGTTGTTTCATTAACAACCGTACCACATCTTCTTTTTTATATGGCAATTTACTTAGTCACAAAGTGTTAATAGTCAGTCAAAATTATTATGTTTTGTAGTCAAATACATAACTGTTATGTTCAAAGTTCCATACATAAATGTTATATTTCCAATTTCCATACACAAATGTTATGCTTCAAAGTATAAAAATATAGTATATATACCAATACACATAACTAGCAGCGCCTAGTGATGTTTCATAGCCTTACCGGTTTCGGTTCAAAAAGGACCTTCATCAGAGGCAGAATGGTGGATTAATATTTGCACCCTATTTATATAGATATGGTAACCGGCGGTTGAGTAAACCGGCGTTTCAGGTTTAACCGGCGGTTGAGTTAACTGTCGGTTCAGATTTATCCGACGGTTCAGAGTTAACCGGCGGATCAAAGTTATCCAGTGGATGAATACTGCCTCTGATGAAGGTCCTTTTTGGACCGAAACCGGTCAGGCTATGAAACATCACCAGGCGCTTTTAATTATGTGTATTGGTATATATACTATATTTTTATGCTTTCTCATTTTTCTCACTGATAAATATAGTTAATATGCTGCAAATTACTTTAAACGAATATTATGCCTCAAAGAACCATACACAAAATTATGTTTTAAAGTACCATACACAAATGCTATGCTTCAAATTTCCAAACACAAATGTTATGCTTCAAAGTACCGTACTCAACTGGTATGCATCAAAGTCGCATACACATACGCTCTCTTACATTATCAAAAAAGAGGAGAAATTAGAGCAGGATATATACGCATGTCAAGTATATTGGTTAACGTGAATCATGTTGATTGATAAAGCGCTTGAATTTTGCATATTAGTTTCATTACCACCAGTCAATTTTGACCTCTTCGTCCAGTTTTTCATATACTCAATAAATAAAAATATAATACTTAAAACTATTCCACAACAAAGAAAACCAAAAGCAATTTGAATGTCGGTCCACTTGATAGGCTTAGCTTCTGTAAACATTGAGCCTAAACAGAAATTCCGTTTCGGCCAATGTTTTTGCTTCCATATTTGTATCAATCCGGACTCAAGAATATTTAACGTCCTGAAAAATAAAATTTATTTTTCATTTATAAATCACTGTTTTTATGATACACGGTCTCAGAAATATTAGAACAATGTGCAAATACGTTTTGAAATGTCCATTTTCAATATCAGCTTTCTTTATTCTGATAGTAGTTTGTATAAAAAATTATGTTTTCTAACAACATTTTTAATTCCTTGATTGGACATGCGCATCCTACTACTTCTATGTATATGGTTATAAACATGTGTCATTTTGACATTGGAACATTTGGTTTATGGCGGATGATGTATGCCTAGCAAATGATGACAATATCGTTTACAAGTATGTTCGTCTCACTAGGCGCAATTCTTAATTGACCTCAACCCACAAAGCCCAAAATTTGAAAATATGAAAAGAACCAGTCTTGCTGTTGTTTTGGATTCAATGTTTGATACCTTGATTTGTCTTTTAACTAGGTTTATTAAATTTAAATATAGTTAAACTACTGTTACCTTTATTAACATTTTGTAAATTATTATATGAATATTTAATCATTTCGTCACGGAAGATTTGGTGACACTGTTTGAACTAAAATCCTCCGACGTCACGTGCTGGTCGAATAGAACTTTCAAGTCATGCAAGTAAAATGACAAATTTTTGCCTTGTATTTTCCTGTATGAAACCTGTATTACTCTCATAATTTGCATTCTAATATGTGTTAGTGATTTTCATTTGAGAAATAAAGAACAAAGATTGCGACTTATATATAAAGAGACCAAAAAAAAGCACAAATCAGTACACCACAGAAGACTAATTCAGTAGCCTGTAATTCAGTTATTGTTGTGTGTTACTGTATATCATATTTATTATTATTTCATATTTGTGTATATATATCATGCCGTTAGTTTTCTCCTTGGATTGTTTTACATTTGTCATTTCGGGGCATTTTATAGCTGACTATGTGGTATTGGTTTTGTTCATAGTTGAATACCGTACAATGATCTATAGGTGTTAATGTCTGTGTCATTTGGACTGTTGTGAAGAGCGTCTCATTTGCAATCATAATACATTTTTTTTATATTCATAGCTTTTAAGGAAGCTGGCTTGTCATGTTGTAGATTTTTTTGTCAGATTTTCGGAATCCTCTGGTTATATCCATTTGAATGCCTTGAAAAAATTTGCCCGGTGACCCCCATTTTTCTTTTTGTAAATCTTTTATATGTATAATGATAAGCCATCTGTTAAAGTCTTATAAAATTTTAATTACCTTTTAAAAGTTTTTGATAACTTAAACTTGTCAATGATAAAGCTATGAAAAGTCAAGAGAGAATATTTTCCCGCCAAAATTTCAATGGCTATTATCTCGAAAACATGGACGGTGACCTATATGTTTTTTTTGTTCTTTGGGTTCCTTTATTATTCCCCTATCTATACAAACCAGTGTTTTGAAAAGTTAATTACTTTGAAACTGGGAAGCGAACTCCCTTAAGCACCGTACCCAAGATGCAGTTTTTTTCTTTTTTTTCTTTTCTTTTTTTTATTATAGCACTCAGATTGTTGTTGACTTTATAGAAAAAAAATAATGATCATATGTAAAACAATTGCACACAATTTAACAAAACAAAATATAAAAAGTAGCAGGTTATAAAAGATTTGAGTTTAGTTAAGTTGTGAATACATATGCTTAGAAGGAAATCAAAGGATAGAATCAAAAATAGATTACAACTTAAATGTAATAAAATTCCTATAGCAAAAACACATTTCAAACATCATTTCAATTACCTATATTAGGGTCGATACTGATGTTTTTTTTTACTTTCTTATCATTGTGCTTTTTTTAAAATTTATTTAAAAAAAAAAGAAACTACTGTACAATATTCTTCAATTGTTTGTATAAAAGTTCATCTTTATAGTATTTTAACATAAGTTTTTCTGATAAGTGTTCTTCTATTGGCACATATCTACAAGCCCAAATACTATGTACATATTCATAGATATATGGAAACTAGTCTATATCAATATTAAACAGTATACATGTATTTGTATTCATACTAAAATTTTTATAATTTTTTGTCTGATATATGACAAATTTACACATTTTGTAAATAGATGTTCTAACAGCTCAACATGTCTATTACAATAGCTACATTTATATGTTTGCCTGTAAAATTTTCTCCTTGAGAGTCACGCCCCTGTTGGCAGTATCATATGTACAACTATATAAATAAAATTTCTTATGTACAGCTTTGTAAGTTAATCCATATATGTTGGAAATTTACATTTGGGTATAATATTTCAATCTTGTTTATATCATTGTTCAATTCTAACAGCTGTAAATAAACGTCCTTAAAACTTTTCTTATTAAGTTTAATATTACTTTGATATTTAAGATATATGCATTTTAATCTTTCATATTGCCCTATAGTGACCACAGAATATCTATACATATTTTCTGCTAATTTTGGAAGTATGGTTCTTGTAGTGATTCCTATGAAATAAATGAATAAGGATGTCCATACAGATGAATTTCCAGTTAACAATTGAGATATTCTGTATAAGGGTAAGGCTTCACATTTCATTTTTATGTCTGGAACTTGTTGTCCACCATCTTTATATTGTTTGGTAATTGTTGTTCTGTTTAACAGCTCAATGTTGTCCCAGAAAAAATCATAAATAACTTTATTTATTTTCTCTATAAAAAATTCACTAGGTGGATATATTCTTGCAGTATACAAGAATTTACTAATTATATAAGTGTACATATTTTCTGCTTATTTTGGAAGTATGGTTCTTGTAGTAATTCCTATGAAATAAATGAATAAGGATGTCCATACAGATGAATTTCCAGTTAACAATTGAGATATTCTGTATAAGGGTAAGGCTTCACATTTCATTTTTATGTCTGGAACTTGTTGTCCACCATCTTTATATTGTTTGGTAATTGTTGTTCTGTTTAACAGCTCAATGTTGTCCCAGAAAAAATCATAAATAACTTTATTTATTTTCTCTATAAAAAATTCACTAGGTGGATATATTCTTGCAGTATACAAGAATTTACTAATTATATAAGTGTACATATTTTCTGCTAATTTTGGAAGTATGGTTCTTGTAGTAATTCCTATGAAATAAATGAATAAGGATGTCCATACAGATGAATTTCCAGTTAAAAATTGAGATATTCTGTATAAAGGTAAGGCTTCACATTTCATTTTTATGTCTGGAACTTGTTGTCCACCATCTTTATATTGTTTGGTAATTGTTGTTCTGTTTAACAGCTCAATGTTGTCCAAGAAAAAATCATAAATAACTTTATTTATTTTCTCTATAAAAAATTCACTAGGTGGATATATTCTTGCAGTATACAAGAATTTACTAATTATAAAAGTGTCTAGAACTAAAACTTTATGTTTATTTCTTTTTTTCCATTTGTCTATCTGTTGTCTATCAGTCCATAATATTTTTTTCCCCAGTTAATTTCAACTGCATTTTTCCAAAACAATAGTCCAAGGACTTTAATTTCCTCTTTGAGTAGTTTGTTTATACTGCCAAAGTTTTTTGTATTAGGATTTCCAATTTTTAAAATTTCGGTTTTGTTTTCTTTAATTTTCGAGCCAGATACCAAACCAAACTGTTTAAATTCTTCGAGTAATTTTTCATAGTCTGTTAGATTCGTCGATATAATAGAACAATCATCTGCGTGTTGAAAAAGTTTTACATTTGTGTTATGATTAGGAATTTGTACTCCTTGTATATTATTGTTTCTGCAAACTTTACAGGCTAATGCTTCTATTATGACAGCATAGATACTCATTCTTATTGTGCGTCCTTGTCTTATGTATCTTGCAATTTCAATCTTGTCACTAAGTGCTCCCTTTATGATAACCTTACTTGATATGTTAGTGTAAATGATTTCAATCCATCTTATAAAGTTTGACTGAAAATTCATCGCTCTTAACACTTGTATGATAAATTCATGCTCCACCCGATCAAAAGCCTATTCCTGGTCAAATGAAATTAATATACCACTTATGCCATTCAAGTCCATATACTCTAATATACTTTCTATAGATAAAAGATTGTTTGATATTAATGTTTCTGGTCCTGCACCTGTTTTTTATCTAATAATTTGTTTAATATTTTTGACAAGTTTTTCTTAAGAATTTGGTAAGAATTTTGTAATCAACACATAGTAGACTAATCGGTCGCCATTGTTTCATGTCTTTTCTATTACCCTTATTTTTATATATTAGTAGATCAGTCCTGTCTTCATTGTGTCCGTGAGTTCTCCGTTTAAATACACATTGTTAAAAACTTCCACCAGGTCTTACCCTATTACGTTCCAGAATTTTAAGTAAAAAGACTTTCCTATTCCATCAACTCCTGGAGATTTGTTATTTTTGAATTCCTTTAATAATTTAAGACATTCATCTTGTGTTATAAAGGTATCAAAATTTGTTTTATCTTCTTCTGTTAATTTATTTAGATTAAGGTCTTCTAAATAGTTTGTCTATCACTGTTTTGGGACTGATATAAATCGGAATAAAAATCAGTCCCAACTTTAATCACCTCACTTTTAGATGTGCATGATTTTCCATTTTTGTCTAGTACACTTTCTTCTTCTCGTTTATCTCCTCTTTTTCCTCTGCTTGTTTAAAGAAATCAATGTTATCTATATCTTCTTCTTAATAACCTTGTCTTGAACGTATTATTGTTCCCATTTTCCCCTTATTTTCTAATTTAATTTTAGTTTCACTTAAGTTATCAATGGTGACTTGGTCAAGCTGGATTTTATTTTCTTCATTCTCAAGTTGCATATATGTTTCTGAAAGTTCTTTTCTTTCACGAGCTACTAATTGTTTTGAGAAACGTATTGTCAATTCTTTCATTTTTTTCTTTCCAATTTCCCACCAATCTAAAATATTATAGTTACTCTTCCTTTGTTTCTTATTTATCCAAAAGTTATTTATGTATTCGGTATAAAGTTTTTTGTCCAATAAACTATCATTCATTTTCCAATAACCATTTCCCCATTTATTTTTTTGAAGTTTCAAAGATATATACATGTATACGATCGTGTGGTATAGATACGATCTTGTGGATGCAGTTCCAGATCGAATAGTGACACACATATTGATATAGACTAAGAGTATGGGTATATGAATGCACCCAATTACTTTAAAAATGAACGTTCAGAATTACTCACCCGATTGAAAATATGTTGGTATATGGAGAATTGTTTGGCAGACCAATAGCGTACTGCAGGGGTAGAAATTCTTCGTTAACTCTTTTTAAATCACAATCGAAAGAAGCCTCTATTTCGAAATATGATTTTTCTGCTATATAGGCATAATTGCCTTCCCTGAGTTTTTGCATATGGACATTGGGAATGGTACTTAAAACCCTAGGGTCCGTTTGATTTGTAGCTATCATTCCATTCCAAACTGCCTGCAGATATGGAACAGTTGCCTGCTATGAAATACAAATACAATAAATTTATGAAACCTTGATTGAAATGTACATCCATCATATATTTAGCAACAGGTTTTTTTTGTCACAAAACCTGGTTCAATCCAACATTTTTTTTAAAAAGTCCTGTACCAAGTTCACAAAATGGCAGTTATCTTATAGTTCGTTTTTGTGTGTGTTGCATTGTCGTTTGTCTTTTGTTGCACTTCAGTGTTTCTGTTGTTTCGTTTTTTTCCTCTTATAGTTGATTTGTTTAGCGTAGTTTTATTTTGTATTCGGGATTTGTTTACTCTCAATCGATTTATGACTATTGAACATGTTCACACAGCGGTATACTTCTGTTTCCTTTATTTAGACAATTTGAGCTCATACATACCGTAATGGCTGGAAACATGTCAAGGTAACAAATACACATATTACAGTCCCATAATATATTTTGGATTAGTGAATTAAAACAGAATAGTATATTTCATTTTGATGTTATTCAGTTAAAAAATATTCAAATTCTTTTATTTAGTTGAATATAATCATCATGTATTCCCCATTGTACATTATTGAGCAAAATATAACAACATTCATTATTGAAAATAAACTCATCATAGATACCAGGACTAAATTTAGTATATACACCAGACGCGCGTTTCGTCTACAAAAGACTCATCAGTGACGCTCGAATAAAAAAAAGAAGATAAAAAGGCCAAATAAAGTACGAAGTTGAAGAGCATTGAGGACCAAAATTCCTTAAAGTGTTGCCAAATACAGCCTGAGGTAGAAAAGCCTTAGTATTTCAAAAATTAGAAAAATTGTAAACCGTAAATTTATAAATATAACCACATCATTGACAATTCATGTCAGCACAAATGTATTGTACTATGAATTACAATTTCTGATCTCCCTTTAACTCCGTTGTGTCCTTCTATTTGCCGACTGAGAGTAAGTTACGCATAGATTTTTTAATCGTGTATTTTGAAAAAATGTTGAAAACAAACTTGTAAATGCCTGTACAAAGTCAGGAATGTGACAGTTGTTGTCCATTTGTTTGTTGTGTTTGAGCATTTGATTTTGCCATTTGATTAGGCACTTACAGTTTTGAATTTTCCTCGGAGTTCAGTATTTTTGTGATTTTACTTTTAACGTTTAAGGATTTTGTATATTCAATTTATAAGATGCAAGATAATGAATTATATTCTCAGTAATATTGTATGTTTCCATTTCCCAGAAGATGGATGGAATTGATAAAATAGACTTGATTTATGATTAAGATTTCTCTCATTGACAATTATAAGTCGAATATTGACTTTATATGGATTTAGCAATATTTTTAGGTCTTTTTTGAACATAAAGCTCTTCAACTGTTTCGGTTCTTACACATCTTTGGCTTTCCAATATTCAACTAAGCGTTCCTGATGAAGGTATACAAAGAAAAGCGTGTCCGGTGCATGTAATTTATAAAGTGAGCTCCGTCATATAGTAACCGACCTTATGCAAACGAATATTAATACATATTTCAGTTAGAAAAAAGTAAATCTCCATGCAAATTTGTTATTGTTTGAAAATTGAGTTGAAACGTTTATATATACAAATATGATATGGTAGAATTCTATCCGATGCAGCTCAAGTGTTTCTATTTTTACATTTTACTGTAGAGAAACATAAATCGTAAATGCTTACCTCGAACCATGTTACCCAATAGGTACCACCAAGTACTCCCCATTCGTATTCGTCTTGTTTAGCCAATTCGCGTAGCGTTTCGAATGGCAATTCCTCCTTTGTAACAGTTAAATATGCAATTAGGTTACCACAGTAAGTTGCTGATAAAATAATACAAAACAGCCACCAACAGCAAATAATTGTTCTTCCTGTTTGTGACCTCGGTAGATTTGTTCCACCTTATTGAAAAAGACAGAAATAAGGTATTATTTTTGTGATATGCTTAAAATATTAAAAAAATAAATGTTGCAATATGATGATATAAAGATACTTGTTCTTTTCTACATAAAAAAATGCCTTTACCAAGTCAGGAATATGACAGTTATCATCCATTCGTTTTGTTTGATGCGTAAGAGATTTGATTTTGTCATTTAATAAAGGATTTTCCTTTTTAAATTTTCCTTCTTGTGATTTTACTTTACTTCGATAAAGGTAATTGAAACACATAATGTATAATAGATGTGAAAAGGTAGGTAGGTCAACCAGAACAGAACATTTAGAGTTTAAACTATTGCAATGCATGCTATCGATTTACAGCGATACATATACTGATAATACCTCTATATACTAGGAGTACATGCCCGTCAAAGGTCTAAGCGCTATCATAAGTTACTAGTATATTCATGATATTGTTTAATCAAAATAAGATTAAAAAAAACCAACATATATTTAACTACAAAACTTCATTCGACCAATTAAGTTTTGGTAACTAACCATTTACTATCTAAAAGGCATAATTAATCCATAGACACGTATAGTTTACAATTCATTGCAGCACAAATATTGAACTGAACATTCAACCAAAAATTAAACCTTCCCGTTTAAATATTTAAACATGGATTTTTTTTATAACTTTTTCTGTTGACTCTACCTCATGTCTTGAGTTTCAAGTGTGTGTGTGCGTATAATATCCAATTAGACGTTAATTCTTGATTTAACAAGATTTTGAAAATGTCCAGACTCCTTTTACTCAGCATCGATATAAAAAAATAAGCCTTTCTCAACTTTCATGTCCTTGAAGTAAAAAAAAAAAAACACATAAAAAACACAAATGCACACAAAGAAGAAAAAAACAAACAAGAATGTGCCCCAGTACACGGATGCCCTACTCGCACAATCATTTTCCTTGTTCAATGGACCTTAAAATTGGGTAAAAAATCTAATTTGGTATTAAAATTAGAAAGATCATACCATAGGGAATTCAAGTTGATTAGACATCAGCTTCATCAAAAACTACCTTGACCAAAAAGTTTAACCTCAAGCGGGACAGACGAACGGACGTACGGACGCACAGACCGGCAAACTTAATGCCCCTCTACTATCGTAGGTGGGGCATAATACTTTTTTCTAAAAGTTTAATACACCTAAAACTCGATGTGTTGGTACTGACTATTAACATCTCAAAAACTCAAACAAAAGAAAAAAAAAGTTTAACATTAATTTAGCAAGTTATAATAGTGTCACAATGATATGCAGTTCATATAGGCAACAATACATGTACATGTTCATTCGATATGTAAATCTTCTTATATTATCAACATACACATGTTCTTACAGTATCAACATGCACATGGTGTACACTTATCTAAAAAAATGTTGATATAATGTTGTTGTTACTGTTATAAAATGTTACTATTAATAGTATTTATATAAACTTGTTGTATATAGTCAGTCTGTATAATTGTCTCATATTGTAATTTTCTTGTAGTCCCTTATCTTTTCTGAAATCTCGTAGGTGTAAATATTTCCTGTAGTTTAAGAAGGTGGTTGTTTATTATTTTGTTATTGTCTAGTGGTATGCAAAAAACTTCTTTTATGAATGTATAGTGTCAGTGAACAAAACATTGTAGGTCACCAAAAAGGGCAGGCGTACTAAATATTTTGAGTTATATTCATTTACCTATCCCAAAGAGCAAAGTTTCATAATGTAAGCCTTCCATTGATGAAAAGAAAGGTTTAACGATCACATGCATCAACCTGTATTTTACAGCTGTAATTTAGGTAAATTATTTTCTGTGTGTTTTGATGAGAAGTCCTGAAGTTCAATAATTAGTTCATGTAAACTCTCCTGATAGAGCAAATCTCAATTAAAGTCAAGACAGCAACCCACGTATTTGAGCATTGTACACCAATTACCAGCTCCAAACACAAATAAACCAAATTTTACATAAGGGATATCTGTGTGTTAACCAAAACGTAATCCTTGCAAGTCACACTGGCTTAAAGCAGGAAGATATGTTACATATAATTTTATTATAAACAATCAAATCAGTTTTGGCCCTTGAGAAACACTCATCATACAAAATAAAATTCTGAGTTCCTGTCTGAGCAAGTCAGCTTGCAACCTTCAGTGTGAGGAAGAACCTACCTGCCGAAAATGCACCAGCCAGGAAGTGGAGTGTCTCCACAGAGAGGATGAGAATAGACATCTAATCTGCAGCCGAGTTGAGCAAGTTCTGCATCAGGGAATAGGCCATGTGGTAGTAGAGTAGCAGGGGTCTATCAAACTGGCGCTTGAATAATTTAGATCAAATTTGTCCCCGCAATGCTTGGAGATAAATGAAATGTTAGAAATGACCAGTGATAAAATTCCATCAAGGTCCGAAAACTCAGATGGAACAAGTGCATTCCTCCAGCTGTCATATGTTCCAGATTTGCCTTGATCAATTCTGATATATTGTAACGAAATAAGATGCTAGCAGGTTTTCACAAAGTCTACTATTTACACAACTGGATCGATGCCACTGCTGGTGGACGTTTCGTCCTCGAGGGTATCACCAGCCCAGTAGTCAGCACGTTAGTGTTGACATGAATATCAATGATATGGTCATTTATATAAATTTCCTGTTACAAAATTTTTAATTTAAAGGAAAACAAAAGATTTTCTTATCCCAGAAATAGATTACACCAGTCGTATTTGGCATAACCTTTTTGGAATATTTGGTCCTCAATGCTCTTCAACTTTGTACTTGTTTGTCTTTATAGCTATCTTGATCTGAGCGTCACTGATGAGTCTAAAAAGTTATCAAAGGTACCAGGATTATAATTTAGTACGCCAGACGCGCGTTTCGTGTACATCAGACTCATCAGTGACGCTCATATCAAAATATTTATAAAGCCAAACAAGTACAAAGTTGAAGAGCATTAAGGATCCAAAATTCCAAAAAGTTCTGTCAAATACGGCTAGGGTAATCTATGCCCGGGATAAGAAAATCCTTAGTTTTTCGAAAAATTCAAAGTTTTGTAAACAGGAAATTTATAAAAATGACCACAATTTGATATTCATGTCAACACCGAAGTGTTGACTACTGGGCTGGTGATACGCTCGAGGACGAAACGTCCACCAGCAGTGGCATCGACCCAGTGGTGTAAAAAGTTATAAAAGGTACCAGGATTATAATTTAGTACGCCAGACCCGCGTTTCGTCTACACAAGACTCATCAGTGACGCTCATAATATCAATATTTTGGTCATTTTTATAAATTTCCTGTTTACAAAACTTGAATTTTCGAAAAACTAAGGATTTTCTTATCCCAGGCATAGATTACCTTAGCCGTATTTGGCACAACGTATTGGAATTTTGGATCCTCAATGCTCTTCAACTTTGTACTTGTTTGGCTTTATAAATATTTTGATATGAGCGTCACTGATGAGTCTTATGTAGACGAAACGCATTGAGGATCCAAAATTCCAAAAAGTTGTGCCAAATACGGCTAAGGTTATCTATGCCTGGGATAAGAAAATCCTTAGTTTTTCGAAAAATTCAAGTTTTGTAAACAGGAAATTTATAAAAATGACCACATTATTGATATTCATGTCAACACCGAAGTGTTGACTACTGGGCTGGTGATACCCTTGGGGACGAAACGTCCACCAGCAGTGGCATCGACCCAGTGGTCTTAAAAGTTATCAAAGGTACAAGGATTATAATTTAGTACGCCAGACGCACGTTTCGTCTACATAAGACTCGTCCTCGAGGGTATCACCAGCCCAGTAGTCAACACTTCGGTGTTGACATGAATATCAATAGTGTGGTCATTTTTATAAATTTCCTGTTTACAAAACTTTGAATTATTTGAAAAACTAAGGATTTTCTTATCCCAGGCATAGATTACCTTAGCCGTATTTGGCACAATTTTTTGGAATTTTGGATCCTCAATGCGTTTCGTCTGCATAAGACTCATCAGTGACGCTCATATCAAAATATTTATAAAGCCAAACAAGTACAAAGTTGAAGAGCATTGAGGATCCAAAATTCAAAAAAATTGTGCCAAATACGGCTAAGGTAATCTATGCCTGGGATAAGAAAATCCTCAATGCTCTTCAACTTTGTACTTGTTTGGCTTTATAAATATTTTGATATGAGCGTCACTGATGAGTCTTACGTAGACGAAACGCGCGTCTGGCGTACTAAATTATTATCCTGGTACCTTTAATAACTTTTTACACCACTGGGTCGATGCCACTGCTGGTGGACGTTTCGTCCCCGAGGGTAATGTAGACGAAACCCGCGTCTGGCGTACTAAATTATAATCCTGGTACCTTAGATAACTACTTCCTCTCTAAAATAGTAAACACTCACATTGATATTATACTAACCTTGCAAGAAAACGCAGCCGTATAAATACCAACTAAAATTATACAATGCTTCTATCTTCGTATGCTGAGTATAAAATGGATTAAACTTTTCTGCAAAGAATAACACAACCGAAATAATTGGAATCAGAGATCCTGTCAATATAATCACTTCCCAGCGAAGAGGTTCAATTAAACGAAGCCATTTTGTCTCGTCTGGCTTTTTGAGCATTATAACAGTTTGATCGAAGAAAAATCCTAGGGTAAAATCCATTACCCTTTCTCTATTTGCCATAACTGAGAGAGGTGCAAATGTCATGTCAGTGTCCTGAAATAAAAAAAAAACATAATAAGGGGCTACAAAACACCTAATGGAACTAGCTCTTTGAAAAGAGGTCAACGTTTGAATCTCAAAATAAAAAAATGAAACAAATTGCAAGTTTCGCAATAAACAACAATAGTGCGTGTTGTACTACTATATATCCCATTGAAGTTATTACTGTAAAGTGTGCGGTTGAAATTTCTTGAAATGTTTATAATTGTGGTCAGTGTAAATATTTTTTAAATACACGAGCAAGTCTATTTTAGTCAAAATGTACTAAATAATCCTCTTCATGCCCGTTGGCATATAAGGTGAAGTCAAAATGTACTAAACCCCCTTAAGTGTCCACAAGTTTTCCTGGATACTTAAGTCATCAAATTTATAGATTTTTGTAATGCTTAGCTACTGAATTATTTGGCAGAATTGATACATGTTAATATTCGAGTAGAGAGTTTTTGTACTTCGTGTTGAAGGCCTACTTGAAGATAAGAAAAAGCAACTCAAGTGAAGTTCCATGATTTTATGTTATGTAAAGTACGTGTAACATTTTTTGTCATGACTTAATATGCCACATCTATTCAGTTTCATAGTGTATCTCATTTTCTTTATATTCGTGCATTGTTTTAAAGAAATAACGCTCTTTTTCTATTCATCATTTTAGGAGTTAAGGCAAAACTATGGAAATGATATATACAAATATGTGTATATGTTACCCTTCTCTGAAGCTCTCCAACAAGTCCAGTCCATGAACCATTTAATATTCTTCCCCATTCTCCATCGTAACCTTTCCTTAATTTATACCTATTTTATGTAAATATAAGATAAAGAACTTTTTACGTTGCGCTTATTTGAAAAGTATAATAAAAAACAAACAACATCACAACAAAACTTAAAAGCCTGTAGAGTTAACATAGTTACTAAATCAGATTAAAAACGATGACAAAATTACTGAACTCTAAGGTAAATTCAAAAACAGGAGGTAATATGAAGACTGACAAAATCAAGCGATATCAATCAGCGAGCCAAATGAAAATCAACAGTCATAAATCTGCTAAATATTATGCAGCATCTGTGTTTAATCCTTTTATATCGGAGAAGGGTCGTGTTGTATAATTTTTTTTACCTATTATGTCTGTTTGTTTTGTTCACGCATCGTTGTCAATATAATGGAATTCATGCGACTGTCATACAAGTGAGAGGTTTAGCTTGCTTTAAAACCAGGTTCAATCCACCATTTTCTACATAAGAAAATGCCTGTACGAAGTCAGGAATATGACAGTTGTTATCCATCCGTTTGGTGTGTTTGAGCTTTTGATTTAGCCATTTGATAAGGGACTTTCCGTATGACGTTTCCTCGCAGTTCAGTATTTTTATGATTTACGTCTTCTGTCTAACGTCTAGTGGTCTTAATTGTCTTCATTGTTTACCTTTGACCTCTAGATGTCGCATTTTTTCAACACATCCATTTGATTTTTAAGTGCAAATACTGTTATCAACTAATAATTATTCCACGAGTTATAAGCTAAACTGTTACTGTGGATTCGTTATTATTGGTTGGATACCAATTTTCGTGGGTTTCGTGTGTACAAATGAACGTCAATTATAAATGTTCACGAATGACAAATGTTCTAAAGGATTTTTATGTCGAGGTTGACAAAACCACGAAATTAAATATTCACGAAAATGAAAGATTTACCCAATCCAACAAACTTGGATACCCACGAATATTAATGAATACACAGCACTTGAATAATGCCTGTTAAGAAGGAGGCAAAGATTACAAGGGTGAAAAAAAACGTTAGAAAAAATAAGACAAAACCTTGTCCAAAATAAGCAAGGACAGAGACCAGAACAATACAGCCTGCTAAATAAAGGCAACAGTAGTATACCGCTGTTCAAAACTCATAAATCCATGGACAAAAAACAAAATCGGGGTAACAAACTAAAACCGAGGGAAACGCATTAAATACAATAGGAGAACAACGACACAACACTAAAATGTAACACACACAGAAACGGATCAAGCATCAGACAAAATCCCACGAGAATAACAAATATAACATCAAAACCAAATACATGAATTTGGGATAGACAAGTACCGTGACCGTATGGGTTTTTCCCTCATTATTGAAAGCCATACGATTGCCTTAAATTGCTTACGTCCATCTCATTTGAACATTGGTGGATACTTGTCTCGTTGGCATTCAACCCAAATCTCCTTATCTTCATACAGTCCATATTTGGTACCGTTCAGAATAAAAACCTGACTACCAGAGGCAACTGTAGAATCTAATGGTAAAAGTAAATTTTCTAAATCAACATGACAAATGTTTTGAAACTGAAGACCATTGATGATTGGAGGACTCTCTCAAAATAATAAACGTGCAAAGGTTATCAGGTGGCAAATTTGAATTCATAGCCGGCATAAAGTTAGCATTGAAACCCTGTGAAAATTACATTAAAAAAACTTACCGGCCAGTTTAATCTAAACCAGAAAAGTTTTATGAAATATAAGTTATTTTTTTATAGTATTTGTTCAAACATGTCAAACCAAGAAAATGACTGCAAAAGACAACTTTCAATTCATTGACGAATTCTAAAAAAAATCGTCTCCTATAATAGCGAACTGCCCCTGTAGAACCTTAAGGCCATTTTAACAATACCAGCACATGCCAACATTGGTTAATACTTAAAGTCGTTGTTCAGAACTTAGACAATGACAAAATTAAGTGACAACGTCCCTTGTTAATTATTCTGAAGCTAAAATATATCAAGAATTTATTATCTATCACTATTTTTAAGCATTTCTTTTGTATTATGACCAAATCCTTCGAATAAGCCACAACAGATTCATTTGCTGCAGTGGTATATTTAAATTATGAATACTTACGTAAAATTAAGGTTCCTGCTCATTTCTATAAGGAAATCGATACACAACCCATTCCAGGTTCCATTATCTAGATATTCAAATGGCCTGTACTGGAACGAAATAAGAGTATACAAAGTATGTTAATTGCATTCGGACTAAAATATTGCTTTGCTTACAAGAATCTTACAATGTCCAATTAGCTTTCTTTTTTCGGAGACTTGTTTCGGGATACTCTTGGTTTGTCGTCGTTCACAACATAAGCATGTTTAAAAATGTGGAAGTAAAAACTACTTTATTTGACGTAATATTACCGATAAAAAAAGTAAATTGGAACGTGCAACATTCCAGCAGCACCTGCATACGGGATATATATCAAAATCAGGGCATACGAACTGTATTGTTATATACCTCAAGTGTTGATACGATGAATAATTTGCCATTAAATCCATAATTGACATTTGGATAGACTTCTGATTGTAGTTTTGTGTCACCTGAAAGGTGCAGGTGCCCAATGGTATTCCACTGACGTCCACCTTTCCGAAACATTAAAGTCATCAGAGGAAATTTCATGTACTTTGTGGATGTTTTCTTTGTCTAAAATGAGATATACATATTTTAAAACACTACCAAAATGTCAATATCTGAATGCATATCAGTAGAATATGCAAATGCAGATATATCGTATCAGACATTCATGGCATTTTTTACGTACTAAATTATAATCCTGGTACGTTTGATTACATAGCGGTAACTAAAATGACGAACGAAAATCTACAATGTTAATTATCACTGGTACTTATATCAGAATTCATAAACATGTTCGTATTAATGTTAATGGTCACAAATCGATATATACTCAAATGATGGAACAACAAAAAAAAATCATGATTTATTAACCATAGTAATACACTTACTTGACCCAACTAAAGCGTTTTTTTCTCATTTCTGATAAACGTCAGTCGCAGGGTAAGGCCTTTGACAGCTTATATTTCATTGATACCAAGACGGACATAATGGACAATTTGTATATATTGTCAGAAAAATTCGGAGAAAATCGTAGCTTTTAGACGAGATTTATATCTGTTAGAGAGAACAAATACATAATACATTACCCCACAATGTATGTAAATTGTATTAATTCAATTGTGAAATGTAACATTTCAGCTTTATGGCTCGGTTTTACAACTTCGTTGTATGATAATAGACAAAACTATCAAAGTTTAACGGTGCGTCATTGAGTTGAAACCTTAGTTGCCTATTAGTTTATTAATCTTCAAACGAACAAAGATTTGTTATAAATCTTGACAATGTTCTAAATAGGACACAGTAGAAACCCGCTTATACAAGGAACATATCGATCTTCAAGTATTTATGAATAGTGGTTGAAAACATTGATGCCTTAGTCATGCCTAATACAAAACAATAAATTCACATGCATTAAATAAAGGATATAAGTAAAATGAGTTCAAGAATGTATATATTTTTGCTGTTACAAAATGTTAGAATTTATTATAAATTAAGGAATGTATCTCCCTCATGCAAAGCTCTGATTCCTTTCACGGATTTGGCTATACTTTTTGGACCTTTTGGATTATAGGTCTTCATCTTTTATATCAGCTTTGGATTTTAAATATTTTGGCCACGAGCATCACTGAAGAGACATGTATTGTCGAAATGCGCATCTGGTACAGGAAAATTAGTGCGTTAATGTTATTCCATACGCTTGTACGTGAATACAAAAGTCAATATTCAGTAAAAAGAAACAAAAGAAACAAAATAACAATTACCTGAAGTATAACTTCTCTCATTTTATTATGCAACTGGATAATTGATGTTTCATTTAAACAACATGTCTTCATGTCTTCTTCCGTCAGTATATCATATGTGAATATATTTTCCAGAATATATTGAAATGTCTACAATTGATAAATAAATGGTTATAATGAAAATACATTAAAGCTAAATTTAATGTTGGATTACAATAAGCGTTGAAGGAATTAGTAAATCTGACAGAGTCTAAGGGGATATTTATCACTTTGACTAACATTAAATTGGCTCATTTAATTTTCGGAACATTTGAAAAAGTATGAACCTTGATCTGTCCACAAAAAAAAGACAAATGTCGCTAATTAAAGATGTCCATTGTTATTTTGAAGTTTACATGTTGTAATTTACTATAATATATTATTTATTTATGAGTTTCTCTGTGCTAAGTATTCTTATGTTGGTTGGTTAGAAATTACCGTCACGTAATGTTATCATTTTAACGATATGTTTTAACATTGTCATATAAGCGGGAGGGTTTGCTAGCCATAAACCAGGTAAATGTTTTCTTCAGAATGTCATTTTACCTAGTCAGGAATATGACAGTTGTTATCTTATGGTACGTTTCTATGTCCGTTTTCGTTTTTTTTGGCAGTTGAATATTTCTGTTGTTTTATTGTTTTCCTCTTATAGTTGATGTGTTTTTCGCAGTTTTAATTTGTAACCCGTAATTGATTTTTCTAAATCGAGTCGAGACCCTTTAACAGTGGTGCCTTTGTATATAGACGTTTGACAAACAATATTTTGAATTGTGGTTAAATAAAGCATTAATCATAAACTATAAAATTATTTCCACTTTAAATTGTTAATATGACGAAAATTCCATTGCCGAGTCTCTAAACATTGGACAGACACATCAAAACTTGACAGGATAGAAAATGTAAACCCGTCCAGAGGACCTGTGTCCATCTTTTAAGTCTATTCTTTATTTGATTTTTTGCCACTTTTCCACTTGAATTTTCATTATATTGAGCGGTTTAAAATTGTGTTTCAGAACATACATTATATATATAAAGTGCATTTGTATCTATTGTTTAAATTTTAATTTGTTCCAAAAATGAATATCCTCTTCAAACATAGAACAATAATACTGATCATTCATTTTGTAAATGTGTCTTGTATTCATTTAACTTTGATCAATTTCATTCTTATCTGCTTAATAAATAACCAAATGTAACTTATTTCCGGATTTTATCAAAGTAAATCAAATATAACTTTGTATTTTCGTATAGCTCATTTTAAAAAAAAGTTCTGAGTATATTTCTGAAATGTTTGTTCGCCACTATAATAGCTTTTAATGAAACAAAGAACTTTACTATCCCCGCATGTAGCTTATAATGAAATTGTATTGGTGTTTTTAATATTTCTTCTCTAAAATAAAAGTTTAGCAAATAACGATCGCGTGATATCAAACTTTACCTTTCAATAAGACATTATTTACATGTTGAAACAGATTTATATTTAATGGTAATGGTATGAAATACAAACAATAAAACTGACAACAAATATTTGTGTAAAAGAACCAGCAGTGATGCTCACATAAAAAAAAATATGTAGGCCAAATAAAGTATGAAGTTTGAAAGCATTAAGGACGTGAGTGTTTAATTATAAGAAATAATTCATTGCAGTCGTAGATTTGTTGTCATTTAACCATAGGTTGGCCATTTATATTGGATTATTATACCCTGAGTGTTAGCAAAAAATCACGAAAAATAAATTGAAATGAACTGATTTGTTTAGTTTGCTTTAGAAAAGAGAGAACTATATTTATCTGTATATTGGCCTATGTAAACTGTGAGTTTTGAATATCTGGTAGTATACTATAGATATAATTGAGTTTGGCGTAATGCGGAACAACCATTTTTGTGTATTTATACGCTTGCGCTTAAAGTAGATATACTGTGTTAATACTGGTTGACGACAATAGGTCGTCATATTATTATTGATTTTTAATCCAAAATGACAGGATGATTAATTGTCTCTAGACATTCATTTCATATTCAAAAATCTGATTTACATTGAAGTTATATATTTTCATTTTGTATTTTTGTTTGTTCACAACAATCAACATCAACATCTATTTAACTGATTCGATGCATTTCGAATCCCTTGAGTTTATGGTAATAAAACAATTTCAGCTTTCATAATAATGATGCTATAGGTTAACATCGCCTATCACAATATGAATAGGTCGAGTATTGAACTGAATTTATTCCAAAAAACTATTTATTTTAAAAGGAACTAAAAAAATATTGGAAAATAATAATAATACAACAGTTCTGCAATAAAGCTTACTACATCGACACATTGTTGAAATATTAACAGCACGATGGGTGCAAATACGGGAGCAGGAACTGCTTACTTTTTCGAAGTGTACATGTTCATCGATTCGATTGGGTTAGTTATTGTCAATATTTGCTTTTCTATGTATTGATGTTTGGTCGTATGACTTTCGTCTATTCGATTTTTTACCTTTGATCGCTGTGTTTTGTGTTCCTTATCGACAAATTGTTTCGAATTCTCGCTCGTTTTTACCTGCGCTTTAAAATGTAATTGATTAATACATTGAAAAAAAACTTTGAACTTACCAAATTTTCAGGAATATCAAGCGCCATTGTGTTATGCGGAAGATTTACTATGGCAACGTTGTTTAAATTTGACAAAAAAGATACATCATTAAGAGGTTGATTATCAATATGAAACAAAAGCCAACGTGAATTATAATGCATAGCTGTTTCTCTGATACGCTTGTCATCAAATGTGTTTGCCTGAAATTAAAAAGAATCATAAAAGAAAAGTTTGATACAATAAATATTTAGATTAAGGAAGCAGTACTGTACCAATCGATGGTCAAATCTTTTAAATCGATGCAACAAACATAAACTGCAGGAAGGATAATCGGTCCGTGTAACACTTATCAATTTAAACTTTTAAAAAGTTTTGAAATTTTAGATTTTTGGAATTTTGATCAAAGTTTTAAAATATCAAAATTTTAACAAAATAATAAAAATGTTAAAATTCTAAATATAGTTTTTAAATTTGATAGTTTAGAAATTTGATCAAACTTTCAAAATACAAAACTGAACGTGTAATTTTGGTTATCTAATTTTTTGAAAGTTTGATTTTTAAATTTTTGATTAAAATATCAAAAATAGAAAAAGGCGAAAAGAGGGGGAACTTGTAAACACGGCTCTGATTATAATCATTCTTAGTTAGGAATCAATAGCACGAAATATATCAAATCATTTTAATTACAAAAAAAAAAAAAAAATGAAAAGGAGAGAAGTCGTTTTTTTTTATTTTAACATATTAAACATCCCATGGGATAACAGTTATGTACTGAAATTTTAAGATTGGGCATCTATTAAAAAAAATATTCAAACCTATTTAAACCGGTATCAAAAAGGCCAGAGGCTCCTGGATTGGGACAGGCGCAGGCCCAAATGCGACAGGGTTAAACATGTTACGTCAGATCACAACCTTCTCCCTCTACCTCTAGCGAATGCAGAATAAACTAACACAAAGCAATGCACCCAGTAAAACGCACTTTAAAAGAAATTCAAGTCCTATGTCAGAATAGGAAACAAACGAAACTAATCAAAATGACAATGATAATAAATTAACAAAGGACTACTATATAAAGCTAACAGTTACTGACATATGCCAGTTACAGACCTCAATTAAACTAATTGAAAGATTATGTCTTCATAATATGAATAACAAGCACAATCCCTCCCTGTTGCATTTATTGTTATCATTCATGAAATATTTGTCACTGGCAACCAAAAATCGATTATTCAAAATAGGTTCTTTACATACAAATTTCAAAGAAACTAATGACGCAGCTCGCTCGGGTAAAGTAGCCTTTAAAGATGGATTTGATGGTGGTATGGGTGCCAATGAGACAACTAGACATCCAAGTAACAATTAATATAAGTAAACCATTATAGGTTAAGAAAAGGCCTTCAACACGGAGCCTTGGCTCACACCGAACAGCAAGTTATAAAGGGTATCAAAAATTTCTAGTGTAAAACCATCCAATAGGGAAAACCAACGGTCTGATCTTTATCAAAACGAGAAACGAGAAACACGTATGAACTACATCAACAGACGACAACCACTGTACATAACATTAACTTCACTTTGGCGAAAACACCTCTTCAATTGCTTCGGTTCTTATATTTACTTCAATTTCAAATATTCCGTTTTTAGCGTTCTGTAGGTTAATGCGTTTTACAATGTAATGGTTTTTCGAGAGCAACATTGGTGTATGGCCAAAAATGGACTGAAAGTCCATCATTTAGCTGACAGCGTGGCACTCTCTTCACACGCCCCATTCTGATTGGACGTACTGTGTTCTTTTACTTTGCTCAAAGATTATGCTACGTATATGATAAATGCATATACTTTTCACAAGCATCAGTCCAAAAGTTGTCTAAGGAAGCAACCATTTAACTTCAGAAGTGGGGATATGGTTGTTTTATTTTGAAGTGAAAAAAAGAGCTTACAATTTTTTCATCAATATTGATAACATTATTTGGTTCAAAATTTAACAATATAAGGTATTGGGGAAAACTGGATTCAGAATATTTGTTTTGTCCTCTGCTTGCACAGATTTTTTTCTTCATCAAACTTGGGTTCAGAATATTTCTATGTACCCTTATTGAAGCCACTCGTGGAAGTATCCAAGTAAAATAAAAAAAAATTGTCACCTTGGTGACAATATTTATATATCAGATTCTCCAAAAGATAACTATTGATCGCTGATATAAATTATGGAAAATAATTTATAATTTTCAAAATGGGGACACCTGAAAATGAAAAGATAGGTGCATAATGTACAGCGGCGACTGTTAGGTAAATATGAAGGCTGAAAATAATGTTTATGGTATACGTAATAGAATGAATATGTTCAACAAAACCAGAACGATAAGTTGGATGTTAACTTTCTTTTTTTTGTTTGCCTTTTTAATTTAATTTGCCTTTATTGGCTTTTTTTTTAAAGAAGGCTCGCGTGTATCAGATTTTCAGAAAAAAAATGATTATTAATTTTTCATAACAAATTTTATTTATTACCTTTAGTAGTTGTTACTTTATCATCTGGTACAAAAATCGTCTCAAAAAATCAATTCGTGTAGGCCCCAGGTGACTTTTAAAATGAAGATATCATTGAAAAAGCTCCAAATTATCTTCCCTTTTAAAAAAAATGTATTTTTTTGGCATTAAAATTGAAATATCTTTTTTTAACTCATCGGTGACCTATATTTTGTAATGTTGTTTTCGAATAAGCTGTACATAAACTAAATAATTTTAAAATTTGAGAGCTATGACCCGCGAGCCCCCTTAATTTGATTCGAGCATCTTTGGTAAGTCTTTAGTAGACGAAACGCGAGTCTGGCCCAAATACAAAATTCACATCCGGTTATCTATCTTTGAAAAGTTATTGTAGATACCTTACAACAATTTCCTGACTCCAGGCTGCCAATATTTGATCTTACTCTTAATTTCGGCGTAAAAAGATATCAAAAACCTTCAACATTCCAGACTAGCACAACGTTCATTGCGACACCATGCATTCAGATTTCCTACCGTACCAATACTTAAAACTGAACACATTGATACAAGGCAATATATGATCGTCATGCAATCGATAAAAAATGAAAACAAAGCGATCAAAGTTACGACCGAAGTGCTTCTCTGGATCAGGAACGCTCAAAGCTGAATATCTAAGGCCAACAATCAATAAAGAACAGAAATAGTTGATTAAAACGTTAATAATGATCGTTAAAGATATATGCATCTGCCGACATGATTGCAGAAAGTAAGAAATTGTAGAGCAAAACAGAAAAAAATTGAAATCAAATGAGATAATACAATGTGTATTGAATCATTTTATTGCTGAAAGTCCAGTAGAAAATATATATACATACTCAACCTAACCATACGATTTGACCTTCTGCGAGTTAAAATATGGGTGCTGTAATATTTTAAAAGTTTGATCAAGTTTCTAAACTATCAAATTCAAAAACGATATTTCGAATTTTGATATTTTAATTACTTGTATTTGGTAAAAATTTTGAAATTTTAAAACTTTTTCACAATTTGGAATTTTGATCTTTTAAAACTTTGATAAAAATTCCAAAAATCTAAAATTTCAATACTTTTTAAAACTTTGAATTTTTAGGTGTTACACGGACCATAATCGCATGAACACCAAAAAAATACAAAAAAATAAAAGAAACTAGACGAGTTAGTTAACAAGGTATTAAAGCCTTACTTGTTGTTACCTTTCCGTTTATCATTAAACGTAGAACAAACTACAATTATTAACACATTGTATAATAACACCAAAGTTGCGGTATTTTGTGTTATTGCAAAACATTGTGGATATCTATTAATCGATTGATTTTCGTTTATCGCTTTATGTAAAGAAAGCTTCCAAAATACGATTTACATACTTTGTCATTCTCAATTTAATTTCACGAAACATTGCGAATTGTTTGCAAAATGAAAACCACAACTATTCAGCCTATAATTAGATCTTTTATTTTTCGAAACTCCTTTGAGAGTTATCGCCGCTGATGTAGTAATATCAAATGCATATGACTTGTTATTCAAAAATAGGTATTAGATCATTAAAACACATAACAAATCTTCATTGAGTTGCTTTGATCACTCACACTTTTAAGTGAGGTTCTTTCTAGATAAGTTTTTTGTGACTATTGTTTTTCACTTGTGTCAACCATTCGTTAAAGTCCTCGTCACAACGAACCCACGACACATCTATGCAGCGCCACGACATGACATTTAGTCAAATCGTTGGTCATCTGTGATCGTCGTACGACAGTCGCACGATATTTTCAGCATCGTAACGCTGTCGTGTGTCGTGGAACAAAAATTGAACATTCACCTTTTTTTGCTCTACGATTTTTTGTCGTGGGACTGTCTCGTGGCTGTCGCGAGAGTGTCTTACCACACTCGTGCGACTGTCGTGCGACTGTCGTGCGATAAACACATTGTCGTAGGTACCAAAATAAACTATTTTAATAAAAACAATTGTACGATTGTCGCACGACTTTCATACGACAATCTCACAACTGTCGCAGGACACTTGTGATACAGTTTCACTATTACCAAATTTCGCACGGTGCTCGCACAACATTGATTGTATGTTGTACGGCAGTGGTACGTTCGTCGTGCAACATATTGTCGTTTTTTCTTTTAGAAAAATACAATTTGGCGGGAATGTCGGTAGACTCCTCCCCGTCCCTCGTTACAGTGACGAAATTATCAGCAGGGTCTTTTGTAAATTTTGCTTTTCGGGCGCATCCTGGTTTAAATTCGCTGAACATATATTATATAAATTAATACGAAAACGTCGTTCATTCGGACTGAACTTATGACACTAAACAATATTGAAAGCAAATGTCAAATGGCACGCAAAAAATCGGGCCTTCTTTATAGACTAGTAGTTCGGAGTCAAATGCGCGAGTGACTAACGAATGTTGTGCGACAGTCGTGCGACAGTTGTTTGACAGTGACATGACAGTACCACGCGTATCCCATGACATGAAAACCTAAAAAAAGCACCAAACAACTCACGATTGTCATACGACTGTCGCACGACTTTCGCACGACTCACTTGCAACAAACCCACAACAGTACAATTACAATTCTTTTTTTCTGTACTGTACCCATCGTGGAACCATTGTAGATATGTCGTAGCTGATGTGACCACTCGAAATATTTTTTTTTGACAACTATTTTTTATATCTTCCACGACAAAAAATCGTACGATCTTTTGTGACCGGGGGGGGGGGGGGGGCTTAGTTAACTAAAGAGAAGCGAAAGATAACAAAGGGGCATTCAAACTCACAATTCGAAAATAAACTGACAAAACCATGATGGCTAAAATAAAAAAAAAAGAAATACAAACAACAGTTCACAAAACTTGGACATTGAAAAAAAAGCTTGAGCAACACGATCCCCCCTCCAAATAAAAAAAACTAAGGACGATAACAGATGCTCAAGAAGGGTACGCAGGGTAAATGTTTTTTTTATGATTATCCTTGTTAACCTTTCTTTTCTTTCAAAATACAGTTTACATTATATTTAGCATATACATATTTTTAAACACTAGCTGTAATATGAATTACCTCTGACATAAGTCGTTTTAGCATTTTTCCTCCGCCTACCACTATGATAAAAAGTTCTGAGGCAGAAATATCATACACATGATACAGAAGATCGTAAATATCTTCGTTGCTAAAACCAGTATCAATTTTGTACATGCTGAGGAATATACCATCTATCTGTAACTGCTCTGTTAAACCACTAACTTCAAATTCTATATATAAAAAGTAAAATCACAAAAATACTGAATTCCGAGGAAATTCAAAAAGGAAAGTCCCTAATCATATTTCAAAATCAAAATCTCATCCTAACTTGGTGCATTCATTTTCTTATGTAGAAAATTGTGAATTAAACCTGGTATTGTAGCTGGCTCAACTTCTCACTTGTATTAAAGTCGCATAAAATCCAATTATATTGACAAAGAAAGTGAACAAAACACACATAAGATATATAAATGTCAAAAATAGGGTACAGCAGTCAACATTGTGTTATTATCACCAAAGATAACTAGTTATTTTCCGAAATATAAAAATATACATATTAAACTTAATATCCAGGATGATTTATTACAAGATTCCTACTAAACCTAAAATTGAATACATCAAAACATGAAAATAACATTTAATTATAGGTATTTTCTGGATTTACTTCGTCCGAAACGGTAAAATTCGTTTTGTATAGATACAAATTACGAAAAGGAACCTTTAAATGCTCAATTTAAAATATCGTGTATTTGCATGAATATTTGTAAGAGCTCAATTGAAAAAAGAATGTCTTTAAAAAATGATAGTTCGAAGACATATTTTTATCCATTCAGGTAAAACGTTTTGTTTTTAAAGTCACGTATCACCATTATCAAAGTGTTTTATTCTGACGTTGAATAAACTCATCATAGATACCAGGACTAAATTTTGTATATACACCATACGAACGTTTCGTCTACAAAAGACTCATCAGTGACGCTCAAATCCAAAAAAGTTAAAAAGGCCAAATAAAGTACGAAATTGAAGAGCATTGAGGACCAAAATTCCAAAAAGTTTGCCAAATACAGGTAAGGTAATCTATGCCTGAGGTAAAAAAGCCTTAGTATTTCTAAACTTCAAAATTTTGTGATCAGTAAATTCATAAATATAACCATATTAATGCTAATTCATGTCAGCACAGTGCTGACAACTGGGCTGGTGATACCCTCGGGGAAATAAATCTCCACCAGCAGTGGTATCGACCCAGTGATAGTAAATAAACTCATCATAGATACCAGGACTAAAATTTGTTAAGTGAAAAAGTATCAATGAGCTCGAACCAACATATGTATTGCTTACACACCTACCTGAATCATCTTCATAGACTAGAACAGCGTTGATCCATTTTAGTTCCTTTAATATTTCCATCAACATTTTTGAGTAGCTAGTGCCATAACTATTTAATCTTCTACTTTCCAGGTTGGAGAAATATTTAGTTAAATCTGAAATATCAAATCTGCTAGAACAATAGTCAGAATGGTTTTGACTCTGAACTTCTGCACTGATAATTTGACCAATTCCAGACAAAGGTTGAATCCAATCAGGTGGTTTATTTGTATTTGAAAGATTTCGTATCATATATACTGCTACTGCTCCTTCGTTGTAAAGACGTGATCCTAAAAGAAAAAGAAAGAAGGAACATATACTTCAGTGAATGTTGTTGGTAACTGTCAGTCATATTTGATTTCGTTTACTAGTATTGTATAGTCCTAAATAAGGTCATTGGCTTTCTCTTTGGAATTGTTAAGCAGTAATGCCATGTTTTTATGCCAGGGCCTTTTATAGCTGACTTCAATGTACTAGTATACAATTTTGATAATAATTAAAGACTGAATTGTGACCTATCGTTACAATCTTTATTTGTTCCAAAAAGGTTGGAAGCTTCAACAAACGCAACCCGCTGAAATGAAGTCATGCCATCAAACACTCAAATTTAGGTACATTATTGACATCATGAATGATTCCAAACAGTGACGCCATAATTAGTAAGTGAAGACAGTTACGATGCACGATTTGTAGATAGAAGTATACTTAAGGGCATACGATAAAGTTTTGTTTCTATACTGAAAGTTTGCTGACAATTTGCATATAGGCTATTTTTTGCCTGTTTAAATTAAATATGTTATAAAAAATATACCCTCATGTGCTACTTTTTGAATAAAACGAGGTTGAAATTTTATATTTGCTCAAAATTCGGATTTGTGGACATATTTTTCTTTTCGACAGAAATACATAACTTTTTTTTTGTTTTCAGCTGTTTTTTATTAAATTATTTGAAAATTCTGTTTTATATAAAATTTTGTGAACAGTAAATTTATAAATATAACCTTTAAATTTGTGCATTTTGTTTTTTCGAATAACTCATATTTATCAAATGTTCATGAATGTATAAAAAAAACACCATTTTTTTGCTGTATATTTATCAAATTTAAAAAATTGCACTATTTAGCACGATTTCATGAAAATTGGCACACATAATCTTCTTAATACGTAATCTAACCATATGGGATTTTAATAAACAAGGGTCCCTAAAGTCGTTTTCAAGTTAGATAAGTTTGAATGATAAAAATCGGTCAAAAACTGAATCTTTTCCCGATAAGTCATAGTTTGACGTCGCGAAAATAACATTTTACGTTAGCAACGTCATTATCTCCCATGAAACGGTATCGTATGCCCTTAAAACTTGTACTTACCTGTTCTTACAATATTGAACGCTGTCCAGTCTTTCATTGGTTGCCATAAAATGTCTGCTCTGCAATTAAGTGAACAATCTATCACTGCTGTAGGCGGAAGGACTCCACATATTTCAGCCTCATCAATAATTACACCTTGTATAATAAAGAAAGAAGGTTGCAGAGGTTTTCGATTAACGTACAAAGAATAATACGCTAAATTAAGGGAGAAGGACCTTGGTTAAGGGAGATAACTCTTTCAATAAGTTTCATCAAGGTATTTTAGGCATTTACGCAAAACAGATTGAATATAATCTATGTAACCAAGAAGCTTAGAATATATAATTGAAAATGGGTGACACTAACAGTCCACCTGCACCATTATTAACCCAGCACCAGTCAATTTAATACATATGTTATCAATTTCGTGTGCCAACATGGCTTTTCTGGAATTATCACCCTGCAATTCTTTAATTATGTCCGTTAATATTGTCAAATTTAAAAAATCCACAAACCCATACACAAAGCAATTACCACAAACCCGTACACAAAGCAATAACCACAAACACAGTACAAGTGCTACATCATAAAAGTAGTAAAAATAGGTTCTATTACCCCAAGGATCTTTGAACTGTTAACGATTCTTTTTATCTTTAGAATTTGTTTATGTGCCCAAGCATGGTAAATGCAACTACTAGTAAACAAAATAGTTTGCATTGGTGAATACAAACTCTTTTCAAAACAGAAATAGTAGGAAAAAAATAACAGCAGCATCATTCTACATGAAATATATCAATCAGTATAATTGTATTAAATTAATTAAAAACAATTTGGTAAAAAATAAAGACAACAGTAGTATACCGCTGTTCGAAATTCAAAAATCGATTGAGAAAAAACAAATCCGGGTTACAAACTAAAACTGAGAGCAATATATCAAATATCAGAGGAGAACAACATAAACACTAAAATGTAACACACACAGAAACGAACTGTAAGATAACAACAATGGCCATTTTCCTGACTTGGTAAAGGACATTTTAAGAAAAAATGGTGTGTTGAACCTGGTTTTGAGGCTAGCCAAACCAACCGCTTGACAATAATAAATATAACACTAAAATGTCAACATTACATAACAGGACTACAATACAAATAAATGGAAGTACATACATGACAGAGAAACACACAGATAAACAATCATCTTTATATTATATTAGTAAAATTATAATGATATTGTGTTCCAAATATTATATATTTTTTTAACTTGACTTGACAATTTTCATATCAGAAAACTAATCATCTATAACACAATGTAACAATAGATTTCACTTCTTTTGAAACTGTTTTCCCTGTTTGTTTTTTGTAGTTCTTATAAATAGATGGGAATTATTATAAGAAGTTCTGATAATAGCTTACTATTCATAAAGTTTTATGTTAGGTGCATAAGGCAATAGATCAGTTTTGGCAGTTTCAACGGATGGGATACAGGTTTTGTGGTATTATATAAAACTTGGCATTTAAAATGTATCAGTATCAAGGGTGCTCGCAGATGCATACGTCGAATCTAAGTTTGTTACATTAGTATATATACAGTTGTTGTTATGTTTATAACATGTATATGTTACTTGAAATCATGTACCGTAAAGTAAAATACATAGACAATAACTGTTTAGTGTCGTTAAATATCAGCTGTATTTGTACGAGGCTAGGAAACAAGGTGTATGCGAGCTTTTAGCGAGCTACTACACCTGTTTCGAGCCGAGTACAAATACAGCTGATATTTAAAGACACTAAACAGTTATTGTCTTGATCCTGCAATTAGCTCTGTATATTGTTTGTGTCTTGAAAGACACAAAAACTAACATATTTAGCATTTATTTTCGATTTGTTATCCATTGAGGCCCGCGTAGTAATATCAAAATCACACATTATATATACACTGAAGACGGGTTCTCAAAAAAGAATCTCGAATGGTCAACAACAATACATCGCTCAAGGTGAATAATTATCTATTTTAACATAACAACTAATTTCAACAGTAAAAACAAATGACAAAACATTGTCAAATTTGAAACAGAAGTGTACTAGTCGTCCTACGCTTCAGACTTGACAATCATTCACTAAACATGTATGCTGAAATTGACATGGCCAGTTGATTTTGTAACACAATCATACACATTCAAGTTTTGAAATCGATAATTGTCATCGTCATTGGAATGCAACTGGAATACACAGTCCGGCAGTGGGCGGAGCTTTAAAGCGATATATACAGATACAGCATAGCGATATCTGAAGGGCTGTATCTGTATAGTAGGACACCCAATTGCAGGATAAAATATTGTATCTTTAGCAAGAGAAAATAATATACTAGTCAACGAAAGAAACGATACACGACTATTTTTTCAAATTTAAGATGAAGTTTTCCGTTTAAAGGGACCAATATTGAAGGTAGTAAAATTAAATGACCATGGAAATATAAATCTGTTTAAAATTTTTTATTTTTTTTTGCTTTCATGACGTCATTTGTCAAAATCGAGTTTTTTGACAAAATTTACATAAAATGACAATTTTAAAAACAGAAGTTCCAACTAATGATGTCAACCTCTCATTTAAAATGAAGACAATATTTGCCATCAATTCCTTTTTACAAATCGTACAGTTTCTTTGTTTATTTCTAAAGCAAAGTTCCGCCCCACAAGAAAAACATTATATATATCGATTGATTTACCATTGAGAGTATGTGTAAAGTGAAATAAAAAAAACAAACGTTAACAATCTTAAACTTATCCGAAAGGTTCCAAATTTACAGTGTGTTGTTTTCATATCTAAAACATTGATTTGAGACGAAAACAGTTTTTTTTTTTGCAGTTTTTGAGATTTAAAAAAAACACACTTTTTAACCCAAATTTAAAAAAAAAAACAATATTTCAACCCATTACTTACAACATGAACATAACTTGATTAGCATATTGAATATTTTTAAACAAATTTGAAAATTCATTTTGGTACTTAGAAAATTGTGTGTCGATTTTGTGTCTAACTTTCCGTAAAAATAATTTGCACCCTATGACCGTTTACAAGGAATTTGTTTACTTCTCGAAAGGTTTTGATTTTTATTATCATATGTGCATACATTGCAAATGAAAGCTTTTGAAAATAGTGTATCTCATTTTGTTTTAGTTTTAATACTTTTTGGTCAATTTTATTCCAAAGTCGTGTATCGTTTCTTTTGTTGACTAGTATATGTTACTGTGAGTTCTGTGTTTGTCTTGTTTACAGCCTATTGAATGAAGAGCAGATATACCTTAAATGCGGACGAGCAGGGCGAGCGAGAATTTAAATGTTATTCACTTCATTAAAATTGGAAAATGGAAAGATTTTAGGTTTATCATGGAACCCATTGTCATTTAATCAGGGTCTTATGTAGTCTGATAATATCTATATTGAACCTTGTATAGATTCTAGATCAGCTTATTGATTCAGCCTCGACACCTGCTCGACAATAATACAGCTACCCTCGAAGGTATAACAAGTAAGGTCAACACAGAATCAGTCTATTAAGAAACTTTAATGAAATATTATTTTATTTATGCCTGTAAAACAAAATAATTCATTTTAATACATAAACAATTAATTGGGCAAACTAAATAATGCCTGGTACTTAGTATGTGATTTTGTTAAATTCAAAACAAAAAACATTTGTTGAAATAATAAAGAAGGAAGAACTACCTTTTATAATGTTTTTTTTACGATCTTTACTACCCCAAAGCTTCCGGAGAGGCGGAATACGACGAAAAATTCACCGTAGATGTGATCGTTAGAGTGATGCAACACCTTGACCCAGAGGATTTGCAAATTAGAGGATCAATATAACTTTTCGTGAATCTATATATAGATACGACATGCACAAAAACCAATACGTAAATAATTAGTTTAACTGATGTAAAAAATGCTTTAATATATATGCACACGTACATAAAAAGTGTAAATGCATGCGGTAGAATATCGCATGCACAGTTATCGATATTTGCTCTCTTTCAAGGATCGATAATTCTGCATTAGGACATTGAATGTTTTGCGCGAAAGTATGAATGCCTACTCAAATCTATCAGAAAAATCGTATTATTACAGAAGAGTGTCCACCATGCATTTGCACTGTACTTTTATTAATATGATAGAATAGAATGAAATACAAATGGATGAAAAACTGTTACATACAAATATTAATATAATATAAAAAAAAATAATAATTATACAGATAGGTTGAATTTATCATCTACGTACGAACTTTTCTCACTCTCATTAATCTCACTTTCAGGTATAAAGATGTCTTTTTTTTCTGAGACAAATACTTGTGATAATCCACAAAAACGTGCGGTCATCCGATGTTCAGTACTTTGATTATTATAGTTCGTTCTTATTATATGTTGTACTGTTACACCATTGTCCAAGGATAGAAAAGGGGTGGGGATCCCGCTAACACCGTTAACCCCGCCACATTCTTTAGTGGTTGTCGTGTGCTTATGCGTTACACTTTGTTTTGCACTAATTTCTTTTAAACATTAATTAGGCCGTTAGTTTTCTCATTTGAATTGATTTACATTTGTCTTTTCGTGGCCTAATATAGCTGACTTTGCGGTATGAGGTTTGCTCATTGTAAAAGGCCGTACGGTGGCCTTTAGTTGTTAATGTCTGTGTCATTTGGTTTCTTGTGAATGAATTGTCTCATTGGCAATAATACCACATCTTCTTTTTTATAAGTATTACTTCGACAAATCACGGTGTTTCGATTTTACCTTTATATGATAGTCCTCTTAAAGCTATGTTCATACGTTAAAAAAAGTCCACATGCCGTCTTTGAGAAGATCTAAAGATTTAAAATGAATGTATAGAAAGCGTGCGATATTTTAAGTATAAGTACTGACTTTGTTTCATGTGAAAATTTAAAAATCGACCGATCAGATGTAAACAAATAATTCATATTTCTTTATTTCATTGAAATACGATTTGACATTATTTTTTTTATCGAGAATTTATTTAAACATGCTCACAACAATTAAATTATTACAGCTATTTTCCTACTGCATGTAGGTTAAAGGTTTTGATGGCTTGTTTGCTTTATTTGTATAACCGATTGCTCAAGTATTGTGATTTGTTTTACAATTGCAATCAATAGATAGGTGTGTCTACAGCTTGTATAATGCTATTTGATGCTGGAGCAAACATTTATACAAACAAAGCAAGCAAGACAACCAAACCTTCCAACAACATGCTTTAAGAAAATAGCTGTAAATATTTTACAAAATTACACTTAATTTAACTTACCTATCTTGAGTTGAATGGAAACCACAAAAGGCAACAATGCCATGTATGTAATTAAATTCCAAAGAACCATTTCAATTAATGCTATCAAGGGAAGAAATGAATCATTTCATGTCTTTTTGCAGGTTGGTATCAATAGTCATTGAATACTGTACAATAAAGCAGCATATGTATTATTAACTGTAATTAAGCAGTATTTCATTAGCAATTATTGGGTGACATAATCATGATATAATACTGGTAGTCAAATGAATCAATTAATCAATGAAATCAATAGATCAAGCAGTACATATTTATACAATATTTGTACAGTGTAGTGTATTTGACGATCTTTACATTAAACTGAAATGAATAATTTATATTCGTAAAACAAAATGTTACATAGATATATACATATAAACATTTATCTTAACGTATACTTTTCTCTCTCAAAATCAATCATTTTTGAAAATGAAATCGATAGGATTTTAAAAAATGCGGACCGCGATGAAGACCCCAAATTAAACTTGTATGTTAAAAACAATTTATACATCAGCGTTCGCTCGCCACAGAAGCAAGATACCAGCTGGAGACTATAAACGTTACTATACGTTGGTTGCTTCATGTTATTATTATTTTGTTGAAGGAGGTCCAGTGTCTCATAGTTGTTTTTATACACGTCATGTGGTTCCTTGGATGACATTTGCTGATTCCTCAATCATAACAATTTATCAATTTTTAGAGTCTGAGTCCGTACGGCCTTCAACAATGAACAAATCCCATACCACATAGTCAGATATAAAAGGCCCCGAAATGACAATATGACACAATTCAAACGAGAAAACTAACGGCCTTGTTAAGAATGACTGATCAATCATTAGAAATAAACTTTCCATTCGAACTAGTTGAAGATGATAATTGCATATACAAATAAGAAGGTGTGGTAAGATTGCCAATGAGTCAACTCCCTACAAGAGACCAAAATGACACATGATACATTATCAACTTTAGGTCACCGTATGGCCTTCAACAATGAGGAAAACCCAGTTTGATACTTATCATACGTGACTACTAGCTAGACTTGTTGTTTTCGCAAATACCTACTTTAAGTGTTGGTACTAATAAGTTTTAATGATGTCAAATGATAACACATGTAAAATTAAAATTGAGAATGGAAATGGGGAATGTGCCAAAGAGACAACAACCCGACCATAGAAAAAAAGCAACAGCAGAAGGTCACCAACAGGTCTTCAATGTAGCGAGAAATTCCCGCACCCGGAGGCGTCCTTCAACTGGCCCCTAAATGTACCTTTACATACACGCTACACTGTATGAGGGGACATTCTTCACATGTAAATATTTGAAGCATTTCAAAATTGGAACACGTTCCTGATGACAGAAAGAAATGAAAATTATGTCATCTTCTGTTCTGAATATTATACATAAAATTACACATTTTGTCACACAAATCCGTTAACTACCGAATTTTGTCGACTTAAGATATTTGAAGTTAACTATTAAATCGTGTAAATGCGAGGTTTGCTAAAAAAAATTAAAGAAGAAGAAAGACGCATTAGGAGAATATTGTCTTCAACGAGTTTGAGTTTTATTTTTTTTACTGAAGATTTTAGGGAAAAGGCAGAGTTTTATTTTCCGAATTTTAAATTCAATCAACGTTAATTTCCGAATTTCTCTTATTCTGTGTTTATCTAATTTAAAATCGTATCTGACGTTACTAGTCTTACATTTTGATTGATTACACGTATGCTAGCAGTGGCGGATCCAGAACTTTTTATAAGGGGGAGGGGTGCTGACTGACCTAAAAAGGGGGCTCCAGGCATGCTTCAGTGATTCCCTATATAGTCAATCATTTTTTCCCACGGAAGGGGGCCTCCATGAATCTGCCTATGGCAAGATGTATCTCGTGTAAATTCCAACAATATACATGCGGACTAAGGGCACTCTGCAATTATATTGTGAGTAAATGCATTTGTTTAAATATCTGAAGATACTATTAGAACATGAAGCAATACTAGTACATTCCTTGTTTCAGTTCTTACTGAAAGTAAAGTTTTACCCGTAGTGGCAACATCGTAAGGGAGATAGACATTGACGGAAAAATAACTTATTCACCATAAAATTAAAATTTGAACAGTTTTTGGCTGTTTTTGAAGTGACGTGTTATTTCTACTAGCCGTTAGCGTTTTAGCTGCGGAACCTTAGCTTATAGGTCCTTATGTTATTTTTGGACTATTGCGGATCTACCGTAGCTCACAGGTCCTTATGCTGTTTTGTTTTTTTACTATTTGCGGATTACCGTAGCTCATAGGTCCTTATGTTATTGTTTTACTATTTGCGAACCTAGGAGCTACGGTTCCGCAGCTATAAAGCGGTTGAGCTAGGCAAGTATCTCTTGTGCTCAGTCGTTTAAAGCGATGCCTAGTTAAATAGATGTCCCGGGTCGAGTCCCAGTGAAAACAAAGTCATTACACTAGATTAATTGGTTATGACCCCTTTCAGGCTATTGGTTTTACATTTTTAAAATTAGATACTCAGTTTAATACAGACATAATGATAAGTTAAGCGATAGATTCTTTTAAAAGGTTTAATTCAACACGGTTTAAACAGATTTATTATCCAGAAGAAAACACACAAAATAGAGCAGATGACAATAAGTCAAATACACAACATAAAAACAAAAATACTTCAATTCACATAAGTAAATTTAAAGTATAGTACAATATAACATATACAAAAATTTAATAAATATTACAGATTTCAATATAACTATCTCTATTATGTCGATACATATAATAATCAACGAGGTTGTAAAACCTTTATGAGCAAAATAACGTATTCCAATGTTAAGAAATTAAATTCAAAACTTCTTACCTATTTTGATTTGGGTTGACACAACAAGAGGCACACATAGCACACAGACTGTTAGAAATTGTATAATCATTCCAGAATTATAGATATACATCTACATACTGAGATTTATATGAACAAGAAATACGATTGAAAGTGATCAATAAGCTGCCTTGAGGGAATATTGTAAATTATTGTAAATAATTATTAAATGATTGTTTAATTATTGACAAGTAATAATTGAAATAAAACTTGTATTATTAATGAACTATTATAATGAACATTAGTATAATCCGCATCTGTTGAAGATTATACCCTGAAGTTTGAGGACCGTAAGCGAGACGGAACTGAACAGATTCTCTTTTAGTTTGTACAAATTTGGGAAATAACTAAATCACCGATAGTACAGAAAGTATAAACAAATATGGCCATCTTTTGTAAATTAGCAAGCTAAAAACTTTAAGGCTGTTTGTATAGCTAATTCAAATACGCGTTTTTAAGTACCCATATAATTACAGTTACAAGTACTTTATTTGTTTTAAATCAAGCCGTCTGTGTTGATATAGATTTTATATTGCTTATGTCTGTATCCATCTTTATCCTCATAACCAAATACATAGGAAGATATAAATTCATGAATATAACTGCCCTATCATATACAATATGTGCAACAACAATAAAATAATTTCAGTTTATTCAGGAGGACACACCCGCGTGTTTAAAATTCGTATAAGCTTAATTGTATCAATTAATGAGATCCGTCCTATTTGTAGACGACATTTTTTTCAATCAATAGTATAATATTTGTCCTTCTATTCAAATTTTGATTTGTGAAATTATATTCAATAATATTTATTCCCTCAGTTTTGAGTAATAACTTAATTAATTACTACTTGATTGATTCCCGCGATTTGAACACAGATTTTCTATTGCCGTAAATTAAATGAGATTTTATTTCCCAGAGGAATACAACACACAGAAAAAAAGTTGAAGGTTGACTTATTTGCCTGTTAGAACATCCAGTGATTATATTTACTAATCAGAATAGCAAATTGTGAAAACAACAATCAACAACAACATTATGACCTAAAGTTGAAATCATCCCTTCGTAAACTTTACGGACGCCATCACGAGTTGGTTGACCGTTTTGGAATAACCGTTTCACAGATGATATCGGATACGTTTCTTACGTCGACACTAAAATCCATTTCCCTTTCATGAATTTGACCTACCGAATTAGACCATTGACCGGGTTTGTAATAATATGAGCAACACGACGGGTGTCATACGTGGAGCAGGATCTACTTACCCTTCCGGAGCATCTGAGATCACCCCAAATTTTTGGTTGGGTTCGTGTTTCTTAGGTCTTTAGTTTTCTATGTAGTGTCATGTGTACTTTTATTTGTCTGTTTGTCTTTCCATTTTTAGCCATGGCGTTGTCTGTTTATTTTCGATTTACGAGTTTGACTGTCCCTCTGGTATCTTTCGTCCCTCTTTTAATATGGTAAAAACGACAAATTGGAAATATAGAAATAAAAATTTAGTTTCTCTTTATACCGATCTTGCTGCCTTTAACCATTAGCTCTGACTGCCATACACGTAAAACATAATCGGGGGAAAAAAACACCTCCAGTCAGGACGAAAAATCTTATAAAAATTTGAAGGGACCACATCGAGTAAAAATACGTCCACGGAATATCAAGTGCCTTCGTGAGATAATTATAAATTAAACCGACGGAGGACATTTTAATGCAATGATAAACCATTTTAGGGAGGGTGGTCGGACGTGTAAGCGCTAAGGTATAACCAAATTCAGAGCCAAAAGAGCGACAAGTGAAATTGTTAATGCCGATTCTAGCGATTTAGCTTAATTCATAATAGAACAATAAATTAGTATAGAATTGATACAGCACAACATAAGAAATACCATGTCGATGAACATACAACACTAAATGTAAAAGTAAAATATTTTGGAGTTTTCATCACAGTAAAGTTAACGTACATTATTTTAAAGAAATAATTGATTCTATTTTTATGCCCACCTAAGCAATATTTTTTTTGTCTTTGCGTCCGCTCGTTTCGTCCGTTCGTTCGATCGTCCGTCCATTTACCCCGCTTTCGGTTACAATTTTTGGTTAAAGTGTTTGGTTAAGATAGTTTTTGATGAAGTTGAAGACCAATCAACTTGAAATTTTTAAAAACATGTTCCCTATAATATAATCTTTCTAATTTTAGAATGTCACAGTCCACTAAACGTAGGATATGATATTGCGAGTGGGGCATCTGTATACTATGGAAACATTTTTGTTATGATATTATTTTACATAGTTGCTCCGTCATTTGATAAAACCGTGCTATTGCTGAAGTGATGGATTATCATAGAGATCACAACCAGGTTCAATCCACCATTTTCTACATTAGAAAATGCCTGTACCAAGTCAGGAATATGACAGTTGTTATCCATTCGTTTGATGTGTTTGGACTTTTGATTTTGCCTTTTGATTTTTGATTTTCCTTTTTGAATTTTCCTCGGAGTTCAGTATTTTTGTGTTTTTACTTTTTGCATACCTATTGTTTTTCTTTTCTATTTAAAACCCTTATATTTGGCACTATCTATCATTCATAGAAGATATGATACCAAAGGGATATTCGAACTAAAAAGTCGAAAATAAGCTACAAACTGACAATGCAATGGTAAAACGACAAAGAAACACAACTAGTATGGACTTTGTTCATTGTCGAAGGCCGTACGATGACCTCTAGTTGTTGATTTCTATGTCGCTTGGCTCTTGTGAAAAATTGACTCATCGGCAATTCCAGCACATCTTCTTTTTTTTTATATACAGTACATAAAACACAACATAGAAAACAAAAGATTAGAATACAAGAACCCTACCAAAATCCTGAGTAATCTCAAGTGAATTTGAGCAGATCCTGCGCTAAATGTGACACCCGTCGTGTAACTTCTATACCATACAATGCCGTCGTGTAACTCCTATACCATACAATGCCGTCGTGTAACTTCTATGCCACCAAATGCCGTCGTGTAACTCCTATACCATACACTGTGTTGATGTCAAATTTAGTAAGAAGCTGAATACTGTGGATTTACTACTTTTCGTTGTTTACCACTTTTCGGGATTTGGCGGGTACAGGTGAACAACGAATTCAAATGTTCAACGAATTAGAAACATTCCGTTGACTTGTATGCAGACCTAAGCAAAACCACAAAAATGAATATTCACTAAAGTGTAATTTTCCTAAATCCTCAAAAATTGGTACCCACACAAATAAATCCACATTATTCAATTAAAGATGTGCTGAACCTAAACATGGAAAAAATCTAAACAACGCGTTAATAATTTCAAAATTTGGTGACCATAATGAACGCATCTATCCCATCGAACTAGAGATAAGGGATACAACAGATACAGTTAAATCGGCCTCATATCTTGACTTGATGCCACTGCTGGTGGACGTTTCGTCCCCGAGGGTATCACCAGCCCAGTAGTCAACACTTCGGTGTTGACATGAATATCAATAATGTGGTCATTTTTTTTTTATAAATTTCCTGTTAACAAAAGTTTAAATTTTTCGAAAAACTAAGGATTTTCTTATTCCAGGCATAGATTTCCTTAGCCGTATTTGGCACAACTTTTTGGAATTTTGGATCCTCAATACTCTTCAACTTTGTAATTGTTTGGCTTTATAAATATTTTGATATGAGCGTCACTGATGAGTCTTATGTAGACGAAACGCGCGTCTGGCGTACTAAATTATAATCCTGGTACCTTTGATAACTATTTACATCTAGAAATTGACAATGATGGTCGGTTGAAAGACAAAAGAGATGATTTCAGATCTCCAATTGTGAACTTTTCATTTCTACGTAGTAACATTCCAACAGCACCTTCATACGGGGTATATATCTCCCAATTGATACGATATTCCCGTGCTTGTATTTCCTATCATGATTTCTTGATAGATGGTTGCTGCTCACAAGGTAGCTATTAAACCAAGAGTTCCAAGTGGTATGGTTGAGATCATCCCTTTGTAAATTTTATGGATGCCATCACGAGCTGGTTGACCGATATTGAATAACCGTTTCAAAGATGATATCGGATATGTTCCTTACGTCGTAACTACTATCCCCTTCCCTTTCATGAATGTAACCTACCGAATTAGACTATTTACCGGATTTGTTATAACATGAGCAACACGACGGCCGGGTGCCACATATGGAGCAGGATCTGCTTACCCTTCCGGAGTACCTGAGGTCACCCCTAGATGTTGGTGTTGCTTATTCTTTAGTTTTCTATGTTGTGTCACGTGTACTATTGTTTGTCGTTTTAATTTTTAGCCATGGCGTTGTCAGTTTATTTTCGTTTTATGAGTTTGACTGTCCCTCTGGTATCTTTCGTCCCTCTTTCATGCTTCCGAAGTGATTTCTGGATTGAACGTCAAACAAATACAAACATATGTGTTTCAAAGAGAAAGACTTGGTAAAGGGAAATAACTGTTTTCAAAATTGTGTTTATGCTAAAGACTTTCACAAACTGGTCCGCCATTCCATCTCACCGAAAGCAGAGTCTTTCATTTTCTTTAGAACTCAATATGGATATAGATGTGCTAATTTCTTGTTTCACTTCCTATAAATATAAATTATACATAATAAACATATCACATGATGCACTAGTCTCTTCTAAATTATTAAATCACGTATTTCTTACTTGCACACGTATAACTCAGTAATGCATGTACATGTACGGTAGCAGCTTGTAGCTGCTATAGGTTGCACTTTGTAAATGCAGCTGTTTCTCAAAACACGCCTCTTTTGGGGAGATCTTGAATATTCATAGAAAATTAATTTTGTTTACATACTGGCTCCAAGTTATGCTCTCTGTGTTCGATCTCACAGAGACATTGTGAGAAGTAAAGGGCATATAAACGTTGAAAATATGCCGAACAGCCCTATATTTTGACCTTTGAAAAAATTGTGGTGTATGTGAACTTTCAATTCTAGGATAAGATTTTTTTTCAAAACTTCATAGTAAAAGTGGTACAGTTTTAGCCGTAAAAGGGGTTCCTATTGGAAATTGCATTGTCAATATTTATAGAAATGCAACCTATAGTGATCATTGCATATATACACTTTATTTAAATTTTGATGGCTATACGATGTATTTCTAATAGGCAATACTTACACATCTCTGTTTTTTTTCATTTTATGTTAAATCTATAACTCTTTAAATGTCATATTACGAGAACATATTTTATGACACAAACCAGTAAATTATGTGTTATAGACGACCGCTGAGAACATTTAAAAAATGAATAACCGTGGCATCACAATTGATATTGTAAATATTCAGCTAAAATTGGCGATAATTTTGTTTCTTTTGATTCGGTCTGAAAAAAAAAAGAAAAAAAAAAAGGAAACTGTTAAATGTTGTTGCTTCAAGCCATGTTGTAATTATGGAAATCAGAAAACTAACAGTTAAATAAAGGAATCGATCTTAATATGCCAAGAGGCAAATGGGAATCTATTGTAATTAAGTATTTGTTAAATATTTAAATTTTAAAATATTATTTGAGTTCAAACAAATGTTTAGTACATGTTCTTATTGAAGAAGAAAAGAGGAAAGGCTATAAATGTTTTCACAGAAGGGCCAATTGCAAAAATTGCTAAAAGAAAAAAATTACTTTGAAGACAAAAAATAAAAAAATGATTTTTGATCAATATCTCGATTTTTAAATATCATTTTGTGATTGTATGAAAACATCGTGAAGCTGTTGTATTTGTAAAAATTCCAGAAAAGGCCATGTTACATGTGTTGTGTGGTTGTAACACAAGGTGTTCGATCTATGACCAACTGACGTCAGATGTCGTCGTCCGGTTTAAATATATATGATCTTATCTTATAGACGATAAAACCTTAAAGACGAAGACAAATACAGCTACACATATATTCTGAATGAGAAAAACAGCATCCCATTTGAATTTGTTCGATATTATTAGGCTTTTTAACAAGTTACACGTGGTATGGTACCTGATGCGCATAAAGGGTGTTAACAATTAGATCAAATCAATATAAAAAAAAATCAATAGTCTTGGCCTTATTTTTTGTAGGAATACCTGTTCAAGGTATAAAAAAGATGATGTGACGTATTTTAATGTACTATAATTAGCATCTATCGGGCTATTTAAAACATGATTTACCTATCTTATCGAATGAAAAGAATTCAGGGGAAATTGGCCATACCTCTTTGTTTAGGCATCCTATATGAATTAGCGAGACTTACAGAAAATCATTATATCGCCATTAGCTTTGAAATTAAACAGTTTTAGGCTGTTTCTAGATAAACGGATTAAGATCCTTTTTAGGTTACTTGAATGACAGACATATAATCCTATATTCATCAATTAAAATGATAATGATGTTAGACCATACAATTTTTCAGCATTGTTTTATCAAAGTTTATTACTCAGACCAAACAAAAAATACTAAACAAAAACAAATATATACCAAAGAAGACGGAAAATATGTTTTATGATACATTATGGTAAAAGTAAAATATTACACATCAAACACAATCACGACTTAAGATCTCAAAATGCTCATAAATTTGTTTTTCTTCATATAATTTGCAAAAAAATCTTATTTATTTTGATTTTATCACTAAATCTGGTGATGGCTTTGGATTAAACTCGATTCCCTAATTGATGATTGAAGCAACATAATGAATGCATTTGTTTTTTGTGCATTGAAGTTCTTTAAAGATAGACATTGGAATTGAACAATATACTTTTCACGCATTCTTTTAGCTGTCAAATTAATTGATTGACAACATACTCAAAACGTTTATGTGCACAGATTATAACATGGTAATAAACTGTGCTAGCGCATATAACAATACTAATACATAGATAGGTCACTACCACATTTCAAAAGGCAACTATACTATACGAAAAAAACAGTGCATTGTTATAAAATCTAATAAATTTTGAGTTATCCGCCGTAAAGATGTTGTAACTGATTAACCCTAACCAGCGATAAACAAGACAATGAGTTACACATTGAATTTATCTCCTTTAATGCATTTTCACAAAAGACAAAGTGGTTTTATAAATGTACACAATCTTTTTTCAACTGAAAGGTGTTCTCAGCTTGAAGAATCTATGGTTACAAAATTCCCGAAATAACACAGTCATTTTGCTTTGCATACTGTATGTTAATCGTTATCGGTCTTTGTTTTTTTTTGTGTCGTTGGAATGCCGTCTTGTTGACCTTCACCCTTCATCTCTTTTTGTTCAAGATTCAAATAATACCAAATACAAAGATGTAAAGGTTCAACAATCATAATAGCACTTAAACATGTTAAATGCATTTGCATGTTTTATTTAGCTCTTTTTTATAACAAGAAACTCCAAGTGTATGTATACAGCCTGATATTCAGTTGAATTAAACAAATCAAACTCTTTATTAGAGTACATTTTGTAGGTATAAATGGTCAATATGGTATATGTGAATTGCTTACATCTGTTTATATAGACTTTTTAAGTAGATACTTAACATAGGATTTTTTTTGCATCTTATATACCTGTGTGTTATATTATAACGTTGAGCTATGATATATATGTATCTTTAAAAGTAAATGTTGTTTTTATTTTAAGGCTACGTGTTTGATAAAATAACATAAACATTCACAGTACCATGAAGTAAAGTACAAAATGTATATAGGTGATGCGAAATATTTTTTTAATGAGTCATAACAAAAAGTAAAATCACAAAAATACTGAAGTTCGAGGAAAATTCAAAAAGGGAAAGTCTCTCATCAAATGTCAAATTCAAAAGCTCAAACACATCAAACGAATGGATAACAACTGTCCTATTCTTGACTTGGTACAGTCATTTTCCTATATAGAAATGATGGATAAAACCTGGTTTTAAAGCTAGCTAAAAGTTTCACTTGTATGACAGTCGCCTCAAATTCAATTATATTGAATACGATGTGTGAACAAAACAAACCTATATAATAGGTAAAAAGGTTAAATAAGGGTACATCAATCAACATTGTATTTTCATCTGAATTACTATAAAAAGAAAAATGTAACAAAGACGTACAAAATGGCAGATCCACCAAACATAATTTAGCAAAAATAAAGACAAGAATTCACAAATTTACCATAGTACAAAAGCTCAAAGACGGGATGTATGAATACATAGCCACGTCATATATGTACCAAAGAAACATACACAGGCATATTGACAAAGCACATTAGTGAAAAGGAAAGACAAGCATACAAAAATGTTTTACAATAGCACAATAACGTGATGTATAAGTACAGAGGCAACAGAGTACATGTATTTTATGAACAAAAAACTTCGTGATTGTAATTGTTTTTTTTTACTTGCATTTTATTTCATTTAAGTTTCCTTTATTTTTGAATTAAAAATTAGTCTTGTCAATTATTTTAATAAAAAAAAAGCATGCGACTCAAAACACGTTCACTAACACTACTTTGATCTTTTACTCAAAACCCTTGACGACAGACTTTACAATTGTATCATAGAAATGCACATCTTCTTCGTTTGTTTTATCTTGGGTTATTTGTGACTGCAACCTCTGACAGTATTTGGTCTGTTAAATTAGAATATTATTTTATGTTTTCTAAACTTTCGAAAACTGATCCTGTCAACTGATCAGACAATTATTTAATGTTGACAAAAGGCATAATATTAGAATTTAAGCCCTTATTAAATAAGTAGCATGTTTTAATTTGTCCTTATATTGCGATGGTATATCCAGGTTGCTGTCTGGAATAAATATTTTGTGTCATTAATGTTATTCCTATAATATAGAGCTATTAAAGTGTTCATTTAATTTTTGAACTGGTTTTCCTTGTAATCCATAATCCATTCTTAGCTGTAATGGAAAATATATGAGAATTTCTCATAAATGAAGATCGTTAGGCAACATATTGTTTGTTTACACCATCGTTCTTTGTTCTAAAATTGTCTCACTGGTAAGCTATCCACATTTCTCATTCCCTATCAATTTGAATGTTTGCTTTATCGTTCAATTATGGATTTGTTGTAAAACCGTTTGCTTCTTGAAAGTCACTTTTCGGAATGGTTCCACCCCTTAGTCTCGTCTTCAACTCTTTGTATTTTCGGATAATTTGTTCCCCAAATAACACAATAACACCTAGAAATACTCCACCACCTAGGAAATAAAATGCTATTTGTATATCTATCCACATAATAGGTTTTGCTTCTGTCAATAAAGAGCCAGCACAAAAATTCTGTTTCGGCCAGTGTTTTTGTTTCCATATCTGTATCAACCCAGACTCAAGAATATACAAAATCCTAAAATAAAAAGTAAACATATATGTATGAGTTCATTTTTTTCAATGCTTGCAATAAGTGTAGTACTATATTCTTACGTCAGTGTTACCATACTATGTCTGGAATAATTATTCCTCATACTTTATTTGGCCATTTTAACTTTGTTGGTTTCGAGCGTCACTGATGAGTCTTTTGTAGACACAGCGTCTGGCGTATATACTAAATTTATTCTTGGTATCTATGATGACTTTATTTATTGTTTGATTAACATCATTCATGTCATAACACAAAAAATGAAACCAAAAGGACACACTACTAAACTAAACCAGCTTAATTTAGTCAATTTTCTTTTCTTTTCAATCTGTTCCATTGTCAACTACATGCACAAATGTATCAAGCTTGTATTCCAACAAATTTAATAATCAAGTTTACTTTTCACTGAATCTTTTTTATCATTATTTTTGTTTCAAACACATGCATATTTATTGGTTAACAAGTCGGCAGGAATTTTTCAATGTTTGGTGTTCTATTTTGACTGTAAAGTTATATAATGGAATTTGATGCAACTGTCATACAAGTGAGAGGTTTAGCTAGCTATAAAACCAGGTGCAATCCACCATTTTCTACATTTGAAAATGCCTGTACCAAGTCAGGAATATGACAGTTCTTGTCCATTCGTTTTTGATGCGTTTTGTTATTTGATTTTGCCACATGATTAGGGACTTTCAGAATTGATTTTCCTCAAAGTTCAGTGTTTTGTGATTTTACTTTTTGAACAAGTATAACTATGAAATGGGTGGATAGGAATGCATACCTTTTTTGCAACGAATTCCATATCCACTATTCATGTATTTTCATGCATACATTCATAAAAAATATGAAGTGAAATTAATGCAATTAAAATATTTTATAACCTTTTGTGCATTATTTTCCAAAACAAATTACTAAGAAACGGTACAAAAAACACCAAACAAACCCCACCGAACTGCGAGGAAAATTAAAAAGGAAATTCCATTATCAAATGATAAAATCAAAAGGTTACAAAAAGTTATTGATAATACTCAGACGAAATTTAAAAATTCTTAAATTAATTTTCAAATAACACAAGAAATTAGATACGAATTTTGGTACAATTTATTTTCTTATTTAAATAATTGTTGTAAAGGGAAAATCATGAAATGATCTCTGTTGTATGATATACTTACGAATCAGAAAATATTTTCGTATATGGTGAATTATTTGAAAGACCAACACCATACTGAAGGGTTAATATTTCCTCTTTTGTCATTCCTAGATCACAATCTTCACTAACTACTGCCTCCAAGTAGGATTTTTCAGCGATATAAGCATATTGACCTTCTTTGACCTTCTGCATATGGTCTTTTTCGCTGTTGCTAAGAACTCTTTTATCAGTTTGGTTAAAAGCGACTATTCCTTGCCACACAGCCTGATTTGTTGGATTATCTGAATGCTAAATACACAATTACACAAATCAGTGGAAAATAAACATTGCAGAATGTAAATATAAACACATTGGTGTTGTAAAAAGTGGCAAGAAAATAATCCCTTAGGTCATGTTAAAAATGGTATTTTGGTCTAAATATATAGTGACTTACACTTTGAAATTTTTTATGTTTTCATAATCCTCCTTTTAAAACAATTTGCTTATACTGTTACGAAGAGTTAAAATGTTAATTCTATCAAAAAGTAAAATCACAAAAATACTGAACTCCAAGGAAAATTAAAAAAGGAAAGTCCCCAATCAAAAGGCAGAATCAAAAGTTCAAACACATCAAACGAATGGATAACAACTGCCATATTCCTGACTTGGTATAGGCATTTTCTAATGTAGAAAATGGTGGGCTGAACCTGGTTTATAGTTCGCTAAACCTCTAACTTGTATGACAGTCGAATATAAATAAACAGTTCATTTATTTAAAGCAGACACTTGAAAAACATACATATTAATTCTTTTATCATTTTTTTTTCACAACATATTTTGCAGTTTTATCAACTATTGATCAAACATTTAATTTTGGATGTAACGCGTCTTCTGATTGGCTGACGTTATTTTGTTATGAGCCCATAGACATAATTTAGTCATGCGACCGTGACGTCATCAACGTTTTTTCATGGTTTTCTACGGTTTAAAATGGAATTTAGAATTAAATTATAAGAAATAACTGTAATATTTTTTCTGTCTATTCGAAATAGCATAAAAAATGTGGTGCACACTGTTAAATAACCGGCTACGCGCGTTATTCAGTGTGCACCAATTTTTTTTATGTTATTTCTTCATAGACAGAAAAAATATTACAGTCATTCCTTAATTATACTTGACTTTAATATTAAAGTATGTCATGTATATGTTTGAAAAAAAGGGACGAAATATACCACCAAAAACTAGGGGTGATCTCAGGTGCTCCAGAATGGTAAGTTGTGCTTTGTCAACGATTTTTTGTTTTAGTTTTTTCTATGATGAGGGTCTCATGGAAGATTAGTCATATGGTTAACTGTGTAACGTTTTTACAATAATGTATTGTGGTTGCGTGATATAGCTACGAATGACGAAAAATCAGAGTTTGCATTTGGTAGAGTATATGACTAATTTTAACAAGTTCAATATATTATATTATCAAAATGTCATACTGCTTCTTTAAAACATAAGCATGCAATTGAATTTTCCACCTTTGACTATTAGAAAAAATGATACATTTTCAGTATTCTATTTACGCATATTCTAAGCATATTTCGAAAACCAAATGTTAAAAAGAATAAATATAACTAAAAGATAACAAACATAAACTCTAAAGTTGCAGGTTTAATACACATATATACCTCAAAGAACATTTGCCAATATATACCAACCATTGAAAATACATATATTTTAAGAAATGACTGCAATATTTTTTTCTGTCTATGCAGGAATAACATGACAAATGTGTTGCACACTTAATAACACGCATAGCGGGTTATTTCAAAGTGTGCACCACATTTTTGAGGTTATTTCGAATAGGCAGAATCAAATATTACAGTCATTTCTTATAACTTAATTCTTAATTCAATTTTAAACGGAATAAATCATGAAAAACGTTCATGACCGCTCGGTCACATGACAAAATTATGTCTACGGACTGATAAACAAAACAACGTCAGCCAATCGGAAGACGCGTTACATCCAAAATTATTATGTATATATACCTCAAAAAACATTTGAAAATATGTTCCACCAATTGTAAATACATATACCTCAAATAATAATTGCCAATATATACCCAAAAATATCAATACATATCTATATATACCTCAAAGAACATTTGAAAATATGTACCACCCATTGTTCCCCATTCATACTCTTTCTGTTCCAGCATAGCTGCAGGTGAGTTAAACGGCAGTTTTTCTATAGGAACCGTCAAATATGCTATTAAGTTGCCACAATAAGTCGCTGACAATATAATACAAAAGAACCACCAACAGGAAAGAATTGATCTGCCTGTTTGTGAGTCAGGAAGGTTTGATCCTCCTATTATTGTAAAAAAAAAGATAAAGATACATCAGTAAAACATGAGGAACTTATTCCTGTTCTTTTAAAAGGAAAACATGCTACCAATTACGTATACCTAACTAAGACATGATAACACATTTTGAGTATAAGAAAGAAAAGTTCAAAGATCATTCTGATATAAAGATCGATACGGTTGATATCGAAACAAAAGACGCATTAGAAATATGCCGAAAAAGTGAAATAATCTATGAATAGAAAAAACCCAAAGAACACCTTAAAACTAAACAGCATCTTATTGAAGACCGTGTTTTGACGTCTAGAATCTAGACGTCAAAACACGGTCTTCAACACGTGTACGAAAAGTGTCTTCAAAGGTCTTAATCGAACCAAGTCTACATAAACTATTAAATATAATTTTTCAACTTTAATGTCCCTTCCGTATCGGTCGCCACTCTTTTACAAATCATTAGAACGCTTTATATGAAGTGAATGATACTGTATTGTATATTTGATTTGTTTGTTACACTACCATTTTTTTTCTTGATTGATGGCAAAAAGACTCATTTAGGTTATGTTATTTGAATACTTTTAGCTACCAGTATGTTTTAAACTATATGATAACCTTGTCTTTGTATATAAAAGGTGTATGCATTCCTCATACAAAAGTAGAATAACAAAAATACCAAACTCAGAGGAAAATTTAATACAAGAAGTACATGTACATAATCAAAATCTCTTAACACATCAAACGAATGGATAACAACTGTCATATTTTTGACTTGGTATATGCTTTTTCTTGTATAGAAAATGGTGGATTGAACCTGGTTTTATAGCTAGCTATTTAGAATGAGTGCTATCAGTGGCGAAAAAAACTTTTCCCTTCTGAAGACCCTGCTATTATTTAAAGTTTTATTGATGATTTCAGACTAATGTTTGTATTTTAGCTTAGGTGCTTCAATCTTTGATTAATGAATTTAGATAATCCCGCTCGTTTTTTTTTTATACTTGTAATGTGTATGAGGCCCCTCATGGGGGGGGGGGGGGGTCCTCGTAATAACATAATCACCCTTTTTTTGCCAATATAATCACATAATCATTAAATATTTGCTTATCTTTAGTAATCAAATAATCATAAACTAAAAATACAGTCCTAGGTAATCAAATAATCATGAAATATTTGGCTTAATAATCAAATAATCATTAAAAAAACGGCCATGTAATCACATAATCAAAAACCCCATGAGGGCCCTCGTGTATAAACAATTTGATACATGACTCAATTTGTGAGGTAAGTAATATATTGAAACTTGCAAATCTTTTTGTATCGACAAATCCATCACCTTTATGTGAACATTAAGATCTGTTATCATAATTTACAAACCTTGCATAAAAACACATCCGAAACAATACCATAAAAATTCAGGCAATGCTGCAATCTTCAAATCATGTTTGTAATATGGATTGAATTTTTCAGCTAAAAATAAGAAAGTTGATACTATCGGGATCAAGAATCCAGTCAATAACATGACCTCCCAACGAAGAGGCTTAACTAACCGCAGCCATTTTGTTTTATTCGGATCAGGTTTTTTCATGATTATAAGTAACGTATCGACGAAAAATCCCATTGTAAAATCCATCACTCTTTCTCTCTCTTCTTGTATTGACAAGGGCGTAACAGTTAAATCAACTTCCTGAAATGATTAAAAAAATAAATATTAACAGGTTCTCCTCTGACCCAACAATTCCTATCGTGCATGAAGTTAAATGCAAAGATTCATTACCATCAATGATACCACAGAGACCAACAGACGATATTATAAACACAGCATGCAAGTTTTGAAGTCAAAATGAAACGTTGATGATGTCTAAATTGTAACATTAAATGAAACACTTTTATTTCATAGTGAGCTACAGCCGAAGGTCAGTACAAAAAGGGATGCATTACGTGGTTATTATATAAATTTCAAAAAGAATATGAGCAATTGTGTTCACATTTTTGATCATGTATTGGTATTCATGCATCAATGGTCATACGATTTGAGCTTGATAGACAAACTAACAATTTATTAATCATTGATGGGAAGTGTAGAGCTTGCGAAAAAAATACATGGTAAGTTATCCAAGTTAGTTTCAGGTCGTTATAGGTTACTGTCCTTGTTATTTGTTTGCAAACACCACTTTAGAACTTTTATCACACTTATTACGCCATGAGTATTACCATAAGTCTGCCAGTACCCACGTAAATCTTCTTCCATGTTTTCAGTTATCCGTTGTCAGTACGTATATTAAGTTGTCTGTTTATTTATTTATGTCCCTGTATTAAAGGTTAAAAGACAGCTCCCTCTTGAAAAAAAAAACAACTTACGTTACATTTAAGACTCTTGGCACGAACACACATGTCTTTAACGTATATATACATATGTCAACAGTAAAAAGTTTGCAAACGTCATCATGCATGGATAATTGTAAAAGTTACTTTATTAAGATGATTTAAGAAACAAATGTGGTCTTACTCTTCTCTCCAACTGACCAATCATTCCAGTCCATGACTTGTTTACAAATCTTCCCCATTCGCCATCTGGACTTGTGACTATCTGATACCTTTTGAAAAGAAAGCTAAGTTAATTTTTAGCCTCGAATTTGTTAAACCGAATTTCATAAAAGTTTTCTCAAAATATCTAAAACTTATAAACACAGGACGAGATCAAATGATATGTGTCCCACTGAATATTTACTACCATTTTCTTGTACCTAAACCCACTAATATTCAGATTGTAAATTTTTGATTTCTCAAGTTTTGTATTAATACAGAACGGTCGCAGTCCATGATATTCAATTTGATTTCGTATCTATAAAACAAAACAAAAATAATAATAAAACAGCAGTCCATTAAAGTAAATACGAACGAAACACTTCTAAGAGGGTGTCCATGGAAAAACCAGGCAGTGGATGGCACATGACATATTTTGTTTTCAAAATTTGTTCATCTATTTCATATCATAAATTCATTCTTTCTCAAAGTTAAATTTTTTTTTTTTTATTAATTGCAACAAATAAAGAGAAAAAAAATTACATAGAAAGCACTGAAAATTCATTAAAAAGGGGAGATAACTCTTCATTGTGTAATTAATTTTGTTGCATTGTTAGTGAACTTTAAAATCATTTTCTGAGCCATCCACTGTTGATTCAAGAATATCCTTGACATATATATCCTTTATATGATATTAACATTGCATTGGAACCAAAAATTCAGTGGGAAAAAAATATGTTGTGCCACCCATATCATAGGATTTGCCTGATCTTTACTTGGGCAGCCTCCTAAATCTTCTTTGTAAGACAGTTCCTCATTTGAATATCAAAGAGCTTATGTAAAATATATTGATACCCATTGAGAACGAAAATGATGCATTACGACTGTCTTTGTTGTCGGTACTAATCAAGTAGAAACTACATTAGTTGTGTGCTATAATCTCTGATCATCTTTTAAAACAAACAAATGAGATTAAGGTGTTTGATAAGTTCCATTTTATTTACCTTGTAGAAATTCTTACGCGAAAAAAATATTCCGACTCCTCATATTTTTGAAATGCACAAGTTTTATCCAAAGGGATCTCATAAAGTGTGGAAAAAGTCAACATTATCCTGAAAATTCCGCCAAATAATGAATTAGCACATAATGTAACTGAGAATTACCGCAATGCACTTGCAAGGATGGATATATAGCCTAGTAAATAAAGGCAACAGTAGTATACCGCTGTTCAAAACTCATAAATCCATTGACAAAAAACAAAATCGGGGTAACAAACTAAAACCGAGGGAAACGCATTAAACATAAGAGGAGAACAACGACACAACACTAAAATGTAACACACACAGAAACTGACCAAGCATCAGACAAAATCCCACGAGAATAACAAATATAACATCAAAACCAAATACATATTAGTAACTAGTAACATTTAGCTTATATTAACAATATAGCAATATTACAAGCCTATCGTTTCACATAAAAAGACGTAAAATTGAAACATGAAATGCTTGTCTTGCCCCTTAAGCGTAACTTGAAGCATTCGATGCTTCTTCAGTATAAATGCCCAATCTCCAATTATTGTTTTTGTTTTGTTTTCATGTGAACATGTTAATGTGATTCATCATTTTTCTTGAATTGATCTATATTTTCGATTTATGAGTTCGAATGTCCTTCTGTTATCTTTCTCCTTTCTTTTATTAAGCACTGAATAATGACTTGTAATTCCTACGGAAGCATTTTTCTACAGGCAGTACTTTTTGTACCAACAGGGAAATACTTTTCTAGCAATAGTTCAATCGATAAACTGACAGCTATTTCAAACCAACAGATGTGTTTTTTGATGAAATAAGAAGGTACTCAAAATACACTGGATAGAATTGTTGTACTAGCTATTTGATAATATTCTATGGCAAATTTGTTTTTCATTAAGTAATTGAGATACGATATTGGCCATTTAAATATGATCGGATGTTATTATCATGATCAGGGAATCAAAGAACAATTGCATTGTAGTCTTATAATTGGGAAACAAAGATTTGATCCTAAATAAGATAAAATACTTTGGAAAAATCTCTTAACTTACGTGAAATTTAGATCTCTGCTTAATTCATTAAGCAAGTCTATGCAAAGACCTTTCCATGTTCCATTTTCAACATACTCAAAAGGAAAGAGCTGAAAAAACAAGACTAGTTATGATAACAAGTGAACACAAATCTCATTTTTTGTTATGAGAAAATTATGACCGTTCAACTAATCGGTAATTCTAGACGTCATGCTTCCTCGATAAATACAAAATTAATGAAAAGCAATGCAAAGATAGTGTTTAAATGATGACTTAATCTACAGTTAGCTTGCTTTTATGTTATATTTTTTTTTTTAAATTACTGTTTTTACAGCAAAGGCAAAAGAACGAAAATTGACAAGAACTAAAACTTAAAACAAGAGAGAAATTTTAATAGATAGAAGATCTTATGAGAGTCATATTTAGATAAAAAGCTATCGATCAACAGTATGCAAAACACGACAAAGAAGATTATAGTATATGCAAAACGAACCAAACCAAAAAAACGGGGGAAAAGGGGGGGGGGGGGGGGTTGATAGTTGGTCAATCGCCCCTGAAGGTAAGAATATCCTGCTCCCAATATTATATACATATTGGTCTATTTATAAAAAAAAGAATTTTTTTCATGTTGTCTTTTTCTTAAAAGTAGGTCAAATTTTTTTTCACAATATTGTGTAGATTGACATCGATAAATCATCTTTAATGAACACATTTCATATATAAATTGACACTGATTCCCATGAGAACGTCAATGATTGAATTTGAAATTAATGTCAAAAGTGAGAATTATTTGCAAAAATACCGCAGATGCATGTGTATGTGCAAATATTACTATACTGACTTAACTGATATTTACTTATATCTTTTGAGTGGTTGGTTGTTTATCTTTTCCTCATCAAGAACCACTAGATTTAATTCAAAGTCTGCATTATAATCGATATCGAAATGTGAAATGTGAAATTTAACCTCCTTTTGGAGTTCATTAGAAGCCATCGATATTTGTTTATTTGTTTTCTTACGTCATTAAGCTACTGATACTTTATTTGCAAATACATCTGATCTCCTTAAATTGAGGAAAATGTGTATTTCATCCGAGTACGCCTTTTTGAATGTATAAAAACATGAAAAATGTAGTTAATTTGTTAAAATGTGTCTGTTTACAGTAGAAATAAGAACTGAAACGGAGAATGTAAAACACAGAACAACACAGCACTGCGCTTTTATATAAATACCTTTGTGTCTCAACCTTCACTTGTGAATAGGACCTTCAGAACAAATGTTATGTAAGATACATTTCTGAATGGAACTGTAGCAATACTATAAAAGAGGGAATATAAACACAACGACGCATTTTTTATGCAAATTATACCTGCCTCAATTGTAGACACGATGAACAGTTTACCATTAAATCCATAACGGACATTTGGGAATATGTCAGAGTGTAAACCAATGCTACCATTTAACGATACTTGTCCTACATTACTCCATTGACGCCCAGATTTACGGAATTTTAACGTCATAATGGGAAAACGAACGATTTCAGCATACGCTTTTCTAGCCTGAAATATATTCCAAATGATATATGAATTATGCTAATAATAATTGATTGATTGATATATATATATATATATATCTAAATAAATTCATCATAGATATCATGATGGACATTTAGAACTTGCGCCAGACGCGCGTTTCGTCTATAAAAGACTCATCAGTGATGCTCAAATCAACGCACAATAGCATATATGATATGCATATACGAAGATACGATATGTTGTACCAGATTTATATGTTTAGATAGAATTTAATGTGCAACTATTAATTGTGAATGTGAGATGATGAAAAGAAATAACAGCGCTGATCCTTTGCTTTTTTGTAATTTTTGCTGTTTATGCTCATTTTGTTTCATGGGTGGATACACATATTCTTTCTTTTTTATCAGTTTGAGAGGAAACAGTTACAAATATACTTGCAAAAAACTAAAACACATGTTATAGTTTTTGAGTCTTCGATTATTTGCTTTAAGGTCGTATGCAAGATGAGAAAGTAATAAATGCTAGCAATGCTAACCAATATAAAGTTTAATCAAGACGTTTATCGAATTGTTGAATATATTTCTTTGGTATGGAAAGTTATGAAGAGTGGCACTTTTTTATATATAATTTTGTATTCAGAATAAAAGTATACAAGCGGAATGAAATTATGTCGTGATCTGATATTGAACACTTGACGAATTTACGTGACTTCAGTAACGGATGAAAACATACAAAAACACAATGTGCTTTTGTTTGAATTACTGCATATGCGCATGCTCTTTGTAATCAGAAAAGTTTGGTGTTGATAGGATATCTTTGATTATCCATGCTGAAGTTATTCACATTTTCTTGACTTGAAATGGGTTAAAGCCCAGGCAAGTTATACACAGTACTAATCTGTCTATCATTCAACAATTTGTCGACTTATAGACAGTTGTCCTTTTTGTTACGATATGTGCATGCTTACTTTTAGCAAAGCCTTCAGCATTGTATTGGCCTATTTTGTTGATACAGATGTGATATTTCAAACCAGATAATTTTCCCTGTTTATCGTCCTTCCCTCCGTCTATATCACCCCGCTCAGTCGCTCCACAATACACGTATCACGGCTTTGAGACAAGAGTATGTATTATCAGCAACGTCAAAATGTCTAAGGAGAAGATATCAGCGACATTGCAATGTGAGAGGAGACGTTATCAAGCTTGCTTTTGTCAAGGTTAAACTGTCTTAAAGCGGTATAAAAGACCAGTAATAGAGCGATAAACAGATACTCGTGTTTTTTTGTATAGCTATCGTTAAAAATCAGTCGTTCGACATTCTGCAAACTGTTATGCTCGTTCGCTGCGCTCACTTGCCATAAAGGGTCTGATTGTGTTTGCGGTTGATATTTTACAACATCAATGTGAAAATATCCGATAATTTAGACTTATCTTACTATCGGTGAACGCAGTTATTCGTTTGATGTTTTTGAGCATTTTAATTTGCCATTTGATTACGGACATTTCCTTTCGAGTTTTTGTCGGAGTTCGGTATTTTCGTTATTTCACTTTTCAGTACAGTGAAAATTCAAACAATCGGGATATATCCAGAGTTTAAATCCAAGATTGAAAAATGATACAAAGTTCCATTACCTGATGTGAAATATTTCTAATTTCATTCTGCACTTTAGTAATCAGTGTTCCATTAAGGCAACTTTGACCTAGCTCATCTGCATAATATAAAGCTTCTATAACTTCGTCGTTTGTAGACAGGTTCTCTATGATAAACTGTAATGTCTGCGAGAAAGAGATTATTATTGATTGGTATTGATTTTAAAAGGTTATCAAGGTAAATCCCCCCTCATAAAGTATAACAAAGTATAACCAACAAAAGATGAAAAAACTAAATAAATCAACAAAACAAGTTTTCTGAAAACCTATTCGTTTGTCATTTTCAAATTCTATCTATAAGTTGTCCATTTTTCGCATTTGTTTCTAATCATACTAAAGTAGTTTTTATGTATAATCTGAAATAACAAACTTAGATACAAAAAATGTACATAAAAAGGTGCAATACCCATATTTATTTATGATACATGTATTTTCGAAAATATCAAAATAAACCTCATTTCGATCAATTATCAAAAAGGTAAACAGCTTTCAACTTATATCAAACAACTACCTGAACAAGAGGAATATACAGATGGAATTACTTTTAATATACAACATGTTACTTTTTATTGTTAAATATAATTATCTTTTTGACATTGATTTGGTTATTGTATTGACATTGAGTCAAAGACCCAAGTCCTTCGTTCAGTGTATGTTTAGTTGTTTTGTTAACATTTCGTTTTGGTCGAGTTCAATTGATACTCTATAGTGTGTCGTTCTATGTTTTAATGTTAAACTCAATTCAATTCAATATTTTATTTACGTCTTAAAGGGACACTAGCTGTCAAATTCATGTTCACCGATTTTAATCAAATTCTCATATTTTACTTATAACAGTGTAAAACATTTATCCAAACTATTAAAAGTCTAAAATATATAATAAACAGGGCTCGAGCATGAAATTACGTAGCTTCGTTTCGTGTGTATGTTAGTCCAGACATCAAATTAATTATCGAGTTGACCTCTAAAGTCATGCGATTACCATATAAGCGATGTAAACATAAATTTAGATATAAATAGATTAAGCAAACTCGTACGCGTGCTTTTGGATTATTCTAGTATGGTTTACTTTGACAAATTGTGACTTGGATTGAGAGTTGTCTTATTTGCAATAATACCACATCTTCATATCTATTATATAGTAGATAAAAATTATAGATATTTAAGTACCAAATAGGTTGGCATATCCAATGTCATTCTATTCAAAGGTAAATTGACAACAGCAACATTGTTGAGATTAGACAAGAAGTCAACATCAGTCAGAGGTGTACTGTCAACATGAAAAAGAAACCATCGTGAATGATACGTCATTGATGTTTCTCTGGCACGTTTATCATCAAACGTGTTAACCTGCAAGAAAAAAAAATAATTAAAAAAAGATATATGAAAGCTGACTCATGAAAGCTTAAGGAAAGCTAACTGCACAAACATATTTTATATATATTTTGAATTCATGTCAAATTTCGTTAGGGTTCGTTTTCTTTTACTGAATTGATTTTTTTTGGGTGTAGAATGGATTGTTTTTGATGGCTATAGCGAAGTGTTTTTTCTAGCTATTTGTACTTCAATGTTCCTTTGGTATCCTGTACCTCTTTTTAGTACAAGGCGAGTTCGGCAGATGTGCTGAAAACAACCCAACAAACATTAAAACAAAAAAAACTTGACCGTTCAGTCAGTGTATTATACATGCTATAATCGATTTGGCTGAGATGCAATTAAAATAGGTTTAATATCCAAAGACAACAGATAAAAACGGATATTCTATTTGAAGAATTCCTATAACGATTTTAAGATCAACGTTCATTAAAAATAACTATTGTAATATCTATGATAGAGTTATTAACTTTTCTTCAAGAAGCTTGAATAAACAGAGTTTCTATATTAATGAATAGCATTCTGTTTCAATGGCTTTTCTATATGCCTGTATTCAATCAAAGTTCTTCAAGGGTAAAAATATAATAAGACGTTTGTTGTGCCTGTTATTAGAAAGAAAAAAAGTGTATAAAAGGAAAGAAAAGATTAAACGAGACTAAGCTATGCGCAAAATATTTCATTTATAAACTGAATTATAATGTACAAATTGTGTGGTCACCTGCTTTTCTCAAGTCAAATAATTCGATCAAATATGAAAACTGACATTTTTTTTTAATGTTATTAATGTGCATTGTTCGGTCAGAATAAACACGATGCATCGTTTTTGGAAAGTTATAACATTTTTAAATAACTATTGCCATACATTACTTCGCTGTACAACCTGTGGCAACACAAAATGTGTAGCAATTCAAAAACATTTTTTTCTTTCAAGTTGAGTTAAAGTTTCAGGTCTGTTTCGGAAGAGTTAACTGAAGATCCTACCCCAGTTGAGTTATTGGTATAGTCTTGAATATGCATAACATTTCAACTAAAAGGCAAACACTAGCCAATCAAATCAAATATTGCTGCGCTTTTTGGCAATTTCTAAAAGAGCAAAACCAGAATGATGTAATAAGTAGCAAATAAAAATACCATTATATAAGTGTGGTTCGTGCGAAGCGTTATTCTGGATTAACATCATCGATAGCGCTAACCCCAAAAAATTGAAGACAAGGATGTTAAAATTCCCGTTCATGTGAGAAGCTTTATGACTAAAAAGAGACTTTAAAATAAAAGTTTAAAATAAAAGATTTCGTTACATACATGTTTTAATGCCACCTTCAGAACCTCGGGTATATGTATATCACGAGTACAAACTGTTGAATCGTTGTTTTACGTAACAGGGCCCGTATGCATTAAGCTACTTAAGTTAAGATTTTCCTTAGTAAACACTTAAGTTAAGGAAACTCCGCCCTTTTTATCTAAGTGGTATGCATAAAAAATCTTAAACTAAGTATTTCCTAAGTAAAATCTTAGTTGTTTTAAGTCACGCCCACAAAACTTAAGTGGTATGCATAAAACTCCTTATACTAAGGAAACGCCTAAGATAACACTTAAGTCTAAGGTACCTATACAGCTTCCTTAAATTTTCAAAAATAGTTAAAGATCAATCGAAAGTATGCGTTTTTTGCAGAACATTAATAGGTTACCTACAATTAAATTGATTAATAACTATATCAGTAATAAAATACTAATTATTCGTTCATGTATTGCTAAATATTAACGATCATCGTAATTTTCTTCAAATCACGTATAATCAACAAATCAAGAGATAACAGTGGGTAGTTATATACAATTTCCCATATCTCGTGTGTATACCGCAAAGTACTCAGTTTTTATACTCATGTAATTCATGGTTCTACGTGCACGTTTTAATAAAAAAAAATTAATGAACCGCTGGGGGATCATTTGTAACCGTAAGTTAAAACAAAATTAAGGAATGAAGAGAGGGCATGCAAAGCCACATTTTTTATATCATGTGTTTGTGGGTTTTTTTTTTTTTGGGGGGGATGGGGGATCATTTGAATTTTCAATTTAGTTTTATTTTAAAGATGTAGGGCATACCCTATTTTTTTTCACTTTACAGGAACAAAATCAAAAAGTTTGAAGACCTACCCAGGGTAGATTTTCTTTCATAAAAAAGGGAGGGGGATGTGGACATGGACCTCCATTTTGTTTAAACAATAAGTTAATTGTTTATGGAACCACTGTTACGGCAGTCAGAAGTCCACACTCCTACACCCCCATGGAATTCGAAATTTATATAAGATCATATAAGTTATTTATGATACCCGGCTTACTCGTATCAAATTATCTTTTTATATTTCCTTACATATTCAATGAGATATATTGCGGTATCGAAAATATTGCTAAGTACGTTAATATGTTGAGAATATACTTACTGTAATAATTTGGTTTATTAAAGATTGTAGGACTTTTGAAAAATGCCCTAGTTTGTATATGGATTCCTGGAAACAAATTCTACCCTCCTCCTTTTTTGTTGTAAAAGGGAAGTGATAAAAATGTGAATTTCACATCAAAATAGATTTTTTCAAACCATAAGCAAATGTAAGCAAGGGGTCTGGAAAGAGAGATGTCAGCGCATAATAAGCTGAACTATTATAGTAAACATTTTATTGAAAAAAGTGTATAATGATTTGTTTTGTAAAATGATTTGCTTACAATGCTAATCTTAGTCTTGTGCTACGCCACTGAAACCTTGATCATGTATTGTTAGAGTTTAAAACATATTGTTGTATCCAGACAATATTACACCTATTAAAAGATGATTAAAGATTAAGAAGAGGAAAGTCTTGGATTACCGAAATATTATCCTCCAATGCTCATCCGTCAAAACATCAACCATAAAAAGCGTTGTCTTATATGCGCCAATTGTTGATCATTATACTATGTATGGTTCTATTGAATTGTTTTACATGTATACCAATATCAATTTAACCCCAGCTCTTTGAAATAAGCATGCATTGATCAATACATTTAAATAATCATAACAAACTTTTACACGGATGAGTACATGTGATGAGCTAGTATATATCATACGGTAATTAGAGAAAGGTTCCGATTTAAGTATTCCTTAGTTAAGTGAAGACTTAAGTAAGTTTATGCATACCACTTAAGAATTTTATTTAACTAAGGAAATTCTTAGTGAAATCTAAGTTTAAGGAATACTTAAGTTAAGATGTTTTATGCATACGGCCCCAGATCTTTACATTTGGGAGCAAGAAAACTGCCAAAGTAATAAAACAGAAGTGAATATTGTTCTTTATTTATATTTTTTGTTGCATCCAGCATCTAGCATCCAGCATCGAGGTAAGCAAAGTCACGACTTTAAAGCATAATATTGTCATACGCCTACCCTTTCAATAATAAACTGTTATACTAATAAGATTTTTCATAGGATTAAATCACAACCAATTTACGATAATCAATGTGGTAAATCTCAAAGGGACGATTTGTATCGATATAAAGTTTATAAAATCACATCTTAATATGTTGGCTTTTGTTGCAGTTTATTGAGTTCAATAATTTCATTTTAAAACCCAATGCCTTTGGCGATGCATAGATTACATAAAATGCTTTGAGTATAACTGGTAAATGTGAAGAATAGTGAACTGAAGTGCATTAAATGCCTATAGATAGCGAGATATATTATTTTAACTGTCTCGTACTGTTCTGTCGAAAATATTATTATATAGTTGTTAAATGATTTTTTTGTTGTGTTCATTTTATTATTTTGTAAAGGTTGACACTTGTACAAAAACTTTATACAAGTAATTACTTGTATGATGCCATCATACAGGTTATTACTTGTACAAATATAATTGTTCGAGTAATTACCTGTACAAATTTTCTGGAGAAAAGATAATAACATGTACAACTCACTATCTTTTAGTTATATATATTTGTTTCTTCTTATTTAAAAACTCTTCTCTTTTAGGTTTGTTAGTCTGGATTTTTTTGTGCATATTGTCGTATTATGAAATTTATATAGTGTGCAAAGTGACATAGTCGTTAAAAGCAAAAATAAATTGTTACCCTTCAACGATTTATTTTCAAACATACATCATGACAGAACGTTTCATGCATAATGTCATTTATTGGAAACAAAAGTCAAGCTTAATAGATTAAATTGCATATCTGTTGTTGTGTCATGTGTACTATTGTTTTTCTGTTTGTCTTTTTCATTCTTAGCCATGGCGTTTTCAGTTTGTTTTAGATTTATGAGTTTGACTGTCCCTTTGGTATCTTTCGTCCCTCTTTTTTTGCACAAGACAAGGAAGCATGGTATTTTGAATTACGCAATAAGTTCAATGTTATGCATTTACATTTGCATGTCTAACAGCCATCCCGACAGCTGCAGTGAACATGACCTTGGCAACCACTTCAAGAAAGCAATTGTACTGCTTTCCTGACGCTAACTTCAGTGTTTTCTAGTATGTCCAATATTGTCAATTACTTTCTCTGGATCCTTTCGATACAATTTTGACTCATCAAACCAATCATGATTTCAACTGTTGTTCCTATTTTGTATTCATTTTCTGCAATATTCAGCACAACACCTTTGATATTTCTACAGTCCATCGGACCTGAGTCTACTCTTTGCACTGGTATTATAACATTGTCTAAATCTTCTTTTGAAGAAGACAACATCTCATCTGCCTGTATGTGTTGACCTGACAGGGCTCGTTTTCGCGTATGTGTCAGTTTCATCGTATGATTCTGTCTCAATTTTTGTTCTGACGTTGTCGTCACCAGTACTTGTTGGCAATTATATTAAATCTCCTTCAGTTTTTAGAGTGTCAAGTAATTCTTTTGGAAGGGCTGACGATGACAGGCCAACTTAAGGTTCACTTCCGAATAATGCTTTGGCGACTGATCAATCGTTCTATGGTGTGACCTGGGAAAAAAAAATTAAAAAATGGAATGATTTAAAAAATAATAATCAGGGTATGCCAATTAGTCAATATCAAACATGAACAACAACAACAACAACTTGAATCATGAATGCTAGTTTTCTGCTTAAGTCAGTTTGATATGAACTACTTGTGACTGGTAAACGATATTTTGTATGAAGTTGCATTACTATAAGTACATATCTGTTTGACGACTATTAATAAGCAATGATGCTGTCCATCAGATTCCCTTTCTAAATTTTATGTGAACAGGTGAGACATATTTCCGTGTCAACAATTTATTTAGAAATATATCATTTTTAAAATCTTTTGTTTGGCTGTTATTATTAAACAAAATAAAACTTAGATTTTTTATCTTTTAATTATTTCTTTTCATTATCAAAAAAATATATATACCTGTTTTTATGGAATTGCACAAATCTTAATTCTTCCGACCTGTGTGAGTTGTTGTTGTCGTGTGGTGTCCAGAAAATTATTATACTCTTGCCATATGTCAGCGTTTTCTCTTTGGACAGACCCCTGACGTGTGAAGTGCAGTTCTAATCAACGGATAAAGTTCGTCTTCTGTACAATAATTGATTATTTCGTCACCTTTGCAGATGAGTTTTCCAATTCCTGCTATACTCAAAATATCATACTGCCTTTAAAAATATCTTTGAAGATCTGTCTTTTTGGAACTTAATTGTGTTTTCTTTATATTACCAATTGTCTCTTTGTATCTTTCACGACGTGTAAATATTGAATTATTAGAAGGTTTATTATCATCATGTTATAGTAACATAGAATTTTGTTCTTAGCGAGAGTTTTATAATTCTATTTGAAATTGAATACTAGTTGCTCGTATATATATTGAACGTAATTGTAGTCAACAGACCAAGATACAAATGGAGATGGAACGTTGCAGCCGGGATGGAAAAAGAAGGGTACAAGTGGTATGATGTAGAGAGGCTAGCAAAAATGAACAAGGTGGAGAATATCGTCAGTGGTCTATGTTCCACCAAGGGGCAAGTTCCAACAGGGTTAAGGAAGTTAAGCCCCAGTCACTCTGACACGTTTCAAGAGCTACGTTTTACTACGTTATTTGTAAGCGTAGCGAAATGGGAATATACGTAACGAAGCGTATCGAAACGTAGTGATCGTTTGTTAAAAACGGGGCCTGCCCGCATGTTTTGAAAATTCAACTAAAAATGAAGCGAAAATTGAAACGAAGTAGAAACCTAGTAAATACGTATCAAAGCCTAGCTAAACGTAACAAAACGTGCTTATACTATGTATCGAAACGTATCAATGCGTGGTGGAAACATGGGTCTACACGTACTAATACGTAGCAAAACGTGATAAGAACGTAGCACAAACCTAGTAAAATCTAGCTATCAAAATAACGGGACATTTTTATTCAAAACGAAGTTGAAACGTAGAATTTTAAAACGTAATAAAACGCGACAGTGTGACTGGTGCTTTAAGCAATGCTAGTTTACAGTATAAAAGACATGAATAGTTAAAGACAAGAACAATTTAAAATATTAATAATCTTTAATATATAAATACCTCTGTCATTAATCGTTCCATCATTTTCGTGTCACCAACGACCACAACAGACAACTGTGATTCCATAGTATTATAGATATCTTTTAAAAATTTGTAAATGTCTTCGGAGCTATTCTCACTGCTTATTTTGTACGTGCTTAAGAAGATCCCATCCATCTGATGTCTGTCTTTACCACTGACAATGAATTCTACATGAAAAAATAAGTTATTTTATAATTGAAATTAAGCTCAAGAAAAAAAATAAACAAAAAAGCTTTTTCTACATAGAAAATGCTTGTACCGAGACAGGAATATGCAAGTTGTCCATTCGTTTGATGTGTTTGAGCTTTTGATTTTGTAATTTGATTAGGGACTTTCCGTTTTGAATTTTCCTCGGAGTTCGGTATTTTTTTCTCTTTTTTTCTTTATTCAATGATCAGAGCGAAATAAGACAAATAATCATGTATTACAATTTAAATATTATTTAATATTATAGAGTTTTCGCATGGTATTTTACCTCAAATAGGACAAGTTTCTAATACACACGCCATTTGAACTCTTATGATGATTGCAGGCATACTGCATCTCCTAAGTTTCTATATTACAAACGCAGAAACAATCTCGTTTGGGTCAACTTTCTGTATAAAACAATGAACCGATCGCGAATTTGTTTAAAGGTATAAAACCAAACCCGCTGACCCTTTGCTTTTTGTGTTTTTTTTTTGCTTCTGTGCATGTACAGATTGTGTGTCATGAATGGATACTCCATATATTTTGCTTTTCTATTATGACGTCGCGTACGGTGTTGGTGATAATACGGGTTTTTCTTTCCAGTTCGCCTTTATTGCATTTGTTAGAAGTTTCGGAATTAATAACTATATCAATGTATATATCAAAATGTGCGTAATTAAAAGTAGAAATGGAATATGCCTTAAAATCAATACTTGTATTCATTTTGTTACTCGAATGATCCCTAATAACACTGATTTTGAGCGTGTAGACAAGTAACACCGCGACATATGATCAGCGTTGCTTTGAAGTTATTCTTGTCATTTTTTAAACTTATTCAAAAAAAGTTGTACTCCTAGCAAGAGTAGTCTTTGGTGTTAATGGTGTTGGTTTTATTTATGACGTCATCGTTAACTGGACGCGTCTGACCAGGACGAAAAGTTCACTTTGTTTTGTGGTCAAGCCGAAAATTGAAAATAAATATGGATAGGGGTGAAGTTAAGAATGATTTTTAAAGGTAATTCAAATAGATTATTCCGAAAATGATATATCTTTTTATTCCGTATATAATAAGGAAAAAAGAATAAAAAGTTGTGTTACAACATTTCAAAAGATCGTGGCAGAATTAATGATTTTTTGAAATTTGTATTTCTGTCACAAAACCCAAATCTTGCAAAATTTTTCGGAGGTCTTCAAAATTCGAACGAATGCTGCAGATCCAAACCACAATTTACATATCCACCCTTCCTATGTCAAAATTATACAATAAATATACAACTTTCTATGTCTTCAATTAGTAAGTATTGTTAAAATTATGTCCTAAATTGTTCATTTTATTAAATCCGTTGAAATGTCACACTCGCCGTTTTCTGACGTTTTGGCGTATTTGTTAAGTGTCTTATGAAAAGTGATAGGCAGTTGCAGTCTTTTCTACGATATGAAATTTTATTCAAACGTGAAAACTTTTTTTTTAAGTGTATGAAAAAAATTGTGTCGAAGTTTTAAGAGAAAATATTGAAAAAAAAATAAACGCGATCTTTTTGTTTTTGTCTAGTCAAAATGTCACAAAACGCCGTTTTTTACATTTTTGTTACAAGTATGATAAGTCATATTATACAGTTTTGGAGGATGAAAAATTTGAAATTGTAATAGCACAAAAAATACTATATAACATTAAAATCTACTGTTCAGGGATTTTTTTAAACCCATTTTCGATCACATGTCGGAAGTATTAACGACACAGTCAGCGACTACTTTTGTCTAGTCATAATGTCACACCATGCTTTTTTACTTGTTTTGACGTAACGTTCTGTAAAACTTGACATGTAGTGCCTAACGTCGAAAATTGCGGAAGCCTTTACCTGCCATGCTAATTAACTTTTTCAAATTTGATATAACAGATTATGAATTTGATATAACAAATTATGAATTTGATATAACAAATTATGAATTTGATATAACAAATTATGAATTTGATATAACAAATTATGAATTTGATATAATAACAAATTATCAATTTGATATAACAAATTATCAATTTCATATAACAGATTATCAATTTGGTATAACAAATTATCAATTTGATATAACAGATTATCAATTTGATACAACAAATTATCAATTAGAAATAACAAATTGTCAATTTGATATAAGTAATTGTGAATTTCTCTACCAATAGTATGATTTAATTATAATAATTAGATTGGTTGAAACATTGCGTAACCCAAATTGGCGCATATTTTTGTGTATTGATTCATTGTTTATCTGACGTCCAGCGACAAATATGTCATTGAATGCTTATTCAAAACTTTCTTAACATGTTTAATGTTTCTGAAACCCTCTCCATCCCCTTTTATCTATTATTTGAGGCAGTTTGGGGACTAGTTTGAATGTTCTCTATTCAGTACATGGGACCTGGTGTCTAAGTACGAACGATTATAATAGAAAAAAGGATCAATTTATATTGCACATTTTCAAATCAGAAAGAATGGATAGTGTGTTTCTAGGGACATACGAACATGCAAGGATAATAAATGCTGGCATGTTTCTTTATCAATTTCGATTGGCACATACATGGATTAATGAAACATCCTTAAGTTAATCCTTGCATTTTTCTTTATATATTTGTTTCAATATTTATTTTGTTTGCACACTTTTTCTTAAAAAAAAACAAAGACCCATGCGCGAGATCTAGAAGAGAAAACCCATGCACAATCAGTACAATACTGTTGATAAAGTTGCAGTAGAAATTGATTTTTCTCTTTATCTTGTCTAGATTGTGGTGCACATTCGCCTATACATTGTATTTTTATATATGTTGTTGTTTGCAATTTGATGATAGTATCAAGAAAAACGTAAATAGCTCAGTGACAACTGTAGAATTTCTTTTATTTCCATGATGAACCAAAGTGAACATATATATATATGTAGGACTCTAAAGTGCGATGGGGACGCTAAAGTACGATGGTCACGCTAAAGTGCGATGGTCTACGCTAAAGTGCAATGCTTCCATACGCTAAAGTGCGATGGTTCGCGAAAGGTTAGACGTCCGAAACGTAGTTGGATTATGACGTTAACAGTCGTACAAACAAACCAAAAATGAACATGCTAGGTTTTTAATTTTACATGTATAGGTGTCATTATCCACATTTCTGAATTGTTTTTTTTTTTTACTGTAATAATATTTTGTCTTTTAATATTTACATTTAATCCTTCTCTGAAAAATAGCGGGAAGTATCTCTTCTTTATATTATCATAACATAGTTATAAATCGGGTTTCGTTTATTTTCTTACTAATTTTTGTAAAGTAAACTCCTTTTTTAAATTTTTATGCATTTTGCTGTGTTTTTATTTTTGACTGGTGATATTAAGGGGAGATAACCACTTGCACAAATCGGCATAAAAACCACCGCTTCGGTTTGAAATCAATTTGACGTTTGCGTATCCAACATTCTATTGCTGAGATATTCATATCGAGTGTTTGTCTTAATGAGATGCTTTATTAAATTTAAATTCAGCCCATCATTTTTAGTTTCCTCGTAAATATTTAGATATTTCGTTCAGGAGACTTGACAATTTTCACCCAAACTCCAAGTTTGCAGATAAAATAAAGAATAAAGGACTTTGATTTGATGTGTGAGCTTTGACGAGAATAAACTATGGATACTCAAGATTAGTTAGGTCAATACGTTTTTATTACGACAATAGTATTCAGTGAGTTAAAATGAGGTTTGTCTCATCCGTTTTTTTACTGAATTTTCACGGTCACGTGACTCTATTGTTGCTGATAAACTTGGGGTCAAACCGTGACCTGCTTTCCAACTGCCAGAAGATAGATTAGGAATATTTGATGAACAACTTTTACACCAAATGTTCAAGATTTACTAGTAATTGATTTAAACTTAACCGTTCTTTGTCGGATGAAGCACATTGTTTATTTTTATCGTGCTGGAAGAGGGACTTGTATCTAACAGTCGAAAATTTTACTATATGAATATAGAATAGTATACGCATACTTATCCTGCTCAAGTTCTATTTGAAGCAAACGGAAACATTTGAATCATTGTTTACGTGGCAGTTTACTTTGCGATCCTGTCGACTTTAATGAAAGTAACGTCGGTAAAATATAGAAACATGTTGGCATGCGTGAATTATAAATTATCTGCTCTAAAACATTAGTATGTTCTGTAATTTGTAGGAAAATAAAATACATGTATTTGCACTCGCTATGAAAAAGGAGAAAGCTCGGCGAACATTGCCTTTCTCTCGCATTCAAATTAAATTTTATACTTATAAATGTTGCATATTCCGACAATCTGAGACTACTAGTAGTCTCAGCGACAATGAACGAATTTGTATTTGTTATTTACAATGACGACTGTATCATATGGGAGGTTGTAACATGAGTGTGAACGGCAATCTACACCAATTATCCAAATATGGAATAAGCTCCGAATTGTTAAAAAATCATTTTACATGAAATATAATATTTTGCGACAAATAAATTACCCTTTTAGAAATTATAACGTGGCCGGTCTTCTAAATTTAGAAACAATTATTTAAGCCTGCCGGTAAATTATAAAGCATACATCACATATGTTAGTTATACGTTAGCATATTAGCTGAGACTACTATACTACTGTTATGGTAGTCTCAGCATATTAGCTTTTGCAAAAATACTATTTTTTAACCTCGATGTTTTAATCCCTCGAATCTTACCCTTTTGGTCCATTGCACTTTAGCGTGATTTACCATCGTACTTTAGCGAACAAACAACCATCGCACTTTAGCGTGAGACACCATCGTACTTTAGCGTAGACCATCGCACTTTAGAGTACCATCGCACTTTAGAGTCCTACAACTTTAATATTAAACCAGCATAAATTGATGCTCGTGGTTTTAGTATTATTTAACTAGGAAAGTTTTCGCTAAACTGGGCTATCGAAAATACAGCTGAACGGATTAATCCTGCGCTGAAATGGGCTCTAATGTCTGCGCTAAAATATCCCCTAGTAGTTTTGCGCTAAAATTATCTGCGCTTATCTGTTTTCTTGTTCATAGTTGAGATTAGATTAAGTTAGTTTTATTGTGGTTAATTTTGAATTTGCTTTCAACTGTTGATTCTTTTAACATTTAATACAGGCGATGAAACAAACCATTCAACTAATAAAATTTTTATTCGGAAATTATCAAAAGCGGATAAAAAAATAAGCCCTTGACACCATTTGCGAGTATGATGGTCTTGTAAAACAACGATAGTCCGTCGGAAGGGGGCGATAAATGACTGACCTGTGTTTTATTAAGAGAGAGCAAAATCTCTTGCACATAAAAGTCACCCTTTTAGATTTCGAAAAGAGCAGGCTAAGGCTACAAGGAACCGCTCGCACCCTCAAAGTGGAAACGGATTAATTTAAGTTGTAATAACTTGTTTCCCAATCCACTATAAATAAATATGTTTAAACTAAAAGAAAAAGCAGCAGAAAAGACAGTGGTTTGAACTTTTTTTAACTATCCTGTTTCAATCAAAAGAAAGAGAAAATATCTGTCCAAGGGGATACTAATGTAAATGAATATTATTTTTCCGTTTTAATTTAACTGTACTTAAAAAAATATGTGCCGCTTTTGCATTTCGGTTCTATACGTAAGCAAGTCAAGCAAACCGCTCATATAAATTATGCTGTATGATTAAGCTGCACGAAATAAAAAAAAGTACGACGTTATTTATACAATGCATGAAAAATAACGTCAAAATAACGTTACCAAAACTAACACCAACACCGTACGCGACGTCTATGTGTATTCAGATATTTAAATATGAATTGTATCAAGTACACCAACATATATTCGTGGATAGGTGAAATATCTAAATCAAATATTGTATTCCGGTTTGCCTATTCTTTAAGCAATGAAAGCTGACATTTAATCAATAACGTGACGTTGTCCTCATTTTTTGAAACAAGCAATGAAATTACTAACAATCCTTAGGATTTTAAAACGACCAATCACGTTATTGAAAAAATTAACTGAGTCATCATATATTAATTACAAATCCACTAATGAACTTTCAATAGTATTTCGAAACTTGGTTTAGCCCTACCTGTATTGTCATCATAAATTAGAATTGCATTACTCCATTTAAGTTTCTGTAAAATTAACATCATTATTTCAGCATAATTGTTATCGTAAACATTTGAATGAGTGACTCCTCCCACTGCAGAATATTGACTTTGTTGTGAAGGCATCTCCGGGCAGAAGTAAGAACTGTTTCCTCCAGAAGTAAGTGAACTTGGCATTAAATCACCTAGCCCATACAAGGGCAGGATCCAGTCAACTAACGTATATTTTTGCCAATCTTTTCCAATAATGAATACAAAAATGGCGCCCTCTTGAAAGAGTTGTGAACCTGAAAAAAGCTAGTGAAATTAAAAAATCATGTGATGACAGCTATCATCAGTATCAGTTCATCTCACAGTTAAGATAATAAGAATGGAAATTCGGTTTTCTGCAGACACGTATAGAATGATCAGACATGTTTGTAGGATTTCGAACGAAAATAATATAAAAAATGAGAATGGAAATGGGGAATGTGTCAAAGAGACAAAGAGCAGACAACAGCCGAAGGCCACCAATGGGTAATCAATGCAGCGAAATTTGTTCAGTAATGATAAAAATTCAATCGGTTACCTCAGGTTACTGAGGCTCTGCCATATTCGGAATCGTCCTAGTTATGACGTATGGATAAAAGTTGATGAAAAGAAAAACAACAGCAAAATATACAAAAATTATTACTATTATCCAGATCTTCAATAATTTTCTTTCTATTTTTTCAAACAATGGAATGTATAATCACCAAAATAAGTTTGGCCTATATAAAAGGCTAGAATATCAATTCGATATTTTTCGCTTAATGAAAAAAATATTAATATTTGATTTGATTGTGTTTCTTTCAGTTCCAAGAGATTCCTCTAGGAGTTTTTGCATATACCGTTACATAAAAGCGAGGCGAAAGATACCAAAGGGAAATTCCACACAAGTGATCATTACGAAAATTGTTATGCAGATATTAGTGAAAATCATTAAACCTATAACGCTCCTGTGAATTGACTATTCGTCCTGTTTTGAAATTTTTCATTAAAAAAAAAGTGATAGAATATGCCATTACATATTGTACAATACGGCAGCTGAAGTGTGATAAATATATAAATACTTACAATAGAACCAGTTTGTCCAAACGAGAAAGTTAAGTTAATATATTTTAGAGTCCGAGCCTAGTGGACTCTGCTCTAAAGTTATATACGTCATACTTCTGTGATAATATATTCATGAAACATGTCATGTTATAAGGTATCATACAATAGCTATTTGGTATATGTTTGAAAATAATAAGATGTGGTATGATTGCAACTGACAACTATCCACCGACCAGATGACGAAGACTGTTAAGGGAGCTACCATTTGATTTTTATGGGGGGGGGGGGGGGGGGGGGGCTAGGATGAAAAATATTGTCCTGCATTTTTTTTAAGCTGTAATCTCTGTCCTGCCTTTTTATTTTTCACTCTGTTCGGTCCTGCCTTTTTTTTTTTAGTTTATCCTGACTTTTATTTACCTAAATTGTCGTCTTGACTTTTTTTTTGCAAGTGTCTCATCCTGCCTTTTTTTTTTACTCAAAACTCCTGTCCTGCCTATTTTTTTCAAATTTCATCCTAGCCCCCCCCCCCCCCCCCCCCCCCCCCATAAAAATCAAATGGTAGCTCCCTTACATTTAAGTTTTCTTTTGTTCTTTTTACTTGCCTGAAATTGCAATATCAAACAATGAAATGTTATTCATCGTTTTCCATAAAACTACCGCAGTAAAATCACATTCTCTATTCATGAACACTGCACATGGCAGTGTCAGTGTATGTTGCAAGACTCTACTTTCTGAATCCTCATCTACAATAACACCTGAAAAAAGAGAGTCCATCACGATTATTTTCAATTATTCATATTTGAGCTAAGACAAAAATACCAAAAAAAAACTCATCAGATACCAGGCTTATATATGGAACGCCAGACGCGCGTTTCGTCTACAAAAGACTCGTCAGTAACGGTCGAATCAACAATATTAAAAAAACAATATTAAACGAAGTACGAAGGTCAAGAGCACTGAGGACCAAAAATTTCGAAATGTATTACCAAACAGTAAATAAAAAAAAATGTAGATGCTGGGGAAGCCTTATTGTCTCATTTGTAGATCGATCCTCTTCTTGAATACAGAATGGAATAGAAAATGGCACCATTTTGAAATTCATTTTAAACTACACAGTCATGTGTCTATTTAATGGTTACTAGAAGATGCCTTCGAAATCGCGGTACATTTGGGCAAGTGTTAAAAAAAGAGAGGTTTTAAATTTCTCGAATAGTACGTCACTTGAACATGAGCGAAAGCGTATAAGACACAGATCGATTACGGTCTCCAAATTTGGTTATATTCTTAAAAAATATGGTATACAGCAACTACCGACAACCGACATGACTGATTACAAGCTCCCTTGTTTGAGACAGAAACATACATAATGTGGCAGGGTTAGACTAGTTTGCTGGCGCCAATCCTATCTGTTGCAGGTATTTTCATTAAAAGTACAAATTGACTAGTTATCTTTTATGATAAACTGTACGTTACAGTTCTCATTTTTATATAAAACTACACACAAACAAACTTCTCTTTAATTGTTTGAAATATAAATCCTTCAAAATCAAAATATATTGTCGATCAAAAGGTCAAGCATTTGGTCAAGTAGTAACTTTAAAGATATGTTTATTCGGATATCTTCACATCGCTCTCCATAATGTTTTTTTTAACACATGTACATTTTCCTTCTTTTAGGTGGCCTCGGGTGGCCGAGTCGTCCATCTAAGACATCACAAGCCTGTCAGCACTGCTATTAAACACTAAAGATTATTCATTAACCATATTATGAAAATACAAAAAGAGAAAAGGACGAATTTGTGTGTTTGCATAATCTGGTATTGAAGACCCATTGGTGGCCTTCGGCTGTTGTCTGCTCTATGATCCATATCCAGAAATCAACGCCACTTTGCTTATTTGAATATTATACTAAAGAAATCGGATACGGGTCACGGAAATTACATTAAAATGATAGGGAATTTTGAAAAAATGTCTGTTTTAATTTTAATTTAGGTGATAGACAGGTTGCCGGGGCAGAAAATGAACATACACAACAATATACACCATTTAAACGAACCATTATGGCTGTTGTTGCAAAAATACAGGTTCCTGAGCTATTTTAAAAATCGAAGCGAGAGGCTTTTAACATTGCAGTGTAAAATACAGGCTAAAATGGCTGAAACGTCAAATTTGCAAACTTCGTGTTGAAAATTGGCTTACAATGTCATTACCAAAACAGGTTGCCGGGGTGAAATTTGAAACTTGAATTTCCAAAGAATAAGCCAGTTCAAACCTTGTATGTGTAGTCGTTGAACTTTAGGTTCCCACGTAAAATTAAAATGTCACTATTTCAAGGAGAATAAACTCACGAAAGCACGAAAAATGCACTAAATTCGCGTTCATTGTTTTGATTTTGACCGCTTGACAACTTTACGGAAATATCAAAGTGATTGTAAATAAGGACTCTGTGACGGGCAACTTATAATATCCGTGTTTTAAAGATTTTAATGATATCAAGCATATATCAAGCCAGTCTAGTTCAAACTACTATCACGTGGTACAATTCTCATTTACATATTATGAATATTAATTAGCAAAACCACTACTCATTTCTGGCTATGCGGGTTGTTGTCTCTTTGACACGTTCCCCATTTCCATTCTCAATTTTATTTTGTATAAAATGTTGTTGTATCAGCCTGGTTGTGAAATTCAAATTTTTATGTTAGACAATCAAAACATTATAATCTATTTTGAATTCTACAGCAATATTGTTAAATGCTTTGTCTGCTGGAATATAAACTATTATTATACCTTACATATATTTCAAACAATTCTATTGGGTGAAACCTTATCACGTGACATGGAATAATTCAGTTAATTTTCATTCAATTGCAAGGAAGGACGAATAACCCTAAAGAATTTACACCAGCGGTGAATAACCCTCTTATTCACCGGTGAATAACCTTTTAAGTTTGTTTATTTGTACTTGAGTTACCTCCCATAAAAATGACGTCACAAACGTAAATAAATAAAATGGCAGCGTTCACGTTACACTGGACAATCGAGAGACGAGGAAATACGGCATTGGACATAGATAGAGCTAAGAGTGGCAGCCTCCGATGATGTCTCTTATAAACGGTCCTTTTCAGGGCCATCAATATTTTACAAAAAGATTCTACTTTTGGTTGTATATTCGAGAAAATCGAACACAAATGTATTTTCAAACGTCAGTCTGTGTTCGAAATGCACTTCCACTGTTAGTTCGGTATAATAAAACAATTGTGGCCCCTTAGAATCGATGAATATCCAAAATTGTCAACCCTCAAAAGTTATTTCACTTCGGGCTGCGCCCTCAATGAAATAACCTTCTCGTGTTGACAATTTTGGATATTCACCTCTTCAACGGGCCATAATTGTATATTGTTGTAAAGAAATGATTAGGCGGCATAAACAACTAAGAACTTTTTGAAAGAATTGAAACCCCGTTAGTTTATGGGACAACGTAGGTTTTAAATGCAACTCTGAATGAATCGTAATTTTTGAATGCGTTCTAAATGAATCGTTGGTTTTGAATGCAACTTATGAATGAATATTAGGTTTTGAATGCAACTCTGAATGAATCGAAGGTTTTGAATGCGTTCTAAATGAATGATGAAGCACGCCTTATCCATTCGAACAAACGGAGTCCTGTTTATGACCATTTGACTCCAGTTTGACCTCTAATCGACATGGTCCGGCACTCAGCATCAATCTGGCAGTAATATGCAATAATTATTCTTATTACGGTGATTACATATAAGCCTTGTGGCATATGAGAATGTATTGCCAATAATTGGACAAGTAAATGAATGGATGCATTATCTAATTGTAATACATCTATTGGCAATAAGTTGAATAAGTTAATTGTGTTACAATTTCTGTCGTCAGATAAATCAATCAATTAGCCCAATTATTGAATTAATATTTAAATATTAATGTATTGATACATTGTATAAAAAGTAGTAATACTTATGTAAAGTATCTTATGATGATCTGTGGATGTTGTTTATTTTACAATGTTTGTTTGTCGGTTTATTGTTATATTATTATTTAAAATATCACCTTGAAACATTTGTTTGATTGCTGGTGGTGTTTAAGGTGGTACCTTAGTACTACAGGGAGATATCTCTGTAAAATCAGCGAAACGTTTTAATCACGTTGTATTGTTAAGTAAATATTAAGATTCTCAATTATCAAAATTATTTTGAGCATAAAAAATACGAGCAACAAATTGTGGGTTTTTTGTTATTTGGATAATTTATGGGCTTTGATAAAGAAAAGAAAGAAGAGACCGAAATGACACAGAAATTAACAACTATGGATCACCGTATGGCTTATAACAATGATCAAAACCCGTACTGCATATTTAGCTATAATTAAGGCCCCGAAATTACAATAAAATGAAAAAACAGTGCAAACGAAAAAACTATTGCATGGCCTAATTTATTTTCAAAATAATGAATGAAAATAAAAAAAATATATGTAACATAGCAACACACCAAAAGTACTGAACAACAGGCTCCTGACTTGGGACAAACACATACACACAGAATGTGACGTTGTGAAATATGTTAGGTTTAAGTTGATTGTCTGTCTCTTTTACATCCATCTGATATTGTCCGTATTCCAACCAGGTGTCGACCAATACTTATGACAGAATATATTATATATTTTTATTATACTTCAGGTATCCTGTTCTATATTGAATAAGTACACAATATATTCACTATTTCAAAATTGCAAGTGTTGTTCCAACTATTGGACATCGATGAAACTATTTGACCGCAAACGTCATTATATTTCGCGGAACTTCAAATGCAGCTACGGGATTGGAGGATTTTGAAAGTACCGCGGGAGTAACGACGTCGCGTTTTGTATCTTGGGTTGACGTCTGTGCAGGATGTATATACGTAGCCTTAGCATTTTAGAATATTTGTGATGCAAACGTTTAACAGTATGTATGGGTTTCCGCTTTTTATACTACGATAGTTGACGATCCCCGCCATTTCTTGTCAGATGAATTTTTCGATATAATAAAATAGTTACTGGCTGGATATTCGTGAAATAGAAAATTTATTGTCCCCTCGGATACAACTATTGCCCTTGGCTACTTGGCTACGCCTCAGGGCAATAGTTGCACACCGGGGACAATAAACTTACTATTTCACTCATACCTATTTATACAATATATATACAATATATAATTATATACAATATTGTAGGTTTTGAAAATGGTTGACAGGAAGAAAAGTCCTAATACCTAGACTTTTGCAATCTGTCCACACATGGTATTATATGAATCATCCAGATTGATACCAGATACAGTATAGACAGAAGCGGCTCCAGCGTCTGAGGATTAGGAGGGGACGTAATTGTTCAAAATGGTTAAGCAAAAACGCTGAGTGAATCCTGGCGAGTTTGTTTTGTGATGTTAACCAAAAAACATTTTTTTAAGACAAAAGAGTATTATGCCCTCTACGCTACTCTTGAATAAATCTCCCAACAGAAGACTTACATATAGGCTTGGCCTATTCAATTTATTTGAATTAAAAAAATATTTGAAGTTAAGTAATCGAACTACTGTTTTAAAGTAAGGCACCGAATAATTAATGATCCAATTTAATGATGCGCAAAAAATAAAAAAGTTTCGGAGGAAAAATCGACATGTAGAAATTATAAAATCAAAAAATTAATATGTCAATTGCGAAATGAAAACAATTTCAATTCAATTCCATATGTACTAATATATAACAGAAAGGTAATTTGTCATATAATTGTTATAAGAAATGATACAGTCTATTGAATGCTGTGTAAATATATTATTTGATATTTTGGATCCGAAACTAAGCAATCAAAAAGCAACTCAATAGTTAAGACTTTCTGTAAATATGTAAATAACCAAAAGTAATATGAAATTGATTATGTTACAGTCTTACACAGTGTTATATAATATTTAAACGGGTATTAATACAAGCTAGTGCAATGAATTATTTAACTCCCAGGAATATATTGGCATTTGAATATTTAACACAAATCTGTCTTTCGATATGTCTATTGTTATATTTTCCGTTTTAGAATGTGATCATACATAATTTCAGGGCATTGACAAAGAACAATTCGATTAAAATTGAAGTTTTTGAAATGACTTTTGTTTGAATGTACTTTTTGTCCAAGTTTGTTTTTACCTATATACTTTAATATAACGCAGGCACATATATCAGAATTTTTTTCCTATAACTTATTAATACACTGAGCAAGTGCCTGTATTCTTAATCGTTTGAAAAATAGAGGAATATAGATTTGACTATAAAGGGCAATAACTCCTTAAGATGTCAATTGATATTTACTCCTATACGGTATATTTTTAACTATAGCAGCCTTGTTGATTGACAGGCGGGGTCGTCGGACACATTTTTAAAAACTATATACCACAATGATAGTTGTGGCCAAGTTAAGTTTGGTTAAACTTGGCCTGTTAGTTTCAGAGGAGAAGATTTTTGTAAAAGTTAATGGACGACGACGGACGCCAAGTGACAATAAAAGCTCACTTGACCTATCAGGTCAGCTGAGCAAAAAACAGGAAACAGATCAAACGAGAAAACCAACAGGTGTCGGTTTCAGATAAAAGAAACGATTAATATTGATCGTAAGTCATGAACAAATCTTAGTCGTAAGTTTTTTTGTTAAACCGACTCCAGAGTTTAAGAAAAAAAGGAAAAATATTTATATTAGACCGCAACCAACAACAACCACTGAATAATAGACGTCTGCCTAGAATTGAAACAGGTAGCACAACACTCATTACAACATGGTCAAGTAACAGATACATTTTTTTGGAAATCCATTGTTTTTATTCCCCACCTACGATAGTAGAGGGGCATTATGTTTTCTGGTCTGTTGGTCCGTTCGCCCGTCTGTTCGTCCGTCCGTTCGTTCGTCCCGCTTCAGGTTAAAGTTTTTGGTCAATGTTGTTTTTGATAAATTGAAGTCTAGTCCACTTGAAACTTAGTGCACATGTTCCCTATGATATAGTCTTTCTAATTCTAATGCCAAATTAGACTTATTACCCTAACTTCACGGTCCACTAAACATAGAAAATTATAGTGCGAGTTGGGCATCCGTGTAATATGGTGGACACATTCTTGTTTTTCCTTTTTTTGAGTGCAACCTGGGAGCATGACTCTTATCAGACAATCACATTTTCTTATACAGGACTTGATCCTGGGACCACTGTTTTACAAGACACGCTAATTAAGTACTGATCAGACTACTATACTTTTTTTGTCCAGTTTATCAAAAGACATTCTTGTAGGTGATATAGGTTCATATTCCCTGTCAGTGTCAATTGATATCTTCCGAGTCGTCATCCGAAAGGAATAATTAAGACATCGACAGAAATAGGAGCCCATATCCCATGTGAAGCCCAAATAGCAAGGATAATACTAGGGTGTCCTGATTTCAATATTTACCTTTTTATGTATTTGATTTCCTTCACATGGGATAAGGTTACCTATCTATCAAATTGCTTGATTTATCGGTATGTTTCACTTCAGTATACTAGTAAAATACAGCAGCTATTCGTATTCGTCGGTAAAGTACGGATTCTAATGTGTTTTTTTTACGGATTAACTAATCAAAGATCTTATAACATAAGCTTTGAGATTTGTTCTACATAGTTAAAATCTTGAGTATGACTCTTTGAATTATTAGCTTTTAACAGATTAATATTAATTATGTTATTCATTTGTTTGATGCTTTTGGGGTGTTAGATTTGGGGTAAATATTTTTTTTGTGTACATGTATTTTCGCGAAAATTGACAGTTTCTTCCCGGAGATAATTAAACGTATGTCAATGGTAAAAAGAAAATCGCTACAGTTTTACTCTTTTTACTGAAGTGGAGGAGAGGTATTATGGTTAGGAAGGGGGTCTCATTGGGGGTTCCGATCCCGGATCCCGCTTACTGTTTTGTCAGATTCCCGGATCCCGCTTACTGTTTTCAGATTCCCGTATCCCGCTTACACTATGTACGTAAGCAATTCTCATTTTTTTGTCATTTCTCGGGTCCCGCTAGACCTCATTTCCCGTTTTCACGACACAATAATTTCACTTTCACGTGTCTCGCTTACAAAAAATCGGCAATCCCGCGTCACGCTTAGACCCCAATGAGACCCACTATGAACATGTACTATCATTATCCGTTACAAATAACCTTCTTGTAGTTTTTGAGTGACTTGTGGTTTAGAAAGTTAAAATGTGTGCGCACATACTCATTGGTTTAACCATATCTTTGTGTTTACACTATGCCATACATGATGCGTTGTTTGTTGTTCGTTATTTGTCTTATTTTAACTGTTATTTTCTCATAGTCTTCGACGATGAGCAATGCCCATACCGCATATTCAGCTATAAAAGGCCCCGAAATGACAATGTAAGACAATTCAAACGAGAAAATTAACGGCCTTATTTTTGCAGTTTACTTCCACTTGTTACACATATTCATAAACAAATTCAGTCATGATAATGCTAAGTAAATGATAAATTTAAAAAGAAAAAAAAAAAAAACAATTAATCAACTAACACAAAATTTGAAAAAATACTTTACAGCTTTTTTTTTAGAACTCAAGAATTTAAAAGAAAGTTTAACAAAAAAAACACCAACTGCCTTCTGTGAGAAAGCACTGATTGTACTACTATAAAACAACCAATGTAATATTTTTATCATCACAGTAGTTCATATAACTATACTCCTTTTAAATCTTTGTATGTAAAATTGTTATTATAGAGCTGGGATGTTTAAGATTAAAGAAAGTAAATGCATACGAGTTAAGAATCCTAATTGCTTCAAATTTCAAAATTATAAAAAAAAAAAATTACAAATAACAATAATAAAAGTCCTACCTATTTTTACGTGAATGGCTACACAAAATAAATCTAGAAGTAAGAAAATAGTAATTATCCTGAAGATCATTCTCACTGTTAAGATTTTACACTAGAATTGGAGATTAGAATCGATAACACATAATCCATAACTAACAGAGGGTCTGGATCAGGGTAACTCGAATGATTCAGCGCCCTCTATCGGTTAGTCGGACTATATAACGACTGGATTAGTCGTGATAGGATCAGGTGGGTTTTCATTCATTCCTTTATTCTTTGATTTTAGACAATTTCTCTCTATTCATCATTCACTTTGCCTAATATTCTTTATTCTTTATAGTTTTTCAGCCTTTATTCTTCATTTTTCCTTTTTGTATGTGGAAATTTTTCCCATTCTCCTCATCCAGCACCTTCTAAAAGTAAAGTTAATTACTTATATAAATGATTTCATACAGATCCATTGTGAAATATTGAATAATTAATAACGTTTGTTCAATGGTACTTATGAATCGAACAAATTAATATTAACAATATATTAATGTTTGTCTATGGACTGTTCGATTACGCTAATGGCGTTCATTTGGGGAATACACGGGATGGGATTGGTACTAGGTTTACAGAATAGAGACTCACCTACAAAATAACATTAAAAAATGGAGACTAACGGACAAAATAACAATCAAGAATACTGATAATGGTAAATTATAAAGAATAGAGGATCTTGAGTGGATATACCAAACAGACTGACTATAAAAAGTAAAGAATAGAGGATCTCGAGTGGATATACCAAACAGACTGTTTGAGAAAAGAATAGAATAGACAAAAATGGCTTAGGGAGCTACCATTTGATTTTTAGGGGGGGGGGGGGGTGGGGGGGGGGGGGGGCTAGGATGAAATTTGAAAAAAATAGGCACGACAGGAGTTTTGATTAAAAAAAAAAAGGCAGGATGAGCAACTTGGTAAAAAAAAAAGGCAGGATGACAATTTTAAAAAAAAGTCAGGATAAACTAGTAAAAAAAAAGGCAGGACCGAATAGAGTAAAAAATAAAAAGGCAGGACAGGGATTACAACTAAAAAAAAAAGCAGGACAAAATTTTTCATCCTAGCCCCCCCATAAAAATCAAATGGTAGCTCCCTTAACAAATCAGGAATTATAAAATGTCAATTCTATCATTCATCATCACGGATTTTATAGAAAGTACCTGTTACTTTCTCGGAAGTAATGTACTCGTTATTCAACAATCATAGTTTTTTCTCTAAAATTTAATATGGAATTTGAAAATTCATAAATGAAATTTTAATATATAATACTTTAGACAGTAATCATAGTGTATTAACTTGACATATCCACGATTTGAGGCTTTGGAACGGGGAAATGCCGAGATTTTTTCCATTTTTTCGCCGAATCCTTATATCGTTGATATGTCATGTCAATACACTATTATTGTCTTTATACTGCAATCTCGTAATTTTTTTCTCAAGTGTTGTGTACAGTGATAATATTATAATTTATTTGATTAAAATATTAGGGAAAAATCCCTTTTCAAAAGACCTCATATCTGGCGGAGTAATATGGTAACACAATAAAATAAAATATGAAATCTGATCTCTTGAAACCAATCCGACTGTGAAGGAATTCGTATGAGTAAGGACTAAACTATCAACAATAAGCATTAAATAAGCATAATTATGCAGTTAAGCTGCATTATGCGAGCACCCTAGATTTGTGTTCTTCCCAATAAATGCTGAAATACTTGCCATTGTTATTATCTAGCTCGCTACTGTGTTATATATAACTAATTGAACACTTTTTTAATACTTTTTATTCTTGATTACAAAAAATATGATCAGAAAAACCTTAAATGATCGTCGATTTATCCAAAAGTTTTAAAGTTACACATAGGAAGTAGTGCTTATTAAGAACCCTTGTGTAGTTCATTATGACTTGTACTTTCGGCCAAGATGTCAAAGAACAATTGTATGAAATATTTAATCGCCGAAAATCTCTTAAGACAAGTAGTTTAGATTTCCCAAATGGCAAAAGTCGTAGGAATATTGTTTGTCATCAATACGTAGTACAACTACGTCAGTAGTCTATTATATAATAAGTTCAACTGTTCATGCTGTTGGCGGCAATTTCAAATTAGAAAAAGAAATGTTCGTATCTTTTCAATTTGGAGGCAGGTGTGCAAATTAGCAGTGGTCCGAGATCCGCGACCTTCCACTTTTGCAAGCGGAATTTCGCCTAGGATAGTTGGTTTCTAGCTACGCCCGACGTAGTCACCTTCCACTTGAAAGAAAATAAGAGTTAACTTGGCAAACCATTACCTTTTCACCATGTTCACCAAAGTCTCCAATTAAACGAGCTAAAAACTTATTTTTATCATTATTATTCATGACAGCGATGTTCGTTTTGTTCAATCGCTAGATTTATACAGAAAATAGCCGACAAACATTGTATAAATTCGAGTAAAATCGTATCTGATTGACAAAAACAACATTGTAAAAACATAACAATGGCGGCCGTGAAGACAAAATTTTACAATATCGGATCCGATCCCGGAAGCGGATAAGGGTAATTCCGGGTTTGGCGATCAATTACGTAGGTGAAAAAAATACATCTATGCATGGTAAATGAATATAAACACTAGAATTGTAAATCAAAAGATATATATAAAAGAAAGAAAAAGCAAAAAAATATTTTATGCAGAAACTCAAAATTCTTTTTGACAAATTTTAATTTAAAAATCCAATACAACGTGACAGCTGGGAACAGTATATCTAACAATATACATGTTCATGGTCACAGTCTAAATTTTCTTTATCAGTGATAAATGATGATAATGCATGTGAGATGCTTTTAAAGTGTAAACATAGTACTGCAATTTCAAAGGATTATTTTTTTTTATCTCAGTTTTGAAGGGTCAATTAAAGTAGCTGAAAGTTTCTTTATTTTCACAAATAATGCAACTATAGTATATATACCTGAATGTAAGTAAATCATCCTTTGGGCCACTCCACCCCCTCCTGTTTAATAACTTGGAAACGGTCGAGCTCCCACCCCTAAACCATATGAGGAGCAGATCCAGGATTTTAGGTTAGGAGGGGTGCTAACTTAAATTTTCTCCGAGCAGAGCGAGGCTAAAAAAATATTGAGGTAAAATTATCGGAATATTCTTTAAGCTGAGAACAACCCATGCTTTGCAAATTTATGGGGGGTGCACGCCCCCCCCCCCGACTGAATCCACACCCTTTAACCATATATATTCATGTTTGTGACAATATGAAAAATCAAATGAAACATAGGAAGAGTCGCTGGGGGTCACCCCAACCCTCCTGTTTGAGAACTTGGAAATGGTCGAGATCCCCAACCTTAAACCATATATATTCATGTATGGGACAATATAACAAATCAGATTAAATATAGAGGGAGTCCCTTGGGTCACCCCACCCCTCCTGTTTGAGAATTTGAAACCCGTTGAGATCCCCAACCCTTAACCATATATATTCATGTACGGGACAATATAACAGTTCAAATGAAAGATAGGGGGCGTCCCTGGGGTCACTGTACACCCTCCTGTTTGAGAACTTGGAAATGGTCAAGATCCTCACCCCTAAACCATATATACTCATGTATGGGACAATATAACAAATCAAATGAAATATAGGGGAAGTCCCTGTGGTCACCCCAACCCTCCTGTTTAAGAACTTGGAAACGGTCAAGATCCCCACCCCGAAACAATATATATTCATGTATGGGCCAATATAACTAATTAAATGAAATATAGGGGGAGTCCCTGGGGTCACCCTACCCCTCCTGTTTGAGAACTTAGAAACCAATGAGATCCCCCCCCTAAACCATATATATTCATGTATGGGACAATATAACAAATAAAATGAAATGTAGGGGAAGTCCCTAGGGTCACCCTACCCCCAGTAGCGGATCCAGAAATTTTCATAAGTGGGGGCCCACTGACCATCCTAAGAGGGGACCCGCTCCAGTCACGCTTCAGTGATTCCCTATATAAGCAACTAATTTTTTTTCCCAAAAGGGGGGGGGGCACCCCCCTAAATCCTCTGCCTACCCCTACATGTTTGAGAACTTGGTTTTTGGTTAACTGCCTTCAGCGCTTACAGCGCTTTGATTTTTTTTTATTAACAAGTGAAATATGTTTTCCAACAAAAGTAAAAGAAATAAGTTTGAGTCGTTCCACGCTTCGTGGTTTAAATTGGAAACAAAGACAGTTTGAAGAGGTCGTCATGGATGATTAAATATAATTCCGGAAACTACTATTTAAATATTCATGAGGAAAGGGATATCAGGTCAGTGACTGTATATTACATAGAAATATAGTCCACGCATTTTGACTGCTCAACTAGAACGAATGAACTATAAAATAAATACCTAACAAGGCTTTTGCTACAATCTCTTTCGTATTTTCTATTTGAACCTCTACATACTTTCGATCGGTTTAATAGAGGTCTTGAGTTGGCATGTCATTAACTTATAATAGTTCTTTGTTATTTATGTTGATCTTTGTCATTTTGCGTAGTTTCTTATGATTTTTTTTATTCTAATATCAGATTTTTTAAAACTGAATTTTGCTGCTCTTATTGCTGTCACAGTGTTTTTTTTATTTCACATATGTTAGAGTGTACGGGATATCTCACAAATCATTTTTAACTACGCCGCATTTCTACGCCTGTTCCTTGATGGTTCCAAGTCAGGATCGCAAGGCATGGTTAGTCTTTGTATGTTTTTGAGTGTGGCGTCCATTTCGCGGAACTAATATACATTATTTGACCAGTGACAACCAAAAGGGTTCTTCCTGGTGCCGGATTTTCTCGCAGAGTGGAACAACCATAATGGCCTTGTGCTGTTTTCTGCTTTTTGGTGGAGTTGTTGTCTTTTCGCCAGATTTCCCGTTTCTGTTCTCATTTTTTTTACAAGTGTTATACTATTTTATTCGAATTTTACAAAGGGTTTAATGTCATGGTTGAAAATAACCAGAGAAAAAATCCAACTTAATTTACATAATTAATGAAAAAGTATCTTTCATGTAACATGTTGAATGGAATAATTATCAAATTGATTTTAAAATATTATCCTCATTTTATAAGGATGAGACACCACTAAAACTTTTATTTTTCAGTCGTGGAAATTGAAATTTATTTGTTGCTCTAATACCCAAGCAAAAGTACCATGAAATCAAAAAAGAAGCCTGTACGGTGACCTATAGTTGTTAATTTCTGTGTCATTTTGGTCTCTTTTGACGAGTTGTCTCATTGGCAATTTTACCACATCTTTTTTTTATATTTGTATTGGGTATCTTAATTTTGCATGAATCATGCCTTCAATTCATGGATATGCATCTCAATAGTCCCTCATAATTTTAAGTCATACAGAAATTCTCAATTGTGTGTTATACGTCCTTTCGTTGGGCCTACATTAAACTATTGTTTGTTTCCCCAATCCCGACCCTGCCAAGCCAGGTGTGGGTAGCATGGGTATGTAGGTAGGGAAATAATTTTATTTTCCAAAAATTTTTGAACATTATCGGACGATCCGGCAAGCCTGAAAATCCAAAATGAATAAAGTAACATTATCGGACGATCCGGCAAGCCTGAAAACCCAAAATGAATAAAGTAATATTTGACTTAGTTTTGGTTTTAGTGGAGGATCAAGACAGGGGGTTCTGGGGGTAAGAACCCTCTTTTTGGGGACACTCAATATTTTTGAATGGGGAACGTATAGATGGAACCCCCTTTATCCTGGGTTAGAATCCCACAATTTTTAATATTGCATGATACACCCCTGATAACTGAGACAGAAGTATAAGACAAATAAAAAAATATAGATATAGGAAGATGTGGTGTGAGTGCCAATGAGACAACTCTCCATCCAAATAACAATTTATAAAAGTAAACCATTATAGGTCAATGCATGGCCTTCATCACAGAGCATTGGCTCACACCTAGCAACAAGCTATAAAGGGCCCCAAAATTACTAGTGTAAAACCATTCAGACGGGAAAACCAACGGTCTATGTATGTTTTTATGCCAGATAGGAGGCCTATTTTGCTCAGTATGCTCAAAAGCATGTAAGGAACAAAAAACCTTTAAAGTAAATTTTGTTAACTAATATATGTCCTTGGTACTTGTTAGTGCACAATATATATATTATATATAGTAATAATGATATACATACAACTGAATAGAAATAAGATAACATGATATATTATAAATCCGAATCCATGAAAATAATTTAATTTTTGCTGTAACCAGATTATGGAATTTTTCATATTTGCCTTCTTTATTTATCAATATTTCATGATATTGAAAAAAATCCTTTTTAAAAATTGTTATACAAAGCAGCGTGCTGTGTTAATGTTTACGTTCCTACAATCCATAGGATTTTAAAGAGAATCTTCAAAATTTCCTCCGCAAAACAAAATAAAAATATTAGCAAACACGAACCATTATTAAAACAAATTCAATATATGTTTTTAATTATGTTTTATAGCTCTTGATCATATACTAAGTAATATCTAGTATATTTGAGGATTAAAATAACAAAGCGATGTGACAAAAACGGATGTCCAACGTTATATTTATGAAAAACTGTTTTAACTCTTATGAATAGTGATCCTATTTCTTATTCTCTGATCTTCCTGAAACTTGTCAGGAACGACGACATGTGTCGGTTCTTTGTGGCGTTGAAGCAGTTATTCTGCAAAATTTCATTTGACTTGGTGGCTGCATATTTAGCTGGAATAAGAAAAATGTCCAACGACGTTTTTCGTTAACTCAACGACTAAAAGTGAATTTTATAAGTCGATATAGCAGAAAATGTATAAAAAGAGTAGGACAATAATAACATTTACCAAAAGAACAAATATTTTCTTCATTGTTCGTAAGTTCAAATATTGCAGATTCTATAAAATCTTCTCTACACAGTCGTTTTTCAAGCGGTAGCCATTTTGTTCAAGTTGATATTTCATTTTTCAAAGCAGTTAACGCGTATTTTTAACTGATATTTCAATAAGTTATCTATAATTGATCAAAGCAAAAGTTAGATACACGAAGAGTACAAAATGCACTAATTCTATTTTTTAATAACTACATATTTAGGTCTTAAGTACCTAACACAGCAGGGAGATAACTCTGTAAAATCAGCTAAACGTTTTAATTACGTTGTGTTGTTAAGCCAATATTAAGCGTCTCAATGATCAAAATTAGTGTTTGTCAAACTGCTATATAACCAGTGTAATTTTTCTGATAAACGGTTGGTTCAAATTTTCTAAAATTTTTATATTTTTGTCAATGGGCCAAAGTAAATACTTTGCAAAATTTTTAGGAAAATTAAACGAGCCAAATTTATTTTAGTAAAAGTGTTGGGTACCACCTTAAAGGAATAAAATGCTTCCACACATTACAAAACGGTAGCCAATTTGTCCAAACGTCTGAAAACGTCGAAAAATCCGTAAAAACGATATTTTCCGACGTTACATGTGCTAAAGTTTCAATTAAATGTTCATGATAATTAAAACAAATCGTGTGGTTAAATTAAGAAAAACATGTTGATGGCTGCCGAAAAAAAAGAAGAATAGTGCATGTCGCTATAGACTCCGACCGGAGACATAGGTTCGACACAGGTTAAATTTTTCAATTTTTTAAAAAGAATGGTGAAATGGAGAAAATCTCATTGCATGAACTTCGTTCAACTTTTGCAAAGACAAAGTGGAGACACTAAGACAGTCCTCTAAATGTAAAATGCGAATTTTAATTTATGTTGAGGAAGTACATGTACTCCGAAATAGATCATTTAAAGTCATAAGGTGCATTCACCAATATTAAAAGACTAAATACAAGTCCACGGGATGTTCGACTTCGCGATGTGTCCTGCTATTCATGTTATAACTGTCGTGATGAAAGTTACAAGCGAAGCCGGATCTTTTCGTCAATATAAACTTGTGTATGGAATGGAGGTTATTGAAAGAAACAGCGACGAAAGCCGTTTCATTGAATTAATAAAACACTGGATTATATTAGCCGTTTTACGGACGATCCAGGTCTGGAGTAGATTATTATATTTTAAAATATATATCAGAAGTAAAACAATTTAAGCAAGCAACTTTAGATGACTTGGGTAATAATTCACAAGCCAAGGTTCAAGCAATTGAAGGGATGTATTTCGACAAATTATGTGCCAGGGAAAATGCATATCTATTCAAATGAACCAAGGGTAAAAATGTTTCGAGTTACTTTCAGAGTTTTCAGATATATTTGTATTGGGGTTGAATGAAGAATAGAAATTTTACAATGACAGATGATATGCACAATGAAAGTTAAACATCCTATGATAAATGTTTTGTACATCTAAAAAAATTTTTTTTTATGGAAAACCGTATATTACATGTTCTTCCGTCCCATTTTTCCTTCCTACATTACTTGCGACAGTACTGCATTTTAGGTGAAATGACTTCGAGGGTAAACATGATTAAATCGATTTCCACTACTTGAGATAATTTATGATAGAATGACATCACAAAAAGAACAGAACCAGAATCAACCAAAAAAAAAAAAAAAACCGAGAAAACACTCTTTGACGCCGCATTTTTAGTGTAACGTCGTATTGTAGGAACATCGTGCACAACGTTTTTGCGCTTTTGTAATCAACACTGACGAATTCAATAGAGAGACATGACAAAATGGTACCCACTATTTGTTTTTCACCAAATGTATTGAAATATTTCTTTTCACTGTTTAACAAGAAACGTGGTGTGTTAAATGTTTAGGCAAACATAGGAATTAAGGATCGATTGTATACCCTTGTGTTGATTCAATGCCAAACATTTTATAGAAAATCCACAGCCTTTCTCCTTGTAATCTCATATTAAGCAATTCGGTGCTTGGTAGATAAATGATGATGAAGTGCTAGGAATGATTGCCTGTAAACAAGTTTATAAATTTAGATATTGGTTAAAACAAATATAGATATGGACCAATTAAAGTACACCTTTAGGGTGCGCTCGACTTACGTGACTCAGCATCAAGGTTTTTTGAAATTTTTAAAGTTGTTTTGGATTTTTTGTTGACAACAAACACCTGTAAATCATACAAAACAAGTGAGTAATCTATGTTTAAAGTTTGATGACAAAAATCTCGGTTTTAAATCTCAACAAAATACCCTTTTTCTAATAAATGCAATGAAACAATAAATAATACTTTATTTGTTTGCTCTAAGTTTCCCACTTAGTATATGTACAAAATGGCCGACATCTATTATTCATATCGTTGCTGTTATGATACTATTGCAGTTTGAAAACTTCGTAATTAACATGGGTACAGAAGGGGTTATAAACCTTAAACATATTTTAATCTTATCAAATAGATCTAAATCGTGTTAATTATTTATGTTCTGACACAAAATTCTACAAATTTTCATTGAAACATTTACAGCGGTTTTTCCATGAGAAATATTTTTTTTAGCATAGGTGTACTGAAAACAGGTCTACACCATACATGGATTATAATACGCGACTTTCGTTGACAAATGTAAAATCTCTTAGACTAGTTCACCATTAAGTACAATTATTTGTGTCAACTGGATTGGATGCAATTTAATGTCACAATATGGAAATTAGTACAGAAGATCTAGTTCGATACAAAATGATAGATCTCTGAATAATTAAAAAAATGGTGACTATATAACATAGTATGCTGGACGCATGTATTCCATCGAACGAAATAAAGGATACAACAGAAACAGTTAACTTAAAATTGAAAATGGAAAACGTTTTGCCTTTATCTCGAAGAACATCTAGAAATTGACAACGAGAGTGAGTTGAAAATAAAACGTTACGACTGAAAAAAAAACCGATTTCAGCTTCCTAATAGTGAACTTTCAATTTCTATGTTGCAATATTGAAGCAGCGCCTGCATACGGATTATATGTGTTCCAGTTGTAACGATATTCCAGGGCTTGTATTATCTATCATGCTATTCTCAAAAGATGGTTGATGCTCAAAAGGCAGCTGTTAAACCAAAAGTTCTAAGTGATGCATTCGTAAGTTTTACGAAAGCCATCATGACTTATATGTTTCAAATGTGATAACTACACTCCCTTTCCCTCTCTAAATGTGACCTATCGAATAAGACTATCACCGAGTGTGTACTTACATGAATAGATCAACGGGTTCCAACTGTGTGACCAAAGTTTTTGGTGGGGTTCCGGTTGTAGAGGCTTTAGTTTTTTTCAGTGTTGTGTTTTGTGTACTGTTGTCTTTCCCCTTTTTTGCCATGGCGTTTTCAGTTCATTTTCCATCTTTTTTTCAAGAGTTTGAGTGTGTCTATGGAATCGTTCGTCTCTTCTTTTTTTGTATCCTCACAAGAAAATAAGTAAAGAGGATACAACTTTGAAAAAATGTTTCATACTATATTTGTCCATAACTTGAAATAATTCTGTACTTTTAAAATGAAAAACGATGAATTCGTATCCAGGTGCTATCAAAACGCGAGTTAAAGAAAGATACACTAAACCGCTGTTAAATAAAAAGAAGACATAAGGACAAATTAATTCTTTGAAGTACTAAAAGTAAGTGATATGAAATCAAATGACATTGGTTTTCCAATGCATTTTATTCCACCAGTTTTAGTAATTATATTCAAAATGATAAAAAGCAAAGATGACTGTTGATTTTAGTCTGTTCTGTATGACAGTAATTATTTCATATTTTTTTCATAGAATTTTAAAAAGTCTAAATCTAGACGACATCTAATTAACTGTCGAGTTGACCTCCGATTTCCATATTTATAAGACCCCGTTTACACTGACAACAAAGATCGATCTTTACTTTTAAGATCGATCATTGGTCCAGTGTAAACGGGTAAAATCGATCTTCAATCGGACTTAAAAAGTCTACCTCTAGAGGTGGTATTAAAAAGAGCGATCTTATTTGAGTCGATCTTTTTTTTGGTGTAAACGCTTAGAGCGATCGCGATCGATCTTTTTTCAGGTGAATGTTATATATTGATAGGAAAATGAAGGTCGGACCGGTTCTTTTTATGTTGTAGTGTAAACGCACTGGATTAAATAAGATTGATCTCGATCAATCTTGCTTTTGCAATGTAAACGCGAACTGGTCTTTTTAAGATCGATTCAAATAAAGATCGATTCAATTTCGTTGCCAGTGTAAACGGGGTCTAAGCGATATAAACATAACACGGATACAATGAGATCCATACATCATCAGTGTTTCTTAGCTTATTTTAACAAAATTGAACCATACTGGCTGCTAAAAAAGATATTGTATTTCACTTTTTTACTTTCATAAATGATTGAATATATCTTGTAGCTAGTGTCTCTTTAAATAAGTAAAGGTGCAAATGTAACCGTATAAGCAGATCTGAATTATTGACATCATTAGTTTTTATCATTATGATAATGACAACTTAATGATAATATTGTTGTAATACAAAATCTGAATGATAACTTTCATCTGTTGTTCTATATGTCTACTAGTATTTTATATCACGTATCATATGTTTTAGTTAGATTGTTATTTGAACTATATGTATATCATAAGGATACTTTACCACTTATAATATGGGACGAAGTCCCAAATTACGGTAGAAAAATCAATAAAAAAATTATTTTTTTTAAAATAATTTTTCATTCTACTAATGAACTCAAAATTGTTAACTTTTTTTTCAGATCTACTTCCTGTTCCGGTCTTGTTGCTTCCTGTTCCGGTCTTGTTGGCATGAGACTTTGAATAAAATGTTTATTTATCAACATATCAACAAATATAGGAAAGAATTCAACACCCAATCATTTTTAATTATTGTTTGATATGAAAAAAAACGTTACCTGATAACAGCGTTTCTTTGTTTACATTGAATATGACGTCATAACTTAAATAACGTCACAATTAAATCCCTAACAACAGAGCCACTATCGGAAACGTTACGGTATTTCCGTTTATCAACATGTTTGAATAAAAAAAAAAATTAATACAGACTTCGTCCCCATTCACAGGTAATGCCTGCCTTATATTACATAACAATACGATCAGAGGTTACATTTCAATGCAGTGTGTTTAAGGTTCATCATAACACATGGACACATTGAAACTGCTTTATTTTCACCTCAACAAGAGTCCACACACTGAAATGTCTCGCCTTCTTTACTTATCATTGATATTATGTTGATAATCCTAAATATAAAGCTTTATTTCAACTGTCACATAAACCTTACATTAACCAAGAAAACTAAACATTGACCAATGAACCATGAAAATGAGGTCAAGGTCAGATGAATCATGCAAGGCAGGCATGTACAGCTAAAAATTCTTCTATACAACAAATATATTGACCAATTTCGTATAGTTTAAGAAAAACAGACCAACACAAAAAAACTTAACACTGAGCAATGAACTGTGGAAATGAGGTCAAGGTCAAACAAAACCTGCGCGACTGACATTTGGATCATAAAATATTTCCATACACCAAATATAGTTTACCTATTGCATATAGTTTTAGAAAAAAAGACCAAAACTCAAAAACTTAACTTTGACCACTGAACCATGAACATGAGGTCAAGGTCAGATGACACCTTCCAGGTAGACATGTTCACGTTACAATCATTCCATACACCAAATATAGTAGACCCATGGCATACAGTATTAGAAAAAAATACTAAAACAGAAAAACTTAATTATAACCACTGAACCATGAAAATTAGGTCAAGGTTTACTTAGTTGGCACCTGTCAGTTGGACATGTTCGCCTTACAGTCCTTCCATACACCGAATATACTAGACCTATTGCTTATAGTAGCTGAGATATGGACTTGACCACCAAAACATAACCTTGTTCACTGATCCACGGAACGAGGTCGAGATCAAGTGAAACTGTCTGACGGGCACGAGGACCTTGCAAGGTACGCACATACCAAATATTGTTATCATATAACTTATAATAAGAGAGAATTTAACATCACAAAAAAATCTTTTTTTTCAAGTAGTCAATGAACCTTGATGAGGACAGTGGACATTTGACTGACGGAAACTTCGTAACATGAGGTATCCATATACAAAGTATAAAGCATTCAGGTCTTCCACCTTCTAAATTATAAAGCTTTAAGAAGTTAGCTAACGCCGCCGCCGCCGGATCACTATCCATATGTCGAGCTTTCTGCGACAAAAGCTGCAGGCTCGACAAAAACTGCGCAGACTAACCTGTCAAGTTAGAAAATTTTTATGGTCTGGTATCCACTAGAGGTAAAAAGGTTAAATGCATTTTATGTTTCAGAAAGATAAAATCGTTTTTTGATTTTGATGTGCATTTTTTCTGTTCCTGCAAAGTCGAACAATAAACTAAAATTGGTTTAGCAATGCTGTTTGTGCCTTTAACTTGTGGACAAAAAAGCAATTACAAAAGAGCAGATGACTTAGAATTTTCATAGCGATGTTACAGAACTGCAATCCGTCTATGTCCGAACAACCCAGATTTCTATGCTGAATATTCCTATGAAGACAATGCAGAGAAAGCTTTGAAAATCGCCGAAGAGTGCATATTCGCAAATCGGTGTCTTCCAATGAATATAGTTACCGAGTTTATTCAGAATGATTCAAAGAAACGTTAGATTCCAGGTTTTGTCGCCATGTGACAAAACATCATCGGAACCACGACATTCAAGTTTCATCGACTGTAGTGGCCCATTACGTTGTAGTCTTAAAAAAAGAGAAAACAGGAAAAACGATGGAAGCCATTTCAGGTCTTAAAAAGTACCTTGAGGTTTGCTTAGATGAAAGAAATCAGCAACCCTATATTTCTCTGACAGTTTACGGATGTTCATGTATGGATTTAGCAATGCACGAGGAAGCATTGAAAGCATTTTAAGATGGCACATGATACAAATATGAATGAAGTACAGATTCAAAACATAGAATTGTGTAAAGGAGCAATTTCAGAAATGGCTCAGGGCAAGACAATCCTGAAATTCTCATACAAGCGTCGTATCTTTGTTTGGGCGTCAATATTTTCAGTTTTTGCTATTCTTGTGTGCGCTAAGTCTAGGAACTTTTTAGGAAGAATGCGAACATAGTGTTGTGGCTTTGGATTTAATATATCTAAGACTGATTTTGCTATATAAAGCTGACTAATTGTTTCGGGTAGAATCAAGAACAAGTTGTCAGCTTGAATGATATTCGTCTTCGATTACTTTCTTATCACACATAGAACAAACACACTCATTTCCGGGAAATATTATAGTATCTTCCAGTTTCTACATTAAGTGAATGTGAATTGATTCTATATTTAGTTACATTTGACTGGTATAACCTGTTCAATGGTCAATTCAAAGAAAATTGCAAAGTATGTCCAACATGTATATATTGATACAAATTACAGTATTTAAGTATTTTCAAAAAATGACAAGCCTTCAGCTATAAATTATCAACATTTTTTTTTTAAATTCATGCAAAAATAATTGACTTTTTTCAACACTTTGTGCTTACCATACATCGTTAAATCAATACGAGACTGTTTAGTATGTCTCGTATCTTACAACTTCAGTTGAGTCTTTTTGTCAATTTAAGCCATATATTGTTTTATGATTTATAATTGGTCCTTTGTATCTTCCCCCTAAAAAAACTAAAATAACAAAAATACCGAACTCTAAGGAAAATTCAAATCAAAACGTCCCTTATCAATTGGGAAAATTAAAAGCGCCTACACATCAAACGAATGGAAAACAATTGTCTTTCTCCTGACTTGGTACCTCGAGCTTGGTACAGGCATTTCCTTGTGAAGACAACGGTGGATTACACCCGGTATTATAGCTTGCTAAAACTTTTACTTTTATGACAGTCGCATATAATTCTATCATTGTGATACAAATGTGTGAACAAAACACACACACAGAAAGGGTAAATCAATTTATAAAATTAATTTATATCTACTGAATTAGATATGCACTTTAGTTTGCACGCAATTAAATAAATCACAAACCAAATTTTAAAAATGTTATGTAATTATTGTACTCTACATTATTTCAAGCGTCGTTTTTGCTAAATGATTTTTTTTCTGTAATCGGAATCATTTGAAACGAGACAATTGGAGTTCTTACTATTGTTATGTATTTTTAATTCTTCGTCTCGTTGTTTTTATCACAAATACACTCATCATAGATACTAGGATTAAATTATGTATTTACGCCAGACGCGCGTTTGTCTTCAAGAGTCATCAGTGACGCTCGAATCCAAAAAAAGTTAAAAAGGCAAAATAAAGTACGAAGTTGAAGAGCATTGAGGACCAAAATTCCTAAAAGTTTTGCCAAATACAGCTAAGGTAATCTATTCCTGAGGTACCAAACCATAAGATTAAGCATGGGCTTTTAAATGGAACCAAGCATTCTGTGCATGGCAATACATAGTCCCCTACCGCTTCACACTTTTTTGAATTGGAACAAAATTCCAACTTGATCAATAACTTGTCATGGTGTAAACTATATAACAACTATCAAGTTAGTAACTTAAAGCATGGAAACGGATTATTTGATCGAATTTTCATGAAAAAAGTGTGGAAAACTTATTTGCAAGACTCACTCACGGATGGACATACAGACAGCCAGATTGAGTGCAAACCTAAACTCCACTTCGAATTCATCAGTAGGCGACTAATAAAGCATAAGATTCAAGTAACTATATATTTTTTTACGCATTCGTTTTCATGCAACGTCATATCCAGTGTTTTGATAGTACCAACTGTTTAATGACGCCAGAGGAGTCAATTTTCTTATTTATTTCACATGTAAATCGTCTTAAAGACTTTCAACTAAGAAATCATGGTATTTTGTTGCAACTTATATATAAAATGTACAAAAAACATCTGTAAAAAGAAAGAACAACAATTGTCTATTGAATTTTTTTTTATATTAAATACAAACTTTTGAATTTAAATATAATTTGAATACAATCTATAAAATAATTAAAAACTACATATATCTAATATATTGAGTAAAACTAAAAGGTATTATTATTAATTTCTCTGTTGACTTGTTCTGTGTGGGCTCATACAATCTTTGAGATAAGCCGAATCACATCGGGATCTTTCTCGTTTTCTTTCTTTCCTCTCATCACAGACTGGAGAAAGTATTTGATTCGCTGTTTTAAGTTGGCGGTGGTAAGATTTTTCTCGTAATGCTCAACTGTTGTTCGTGGTAAACAGTAATAACGTTGTGAATATACAGTTTCCGTAAGTTTGTCCCAGTCGCTTTTTATTTCTTGCTTTATATAAGAGTTGAGTATTAACTTCTTTTCATCTGCAGACATATACACTTTACGTTTAGACGTTTTTGTTAGATGTATTTCTATTTGTATCCATCTGATGAGTTAAGCCTTTTTCAACTGATTTTATAGCTTGTTCTTATGTTGTACCGTTACATCACTGTCCCAGGTTAGCGGGAGGGTTGGGATCCCGCTAACATGTTTAATCCCGCCACATTCTGTATGTAAGTGCCTGTCCCAAATCAGGAGCCTGTTATTCAGTTGTTGTCGTTTGTTGATGTGTTACATATTTGTTTTTGTTCATTTTTTTGTACATAAATTAGTTTTCTCGTTTGAACGGTTTTACATTAATTTGACATTTTGGGGCCTATTATAGCTGACTATTTTTGTATGGGATTTTCTCATTGTTGAAGTCCGTATGATGACCTATGGTTGTTAATTTCTGTGTCATTTTAGTCTCTTGTGAAGATTTGTCTCATTTGTATATAACAATGTTACAAAATGTAATTATATCATAATCATAGGCTGGAATGTATAGCCTTCCATTTAAAACAACCAGCAATCAATCAATCCTCTACATGTTTTTTTAACCAAATCCATTGGTCAGCGATTTTTACAATAGGTGACGGCAAGGCATTTGTATATTTACTGAGCATAGACTATCGCTCTTTAGCGTATAATAAAATGATAATAATAAAAATGATAATAACTTTATTTAAAAGAGTGGCGGAAGATACCAGAGGGACAGTCATACTCATAGATCGAAAATAAACTGACAATGCCATGGCTAAAAAAGAAAAAGACAAACAAATAAATAATAGTACACAAGACACACCATAGAAAACTAAAGACTAAGCAACACGAACCCCACCAAAAACTGGGGGGGGGGGGGGGGGGGGGGGGGGGGGTGATCTCAGGTTAAGTGAGTAACTCATTTTGTTTTAAGCAATTTTTAATAAGGCTCTCTACAGACTATATTAACTATAAAGATAAAATATGTTTGCACTAACTACATGAATAAAACATAAGCAATCTACTCATTCAAAAATATAGACAATAGTTGTATACACATATAACAAAAATAATACACCTATAGTATACATTGTGATTAAACTTATAAATGTAAAAAATAATAACTTGTATATTAAATCATTACACTTCATCATAGATCATCGAACTCCAGCTTGCCCATCAAGTTATGGCGTCCCGTCGAATTTAATAAATAAATTTGAATAACTGATTTCTGAAATTTATGACAAAGGCTATAGAAAATCTAATTAATGTATACAATATAGAAAATCTTAAAACGATTGACCAAAATATACACCAAATTCGGAATGCACGTAGCATTATGAGTTAGTTATCAGTGTTGTTCTGTCACAAGTTGAATATTTTTAAATATTTGAATTATTCAATTAGTTGTTTCTTTCATTATATAGACCATGGGCTTAATAATGGAAATAAAATATAAAATAAAAGGAACTATATCTTTTTCTACTCATTCCCAATTCATGTTCTTGCAATGTCATATCCGGTGGCTTGACAGCACCAATTGTTGATTGACGTTAGATGAATGAAAAAGGCGGAATTTTTTACTCGGACATCACGATACTAGTAATCTATAATTAAATAAGTATATATAAAATGTACAAAAGAAAATATTTTTTTGAAATTGATGAAAAATATATATAAAATAACTTTTAAACTAAAATGTTATTTGAATACAATCTTTGAAAGATTGAAAATTACATTTAGCTAGTATATTGACTAAAACTAAACTTTATCGCTGCTATTAGAACTTGTTCAAGGTTTGTTCATACAATCTTCGAGATAAGGTTCATTACGTCGGGATCTTTCTCGTTTTCTTTCTTACCTCTCATCACAGACTGGATAAAAGATTTGATTCTCTGCTTTAAGTTGGCGGTGCTAAGATTTTTCTCGTAATGCTCAACTGTTGTTCGTGGTAAACATTCATGACGAAGGAAAAAAACAGTATCCGTTAGTTTGTCCCAGTCACTTTTTACTTCTTGTTTTATATAAGTCCTCAGAATTAACTTCTTTTCATCTGTGGACATATTTATTTTAATTTTAGAAGGAGCTTTTGACGAAGTAGTATTTTCATCCGCAGACATATGTATTTTCGGTTTCGATGGACTTTGTGACGAAGAAGTATTTGAAGGGTTTCCGCCGCCAGTTATCTGAGCCCCATCGTCCATTCGCTGTTGTGGAATAAATTGAACTTTAGGTTCAGTTCTTGTTCCATCGTCACCAGAAGGGGTTGCAATTGATTTCGATATATTATGTTCATCTACGAGCTTTCTGCAATATATTACGGTGCAAGTGAGAGTTAAGTGTACCAGCTTCATTCTAATACCGTTTATTCAAAACATAACTTTACTATATAACCATTTGACTTACAAATGTTACAAAGCCTGCCAACAGTTAAAATATTCGTTGTATTAATTAAAAGGTAATTGTCTTATTAATGTTTCATGAAATTATAAATTTTGCGAATTCTAAGTTCTTTTGCTTGACTCAATACTGCATTATTTCCGTATAAATAAAACAAATCGATTCCTTTTATTGAGATCAATGAACGAAATACAACTACCTTTGTGTTCCATCAAAAACTATGAAGATGTGGTATGATTGTAAATGTGACAACTCTCAACCAGAGACCAAATGAAATATATTTTATCAACATTACAACCCTCAACAATGAATGTATCTAATGGATGTATATACTGAAATTATGTTTGTGTATTATCATCCATCCCCCAACCCCATCATGACTTTTCGCTTACAAAACAATTATTAAAGTGGTTCCCATCGATTCAATTGTGTATTACTGTAAACCATAACAAATCAGAGTTATCGAACATCATAAGGACTCAAATAGCTGCCTATGTTTGGAAATACATATTCAGTTTTATCGTTTTGACAGTTGTAAACTATCTGCCCCATATATGACAACCGATAAGTTGAAAAACTTGTGTCTTATCTAAGAAAATGTTAAAACAACTGGTTTTTTGTTTGTCTTTTGGTTGCTTTATATTTTCGCCATGAAAGAGGGACGAAAGATACCAGAGGGGGAGTCGAACTCATATATAGAAAATAGACAGACAACGCCATGGCTAAAAATAAAAAGACAAACAGACAAATAATAGTACAGAAGACCCAAAATAGAAAATTAAAGACTGAGCAACACGAATATAAGATTGTTTGTTTTCGACTTACAAAGAGTCCATTTTGTATCTTTTTTTTTTCTTTTTATCGTCATTAAATCAGTTTCATTGAAAAAACAGCACTATTCTTTTGAAATAACGTATAAGCCTTTGCTCGATTCGGAGAGACTGAATAGAAAGGTAATACTGCGGGGTAAAAGAAACACAGCGTACGTCATCGTTTCTAAAATATGTTGAAATTAAAGAAGTGAAGAATATCATCTATGAAACTAAATATAAAAACACATAAATGGTGTATCAAGATTTGAGAAAACTATACTTTTTCTTTTTGTCTTTCTTTGGTTTCTTTTCAGGTGATGGTTGATTAGTCGCCGCTGATTCTGTAGGTGCAGGTCTTTCTGCAAAACAAATACACAATTTTACGTAATTCATCATACCAAAAGAAAACTCTACAGTAACGTGTCAAAATTGCAACGGGCCTTTTAAAGAAATAACTTATCTGATAACAGCTGTAAAATAGTGCATTCCATTGAATGTAAATGAAATTTTATAGAATAACTCTTTCTGCGGACATGATGTTAAAGCCACTGCAAATAGGTGTCGGCGACTACATGACAAGTTTGCGGTTTTGTGTAACGAATCTAGCTAAACTCCCAAATTTTATTTGAAAGCTTATGTGCAGAGGAAGGTCTGTAAAAGACTGTGTTAGCATGTCCATAGTGATCGTCTTGAAATATAGGGCAAAAAGGTCATTATGAACAGCCATTCATTTTTATTAAATATACAGTTAAGCCAACTATATGGTATTCCTTATCAATATTTGCCAAGTAGTCATCAAAAGAAGAGATTTTCTAATAAATTATTTCAGCATGATTAATCACATTCATGTTATCACTTATATAACACGTACGAAAGTAATAACACATGTATAAGATCATCAAGAAACCATGTGATATAGGAAATCAAGCTACAAATCTTCACTTAGAGTTAAAAGTTTCAAAGGCAGAAGGACGACAACAAAATGTTCTTCACAGAAACCAGACCGCTTGTAACTACCTACACCAATAACTTTTCGTCTACACAAGACTCATTAGTATACTAAAACAAAATAGTCAGATGGCCATTCAAATTCAAAGTTGAAAAGCGTTGAAATCAAATCAAGAAAACTGAGGGAATTACATGAACTCCTTAAGCAGTACGACAGGGTGTATTGACAGGGAAAGTGTGTCTCCTGTACTACACGTTCCGCCCGTCAGGAGAAACCACAGTTAGTCCAAATAATGTATAGATCCGAAAATTGTCAAATAGGACTCATTCAGTGAATATGCAATTTGATGATTATAAAAGTACTTTATATTCATGTGAAAACATCTCGCTATGAAAACGAGACACATACATCGTTCATGTCGACCAATCCGTAATGGACACCCTCTCGTGTCGATTTCAGACGTTCTTCAACAGAACTGTGTTTGAGGATTTTTATATAAAGAGCATTCTGCTGCTAAAGAAATCTGTAAATATGGACATGCACAAGCGTAACGTATAAAATGAGATATGAAAATATCATGCGATTGAACCGAGGATAAATTAATTACTGCTGAGAAATTGGCAATTGGAAAGTTGGAATCATCATGTTTGTCATATAATTCATGCTTTTAAGTCTCCCATATCAAGATATGAAATATACCTTCTTATTAAGGTAACAAGATCACTGAGATATATGCACACAATCACTATAAAGTTGTGGGATTAAACATGTTAAATGACAGGACATTTAATTAATCTGAAAATGAATTTTAAACTTTGCAAGCCATTTCTTGTTCTTTTTGTTTCGAGAAGATTCTGTATGAGTTCTGCTGATAATGTTTAATTGCAACACTGCCGTTTATCTGTATAATAATTACACAAAAATATGAAGAAAGTGAACACTGATCGTCCAATTTCTCACAACATTAACGTGAAAAAATACTATTTATCAAAGCCCGTGATGTAAATAAAGGCAACAGAAGTATACCGATGATCAAAAGTTATCAACCAATTGAGAGAAAATAAATCCGGGTTACAAACCACACCAACTATAAAATGGTGCATAATGTGTGTATAAATGAATAATGAGACAAACTTCAACACAACTAAATCAAAATATTTATTTGTGAATTAACAATATTGATGAGCATTGCACATTTGTGAAATAATATGCCGTTCGTTGAATATTTCTTGTTATGAAAATTATTTGCATACTTCGTCTATGAATATTATTGTTTTAGATTTTCAATAAACTTTTTCTGAAATGAACTCGTAAGTCATACATAATTGAACATAGTTTCTTTACTTACTAAGAATGTGTGATTCTTCTTTAACCTCTACGTTACCATCACCCCTTTTCAAACTCTGATAGAATAGTTTTTCTTTTGCAAGTAGGAGTGGAGGTCCATTTACCCCAGCTTCGTCGTTCACAAACTCTTTTCGTATTTCATCGGGATAAGAACGAGAGTAGATAACAATTTTTCTGCGCAAAAACTTTGCCATTGTTTCCACAACAATATCCCCGACAACAGCTCCCTCCTTTTCAATCGTTGTTAAGTATGTTTCCCAACTTTCGTTGTATAAATTGACAGATTTTTTCTTTTCCTTTAATTATTCAAAAAAATATTCTTTGTATATTACGTGTATCTGTATCAATTCAAAATTAGTCTGTAATAATGTTGTGTTGACATGGAATAGTAGACATTAGATAACTTGCAATTACACCTCAACATTCTAACACTACTAGCGCAAGTTATCATAAATACAAAATTTAATCAAAATTCACCGCTAGATTTGGTGTTTAAAATGAAAATACCGTATAGCGGGTTATTTTCGCGGGTGTAAAGTTTCGCGATTTTCATTGAATAAGGTGTACGAAATATTTTGGCGGTTTTTATTTTGGTGAATTCAAAACTTTTATCGATACCTTTGCACTAGCTCTTTAAAATTGGCGGAATTTATTTTGGCGATTTTGATCTATCCGCGAAAATAAGCGAATATTAACACCCCGCGAAAATAACCCGCTATACGGTACACTGTGACCAGTTAAAGGGAAACCAGATTTGTGTTCGAAGAGATTTTGTTTTTTCTTTAGTTTTTGAGCTAACCTGACCCAAAGGGCCAAGTGGGCTTTATCATCACTTGGGATACTTTTTCCGGGTCATATATAAATAAGTTTGTTTAGTTGGTGAACTATCTGTGTACCCCAACTGAACATACATTGGTGTTTTTATTGTACCCGGAGAAAGTATCCCACTAATCAAATAATGTAATAATCGTCGGTACTATCTATGAAGTGACCATTGAATTATACTATTATATAAACTCCTAATTTTCCAATATACTTAAAAGTAACATATGTAATGGGGTTTACATGGTCCTTTATTAATCTGAATGGAGTGTTTACTTACATCATAAACCCCGCTGACTAAAGTTGTACATGGTCTATGAAATGTTATACATGGTCATTTATCTCTAGACAAGTGTAACTAAACTCTGTATACATTAAACTTCAAATTTTGAAGAATATTTAATGAAAACTTCTCTAATAAATAAATAGGGTTTTCTTATCTTAAAATAAGAGCGTTAGAAAAGTTTGCATAAAAGACCGACCTTAGGAACCGTCAATCAAGCAATAGATAAATCAACCTACTCTCTATCTGTGAAATATTTAATATATCTATGTAAATCAAATACGAAAAGACAAATTTAAAACATGAATGTGACCTACCGAATTAGGATAGTTACCGAATTTGTTATAACATAAGCAACATGTCGGGTGCCACATGTGGAGCAGGATCTGTTTACCCTTCCGGAGCACCGGAGATCACTCCTAGTTTTTGGTGGGGTTCGTGTTGCTTATTCTTTAGTTTTCTATGTTGTGTCATGTGTACTATTGTTTTACTGTTTTTCTTTTCAGTTTTAGCCATGGCGTTGTCAGTTTATTTTCTATTTGTGAGTTTAACTGTCCCTCTGGTATCTTTCGTCCCTCTTTTAAAGAAATGTTTGTAAACTTACATCAGACATATCTCTCATTTGCGGAATAATAAGTTGTCGGAGCTGTAAATGATCCATCTTAGGCAACCCAAGACGACTCAGCTGATCGCTGCATGCACGGAAGAAAGAGTTTCCATCATTTGTAGTATCACAGCAGGAGTATAATCCGTTTTCCTCCAAGAGAAGATTTAGACGATCAATAGCTGCTTCATTTTCAACTTCTGGAATTAAAAAATAATCAAATTAAAAAGGGAAATTGTTGTTTTTTTATGGCGAGGCTTTAAAGCGTCGATTTAAAGACATGGATTACGTAGAATAAAGGTACATTTCGTATTAAAGCATGCATCATAATTGAAAAAAAAACCCATTAAAAACGAATACACCAATCAAAGATAATTATTTGTATATTTTATAAGTGCTATGAAGAATTTGTCAAATGGAAACAAAAAGTGTCAGCGGTACATCCAATTTTCCCTTATTTATTACAGAAACTAATCCAATCAAAAGATATTAATACAAATAACTTTATACAAGAGCTTTTGCACTCTTAAATAGAGACACAATGTTCTAGCCAGGATTTAAAAAGTGCAGGGTGCAAGTAAGAAAAGGGCAATTTAACGCGTTATTCAATGTCAATGAAAAAGGCAATAATTTAAGCCTCATAATTAATTAGCACAGAACTTTTATTATGCATTCTTGTAAATTCAAGTTTCAGTGAAAATGGAGTAATGTATTTCAATGTCTGACAGCAGTAGTATACCGCTGTTTCAAAGGTCATAAATAGATTGAGGGAAAACAAATCCGGGTTACAAACCAAAACTCAGGGAAACATTTCAACTATATGAAAAAAAAACCAAAACCAACGCAATCATAGAAGACCTGAAGTGTAACAAAAACAAGCGACAATGCAACATACATAGAAACGAATTATTTGATAACAACTGCCACATTCCTGACTTTGTACAGGACATATTATGAAACAAGAATGGGTCCAAAGTACACGGATGCCCCACTCGCACTATCATTTTTCATGTTCAATGGACCGTGAAATTGGGTAAAAAATCTAATTTGGCATTAAAATTATAAAGATCATATCATATGGAACATGTGTACTAAGTTTCAAGTTGATTGAACTTCAACTTCATCAAAAACTACCTTGACCAAAAACTTTAACCTGAAACTCCCACATTCATTTATTATGTTCAGTGGACCGTGAAATTGGGATCAAAAGACTAATTTGGCTTTAAAATTAAAAAGATCATATCATAAGCAACAAGTGTACTAATTTTCAAGTTGATTGGACTTCAGCTTCATCAAAAACTACCTTGACCAAAAACTTTAACCTGAAACTCCCACTTTCATTTTCTATGTTCAGTTGACCGTGAAATAGGGGTCAAAAGTCTAATTTGGCTTTAAAATTAGAAAGATCATATCATAAGCAACAAGTGCACTAAGTTTCATGTTGATTGGACTTCAGCTTCATCAAAAACTACCTTGACCAAAAAACTTTAACCTGAACGGACGGACAGACGGACGCACAGACGAACGGAGGTACAGACCAGAAAACATAATGCCCCTCTACTATCGTAGGTGGGGCATTAAAAGGGTGGATTTTACCTGATTTTGTGGCTAGCGAAACCTCGCACTTTGCAGCAATGTTGAATATACCACTAAAATGGCAACATTGGATGACGGGAATACAGTACAAATACATGCAAGAACACTCAAGACAGAGAAATACATAAAATACATAATATAATAGTGCATTCTGACATTTTAAGATAGTGGTTAAGACCGATGGCTACATTGCTGAAGGTCTCGGGTTCGATTCTGACTCGGGGCGCTAAAATTTGAGTACATCACAAGGGTGATTGTCACCCTCCCACACACTTATCTGGTACCCAGACCGAAGTTTAAACTAAAATGGGTACTTTTGGGACCTTGATAGGTCAGAGTTGTTTCCTACTTTGACCTGGAGATCAATCTTCTTATCTATCTCCGGTTTGTCTGTTTTCGCCGGGTGGCCTGCTGGTTCTCTTCGAGTACTTTGGCTTCCTCCACCTTAATAACAGACTTCCCGGTGTCCCTTGTGTTGGGATTAGTTGTCCTTTTGAAAAATATTGTTGTAGTTGTACGTTAGTGACACATCTCCATTAATCCCGATTGGAAAGTGTACATGGATGCCACTGTACCCTCGCAGTGGTTCTTCTATATATTCTATTATATGTTATCACATCCGAAATTTTGAATTTTATGCATTTTAATGCATTTTTTTAATTTTTATGTATATTATTTTTTAACTTCTCTGTAACCTTTGTACTTGCATGGTTTTAGGAGAATAAACTATCTATAAACTATCTATGTAATATCGGGGGCATTTACCAGTACATACAAACATATGTTAACAACAGATGAAGAAGGAATAACAGTACACAAAAGTACATTTAATATGTATATAGAAATAACAATAAACAGGGGCTCTTGCACTGTTCAAGTGGTATACCGATACAATGTGGTGCACAAATTGCTAAACCATATCCGGATTTCGACATCTAATGTCTCTTCAGTTCTGTGCGGAAGGCCATATAATTTACCTCAATTAAGGATATACTCTTAAATTTTAAAGAGTCCAAAAAGGATGAACGGGTTACAAGACCAAGCACAAAAGTCAAAATGAAAAACATATAAATATCATTTTGATATCTATATAATAATACAAACAAACGCATAATACAACTTACCTTGATTAGAAATTGCTTCGAATTCATCATCCTGTAACGTACAAAAGTAAATCAAATAAAAGTTTGTCTTATATTGTAAGCAATATAAATTGACAATACTGTTAATCTGTAAACAAACGTGTGTGCATGTGTCGGAAAAAATAGATATGTATTCAATATACTGTTGAACGGTTATATGCATACAACGTGCTACTGAAAACGCAAAGAACGAAGAATAAAAGTTAACTTAAATAAGATGCACTGACTACTATATTTTAGCTTGGTATTTTTGTACCGATTATTTGCTGTGTCACTGACATACATCTTATATTGCATGTTTTATTCATGAAGACATTAGCATATTTTAAATGGACAATTATCGAAGAACATGCAAGAATACCACGATTACATCTAAGTTATTCATTCAACTTTCTAATGTTTTGGTCTCCTATAATCAACTGAGATTTTTTGCATAACCAATGAATCGATTGAACGGTTGAAGCATAAAATGAGGCATAAAAAATTTGATTTTGATATACAATTTTCGGAGTTTCTTGTTCACTAATTTTATATTCCACTGTTTAATTTTGATGTCCAAGTTGTTTATTTTACCTATACTCAAAACCTGGGAAGCACATACTTACAGAATACGAAGGTTCTGGCTCAAGTTTATACGCTACATACACAATTCCTCCTATGTATGGTTGCTTTGACAAATTGCCTATATCGAATGACTGATTTCGCAATCTTTCGTCTGGTTTTATCAATACATAATAATGTATCAAAGCTTGCTCCAGGGCTAGAGCATAATTTTGCTGATTCGCTTTGATTGTTTTCTTATCCATCAGAATTGCTCTCTTGTTGCATTCTTTGGTATGTTGTGAAATCAGATCCCTTTCAATGCATGCCAACACAATTAGACCGTCATAATCCGCATTCTTGTAATCTTGCCATCTTCCATTTATTCCTCCTCCAAGTGACCACGTGGTCGGTTTCATAGGGTTGAAGTAGGCACCCGTTTTTTGTTTTACAAAAGTCTTACCAATTGTAAAGTCGGTAACTTTTCGATCAGTCTGTGTTTCCAAAGCACTGAAAGATTCTTTTATTCTTAATTTCAATCTTTTGAAAGCTTCTTTAAAAGAAATTGTGTGTTTATGTCGATTGAATTGGTCATGGTCACATATATCAAACAGTCCCGCAAGGTTGTACGAGTAACCTTGACAGCCTCGACAAAGATCGTCAAACTCAGTAAATCCTCGAACTGATCCAGTTGCTGACATAGCTTTAGCTCTCAAACCTATATAATTAGAAATAAAATGTTTACAGAATTTTATATTTTTGAAATACTACGGCATTGCTATCTCAGGAATAGATTACCTGAGTAATATGGCATAACTTTTAGGAATTGTTGGTACTCAGTCCTCTTCAATTTTTACTTTTGTACACGCAACTACGTCTCACGCAAATATAAAAATCCAATCATGGTATCAATGACGAGTTTATTTACATATGAATATGAAGAGCAAGAAACAATTTATTAGCACAATAAAAAAACATGTTCACAAACTTATTCGTCTTACTTTTGTTGAAATAAGGCCGTTTGAATTTGCATGTGTATTTCAAATTGATCAATTTGTGACAGAAAATGTTACCCGTGTCTGGTTGGTACCTGGGAAAGAATAAAGAATTATAAATACATTTTCATAATATTTATTTTACATGTGGTATGTCGGCTTATCAGCAATATAATGATTAAGAATTACCATACTGTTCTTTTACAAGGTTTTACAAATAACATAATATCGGTCATAGTTAATAAGTTTTTACCATATGATTGTACTTGATGAATAATTTACTTAATACATTCCTTTAACTCTGTTATGTCTAGGAGTCAATTGAACTCAAACATTCACTTTAATGGGTCTTAAAATACTATTTACGCATTTAACGAACTTCATTAATTAATTTAAATAACTTGTCATAGCATTTATTTAATTAACTAATCTTTTTTTTCACAAAACAATATATGTATTTCCGTAAATCAAAGATGTTTTTATTTCTCAGAACGTTCATTAGAACATTTACGGTAATCTATTTTTATCTTGGAAACTCTTCACTGATACCAATTCAAAGTGAACTTGAGGGTCAATAAGGGAAAAATGAGATTAGAAAATAATACAAAATAATAACTAATTAACGGGTATAGGACTACATAAAAACTAGTCTAATAACACTTATATAAATGTAATAAAGCATTCAATGTATTTTCTACTAGAGCACAGCTCTATATCGAGGTACCACGTGAATTCCTTTGTTCTCTAAAGACACGTGTTATTCGTACATTCCCATACATTTAATACACTAATCAACAAAACTAATACTTTCTTCCGATAGTTTAAACTGGTGCATAGTAAATACTTAATGCTTTTAAAAGATATATGTTGATAATCATAATAATAGTAAAATTATTATTAAAAATAATTAAAAACCAATTGTTCAGAGAACCATTGATGGTCTTTCCACCAGTAAGATTTTTTTTCATATGAAAATATTAAAATTCGGTTTTAAATGTTAATTTTAGCGTCAAAAGACAGCTTATTGATCGCTGATTCCAAAAATATATGGTTTCTATACAAAAAGATATAAGTAAGGAAGATCCTTTTTTACTTCCGGTTTAAAAGATGTTACTTCCGGTATGTTTTTATAGTTTACTTGACACTGATTCCAAAAATAGATGGTTCTATATACTTTTACATAAAATTAGTACAAAAAAAATGGCAATTTCCGGTTTACAAAAGGTCACTTCCGGTTGACTTTTTCAAGGTCACATTGCTTGCAACCTTTTGCCAAAAGTCCCATGGCTTTATCATGTATATATAAGAGGAAAAGGCAAAGGTCAAAATCTAAAACGTTAAATTTACCTATGACCTTGAGCTCAATTTCAAGGTCATCAACCAAGGACCTCAAATCAAAAGACTCTAGGCCTTTACTTCATATTGTAAATGAGCTATATTACCATACAACTAATATTAGATATAAAAGGGGGAAAACTTGCATTAAATATTACATAACCTTTTTAAGTAAAATTTACGTGTTACGACATGTCACAACAAACAATTGTCTGAAAATATTTTGTTGATATCTTGTATGATTTCTGAATTAAGAGATAACAAGCCAAAATAAAAAAATTGAACATGACCTTGACCTCATTTTTTTGTTTTGGACCAAGGACCTAAAATCAAAAGATCCTAGTCCTCTATCACTTATGGTTTTCCAGTTACAAATTTATTTCAATACAAAAGGGGGGATTACTCTAATATGGGGTCTTCATAAAGCTTCGGTCAAAATAAAACCTAACATCCTGAGAATATAACGAGCAATTTGGAAAAATAAATTTGTCGCTTTCTTTTACATTTGCGGAGGAGATCTGATAACAAGAAAAAAAGTGTTTGGGGAGATAACTCTTACAAAGAAAAGTGTTCGGTTAAACAAGGTGAGTTTCAAAAGCGTATAGACTGTATGATATCATATAAAAAAAAACTAAGCGACATCTTTTGAAACATTTTTACACCGCAAGAAGAACCGTTCAATATTTATCAGATGGATGGGCCGGTGCATTCTTAATATTGTTTCATTAAAAAAGTTATTGCCCATCCTTTTAAATTCTGAAAAAAAGTCCTTGCCCATCTAAAAAAATCTATAAAAAAAGTCCTTGCCCCTCTAAAACTCTATAAAGACAATCAAAAATGATTTAGGTTCTTTTTCTATTTTTAAGTTTTTAAATTTTTATGTCTTGAAATCAAAGAATAGACTTTATACAAACTTTTAAAATATGCTAGTTAATTCTATAGGTATATATCTATGTGTGTATCAGAACCATACATTTTATTGATTTTCAAAACCAGTATGAATATACATGTACAGATTTGATTTTATATGTACAGCCTCAAATACAATATTGATTTAAAATAAAGGAAATAATTTAAATTAAGGGACAATAACTCTTGGACTAGTAAACATATTATCATATACTGAATTTCTAATTATTGTCCTAATAACAGAACATGTTTATAGTTCAAATATCAATTTCCCTTTATCTATTCTACTTTTCAAAAAAGAAATTTAATATGGTATTTTTAGCAAATATAGGCAGACATGTTTTTGACTTTAATGATGCAGCCTTTTTCGCCTATTAATTAATTCCCTAAATTTGACAGCTTAACAGAAAACTATAAAACAACCTGGCATTCTTTAAGATCAATATATAAATGAGATAGCTGTACAGTTATATGAAAATCTAAGTTGATTTGAAAAAGTTATAAATAAAATGAAAGGTGACCATCTGAACTTAGTCTAAACTTAAAATTGTAGCTATTTTCAACCTATTAACTAAATCCATAAAATGACAGCAAAAACCAAAGTACTAAACAGCCTGGCAATCAGTAAGATCAATATAAAAATGATATAGCAGTAGAGTTTTATGAAAATGCAAGTTGATTTGAAAAAGGTTTGAAAAAAATTAAAGATGACTATCTTGAAATGACCAAAAACTGAAAATTTAAGCTTTTTCTTAAACCTTTTTATTAAATCCATAAGAATGACAGCAACACACCAAACTACCAAACATTTAGGCATTCTATAAGATCAATATATAAATGAAATAGCTGTAAAGTTTTATGAAAATCCATGTTGATTTCAAAAAGTTATAAAAAAATTGAAAGATGACTGTCTGGATTTAGCCTAAGCTGAAAATTTGAGCTTTTTTTTTTAACCTTTTTATTAAATTCATAAGAATGACAAAAATACACCAAACTTCCAATCAACCTGGCATTCTATAAGATCAATATATAAATGAAATAGCTGTAAAGTTTTATGAAAATCCGTTGATTTGAAAAAGTTATAAATTTTTTTAAAGATGACTATCTGGATTATGCCTAAACTGAAAATTTGAGCTTTTTTTTTAACCTTTTTATTAAATCCATAAGAATGACAGCAATACACCAAACTACTAATCAACCTGGCATTGTGTAAGATCAATATTTAAATGAAATAACTGTAGAGTTTTATAAAAGTCCATGTTCATTTAAAAAAGTTATAAAAAAAATCAAAGATGACTATCTAGATTCAGCCTAAACTTAAAATTTGAGCTTTTTTTTCTTACCTATTAATTAAATCTATAAATTTAACAGCAATACACCTAACTACCAAGCAACCTGGCTTTCTATAAGATCAATATACAAATGAGATAACTGTAGAGTTTTAGGAAAATCCAAGTTGATAATTTTGTAAAATAACAGAGCCCGCGCCACAATCAATTAAATTGTTAAATATAACGACACCTGTATTTGTTGTCCTTGTAGCATGTATCATTAAAATAGTTAAAATTGTGTGGGATAACTATTTATATTATAGTTATATATAGCTGATGATTAGTAAAATATATATGTATATACAAATATGTTTTATGTTATTAAACTAGTTCATATTTTCTAACTACATTAAAGTAGGAATTACATATATTTATTCATAAATATATTATTTATTCAACTCCGTATTTATTTTAACCTCGGGGGGGGGGGGGGGGGGGGGGGGCACTTGCTATATAATTAGTGGTAGGGATGAGCCGCTGGAATAGGTCACTTTTTCATGCTCTACGATATATGAAAAGGGTGAGAAATTCAGATGAAATATATCAATAGGTTGATATTATCACTTGCTTGATTATATCATAAGTATCTGAAACTAATCAGATGTCCGTATTTATTTTTGATGCGGTTAAGGTAGCAATACACAGTTAGGAGTTTAGTTTCGCATTTTGGCCCCTGTGGATTTTTCAAATAGGAAAGTTATTGTGTAATAAAATTCATTTTTAGACAGATGAGTGCTAATTTAGCCTTCAAAGATGGTTTATAAGTGCACCAAGATTATTTTTTACATGTTTTATGGGCTGTTTTCTGTTTGACAATCCGTATTTTCATAGCTAGACCGGCCATCGGTCCAGAAATTAATGTACTGTTTACAAACACTCTTTTTCTACACGAAGTTTTTGACGCAATTTTACAAAAAAATGAGACGAAAGACATATGATTTTCATTGGATTTGCTGAATGATATATGTACACAGTTTCAGAAAAGGTATTACTTCAAGCGATTGAATTCTACTTTTAGCCAAATTTTGGGGAAATATGTGACATCTTTCCCCCCTTTTTTGCAATATTTTATAACAAATACATGCAGATTGTTGCCATGGATACACCGAAAAGAAATTATATTTTACCATTTTATATACTGGATATAAAATCTATGGAAGATTCTGATTACATACATATGCCCATATATGACACAAACAGTAAGCTTGATATTGCAAGAAAGCAATGAAAAGGGGATGGTAAAATTCATGAGGGCAAATTTTAGTATTTTTTCCTAACTGTTTATTGCTACCTTATGGCATACTTACCAAGCTCAGAATTGTATAAATTAAGACTTTTCATGCCACAAATCTATTGATATTTAGATTCTAAATCAACTTCTGAGTAAATTAAGTGTTTAAGAATGACAATATATGTCAATTTTATTGTTTACAGTCCTTAGCAACCAAAATTAGACATTTTGACACAAGGCTTATATTTGTACTCTATCGGCTTAACTCTTGCTTCTGATGGATTGGGCTGCATGTAGTAGCCTAAGTATTGAACGCGTTGGTTTTTTTCTTGCGAATATATATCAAATTATTGTTTTTATCTAGATTTCATATTACATTTTGGCATATATTAAATGTATAGTTAAATCAGATGTAAGAAATTGATTCCCTATCACCAAGTTTTTTAATCAAGTCTTTGGTATGCAATAAGCATAAAGATTAACATTTTTATGCTTGAAATTGCTAAATTTTATACAATGTTGCATCATCAGAGATCTTATTAAGATATTCAACATTAAAAAACTGACAAAAGAGGTACAGTTCTTAAGATTTGGCTAAAAATTGAGGTAGAGACAAGATTTTACACTTTGACTTGGCACCTTTCTTTAAATCAGTTTTTGTCGCGTTTCAGTGTCAACTGCTAACCTTCATAAAATATTCATTACTCAACCAATTTCCAAAAATAAAAGGCCATTTTACTCGTATTAGCTAGCAGAACTCAGAAAATAAGTTAAAAGGGAGAATTTGAAAAAATATTTACTATTAAGGTAGCAATACACAGTTAGGAGTTTAGTTTCGCATTTTGGCCCCTGTGGATTTTTCAAATAGGAAAGTTATTGTGTAATAAAATTCATTTTTAGACAGATGAGTGCTAATTTAGCCTTCAAAGATGGTTTATAAGTGCACCAAGATTATTTTTTACATGTTTTATGGGCTGTTTTCTGTTTGACAATCCGTATTTTCATAGCTAGACCGGCCATCGGTCCAGAAATTAATGTACTGTTTACAAACACTCTTTTTCTACACGAAGTTTTTGACGCAATTTTACAAAAAATGAGACGAAAGACATATGATTTTCATTGGATTTGCTGAATGATATATGTACACAGTTTCAGAAAAGGTATTACTTCAAGCGATTGAAATTCTACTTTTAGCCAAATTTTGGGGAAATATGTGACATCTTTCCCCCCTTT